>NW_021940604.1:36715952-37315952 GCF_001715985.3 Manacus vitellinus
ACTCCAGGTGTGGCCTCACCAGAGCTGAGCACAGAGGAAATGAACAAAACACTGAAACAATGCTTAAATCAAAGTGAACAAGAGTATCTCTTATGATGCAACATGACTAGAAAAATATCAGGGAATTGAAAATTTTAAACAGTATCTTTAGATCTCAAGGAATGCGAAGTATATGCAAGCCCTAGGCTTGCTTGCAAGGGACAGAGCTTTGAGCCCTGTGGACATGGCTGAGATGCTTTTCTATACCACCCACATCATCGCTGGGGGACATGGCTTCCAGGGGGGAAGGAAAAACAAACCAGAAGTTCACCATTTTGTTCAGTTTTCTTCCTTAAGGAAGCTGCTGGGACCCAGCAGTGCAGACTCTGTCCCTCTCCTGCTGCTGCCTGTCCCTCTCCTACCGCTGCCCGTCCCTTCTATCCCCTGGGAAGAACACAACTCCAAGCGGCCAAAACAGCTGAGCCCATGTGGTGCTGTGACCTTAAAACACCCATCCACGACAGCCCACTGCGGCACCAGTGCGAGAAGCAGCCGTGGGGAACGGAGTGGTGGAGGCAAGCCTGAGCCCAGCTGAAAGGAGCCCAGCTGTGCCGTGGGCATCCAGCCGAGTGGAGCCAGGAGGAGCCGAGCACGGCTGAGCTGGGCTGGTCAGGGTGGCACAGACGATCTGGCTTTTGGGGGTTTCTCCATCATTGTTTTTCATTCTCTTGGGCTCAAGGACAGGGAAAGTCGACCGCAGAGAGCGCCTGCCACAGTGTCTTTGTCCTGGGAATAACCCCATGTCACTGCTGAGCTGCAGGAACGTTCAAAATCTTCTTTGTCTTGGTGGCCATGCAGCAGCGAGTCAATGTGGTGAATACCTTTTGTGTGTAAAGCACTTTCTCTCCCGTATACTTCTGATATTAATATCGTTGCTGTTACTGTGTTTCTTACTCCATTGCTGTTTGTTTGTTAACTCAACCCATAGTCTGCCTTTGTCCCTCTCTCACTGGAGGTGGGCAGGAGGAAAGGAGAGTGGCTTATTTGGAGTTTAATTCCCAGCTGGTGTTAAACCACCACAATGCATCAGTACCAGAAAGGCTGTTTTTTCAGAGAGCAGAATAGACAGCAACTGAGTAATGCCTGTTTGCTCATGTATCACATGCTTGCAGTTGCCTGCTTCAAAGATGCAATTTATACAGCCCTGAAAAAAACCCACTATACTACATCCCCATGTACCAGTCAGCAACGTTTTCAACACTGCTGAAATTAAACCTCAGTGGTCGTACTGGGAGTATGCTATGCCTCCACATTTTGTCACTTTTAACCTGTGCATTCCCTGGTTATTTTCATATTGGAACAATAATTTCTAATTTTTCAATACTTTCATTAAACTTTTATAACAAATGAATGTTAAGTTTTTACTAAAATCAAGGGGAAAAAATAGAAGTAATTTACCTAAATAGAGTTCTTTCCAAAAGAGAAATGCATAATTATACATTCAAATTTAGGCACTGAACAAGAAAAACAAAACTTTCTGTTTACTTATGTCTAATCACTTGCCATTTGTTTAATGTTTCAAATGCAACAGTTAGTTAGATAGCTCAGTTTACTAGACCATGTTTTCACTACTACTTTCAAGCACCCAAACTTTAATGTGGCAGGAAGAATGTGACAAGGAATCATGGGAATTGTAGTCTTCCGGGTTCTCACGCATGCTCAATCAATACTTGCTTGTCATTGGTTGGGAGATCATGTAACATATTTAAGCACTGTATTTAAACCTAAGTGTTTTGGAATAAACCTCAATTCTCAATTTTGGAATAAACCTCAGTGGAAGGCAGAAGTCTAGACTATTAAGAAAACAGTATGACAGCCAAGAGCAAACTGGACCCATCCATTTACAAAACCACTGTGAAGCACACTGAGGTATATTTCAAAAACATTTATCCAGATATGAAAAAGGAAGTAACTGTAAATTATTCAAGACACTTCAAGAACAATCATATGTAACACTAGAAAGCATCTTGTAACATGTTAATTTCACACATCAATTTATTTAATATATTAGTTTGGCCACGTTTGCACAAGTCTGCCATCCTTCTACGTGTTCTGCTACATGAGATATGCACCATTCCCACCACTTATTCTGTGATGGACTACACAGGTTTCAGTGTGTTCAACTGACTCACTGGTCTTTTTTCCTGTTGTTCTACGTAAAGGTTCCTCTCCTGGGGGATCTCCAAGTACAAAGCAAGAAAAATCTCACATCATTTGCTACTATCTTGATTGCTGTCTTCAGTAGAGTAAATCTTTTAGAACATCAAAAATATTACTTTTACTCTTTCAAGTGGACTGAATACTATCTGTAGGCATTGACTTTGGGATAAGATACTTCTCATTTATCATTCTGAATTTCCATAACGCTAGTTCCATGCCAAATATCAACTGTAGCATCATTTTAAACTTACAAAGTGTTGAGTGATCAATAATTTTTCCAAATCTCCTTCAGTGTACAAATATTATTTAGTCTTTTTGTGTTCATTACTCAATACCTTACTATTAAATGGTTTAAATGACACCTTCTTTTAAAAAAAACTACCTATTCTAAAAATTGCTTTGGTAGGAGGTCACATACTCTATGTTCAATTCACTGAAGAAAGATAATCCAAGTAGACATCCAGTACTAACCAACGACATTAGCACAGGTCTCATGGGGTAATACAAGAATACAGCCAATCCTTTAAGTGCTAGAATGTTATTCTTAGGCTAGTTCAAAACAAACTTGTTGTGTGTCTGCCATTAAGAGGGCAAAACGCTGTGATAAGGTCAGGCACTATAATACCAGTGCCTCAACAACCACCATGAGATGCATCCAGCTGCTCGCTTCAGACTTGCAGCTCTCTCCACAAAGACATGCAGCAAGATTCAAACATTGTAGTAAATATGAGCACACCATAGCAAATAAGAATGACATATTTAAGTAATTGTCAGAATACCTACTTACTGCACAATATACTCAAAATATTGCAGGGATACAAAGCTTTATGCTGGAACAATTATATGAAATGTTCTAAGGCTAAAGGGAATTTAGAAGAAAAAAGGACAGTTTACTGTTGTTTGTTTCCTAAATATTCCCTTCTGTCAGTGTTTTCTTATATAAAATAAAAATGCATCAGAAAAGCAAAATACATAAATTATTTCAAAATGCTCATAGCCCACTATGCCTTTAAGACAAATAAACCCAGGTATTACCAAAAGTAAATACGTGGGCATCTGAAAATGTGTAGCTGGTTGGAGGGAGTGAGAAGCTGCCTCAAATGGTATCACAGGATGGGTAAGTAAAAAAGGCACGATCTCCAGTTTAAATCAATTTTCAACTACTCTTTTATCTCTGTTTCCAGATAAGATTCTGCATAATTCAAAGATATAAAAGCAAATTACTGATTTAAGTAGGTAATAAAAATTCAATTCTGGCTACAGGAAAACTGTTTATTGTACAGAATATTTGAAAGGAATGAAAAATCACCCAGACATACAATCTTAAAAGCAAATATAATTATATGAAACATATGTTCTATAATAATTTTTCTCTTTTTTTTCAGCATCGTTACTTTATACCTATCTCATTCTGTGTTCATAAGTCAACATCAGCTGGAGATGGACAGAAAACAGTAAATTATGAGAAGAAAAAAAGCTGTGAGGCTTACAAATGTGAGTTAGTTTTATTTCTGAAGGCAAAGACTAACTGTATGGTATGTACTGCCCTTATACTTAAAACATATTACTGTGCACTGGAAATGGATGTAAAGTTGCTAAGGAAAAAAGCTAGTTTAATTTTATAAAACTAAAATGCCCTTAATTTGTGAACCTTTCAAAAAATGGTTTTAACTTCTGATACAGCTCTTTGACAAGAGCTCTGAATGCCTACCTCACACTTCAATGAATTCCTGAACAAATTTTTTAATGACTAAAAACTTCACATTTCTTAATGTTTTAATAAGATTACAACATAGCCTGCTGCTGCAGCCTATGTGGTTGTGTGTCTACTTTACCATCTCCCTTCCAACACACAGAATTTGGCAGCATATGACAAGATACAAATTCATATATGAATATTTTTGTACTTAATCACAGGATTCAGTGTTTTCTTACTAGAGAACCACAGTATACTTTTTAAACTTGCTGGTCCTAATCTCCAAATATCTAAGAACAACAAATAATCTGATGCACATTCTTCATGCATGACACTTGTTTTTTAACAATTCATTAGTCATTTTGGAAATAAATACAATAATATTGAGAAAACATATTAGTAAGAAAAGAAGTCATAAGGACGAAGTATGCATTCAAACTACATAGATGGAATTTAAGTTTTAGACAAAATCCAAATATACTAAGTAAAGGAATAAGTTATAACAGAACAAAACCAGCCTTTACTCAGTGAAATAAGCACAAGGGAAAAAAATCTACAACTTTTAAGCTCAGTTTAACCTGATGGAGGCACAAAGCTACTGAAGTACTTTAATCGTAACTGTGAAGTACTGAGTAACATCATCATTTAAGGAAAAGCTGAAACTGCTTACACACCCTACCTACTGATTTCCTTATTTTGTGTGTTGACATATTTCTTATCTGTGTTCCTTAGACTTACACAGAAGCTCCAAAGACAACTGCAACACTTGTGCCCTATGTTGTAAGCCCCATGTTCACAATTAATTTACGTTATAATGCACTTCTATATGGCAAGACTTATTTGAAACAATTTTTCTTAATTACTGGCATTTTAAGATATTATATATTGTTTCTTATGCATAAATTACAAAAAATAAGTATTTAATTATAAACAGACATTTATACTTTCAATAGCCTAGATAAAAGCATCCTTACTCTTTCTCTGCATCTCCTTCACTTTCTTCTGCATGATCAAAGCTCCAATTACTTTTAAAACCTCCATCTCTCTTGGACTGTGATCTATCCAAAGCTGAAATGAGAACAAGTTAAGATAAGTCTTGATTTCAAGCTGAGTTATTAATAACACAAACTAGAAAAGTAAACCAGATGTATGTATATTCCCCAAGTATTTATTTTATTGATGTCAATGTTCAACTATCATCTGATGAATAAGTTCATCAATGCAGTGGCGATTCGTTTACTTAAATAAATATGAGTATCTGTCAACGTCTTATTAATGCACTGAGTTAGCAAGCTGTTAAAAATTATGACCTGAGGTAGTGTAACAATTGTTTTCAACTTATTTCAACTGTTTTATTGAAACCCATAAATTTAAGGGTAGCTTCTCTGATATGAACTATATGTCACACACAAAAAGGGTTCTAAAATTTATTACTTCATTGTTTAATACCCAAACATATATATTAATTTTTCCATATAAAAGCAACAGTTCTGAATAGTCCCAAACACCATTTCAGCATAATATACATTTTTTTAATTCAACATCTGACACTGACCTGAATTAACATTCAATGCCAACTGAATTTCAGTGTTATCATCAACTAAGTAAAAAACTGAACTTTCTGAAAACAATCATACTACATAAAATTTCAGATTAATATGGAGATTTTCATATAATACAATGGCATGGGGTATTCTTAAGTGAGATGGTCCAAAGCATGGAGATAGCACTCATTACAGCAAGACATTGTTCCCTCTGGACCCTAACTACTGCAACTAAGAGCAATCTCACACAAATTCTGTACGACAAACTATGCAGCTGCTTTGATTTCGGTACAATTTACATGTGTCTTTTCTTACTACATTTTTCTTTACATTGTTGGAAATGCGCTTAGAATTAATAAAATGCAACTTCGATAGAAAAGAATAAGAAAATCACAACCAACAACAGATGTCTATGGCAAAGTATAAACACTGCCCACAGAAATATTTATTACATTTTCAACCTCTGCTTCCATCTGCTTGCATCTACTGCATGCTTCCTGAGCCATGGGTCACATTTTTGTTTTTAACAGCTATTCCTACCTTCTTCTTCTCCCTGCTTGCTTTTTTAATCAAACCTTCTTTAAAGAATCAACAGCATCTTGCAGCAGAGAGTACCTCTGCTTAATTATCTGATTAAGTATCTCCTTTAGTTTGTTCTGATTCAAACTGGTACCTTTTGCTCTTACTTAGTACTCTACTCCTTCATTCCATAAACTTAGGAAGACAGTAATAAGCAATCCTTCCCTATTCCCTCATGATCGCATAGATCCCTGTTGTGTCCTTCCATGGTCATCCTTTTCCCAGGCAGAAAAAGAAAAAGTGAGTCAGCTTAATTTTTCCTCAGATGAAAGCTGTTTCATGCATTTAAATAACTCTCTGATGCTTCTTTCAGAACCTCTTCTAGTCTACTGTACCCCTTTTGAGATGAGGATACACACACTACAAGGAAAACTCAAGATTCCATGGATTTCTACAGAAGTAACATGATATTTCTGTTTTGTTGTTTATTCCTTTCCTAGGTGTTTTTTATTTCCTTTCCCTTTTGTTCTTTATTCCTTTCCTAGACCTGTTTCCACTGCTAAGGAGAATTGCATTGATCTTTATGTGCTGGATAATTCCATCTTTCACTCATGATTGGTTAAGAACCACTTCAGAGCCAATCACTGCCTACAAAAATCCTCTTTCCTACTTCTCATTCACTTAGATTACTTGACATTTATCTACACTAAATTTCACGTATTATTTCAACCCACATAAGTCAAAAACTGAGCATCTACAATTTGCTTTAAATAGCCAGCCATTATACTAACCCAAGTAAAGTTTAAACATCTAAAAACTTTGCCACCTTACTATCATAACATTTTCCTTACATCTGTGCACCAATGTAAACATAAATCCTCATGTAATTCAACTTCTTCTATTAACAAAATGAAACTTTTTTGCCCGCTCTTTCCATCTGTTGCCAAATTTTTCTTATAAAACTTTCCATTTTATTCAGAGACTACTTAGCTTCTCCCAAAGCCTTTCGTAAAGGACTTTACAGACATAACAATGAAATCAAATCTGGTCTTTATTATAATTTCTATGAATTTGGGTTGCATGGTCACAAAGCTCACGGATGTAAAGTTCCTCAAACACTTCCAATGCCTTTTAAAAAAGCTGATATCACACTACCTACCTGTAGCACAAAGATGATGCTAACCACAAGTAACACGCTACACCCATTAGCTCCTTTATTTCCCCGTTCCTCTTACAACACTTGGATGAATGCCATTTGATCCTGCTGCCTTATTTACAGCTTGCTTCATGTACTGTAATTTCTTCCACTGATGTTTCATTTTGAGTCATATATTCTATCACATTCCTTACTAAGAAAGATGGTGGCATGAAGAGGTCTGTAGAGTGTTGTCAAAGCAAGTGCAAGCAATTCCATTCTTCAGCTATGACCTTATCTAGGCCACCTTTCACAAGGGGGTTGTCTACTGACCCTCCAGATACTCCTGAAACTTTCCTGCTGACTTTGAAGAAATACTTAACAATAGCTTTTATGCTTGTTGAGAGTTACTAATTAATTTTTCCTCAGCTCATTGTTATTATAGGTTAAATCCACCAGCTTTGTTATTATTCCCTAATTTCATTATTCAGATGAAAGATCAGATCTAAGAAGTATGATGTTTTATTTCAGATATTATATTCTACCCTGCTGTTTAGCCAGGCCAACATTTGAGGGGCCCTTTGAAATGTATTTAAATAAGCAGGATGCATACTGTAAGCCTCCAAGATGCTATCTTTAAATAACTCCCAAGCTGGCTGCAAACATTTTACACTCCAGTTGCATCTCTTCATTCCTTTTCAAAAAGTTTCTTAATATTTTCTGTATTTTCTGTAGTCTTTTTTTTTTTTAATTAAGCATTTCTGGATTGGACAGTTTGTCCACCTCTACTGATCAATGCAGCTGTCCATGCAAGAACAGTCTTAATATCTCTGTTCTGCTCGCTCAGATCTGGATCACTTTTCACACTCTCTAGCATTCTTGGTCCTAACAAAAATGTAAATCTAGAAGTATACCATCATGTTACCAACATGTAACTCATGTTCACCTGAGTCACTTTATCTGAATGGTCACTTGGTATCTGATTCTACACAGGAATTTATTATTTTTTCTTTTAACAGGGATAACAAGTAACCTGTTAGATAGGCTAAGTTGCTGATTATTTTATAGTAAGATTTAAATTTGGAACCTCCATGTTGCGATTTTCACTATGTACACTATCAAGCCCATTTTAATCAGCAAGATGCCTTCATGCCCAGTGTAAAAGACAATTTCGTCTCTTTTTTTGTTGTTTTCACATTGACCAGTTTGGTGAACAAAATGGTAGACTCTGTCTTTAACTCCTGGCAGGGCTGTCTTCATTGTCCCGAGAGGACATTTTTAGACTACCTGACAGCCCCACTGGAGAGTTTACATCAGAGAAAAGCTACATTTTCCCACCTCAGCAGAGCCAGCCTGCCCAGATACCGATGGTCTAACCCATCGGCAGCGTGGAGGAGTCTGCCTGGAGGCAAGCCGGCCAATGAGCGTTGACTGTGGGGTATTTAAGACCATGCCCAGCGTCGCCAAGAGAGTTTTTTGTTGGTGGTCTTTCGTTTTGGGGGCCCAAGACAGCCAGAGTTCAGTTTTGTTTGGACCCAGGACACGCCATGTTAAAGATCCCATCCACCAGGTTCCAGTGTTCCAGTCTGCTCCAGTCTTGGCCCCACTCCTCGCTCCATCGCGCCTGACTCCATCTCGCCTGCCTCCGATCCACCTCTCCCGCTCGCCTCCAGTTTGGTCGGGTTCAACTCAGGGTTCAGTGTTGGCTGCTGACCCCCACACCTGCTTTCATCCATCTCGCCTGCCTGCTGCCATCCCACCTACCCATCCACCCTGCTCACCACCTGCCTCTGTGTGAAGGTCCTCCTGCTGACTGCCTGAGGTCGTATGCACCCGGTTTCTTCCCTCACTGGTGGTGGCAATCCTTTTGCAGTTTAATTTTGTAGCTTTTCACTTTCCTTATTTTTCCCCCTTCTCCTCCCTCCTTCCCTCGTTTTTACCATTTACTTACTGATAAAAATAAAGTTCATTTTCTGTTTGAGACCTTAACATTTGGATTTAGTGCCTTAATCTCGTCTTCACAGTATCCATTTAAATAACCTTGTTGCAGCTGCTAACCGGACTGTAACACCCAGAAGCTGAAAACATTCACAACAGCAGAGCTGACCCTAAGGCCAACAGAAGCCAACTGCAGTACCTCTGCCCAAGAAAGGCAGCATGCTGGAGCAGATTTCACTATAATTTTTCCTCCCCCACAAGCTCCCTTTGGTGCAGTTACACCAAGGGAGATAGCAATTCCAAGCCCAAGAAACTAACCGTAATTTAAATAGACAACTTACACAGATGTAGCTGACATAGGTCACTGCTTTTTTGAACACCTGTTATCAGTTACATCAGTTACATCAGTTACAACAGGTTGCCCAGAGAAGTTCCAGATGCTCCATTTCTGGAAGTGTTCAAGGCCAGGCTGGATGGAGTCCTGAGCAACTTGACCTAATGAATGGCATCCCTGTCCATGGCAGGGGGGCTGGAATTAGATGACCTTTAAGGTTTCTTTCAACCCAAACCATTCTATGATTCTGTAAAGTCAACTCACCAAAGTCAGATGCATTTACTATCCACACAAAGACCAATTTTTCTAGTAAAATTACTTTTCCGTATGTATCACTGGATTGCCAGAATTACTCCTTACCACTCCCAGAATATAACAGTAGAGACTTTAAGGTTTCTATTACACACAGTAGCTTTTATAAGTCTTTCATCTGCTGAGATCTCATCTATTTCTGCATGTCCAAGAACCATCCTGAACATGAAACCTAAATCAAACAAAGATTTAATTCAGGACCCAGGTGCTTTTCCAGGAAGGTCTCCAGTTTACGTTCTTTTCCCCCACTTACACTGGTAAAGAAATAATACAAGCCTCATCTTACACATGCTTAGACCATCACAACTGCAACCAACTTATCAGATACTGCAGTGTTCACACAGAAAATGTAAATTAATTTAAATGTACTCAGAATCATTGCATTCATCGCGACTCATATTTAAGTAAATTAAAAAGAATGCTTCTAAGCTTTCTAATCTGTGGCTCATTTAGAGTCATCAGATATATTGTTAAGAGGATAGAAGCACTCATAAAAGCCTGACACAGAAATATTTTTGGTTTACTTTCCCCATTGCTTCATTTTTCTTCCAGACAGGCTTCTATGCAAAATAGCTTTTTATCTTTCAGCTTTGATACCATCAACTCTAGTACATCAACTCTGTAACCACAGTGAGGTTGCATTTTCACATTCTGAAGCAGCACTACATGAACAGTTTTACACATCCCTCTCACTTCCTAAGAGCTGGGGCTTCTTGCTCCTATCCTGCACCCTGTGATATGTGAGCACTGACAGCAAATCTGGTGAAGGAAACTAATTCAGGCAAAAACCCCTTGAGCAGCAGAGGAAAGGAAAAGTTTTTTTCAACCATATCAGTTCCCTCCTCTGTTCAACCACACTAGCACAGCATAGCTGTGACAGCACAGCAGAGATAAGATCCATCTAGAAATAGGATTGTTTTAAGTACTAAGAAATTTGTAATACAAAGAAATTTGCGTGGAATTGTAGCCTAAACTAGATTTACAGGTACAGATTTAGAGACCTAGTGCTTAAAAGATGCTTTAACTTTCTGCTTCCTAAATTAGCTGCAGAGGCAAAACATGTCAAAAGCACCTCCAATAACAGGCAGTAATCATAACCTCATAGCAAGAGAAATATTACATGAAGCAGAGAGTTTAGCAGTAAAGTTCTGTGATACCAGTGTAATGGATACTAAGTATGGACATTCTTTCGCACATGAAGAAATTTAATTTCTCAGATGGCAAACAAAAACCCCCACACCCTTTCAAGAATGTGATGTCAAGAGAAAACCAATGATAAATACAGAGCATCCACTCCTGGACAAAAAGTTCACAAAGCAAAAGCATTTATGAAAGATCTGTACTTCAAAGATGGAAATCATTTGCATATTCTGATAAATGGGGTTTTTTTCAGGACATGCACACTGGGCTGCTTACAGTGCAGAATATCATACTGAATGACAGGACTGAAGAACCGTGTTAGTTTGATCACCTGCCGAACTGCGTTTAACATTTTTAAAGTATTAACAAGGAGTAACAGAGGAGGATAAAAGGATAGAACTTTATGTTAAACATGTTTTTTGTGATGCCTTTCAAAGTTTTTCTGGTAAGGTAGTGATAACTACATGATGGATTAGCATTTCTTGACCTTTCATACTGATTATCCCAGCAGAGATATACAGGTACCACCCAAGGATGCTGCCCTTATGACAGTATCAGAAAACAATACAGAAGTACTTCAAGAGGTCTTCTTTACTTAAACCAGTAGCAAAAGGAATGCTACAGAGAATGGGGACACTTTCTTCTCGAGGAGACAGGAACCTAGTGACAAAGGACATGAAAAAAACTGAAGAACTTGATCCTTTTCTTTCTTCCATCACCTCAGATTTCACTGCTAAGTCCTTCTGACCTCACAGTTCCCCAATTCTACCAGCAGAATCTGTGAGAATGCAACATCACCCATTGTTGAGGAAGGTACGCTTAAGGACCACTTAAGCCAGTTGTACATGTAAAAGTCTACAGGATCAGACAGAATATATCTGATGATGCTGAGGGACCTTGCCAATGTCACTGTTAGGACCCTCTACATTATCTTTAAAAGGTCATGGCACCAGAGAGGTTCCCAAAGACTGGAAAAACATCACTTGCCCTTCAAGATGGGCAACAAGGATGATCTGGTGAACTAGATTTACCATGCGGGTGCTCAAGAGTGGACCAGGTTCACCTGGGAAGCAATGGAGACCGGACAAATCCCTAAGCAACCTGCTCTAACTGGGCTTGGTTTGGACATGATGTTCCAATCCACGTGATTCCCATCAGCAGGCAAATAAAATCAGTGACTGTTCGTAGGTACAATGCATTACCTAAGGCAACTGCGCCACCATTACAAACACATCCAAAATGAAGCAGCTTGGTCACTCTTCTTCTTTTCCCTCTCTGAGTAAGTCTGACACCCACTCAAACTTTCTACACAAGTAAAATAATTCAAATAACATCAAAAGCAGGTTCACCCAATAAATGGGGAAAAAAAGAAACAAACAAAAAAGTAATTTTTTTCATCTCTATTCATATTATTATGAATATAAATAATTCTTTATTTACATAAGATCACTATTGCTAGACTGGAGATACACTAAAATTCAGAAAGGAAGAACGAAGTTTCATTGTTTTTGTAGGAAAGGTAAGTATAAGAGCAGCATCTTCCTATTTTATAGATAAAATTAAAGGATAAAAGGTTAGTATAGGCTAGGAACAATTTCCAAACTGTCAATTTACTCACAAAATGTGAAAAAGTATATAAAGCTAACAAGCCATTTCAAGGAAGATGACACTTGAACAAGAATTCCAGAACACAATCTCTGTGGCAAATCAGTATGTGATGTTAATCACATATGATCTCAAATTCTGAATACTGGAAGAGTTTTAGAAGATAAGCAAAACACAGCAGGAAACCTTACAGTATATTATGCATCTGATTTGCACATTCCGTTATGCACCATGGGATCCATCTTCATATAAAACCTAAGCTTGTGCAACCGAGAATACAGCAGCACTAAACAAACAGCAATCCATTTTTAAAAAGTGCTAAAAGGCAGTTACATACAGAACAAGATTAATAACCTAGCCTAACTATCTTGAAATTAGGCAACCGACACTTTGAAAAGTGTCACATTTGCTGCAATAATTGGAACATCAGGTTGAAATAAAGCATGTATCTACATACCAAAAGGAATTAGGAAAAAATATCAAGAATTTGTACTATTTAGCACTTCTGGATTTATCCTGTAAACTTTCAAAGATTATGTCAGATAGATATTATCCCCTGTATAAAAACATACAGAAATTAAAATCCACAAAGGTTCTATGATCTCTACAAGAACTTAACATGCAAATGCAGGAATGGTTTGTGTTGGAAGGGACCTCAAAGATCATCTTGTTCCAACCCTGCTGCCATGGGCAGGGACACCTTCCACAAGACCAGGTTGCTCAGAGCTCCATCCAGGCTGGCCTTGAACACTTCCATGAGAAGTGTTTCCTCCAAAACAAGTAACTTTAAAATGTAACTAGAGCTGAAAAAAGCAAGACACCTCTTTGATGTTATCAATTGTTAAAAAATTACATGAAATGGACAGCAAAAAAAGCATACATAAAGAAAACTCTCAGCAACTTTAATTAAAAGAAAACTCAAAAATGGGGTCACATGAAAAAAGGCACATTTCAGAAAAATTTGAGTAGGGAATGGACGATGAAAGAGTTAGTTAAACTCTAAGTGGTTAGAAAACAATTTGCATTTGCCTTTCTGTGAAGGCTGAATACCCAGGGTTTCTTCCTATTCTTATGACACTGAAAAGCTTTCACTTATATGAGAGAGCAGTCAGCTGAACTGGATCTCTGATACAGCTGAAGAGTACCGGACTAGATCCACCAACACTTCCCCCCCACCTCGAGGATTAGTTTTCAGCCAACGAGCCGTGGAGCCGGTGGAGCGCCGCTGTTGACTCAAGCACAGCTGCGAGCACACTGTCCCTGGGAGGGGCAGCAGCACTGTAACTCTGAGCAGCACACAGCAGTAGGCCTGAGTGTGTCCTAAATCCCTGGCACAATTCCTTGCACATCCATACAGCATGGTCCCACACACGGGGCCTGCTAAGAGCTAGAAAGTCACCCTGCAAATTCACCTACAGTTAAAAATCAAGTACATTACGTCTGTTAAAAAAAAAAGCAAACAAACCAGTGAAATGCAACACAAATATAGGCAAGAGTCTCCTGCTCGCACCACACACTATACATTTCCACTTCCTTTGCAATTACAGATCATTACATTACGCAGTGAAGCACGATGTATGTAATGCAACTCCAGTACTGCATCAAAAGCACTGAAATCTTTCTGATGGAAGTACCAAACTTCTCCAAAACTAATAATGAGTTTAAGGAACAGTGACAACTGCTAACTAAGCCACAGTATGCTAAAATTCACTAAGCAGCCTATATTTTTTAAAAAGCTAAAAAATAACTTTAACATCCCTTGAAAAACCAACATTTTCTCAGTAATTCCTTGTAAAAGCAGTGAAGATGAAGAAGTGCTATGAATCAACTAATTTTTAATAAATAATAGATGCCAGCCTGCTAATTGTACCTAGTTATAAAACCACTTTTCAAGAAATACCACTCAAAACACAGCTGAAGCAAAACATCCACCTTCTTAAGAGATGATCCTGCAATCAGAAATAAGTTTCAGCCACTTCCATCCAAACACGAAGCACCTGCTTACCTTGATCTATCGGTTCTTTCTATGTCAGGGCACAGTCTTTCTTCCACCTAATGAGCAGAGACTTTTCTAACAGTCTTTGCTAGATGACAACCTCTTTATCAATGACAGATAATTTTTTGTGGTATTCATCAGGTAAAGCAGGTAAAGATTCAGGTACAACATCCTTGCCTTACAGCAGAACTATTAAATCTCAATTAAAGGTTTACTGCCCCACTGTGCCAGCTATATGCAATCATAATAACCTGGACCAGAGCAGTGCTGAAGTTCACTTTTAAAAGTTTAGTCCCAATTGTAAAGGATTCTTAAATTGTTTCTTAAGCAGTAAGCCTTGGTAGAAATAAAGTTACAATGGACTCTAGTAAATGTTTCTGGAGGAAGTGAGCCTCAGAAATTACAAAGGCAATTGTAAATATGAAACTTAACATCTACTGCATAGTTCAAATTCTCATCTAATGGGCTCTTGAACAATCTTTCTGTTGGACTGGCTTATTAAATTCTGTCATCAGCAGGATATTCATATTTTGCTAAATGAGCCATAAAAATTGGACATGCCAAACAAATACAACATTATATCCTAAGACATTAATAAAAATACATCAGTAGAATGAATTTTAGTACAAATGAAACAATTGTATGGCACTGGATAAAAACATGCTCATGAAAATAACAAATATTTTGCAGCTGTTTCTTACAGACATAAATTTCTAAGATTACATATTATTAATCATGTATTATAGTATTATGTTTTACCACACCAGCAGAATATTATTAGTATTTATCATTCCTAAAACATTGTTGTGGCAAGTCTTACAATAAAAACAACCAACCAACCAAAATCTCACAAACAAAAACACAGAGAGATTTTGCTCCAGCTCCAGCTTATATGGTTTGAAAACAAACAAATAAAAACCCAAGAAAGCTTCACACAGTTTCTGAATCATCACTTTTCTTTATTTATAATCACTCAAGATTCAAAGAAAGATATCGAAAAGTCTTTCACCTCAAATTATTCTTTTATAGAAATTCTAGGGACACATTCAGAAATGTTTCCTTGACTCATGCAACCCTCACAGCACTTGTCCGTTAACAAATACATTTTAAACACCTGTTGACCAACCTGGGAAGAATAACCACAGCCGGGTAATTTATTCCCTCCAGTCTCCAGCCTTCACCATAAACTTGTTCTTCACAGAAGTTAACCTGTTATTTAAAATAATTGCACTTCCCTGAACAGAATAAAGCTGCTGTTAAATTTTGGAATAGATATTTCTTGTATAAGTTATGTCTCACACCTTCACCAGACTCAACAGATCACTAGGCAGAGATGAAAGGGGGAATGTCCTACTCTTCTCACAGAGTCTGTATGCTCTCCCAGTCCAAGGCATTGTCCTGTCTCTACGGTTTACCCTTCAGTGAGAAAATTCAACAAAGGTTTGGCAAAGTGCCAGTCTGGCAAGACAGTACACAGCAAGTTCAATTTCTTTGGCAATCAAGTGGTAAGTCTCAAGGGTGGAGGAGAGCACAGGCAGCTCTGCTTCCGAAATGGAGCTGCCCCCACTGTGGAACTGACATTCATAAGCAAATGACTTGGCCAGAAGAAGACACCAATTTTTACTTCATCACAGCTTAAGGTCAGCTTCACCTGAAAATATTAGGCATACTAGGCTGCAGAATACAGTAAGAGGAAGCTAAGAACACATGCTGTTTAAAAATTAAATGTGTAAGATAAACTGCCAAGAGATTTAATTCTAAGTGAATAAGAATAGTAATATTTTTACTAATGCTTTAATTTTCTTCATTTTAAGTAAGTAAGCAAGTACAGAGTATAAAACAGATTTTAACCTATATAGGAATGCCTCTACCTTTAAAAAATCCTCCAAATTGGAAACAAATAGGTGCTAAAACATGCCAAAAGAAAAAAAAAATTCTCAGTGTGCTCCCCTCACTCTCAATGCAAGCACCTTTTAGAACAACCAAATAAGAAGAACAATTACATTTACTCTTTTTCCCCCAAAAAACCAGAATTTGTTCCTGGTATGTCAACAGTCTCCCTCACCACAACAGCTCCACTTTTATTTATCGTGTTTTCTCAGTCTCCTGCAGATATCTTAAGCTATCCTGCACACTCTTCCACTCCTTTCTCTGCATCACACACAGATGAAGGCAAACAGTGCCCTGATTCCTGAGCGCTCCAGCTGCCCTGACCCCTGACTGCCCAGCCAGTGTATGGTACTACCACCACTTAGCAGTAAACTGAACCTTGCTGAGGCAACACTGGAACCTTCTATTCAGGGGCACTAATTTTGACTTCTGTTTCATGGAAGCTGCCAAGTTTCATGAAATTTCTAGCTATTTACCTCTGAGTCCTTTACTCCTCTGTAAACAAAAGGGTTTAAGTTCTGGGAAAATAAAAGTTACACTACTGTATTTGTTACTCGTAACAAAGCACTAGCCAGGAACCAGATTTTTTACTATGACAGAGGTGAGACACTGAACAGGTTGCCCAGGGAGGCTGTGGATGCCCCAACCCTGAAAGTGTTCAAAGCCAGGACGGATGGGGCTTTGAGCAGCCTGGTCTAGTGGAAAGTGCCTCTGCCTATGGCAGGGGGATCGGAACCAGGTGATCCTATCAGTGGGAAGGGAGGAGGCAAAATTACGAGAGGTGAGTCAAAAAAAAATCCCATATTCTTATAAATCAGTATTTAAAAGTGACAAGTTTAGTGATTAGTCTCACATTATAGGACCTGTTACAACACAAAACTCCTCAGTTATCTCAATTAAGAGACAAAGCTAAAACTCTATAGAAGCGATGAAGTTTGATGCTGCACCAAAATTCATGCAGAGTCTTCCAAAAACAATAGTACAAAAGCCAAAGTTGCTGTTGAAACCATCAAAATAAATAATCCATTTTGCTTTTTCCTGGTACATAAAACAAGAAGCAAAACACTAAAATATCTAAATAGGCTCATCATAAAAGTATCTAGCAAGCATCACATTTGCAAGCTGCTAGTTTATGTTTGCTATCAAACCACACATTAATGTTACTACTTATGTTATTACTATCCGGTTTTTAGTCATACTTACATAAAGAGGAGTATAAGGATCTCTTCTAGCAACATTCTCATTTAATTTCTTCTTTTGCCACTAAAAACCAGTATAAAATCTGTACTTTTTCTGAGGAAAGAGTAGTGCTTTACTACCAAATCAAAGTGCCAGAAAATAATGGATGAGGCATCCCGAACAAGACAGTTACTCTTAGACCTGAAGTTTCTGTGTCCCACTTTGTGAAAAATTATTACAGCAGAAGTTACTTATGAAAAACTACCAAATAATAAATGCCTCCTAATGAAAACTTGAAAATTGCACTTTGGATGCTTTCCACTCCAAAAAGCTGAGGACAAGCCTGGACTCCTAGAATCCTATGTCTCAAAACTAAAAAGGTGATGATGTGGAAGAGGATTGGAGCACAGGCTATTACTTTAGAATGCATTGCTAAGCATATTACAATGTATGTTATAGAGCAGTAACTGATAAATTAAGTGTCTTTTTAGTATCTTTCTACATGTTTTAAGAAGCATCCTGTCTTTCTTAATATTTATACCACCTATCACCCAAGTTTGTCCAGAATATATAAAAAATACAAACAGTAAGAAGATACTTTCAATTTAACTTTTCTGAGAAATAGTTCTCAAGAAGTGGGTTTCATTCATAGAAAACAACCTGTTACTGAACTCAATAAGAAGGGTCCTTATTCTTAAAACCACTGGAAAGGATGGCTGAATAGTCTTTAGGTCTAAGAAGACACATGTGCAGTGCTGCAAAGAAATTCTGAATGGATCAGAGGACTGGGAGACATAAACAAGTCA
This sequence comes from Manacus vitellinus, assembly GCF_001715985.3. NCBI lineage: Eukaryota > Metazoa > Chordata > Aves > Passeriformes > Pipridae > Manacus > Manacus vitellinus. The sequence goes on from NW_021940604.1 coordinate 36,734,246, forward strand.
TGGAAGAATCACAAATTTACCACTTTTAGATAGAAGATTACTCTTAAGAAAAATAGAAAAAAGGAACAGAACATGTCTGGACATTGATGGGATCGATGCAAACCAAAGAATATTCAACAGGATAAAGCAAGAGTTTAGATATAGAGAAGGTCAATGACACCCAAAACATCTCTTTCCCTCATTTTCATGCTCATTGTTATCTCCACTAGATCATAAAGCACCAGAGACTACTTCAAAGATAATTACAATTAATAATTAAATTGCACTGTTAAGAAAAAAATAAAGAGTTGTGGCAGATAAAAAATTTCAGTGTTCTACCTGAATATAAACTCCACTCTACCCTCCTAATTTGTATTGCTCTAGCCAGAGATTTTTCAATATGATTAAAAACAGAAAAAAAAAAAAAGGAGAGGAAAGGCTGACCACCACTTCAAATGGCAACTCTCTGACTCTACACTAATACACAAATGCAGTGTGCTTCTGTACCATTCCAGAATCTCAGCCACCTCTAAGAAAATACAGCCCTTGCTTTGGTGAAAACAATTCTTTACATGTAAGCTGAAAGAAGAACAAAGCAATCCTCTGGAGTCCTCTGGCAGACAACTGTGAAGTTTATACTGCTGCTGCTATTGGGCAGTCCACATAGTTTTCTCTATTGTTATTAGGAAACCTGTAGCCAAAAAAATGGAATGAAAATTGAGGACATTCCTGTCACGGTATTGCTGAAATCTCTCGGTAGCTCTGAAGGTAGAGACTGGCAACATTCCTTAGAAAGGAGATCCTCAAAAGCAAATTCAATACCAGTTCTTGGTGTCACTACTGTAACCACTAGAAGACTGAAATAAGAAAACAGGAACAAATAATGTATTTCTCCTTTCTTTTGGAAAATACTTTGAAGTTTATCTGTTGCCTATGGCATAGAGAAACTTTAAATTTCATGCTGCAGAAGCGAAATTACAATTTCCTTGCAAGTCAGTAATAGTGAAAGAGCCAGAAAACAAGTGTTCCCATAATTTTTCTGCAGGAGTAATGATCAACAGTACTCTCCCTTTCCACACGCTTAACATGCCTCCTCTAAATCCAAGTGGATTTGCCTATCATGCTCTATATTTTAGGTGTGATTATCAATTAAAAAACACAGGAATTGCTGCAGATGGAAATATCAAACGTCTAAACTTGTATTCCTCCACATCAGGAAAGAATTCCCATGTAACAGGACTACTTTGTTAATGTGAATTTCTGCATATTTGGCTCATAACTTTGAAACATTATTGCAGAAAAGTAAATTCAGCGCAGTCTTACTAATTCCACTTGCGAACTACATTAAATAACAAAAATAAGGTACTTTCCACACATATAAATTCTAACAGTCCTGACACTTCAAGAAGAGTAATCATGCATGTCCTGTATATCAATGTATATGTGATATGTATCAACTATTAGCACTGCTCCAGAATAACAAACGCAGCTTTATAAAGAGTCCAATATTATAGTCCTGGGGTCTTTTTCACATTTCTGCTAAACAGTCTATATAATACAGCAGAAAAAATAATGACACATTAGATATGCAGAACTGGACAAAAAACATGTACTAGTATGAATCACTGTGCTCAGAACAGCATTACCAGAAAGGCAACAGATAAATCATTCAAGGAACAACCTTCCAGAAAGAACACTTTGTTTTCACTGGAGAATAAAACAATAAAAATATTAAAGGAAGCACTTTTACAGTAGACTGAGTGACATATTTTTTCACAGTAACATCTGTTATACTAAATAAGTGAAAAGTAGTATCTTACTGGACATGGGGAATCAAAATCAAAATTCTGAACAACTATCATACTGGAAAGCAATTTATTTAATTTAAATGTACGTTTGGCCTGACTGGTAGTCAACATAAGCATGACAGCACTAGAAATGTCTATGTACATGTACGTATATACACACACATATAAAGGTACATATTTAACCACCACAGTTTTCATCAGACTGAGTTCAACTGGTGATAGATCTAACATCCATTTGGCCTATTCTCCATCTGTTTTACACACTTAAGGCAGGGATGGACAAAGATGTCTTCCTCCTCCTCTTTGACAGCCTTTAAGAAAACACTTCCAAAACCATCAAGTAAATACTTTTTGGTTGTTGCTTACACAGACTTCAAGAGAGTCCATGAAGTATACACACTCAGACTAGTTACAGATACAACTCTAAGCTCATGTATTAATCACCATCCTGAAATAAAAGCTGCTGTATTTCCAACTCTATACACTTTTATCCCCATTTTTCTCCCCACTATACTTGTTCCACACACAAGTCTGGCATTCTCATGCTTGTCTAGCTTTTGGATAACAATGGTTTTAACATCATTAGGTTGATCCAATATGCTGGCGTACATTTCAAGATTGCATATTGCCAAAAAACTCATATGTGTGTGTGTATAGCTAGAGATATATATCTATTTATAGATGCTCTATGCCTTTACTTTTTTCTATAAACACCCCTAATAAGTACCTCTCAAATAACATCTGAAAGCCTTCTTTTCCCTTTGCTTCAAATCACTACAAACTTTAACAGCTCTTACTAGATCTGCTCCAGTATTAATCATCCCATTTGGACTTGGACTACTCTCAGAAATTTTCTATCACCACCATCCACATTAGATTTTCTTCACACATGGGTGCACACTTGCATACTCTTAGGGTTTCTATCACATCATCAGTCCTGAAATGAACACGTCAAAATGAACGTGCCCCCAAATAATGGGGAAACACAAAACCAGTTGATTAACTCAGTTTACCCATCATGGAACACTAAAGCTTCAAATGGGGATGCTTCAGCTCCAGTTAGTCCTGCTGCTGGAAAGAGAACTCATAAGCAAAAAAAGTGTGGGAGTTGCATATGAAACCTATCTTTTCTTGAGCACTTGCTGGCTGGACAGGTGGCCAAGGTGCATTAGACAATGACTAATCATCACCTTGACACTTTCAGCTGCCTGCACAAACCTCACTATATTCTGTGCAGAGTTCAGGAAACGTAACTGAGTGACTGCATTTCACCACCAAACCCTTTAAAGGTATAAGGGACGGAATATGACAGCTGTTATTAACCAGAAAGAGTTTCTGAACATCAGAACTTCAGATTAATTATTTAAAACAACAAGCAGTATTTTGTTCACACAGTACATCTATTCCAGAACATGTAATAAAAAACCAAAACCCAAGATCCTGCAGCAAGAGAAAACCTGCAAGAGGTACGTTCTGTGTAATACAGGTATTGCAAAATCTCCAGTGCTAAACTTATCCCTCTACTTGAAAAACTCTACTTACGAGTAGTTAATTTCTTTTACATATATTTTTCTTTGTTATCATCATGGTAATTTGGCAGAATTTAGCAGACTATTGACCTATGCCATCAGGAGATGTGATTATAGCAATTTTGCAAGACTACAACAGCGGATTTTTGGATGTATCAGTGAAACTGTAAAAGCTCAACAGCTAAGAATATTCGAATTTCAAGAGACTTTTTGCATTATAATTAAAAGCTATACAGTAATCAAAAAATCCTCAAAATAGCAATAACAATCCACAATAACATCAATAATTTTATTCGTATAACAGAAAAAAATTAGCGCTTTACAAACGCTAAAGGCTTCTTTCAAATGCAGATAATAAGGTTCATCATCACCTTCGTATCAAAAATGTAACCTCAGCCCCAAACCTTTAAAGAAGCCTTTCAGAAATACTCATTTTTATGGTGAGGCGAAAGAGTGCGGGCTAGGCCGGGGCCTGGAAGCGGAGTGGAATCAGGGAAATGCAGCCCTGGCCTCCCCTCCTCGCCCAACGCTAACCCTGCCCGGCACCCCCCGAGCCACGGCTCAGTCCTCCCGCTGCACCGAGCCCGGGCTGCTCCCGGCGCTGCCCCTACAAAGGGAAGACACGCCGCACTCCCAACGCCTCGGCACAGTAAAAGAAAGAAAGAAGGAAAAAAGAGAGGAACCAAATCGCCCTCACTAAGCCCTCCCTCAAAAGCAGGTCTCTTTACACCAGACCTAACCACGGCACCCACCCTTCCCCCACCGCGAAGCCACCTCTCATTGTCGTCGCCCCCAGAGGGGACTCATTACCCCCCTCCCTATACACACACACGCCCGCCTCCCCCATTCCCCAGTCTGTGCCGTGCCCTTTACTGGTCGCCAGAAGGGAAGCGCAGCCCGCGGGCCAACATTCCCGTCACAGCCCTGCACGCACCTTCAGAAAGGAGCTGTCTCTGCAGCCGCCGCCGCCCGCCACCGGCCATCTTCCGCTGCCGCGCCGCGCTCCCTCACTCCATCGCCAGCGCAGCGGCGGGGCCGGCCCTTCCCCCGGCCTGCCCGCCCCCACTGCGGAGGCTGGCTGACCCGCAGCGGCGGCACTGCCGCCGAGGCCCGGCCCTCTCCCGCTCCCCGGCCGCGCTGCCTTCCGGCCCCCGCAGGAGGAAGCGGCGGCGGCGGTAAGCGCGCCCGCTCCTCCCTCAACGCCCGCCGCCGGCACCCCCGAGCGGCTCCAGCGGGGGCCCGGCAGAGCGGCTGCCGATTGGCGCCGCGGCCGGCCGATGGGCCTGGCCGGGACTCCGCCGCGGGCGCCTCCGAGAACGCGGGGAGGACGAGGGGACGGTGCGCGCAGCGCTGCCGCCCCTCTCTTCCATGAACGGCACTTCCCTGCCCGGACCCGCGGCTCTCCCGGCCCGGGAGCTGCCGGCTTTCCCGGCCCCCGGACGGTAAAATGGCCGCAGCAGCGCTGCAGCCGGTAGTACCTCGGGCTCTCCCGCTCCCTCCTCGATCAGCCTGGAGGCAGCAGCTTTTGGGAGGCGAGGAGGTGGATCGGATAAAATGAATGGAGTTTGAGGAGTGCAGGAGTCCATTGCGCAGCGCTGGGGCCCGCTGGCCTCTCACCTCACTCCCGCTCCGGCAAAAGGTCTTGCCAAGCTTCAAAGACTCCTCTCAATCATCAAATCTTCTGAGGCCTGATCAAGGCATATTTAAATCCAAAACTTGGATTTTGCAAAATGTGCTGAAGTGAAATTGCAAGTCATGGCCCCATGTACATTTGATTTGTAAAAATCCTTTTTTAGTATGTAAGGTTTTACATTTTAAAAAGCTGTCCCATGAAGCCTAAGCAGCAAAACCATGCCTACTTTAAAAACTCCAAGGTAAATTATGGCAGTCTAGAGCTATGGAAAACCAGATGCTCCTTTCTGGGGCAGGTTCTTTCATCTGGGATTCTAGTGAATGTAGAATTGGGAAATGTTTATATCTAATTTAAAGCACCTAGTTCATCCCTGACAAGTGGGCTTTCAAAAATGCTTGAACTGAAGAGTTTGTAGACTAAAGTCCTAAATTAGGTAAGTAGAAGTACCTAGTGCATATGAAAATTAAAAACTAGAGAGAGGAAAGTTGTTGTTTTCCTTCTAAATTGGTTATTTTTGTTCCTGAGTTCTGTGTTGACATCAACCATATGCATAAGCCAGTGTGAGAGTGCTCAGTTTTTACACAATCAAGAGGCAAAAAGAAGCAGAGAAGAGTGCAGAGCTGGCCTGGAAGATGACAGGAGATGCCAGACTGCTCCCCAAGTGCTGCATCACATCACCAGAGCTAACAAGCAATTAGAAAGAATTCCAAAAGTTGGAACAGTGCTGGCAAACCTACAAATCTCAATCTTCAAAATCTCCTTAGAAAAAAAGGCTTTTTCTGAAAGAGAGATCACAAAATATTATTTCATTAGTAATGGAATAAACAGGAAACAATCAGGAAAAATTGGTGCAAGCTATTTATACAGAGACTAGAAAACCATATACTCAATAGAAACCTAATATTAAAAAAACAAAACAAAACCAAAAACCTAAATGAGAATAAAGGAATTTTAGAATCTAATTTTCAAGAAATAATCTATTGTATCTCAGAAAAGTGTTGTCTACACAGAAGGTTTGCTGTGGAGGTTACAACATTAATCCACAACAACAAATTCTTATTGATAGTTGAGACCAGACTAAAGTCTACCCAGTTCTACACAACTTTTAAAAAACTGAGGATTGTGACTTATGATGATGAATTATTTGAATAAATGTTTGATACATAGTAGTGGGCTTTTGTTGATTAAAGCATCAGATACAGCTTCAGTCTTATTTTTAATGAACTGAGGCACAGCATAGATTAAAATACCTTTAAAACAGAAAGGACAAGTTATCAATATTCTAGATGCATGCTTGATTTTAGGCTTTTTGATTGATAACATAACATTTTTATGTAAAAGAGCTGCCCCAAAATTACATCTTATTCTACTGCTCTTTTTGTTTTATTTTGAAGCTCTTTAAGGATGCAAAAGGATAATACGTAGTCAAAACTCTTATTCATTTATTTTTCATTAAGTTTTTAATAGTAATCTTATTCTCTGCCTTAGAGTGGCTTGTTTTTCCATGGGAGAAGTATTTGCAAGGGGAATGAAATACTGAGAGCACTCAAGTCTTGCAAAATCTTTTCAGCATCCTCTTAACTTTGCTTGGAACCAGAGGATTTTCATTGTGTATGAGAATTGACTGAGTGATCAATGAAAAAGAGAAAACTAGTATTCCCCTTCCTTCTGGGGGAAGTAATACAGAATTTACTGAGCTTTCTTCCCATTTTGAAGCAAGAATTTAATTCTATTCACATAATAAGAGCCCAGGGATGAAATGCATCAGATCGTTACCCTGTCCTTGGAGGTGTTCAAAGACAGGTTGGCTGGGGTACTGAACAACTTGGCCTAGTAGATGGTGTCCCTGCCCACGGCAGGGGGCTTGGAGGTTCCCTTCCAACCCAGACCATTCTATGATTGCTTCCTGGCCTTTAGCAGCCTCTAGCAGTTGACATGTCCCACTGTGGGGAGTTGACAATTGGAGGCCACACTCCGAGGTCCTGCATTTACAAACACTTGCATGTGCACAGCTCTCTTCTCACAGCACTGTGTAGAGTGGGAAGCTGATTACTTTATTAGGCAATGATGAAGAATTTTTGTTTCACCTTAGAAATCCATTTTTTGCCTCTCTTCCCACAGTGAAAAAGTTGTTACTAATGAATGTGGCTTAAAAGATTCAGTACTGCAGCTCTTGAAAAATATGTCTTTTTTTCTTTGTATTTCTGATTCTTTCCAGTGATTTCTTGTTTTCTCTATGTTTTTTTAAGGTTAGCCAACAAATGGAGGTGGCTGCTCCCCAAAACAGTAGTTCCTTACATAAGGAATAAAATTGAATTGGGATTGCAGTTTTGCAGCTTCTGTTGTTGTAGTGTACATTACCTAATTTTCTTTACTGGTACATAAATTGCATATAGATGTTTAAGGGAATTTATAGGCACCTTGAAATTTTTTTTTTGGTTATTTATTTGTTTCACAACCCATGAACCCATTTTTATAGACTATAAATAAATGATTTTTAACAGTCCCACCTTTCAGAAATTCATGCTTATGGACTGAATAATTTTCACTTGTTTTCCACTGTTGTTCTTAGTTTTAAGTTCCTTGAATGTATTGATGATGCACCTTCTGTCTTCTTGGTTTTTAAAAAAATAACCATTTTCTTGGTGCTCTCATGGCCTGATGCCTGGGGGGTTTTTCCCCCTCTGTATTTTTAAAGCAAAATCAGTTCTGTTCGTTGTCCTGCAATGTCTTTTTCTTTCTATTAAAGCTAGTGTTTTAATTTTAGGAGTCTCCTACCACATATTATTCCAGGATAGCTGACATACAATAGTTAACTCTTCAGGAATGTTCCCAAAGGGAAGAGTGCCATTCATCTCTGTGCTAGGACTTCTAATGATATGTCAGGATGTGGAAAAGTTTTCTGTTAAATTTTGTTATCAAAGATGGCTTGTCAAGTAGGTACTAAATGACTAAGGACTGCTAAAGATCATTGGAACTTTGTCTAAAATGTTTTCTGAATTCCTTCCTTGAAGGAGACCTGTTTTTTAAATCTGATCAGCGTACCTCAAAACACAACCTTGTGCTATTAATAAAGAAATAACTATTAGGTTTTCTGCTACTGTTATAAACATTTTGAAATTTGAAATCCCATTATTCATTGCATTGGGTGTTATCTGTTGCATTTGATCATTACTGCATTAGACCCATTCAAAGAGAAACAGTTTTGCTTTAAATCTGCAAATTCTTGTGATGGACAGTGATATTAAACAACTGTGTTGGGCTAAAAAACATAATGACTCATTAAGCATCAAAATGAGATTTGTAGGTATAAAAGAGTGATTGAGGGATATGCCAACACTGTTTGCCACAACACAGCATTAGATACTACTTTTGGAAGTAAAAATTTCTTTTTGCAAGGTTGGGCTACATGAAATATTCCACCTGAAAAATTTGGGATAACCTTATATATTTTGATTATTTCTTAGTAATGTATATTGGTTAAATGTACATTAAATATCTGAGGCAAATATTGATCTTTAATGCAAAACAAAACTGTTGATAGTTGTGTAAGTGTTAGAAGGGGAGCATGTAAAAGGCTCAAGAGAATACATCAGATCTGAGATGCATAGAATATACTTTCAATGTATATTCAAAATGTTTATATAGAAGGTATTTCAGCATATTTTGACTCATTTTTAAATATTTTTTTAGGTTTCCTGAAGCAACTCTGTTGTTAATCTGAAATAAACTTTTACTTGTCTTCAGTGTTCTTATGGTGGTTCTCTAAGGGAAGTATATTTTTGCATACAGACTGGTGAAATATATTTATTGATTGTGTTCCAAGATTTAAGATTAGGCAACAGTGTATTTTTTTTTCTTTTAGTGTAACTCATCATTTTATTAATAATAGCAGAAGTTCTAACTGATTTAAAGAAGGAAATATAGAAAATGTTTCATTTGTCAACATAAATAGTATACCATAACCACAGTAGTCTTTCACCTACTAACAAAAAGAGTATAATAAATGCATCTACAGCACAAAATGTTAAAATCAAAGACTATGTAATCAGAAAAATAAAATAATAGAAATTTTTACTGCAATAAAAATTAAAACATAGCAAGAATTTAGACTGTTACTTAAGGCATGTCGGGCATCCAAAACCATCCAGCATACAAAACATACTGTGCGTTTATGCACGGGGGCAAATCCTGCCTCTAATCTCTTGCTTTTCAAATCAATGGGAAATATGTCTTATGTCAACTTCCAAAGTATGTTTAAACACATTTAATAGATACTGAAACTTCTTTTGTATGTAGTTATACAGAAGTCACTCTCATGATCACACATGGAAAGAAATATGGGTTCTTAATTGCCACCTAACAGAACTTGCAGATGGTCTTTATAATGGTCTCACCCATCAGAAATGGGAACTCTTTTGTAGCTCAAATCCTTGGAGGTCCTTTGTGAATAATCATTAGCCTTAAGAACTTTATGTTAGTAGAGATGGCTAATTTAAACAAATGCTTGTAATAAACAGAAAATATCTAATTGAAATTGTTACGGCAGGCTCACGCCTCTTAGAGGAGGATCACCTTTTCTCTACCTGTTTCATTAGATGCCAGTTTGTCTAAAGCTTCAAGAATACTTACTTTTCAGAGCAATTTTAAGGTGATTTCTTAACAAATGTTGTTATGTGTTTCAAGTGGGAAACTTCTGAATCATGTTTCTAAAAGTAAGCTACACCAAGAGTTCATAAAACAGCAAGTATTAACCTGTACACATACAAGCAAAAATACATTCCAAAGCAAAGAAAAAGGTCAGATTTGTGTACCTGTGAACATGACCCATGAGGTTGTATCAATCATAATGAAAGCAGAGAGAAAAAAATCAGGACGTTGTCCCTGTACTCATTTTGCGTGACCTACTCCCCTACTGCTCATGCTGCTGACTAAGACACTGAGTTTGTTCCTTACAAGTTCCACTTCTAATCAGAACTTCTGAAACCTCTTCCTTAATGTACAAAACAGATCTGAGATCTGGACTATGAAGATGGGTGTGCTCCTGTCAGTGTATTGTAGTGGTTAAGTATAGTGGTGTGCTCTGCCTCACCTGTGAAGTGCAGACAGTTAATGTAGCAATGACCATACTGGAAATAATAGAATCTTCACAGTACATGATTTGAAAGATGTAAAGGGAAAATTTCATTTGTCATTCTGCATAGAGTTAAGTTTTAAAGACTTAAAACCTGACTGACATATGCCCTTAAAAATCTCGGTTTCAGTCTCCACAGCTAGAATATTAGAAAGATGTGGGGGAAGGGAGGATGGGATGTCCATATTAACCTCAACAATCTTTTCTAGAAATAGATTTCTTCTACCTCAGTTAGAGTTCGCTGTGCTCTTTTGAGTAACCTTGCTATACTGGGAGATTGTTGTTGTTTATCTCAGTCTTTTATCTTCTACAGTTTCTTCAGTCTTCCTTCATTTATTGTGTTTAATCTCTCTGGAGTCTAACTTGTCTGTATTTAAAGATGGGGCATTCAAAACAGGATGCAATACTAATGTAGGTCTCTCCAAAGCTGAATGAGTGGAATGACTGTCTTCTGCTTCTGACATACTGCAGTTCCCCTCAATATATCATGCAATATTTTTTGACCAAATCACAGATCATGGTCAATCTGTAATCTAATATAAATCATCAGTCCTTTTTTGTAGTGTTGTTCCCTAGTCAGCTATATCTCAATTTGTATTAGTTAATTTGATTTCTCCATTTAAAGTGATTTTCTACTTGTCTTCACTGCACATCATCTTGATGGTTTAGGTAATTTCTTTTAATTCTAATCCTGTCCTTAACCACTTTTTAGGTACTTGCAGCTTTGTGGTCTGGCAGTGAAAATAATAGAATTATAGCTGGAATAAACCTGTGTAGGATCAAGTTCTTCTCTCAGACTGTCAGGGAAACACACGGAGAGTGCATTTTTCCAGTCTGTTTGCTGGTTCAGCTTTAAGAAGTCATACATGACAGTGGCTAATGTTTTACTAGAGTCAGTACCACCTGCATTCCCTCCCTGTCGGTCCTGCATGCCAGCTATTCCAATGAAGATGAACAGAACTGTAGCGTGACATCAGAGCTTTCCAGAGATTCTCAGGAGACTGGAATGCAAGTTCCAGAGGTGTATAAGATAACCTTCCTATCTGTGTAGAAGTCCAAAGTGCTTTGATCTTCTCAGTCTTTTTCCTCTTTTCCTGAAGAAGAGAATGGCATTCTGAGACATTATTTCCCTCTGTTAGAAGGATGTGGATGTCCACTGCTATTTTTGACAGAATCACAGAATCAATTAGGTTGGAAAAGACCTCTTGAGATCATTGAGTCCAACCTATGACAGAATACCACCATGTCAACTAGACCATGGCACTGAATGCCACGTTCATCCTTTAATGAAGGTGTGTGCTAACAGCACCAATCCATGTGAAATACTGTTACACATGTAATTGCCAAATGGTAGAATGTGTGCTTGGAAGGCTCAAGGCGAGATGAAGTTTTCTCCAGAATTATACAAATAACCAAACTAGCTCCTGCATAATCCATATGAAATAAGAGGTAAGAAATATTGATTGAGTAGAGCCTTGGCCCTGAGGGACTCTGTAGAGAACCTTGATTGGTGTAAGCAAAATGAGCCTTGAGACAGAGGAGGTTAAAGAAATTAGTTACCTCATGTGCCCAAAGTTATACTGTATAAGGGTAACTTAGTGGGAGGGGATGTTCTAACCCACAGTGATTTGTGAGTTCTGTGGTCTTTGTTAACGAGCTGTACCAGTTTGTAAAGTGGCCTATCATGAGCATTGGTTTTAACTTTACAGATTCTCCAAGTCTTTATGCTCTTTGATAAATGACAATGTCAGTCATTATGTATCTGCCTTTTATTCATCCCAGGCATATATAATCCTTATCATTAGCTGCATGTATAAAAACAAGATGAATCTGGTTGTCATTGGCCATTATTCCTAATGGATACCGTTAGTTCATGTTATTCTTCAAGTATTCACATGTAGCTGTTAAATGTAGGAGACCAACAACCAAAGAGATAGTTGGGATCAGGGAATAGCTGCTACCACTCTGAGTCCTGTCAGAAATTGAGAGCCTCTATAGTAACACACTCATTCAGATTAAAACATCAATAGTATTGCTGTTGATTTTGACAAAAGCTAAGGAGATCTTAACTACTATGAATATAACCATTATGTGACTGGCCTGCAGATTTTGCAGGAGTGGATTAGGCTGGGTTTCTGTTACAATCCTTTTTATGCTAAACATTCTGGAGAATCTCTTTGGTAGTTATTTGTCTTTTCTATGAGTGTGAGGTCCACATCACTGTGCTAGCATATTGTGAACATATGTAAGCATATTACTCAGAGGAAAGTGTTTAGGGCTCAGAAGAAAGATAATGTTCCTTTTAATATTATGAAGACATTAATGTCTATTTCTTTTTAAGAAAACCCTCTAACTTGTGATTAAATTTGCTTACTTAATATATCGAACTCTGTATATTTGTATAAAAGGTACAGAGATCACAAGCACTATTTTCCTTATTTTTAAACAAAATAAAGACAGGAAAACTAAACAGTTTCTATCAGTTTGAAGATATATGTACTTTGACTGAGGGTCTATGGTTGCTAAAACAATGTGAAATTTTAGCAGACTGTTTAAATTATGGTTACCATATGAGGACATTTTAAAGTGGAGCTGACCTGTTATGTCTGTCCTGTTTTCTGCCTGGTAGTATAGAAGCTAAATATATTGGTTTTCAGCACAAAAAAGTTTTAAAGTTCTGTATCAGTTTTCGTCATAAAAATTCCAGACTCTATGCCACCCATAGAGATGAATAAAGATTGTAAAGACTGTAGTAATTCTATGGGAAATTCAGCAAGTTAAATAAAATCTTCTTAAGAATAGATAAAATAATTTAAAGAAAAGAAAATTAAGTCTTATTCGTTACCTGCAACTAGTTTTGCAAGAGGAAAATCATCACTGAAATCATGAAAATCATGGCACTTGAAATGTCCTGGGAAGAAATTCAGTGTTGTAGAACATTTCTTATAGCATGAAACTTAGTCGCTTTCATACAAAAAAAGTTTTTAAGATGCCTTAGAACTATATATATGCTGTCCATTCACATCTGTAGGATCTGATGAACAATATTGCATCATTTGGGTGTGTTTTGAGTTCTATGACTGTCCTCATTGGCATATTTTATAGCAACGTATCAACTACCATCTTCTCCTCAAAACACAAACTCAACCTTGTTTTCCGAATCTCTTTATCCACTTTTCACTTCTCCTTGTGGCTCCTGCACTAAATGCAGTCCTTCAACTTCTGTCATTGCTCAAGTTCTTCCCTTTCCTCAGTCTTCCCTAAAATCCTTTTCTCTAGCTCTTTGATTCAGTTTCTGTTTTCAGCTTTTTTCCTCCTACTCTCCATACCAAAATCCTTTCCATGCTTCCAGCAGAGAGTTCTCCACCCCTTTTCTTCCACAATTGCCACCTCATTCTTGCCTTTTGTTGTGGCTCCCTCCCACTGCTGCTTCTGCTATATTAGTTTTTTTAGGATCTACGGTCCATATTCAGTAATGTAGAATAGTGTTAGCTGAAATTTAGCTAGATGAATAAAAAGAAAATCTTGCCCCTATTTCTTGAGTATCTTTTATTTATGCCATAATTCAGTTTGGTAATAAAACACATTCATCTCTTCTTGTATTATCTAACACATCATTTTGTTTTAAAAGTGTTGCATACATACATGTAAGACTGAAACAGCATGCAAAACAAATTTCATGCTCAGTGCAAAGAACCTCAACAAAAACATAATTAATGCAACACAATGTTTGAGATTTTAAGCCAACAAAAGCCAGACCATTTAGAGCTAAGGTTCCCATAGCAACCTGACTCTGTCTCCTCCTGTGTCTGTGTGATAGGGTCTTTTTTTACATGACCACATATTGCTAGAGAATGTGCTGTATTATTCCATAAATAGAATATCAGTTTAATAGGTGAGTTAAGTACACAAGGACTTACCAAATTTTATATGTCTTCAAAGGAAGTTACATCATTGTGCCTTGTAGAGGTAGTGTACATATATAAATACCAGAAAAAATTTTTGCATAAACTTCAGCATGATGTTACAACATCATTAGCATAAATCCTGCCTGCAGATGAATTTTTGGCATGTTTTTAGTTTCCCAGATATCTGTTTCCCTAAATAATTAAGGGAGGAAAGTTGTTGGTAATTCTTAAAAATAATACAAGCAGACTCTTTAATTTTAAGTAATTATATTTCAGAGTAGGCAGCCACATAAAAGCATATGGGAATTCAAAAGGGGCAGACTTCAGTACCTGAAATCATCCCATTTAACTATAAGCACTTAAAAAAAGGGGCCAAAGTTATATATACACCTTGCAATTTCTCTACAATTTAGGAAATAGAAGAGCATCTCCAAAGGATGATTCAGTGCTCCTGAGGAAGTGATTTGCCTTCTGCCTGTCTTACTCTGCTAACTATACAGTAGGCCTGGAGAAACCAGACAAGATTTCTTCCTGACCCAATTTATTTCTTCAAGTATGATAAATCCAAGCTGTACTGTCCAAGAAAAAGAAATGAGATTTTCAGGTATTTCAGAGTACCTAATGTGTCTTAGGGGTTATATCCAGGAGCCTCCCTAGACTACACTGATATCAATGTCTAAATCAGTGACTTCACATTCTTGACAATACAGATAAGTTCTACATTAGATAGGACAACACAGGCCACCTCTTTTGAGTAGATACAAAATAGTACTGTGATTATTCTGGGCTTACACTGACTGCAGAAAGACAAATTATACCTTATTTGACCTAATATTAAGGTGATGCAGACAATAATACTTGATTTATATATAAAAACTGTTGGAAGAACTTAACTTCATTTCTGTGTGTGTATTTGAACCAACAGAAACCAGATTCAACTCTTTACATTTTTCAGCTGTGACATTTTTGATACAGGACCGTCTCAGAGAACACAGAAATGTATTTTTACAGGCATTGGATAAGGTACCTGAGCACTCAACTCACGAGTTTTGATTTCTACTTCTGCATGTTGGGTCAGGCGCTGCAGGTAATCAAACCCTAAGTTTTTGTTGGATTGGGATCAAGGTGAAAAAGTTGAGATCTTTGGTAATTTATGGTACCCTTGAAATGTATTTTTGGAAGTGGAAATGTTTTATGTGGCACTGATACAAAACTCTATCAAACCAGATGGCAGTCAGTTAATTTGGAGAGGATTTTAAAACAAGAATAATACGATGAACAAAAACAAATAGCATTGAGAGAAATACTCCTGACACAAAGGAGAGAAATGTCATCCATTTCCTTATCTGGGCTGCAAAATACATTTTTTCCATATTCAATTTCTTTATAAAAAAGACAAGGAAGACCTGGTTAATGTTCTGGTGGTATTAGAAGCTAAACAGGTGGATACCACTGGCATTCAACCACTGTTAACTCTGAAGAAATCTGACACTCAACATTTAGATGACTGGCAAATCCCTGAAGTATCTGCTTTCCTGTAATAATATATACACAACAATAAGATAATGTATCCCAATAAAGGTGAGTAGCAGTCTGAAATATTGAATAGTTCCCCAGGGAACTGTAATGAGGAACTATTCAAGTTATATCCTCTTTCTCACAGAAATGTTACAAGGCAGTAATCGTATTGTGCTATGCTGGATTAAACTTTGTTGGAACTAGCACGTTTAATTGTAAAACCTTCACTTAAGGTAGTAGTGAGAGAAAGTTAAGATTTTTTTTTCACCCAAACAAAAAGCAAATGCTTGAAATCCTAGGGATCTGAATGCTCGGAATGAGAAGCTTTCATCTAGATACAGTTTGGTAAGACAAAGTGGGGAAATAGGGCAGATGAAAACTCATAAACAACAAACAGAAACATAATGGGGAAAAAAACTTGAGAGTTTGGAGAGTACAAGTGTGTGCCACTGTTAAAAGTAAAGACTTATATGTCAGAGGGCAGGATGAGTATGGTGCTTTCAGAAAACTTCATAAAAGAGTTTGGCAAAATAAACACTTGAAGAAAAGTACAAAGATCAGTGTTTACAAAGCCATTGTGCTCTCTGCTCTTTTATATGGATCCAAATCATTGGTCATCTACCACTACCACCCGCGACACTTAGAACGCTTCCATCAACGCTGCCTCCGTACAATCCTAAACATCCACTGGTCAGATTATGTGACTGATACATCTGTTCTTGAACAAGCAGCAGTTACAAGTATCGAGGCCATGTTGCTGAGAACACAGCTGTGTTGGGCAGGACACATCTCAAGGATGAAGGACCACCGCCTCCCTAAGATCTTGCTTTATGGTGAACTTGCCACCGGCTGCTGCAAGAGAGGAGCCCCAAAGAGAAGATACAAGGACTCCCTGAAACAATATCTCAACCTTGGTCACATTGATCAACATAACTGGTCTTCTCCGGCCTCCAATCGGGAGGTCTGGAGCCACACCATCTATAACACTGCTGATGCCTTTGAGAAAGCATGCAGGATCACTCTTGAGGAGAAAAGACAACACAGAAAGAATCGTGCCTTGCAGAATATTCCACCTAAGGAGTCTTTCTGCTGTGCCTTTTGCAACTGGACTTATCTATCTCGTATTGGCCTTTTTAGCCCAGCGTGCTTGTAACAAACGTGGGCAGACCCCTTCCCAAATCTTCGTTCACGAAGCCTAGCCATGATATGTCAAAGGGCAGGATGAAATGGTTTCTGATGCCATGAGCGGGGGAACTCTTAAATTATCTAAATCCTCTTATACTCAGGAAAGTAGAGCCTTGCAAATTCTCATAGGTAAATGCAGTAGCAACAGGTGTATTTGACCTCCTAACCAATTTGTTATCCTGGTTGAAACAGTTCAAAACATTCCCTATAGTGTTAACCTGCATGACAGAGTTCACAGACAACAGCATATTATTTCCTCTTCTAAGACAGGAATAACTGCAGCACCCGACCATCCACCTCGGCAGGCATGTGAGGAATGCCATACGCATGGCCTGGCTGTATCCTGGGATGAGAACCCCAGTAGCCTTGAGGGTCCATAGGCAAAAGTGTTGTTTCCTTACAGGGTTTTAGGTCGATTATATTTTTAAATTTCTTCATAGATGGTTACTTACAGGCTCGTAGCAACTGCCTGGAGGAAGTGGATTTAGAAACGGGACAGGAGAACATCTTCCGTGTGTTGCCTTCTCTGAAGAAGAAGGGAAACCTCTGATGGGTGGGAAGGAAAAAAGAAACAAACTAAACAAAACAAAACCAAACAAACAATACCGAAAAAACCCTCAAGATGCATCTGACCCATAAACAAAAGTCACCTGTTGGGGGAGCCTTCTGGTGGGGTTTCCTGAGGCAGCTCCAGACTCAACGCCCCCAGTTACCTCCTCACGGCCCTGGGCCCAGCCTGAGGCGGCCCTGCCTTCTCCCCTCACTGTAAATGCCAGTAGCAGGGCTGTCCCTCAAAGAAGGGCTCTGGCATAGATCTCTGCTCTGGCTGTGCCTGGTCGATGAAAAAAGGGGAGGAAAGATCTTTGGCCAAGTGTAAAAATGTATTCACAACTGTCTAATGAAACCTGGGGGTACAGCTGTGGTTAAATATAGACACTGTGTTACTGGTTGCCATGTTACTCTAAGAGAGCAGTTTGCAAATCTAGTGAACATAAGCATTATTTTCAACTGGAAAACTCACAAGCCTTTTCTTTTTTTTCTTATGCAGCTGGTCAAACCATTGTTATTTTGCTCAAGCTATTTGTTATGAACTTCATGATCACCAACATTTCCCCAGCATTATTCCGCGTGTAGGGTATTTGTAAGTATATTGGTCATAGCACTTGGATTACTATAAGTAAATATATTAGTCTCGCAACACTTCGATTGAGATATAAATATGATACTAGCATTGTAAACAACAAATGCAGTATTTCAGTTTCTTATAAACAGTAGTGACTCATAAACAAAAACTGTACCAAAGAGTATGTTGAATTACCCATAATTTAAATGTACTTGTAAGAATAGGCTACCACCAAGGGTAACTGCAAAGAGATTAAGTTAGCCTTATCATCACCATTTGCCTTTCTTGGGTCATGAAGATGTTCTTGATGTTTTTAGACTCCACATGTATCATCTGCAGGACATTTGTAAGCCATAATGCCATGGGAAGTGTCAACATGTAAGATACCACAGAACTGTTTTGGAACAGTGTAATGATCTTGAAAGAAGTTGGTAATTTATTCAACTTTCAGACAGAAGAGGTTGAATACAACAACTCTTTCAGTTATGGGAGAAAGGAGTCTGCAGTACTGAAAGCAGTAGACCCCAAAGTGAAAGGGTAAAAATACTGAGAATGAGAATCACATGAGAGAGGACAGAGATCCAAATAAAGCTTTCAAGTCCTTCAGCAGGACTAGTTTCGGAGAACTGGACAATTTACTTGGGCAAATAAATATGAAGTAAAAAAATTAATACTTGGTCTTAGTTTGTGTTTTAGGAGACAGCTTGCAGTGGGTTTCTGTGGCTGGGTTTTGGTAGCGGGGGGGGGGGGCTACAGGGATGGCTTCTGTTAGAATCTGCTAGAAGCTTCCCCTGTTCCGTGGGGCCAATGCCAGCCGGCTCCAAGATGGACTTCCTGCTGCTGGCCAAGGCTGAGACAATTAGGAGTGATAGTAACGCCTCCGTGATCACATATTTAAGAAAAGGAGATTGTCACGCAGAAGAAAATTCCAACCAGGGAAGAACGGAGTGAGAACATGGGAATAACAATGTAGACTCCAAGGTCAGTGCAGAAGGAGGGGGAGGAGGTGCTCCAGGCACCAGAGCTGTGGCCTCTGCAGCCCGTGGTGCAGACCATGGTGGAGCAGCTGTGCCCCTGCAGCCCATGGAGGACCATCAGGGTGCAGAGACCCACCTGCAGCCCATGGAGGAGCCCGTGCTGGAGCAGGTGGATGCATGAAGGAGGCTGTGACCCCGTAGGAGGCCCAGGATGGAGTGGGGTCCTGCCAGAGACCTGCAGCCCATGGAGAGGGAAGCCCACGCTGGAGCAGGTTTTTCCCAGGTAGGACTTGTGACCCCTGTGGGGGACCCATGTCAGTACAACTCATTCATGAAGGACTGCACCCCATGGAGGAGTGACCCATGTGACAGCAGTTTGGGAAGAACTGCTGCCTGAAGGATGGACTGACACTGGAGAGGTCCATCAAGGACTGTCTTCCGTGAGAGGGACCCTACGGGAGCAGGGCAAGGACTCCTCTCTCTGAGCAGCAGCAGAAACAACAACTGGCTGGAACCCCCATTCCCGTCCCCCTGCACCACTGGGGGGGAGGAGGGAGAACATGGAAGGAAGGAGGGGTGGGGGGAAGGAGATTTAAAGACTGTTTTATTTCTCACTCTTTGGCTCTTATCCTGTTAGTAATAAATATAAGTACTATCCCCACTTTGAGTCTTGTTTTGCCCGTGAAGGTAATCAGTCACTGACCTCTTCCAGTTCTTTTTTCTACTCATGAATTCTTACCTGGTTTTTTTCTCTCTCTTCTGTCCAGTTGCAGAGAGAGAGTGAGTGAGCAGCTTTAGTGAGTACCTGGTATGAGGCCAGGGTCAACCCACTACACAGCTGCATAATACAGATAATACTGACTGATATTTGCATGAAGTCAGTTATTATTAAGAACAAAATATGTCACAAATATATAATCTCAAAATACCTACTCTTAGAAGTAAGAATTCTCTTATTAATGCTATTATAGAAATAAATGTCTGTTATAGATACCTGTCCCCTGAGATGTCAGTCTTTGAACTATTTACAGCTTCTAATGCCTTAAAATTCTCCTAAAAAAATAAAGTTACCCTCACTTAAAGAAACATAAGCACAGACAGTGGGATTTGTGTTTCTTGTCTTTAGATGAATGCAGAACTATAGTCTACATCTGAGCTAGAGCTCTGTCATTCTTTTATGTTTAATAAAGAGAAATAGGCACTTTTAAGGTATGACTCATTTGAGATATATTTAGCTTAATCTACTTTAGAATGAGATGAATTGCTTCCTCAAATCTCCTTTTCATTGACTATAAAGGGTGTCTAGATGTCTAGCTCAGATGTAGGTTTCTGTCGTGTAGGAGTCCCTGTTTGATGAGATGAATTGTATCCTGAGAGACTTACCAGAAAATACAGGCCTGGCTATTTGAGTTCCTGAATCACACATATATCTCTAGTCTTAAAGGAGAAGGTCCTGGATAGTGTTAGATTTCTGTGCCCTCTGCAATTGTCACATGATCACTTTAATTTTTTATTCCTTTCCTCACTAATTTTTCTGGGCAGCTGTAGGAATCAGGCCTATTGCCATTACATATGTGAACGGATTACTACTGTGGGCATGATGGCCTTCTGATGGGGGTGATCAGGCAGAGGCTGGATGACCCTAATCACTGAAGAGTGAGTGATACTGACCTGTCATAGTCATCTTGGGCAAGACCCACAGCCTTTGTAATCTCTCTCTTTGTAACTCTTAATATCCCTTATTTATATGTAAATGTTCCTCCCCCCCTCCCTATTTATAGGATATTTGACTACAGTCTCACTCTCACCCCGTCCAAGAGTATAAATTGGCACTTGAAATCCTCCATACCAGGGGACAAGAATATGACCACCTTGCAAACAGGTCAATTGGCTTACTGCTTTCTCCTCCCCAAAGCAGGGATTCCTCTTTGATAAAATTTGCACCTCCAACTGTGTTGGAGTACATAGCGCTATACACTTATATTTTGTAGATCTAGTGAACCTATCACCAGCAGTCTTGGTTATAATCACAAATTAAGCCTAGCCATACCCAAGCACCTCTGATCTCTCAGGACTAGCTGGAAAGCAAGGGAGTTTATTTTCTGCCAAATTTCTGTACTCTCAATGCAACAGCAAGTTGTCCTCTAAGGCTTTTGGACCCTGATTTATGTTCAGAATATGCCTATGTGTCATGCTACAATTAGATGGTCGTTCTGTGCCAGTGCTGAAAGCTGATGCATTCTCACACTGCAAGTGTTCTGAGCCAGGCAAGAGTGTGCGCTCTTGGGGCCTGGCCCTGGCCCATTAACTGTGCCACTTAGCAGCCTGTTAGCTCTGGCGTGATGTGATGTTTGCTGCACTCGTGCATCTCTTGATCAGCACAGAACCTAGGCAGAGGGGGCCTGTCTAAAATAACCACATAGACGGAGCCGCAGAACCCTGCCATCTGCACTCTGCTGCTCGTCTGATTAGGATTATGACTGTAAAAGGGTAGACTATTGCATGTAAGTAAAGTAGAAAAGGTCTAATGATGCGTTTGAATAGGTGAATATATAAAGCTATACATTCTTTCTTTTGTGTGATCTGAATGAGTACACAACTCTAAAGAGTGTCCAGTTTTCTAGATGGGAAGAGCCAAAATTTGGTGTTACACTAGTGTGAGCAACAAGTAACTAGCAAGAGCTATTTTTAAACTTGCAATCAGAGTAATTAAGATTAGAGTACAAAGGATATGATGTACAGTCATTGGGCTGTGGTAAGACTGAAATTCTCCAGTGAGATGGCCTTTACAAAAATTATGTGTTAATCTCAGGAATTTCAAGTGACAACTGCACTTTATGCAGTCTGAATTTATAATCATTGCATCCACAGGATTATTCTCCTTTTTTCTTAGCTTCATTACTTACTGTGGAAACAGCTATATGACATTTTTCCTTAACTGTTGTGTTATCTCCTGAGAACAGAACTTAAACTAAATTCCTTCTTATCCTGCCTCACACATATGTCATTTTACTTGTGGAAGCAGCACCTTTAATCAATTTTAGTTAGAACTTCTCTCTTCTGTCCTCTCTGGAAAGAAAATTTTTCAACTCGTGAAAGTATGTTGTTATGGCAATGTTTTATAGTGCTGACCTATGCATTTGAAGAATATAAATGCAAAATTTTAAGCAAGCAAGAGACTACTTGTCTGTGCTTCAACGTAAAGTGGAACACTGTCCTTCCACAAGACACTTTCGAAGTAAATTAAAGGATTACGTTCTTTTGATTTTTCATTCCCTTGTAAAGTTGAAACTGAAGAATGACTCTTCTCAAGTTTTTGAGGGAGTGTTCTAATTAGTGAGTTGAAGAACAGCTCCTAAATATGTCAACAGTTAGGCAGTCTTGGATTTCTAAACTATGAGCACTAATAAAAGAACAAGTGTCCTTGAAAATGACCTTGTCACCTTTTCAAATCACACTTTTAGAACTATGTAGTCAGATGAATTGCAGCTGAATATATTTCTTTTTTATGAAGCTAGTCTTGTCCAGATTGCACCATTAACATACAACAAAGAAAACCCCGTCTTGACAGTCTTAATCTTAAAAATAGGCTAAACTAACTATGAAAGTGTGTATGAACATTTCACTCTTCAGAAGAATTTACAAATCTTATAAAATACTCTGTCATATCCCTGAACTCTGTGACACAAGGAACCACAATATCGGTATAAAAGTAGCCAAATTGTTCTAAGACACCAGGAGGTATAGCGCTGTTTGATGACAAACCTCTTCTATGCCTGGTGTTTAGTGGATGCATTATGATGGACTTTTAGCTGGCTGTATTTAGTCATGCTGTATTTTCACAAAAGCATCAAGAAGCTTTGAGATAGCTGGCTCAACTTTGATCTGAGTTTCACTTACTGAATTCCTAATTAAATTTTTTAGTGTAAAGACGCCAGGATTTTATTAATCTAGCAATTTCTCTGAGTCTGTCACAAGGGGGCAGATTCGTGCTGTGCTGTTGAAGTCTGTATTTTTTTCCCAGCAATCAGCAGTAGCATCCAGCAAGCTAAAAAAGAATATTCAGACTGATCATTTGAGAATTCTTAAGGTACCTTGTTGTCTACAGTTTGGTTTTCTTATCAGTATTGAATGACGAGTGTTTTATTTAGGTATTTCAGTCTCAGAATGAATCCTTGTTCTAGGGGATTGTATTTGTAACTTTGTAATGCAAGAAATGAAATAAAACAATATATTGTTGTGCATTTTCCATTCTACTTACTATTCATGTAGTATTCAGTCAACCAGTACAAATCATTAGCTATTGCCACTTTTGTAACTTTTATAACTTATAAATACAAATGAGAAAAGTTGGATTCATTAAAGCTTTTTTTCCAAAACTTCTAACTCACAGTTTCTGGTAATCATGTGTTAATAATATGCAGTACCCTTTAAAAATAAAATTTATTTATGAAGGTAAATTAAACCAGTGGAAATTTAGTTCCATAAATAAACCTCTTTCTTAAAAACTCAAAATTTATTGTCTCTTTTATGCTTGTTACTGAATTCAAGGTAACAGCATTCAAAATTGTTTATGTTATGATTAGACTTCACTATGTTTACATACTACTGAAAGAGGAATAGTGCTGCAGCTTATGAATTTTTCAAGATAACCCTGTGCTCAAGACCTTAAACACTTAACACAAGCTAGTGTCTAACTCAACTGTTAAAGGATTCCTTGAATTTTGACCTAGAAAATAAACAAAAAATTTTGCTTTGTGTACCATGGAAGATCAGTATTAATTCCATTGAATTTACTGCATGCTGTAAAGAGAATAAAAAAGATATTTCTGTTAAAATTCTTTTGTAGCAATAGACTATTTCTTGTGCTGAGAAGTTTTAGACTGAACATGCACTGTAGTACTTTAAGCAAGCATTTTTAAAACATATTTATGTACTGAAGTGTGCCTCATTTTTAATACCTATGATTAGGAAAGTAAGTATATAAATAATAAATAAGTAAATGAATAAGCTGCTAAAAGGATAAAGTTAAAAGTGTCTTCCACTTCTAACCATGGGTAGCAGAAATGTTACCAGTGTCACCCGATGAAAATAAATGAGAGATGATTATGTGAAAACACATCTAACCGAATTTCAGGGATGAATGCCACCAAAATACTTTGTTTCCTAGATCTCAGCATGTAGGCTAGTCTATACAGACAGAATCTTCTATGTGCAAAACTCTAACATGCAGGCACAATTTTAAGCTTCTTAAGTACGTGCAAAATGAGATAATTCGGAAGGTTATAATTGGATAACAAATAGTGGCTTTACACTATAAAAGCAACCCATCTTCTGAAGTATCAGATCTCCTGTGTAAGACAAGATAAAAAAACCCAACAACCTTATTTTTAACAGAGTTGTAATTAATCTTTCCTGGAAGATGGCAAGATTTTTTTTTCTGAAGTAAAATGTCTCAAACCAAATAAAAATAACCTGAATCTGAAACTAAGATCACGTGTATAAAATGTCAGGTCAGATGTTTAAGGTACAAGAAAGTATAGGAAATAGAATCTAGCTAGTAGTTTCACATACTCTCTCTCTCTCTATATATATATAAATAATGTGTTTATATATAAATATATATTTGTATAGTGATAAAAAACTCTATCAAAAGTAGTGGCATTTGGCTAAAATATCTAACAAATTAAATTCTGATGACAATTCAAACACAAATTATTTAAATGGGATTATATGTGTTCATATATACTCAAATATGCATCTCCAAATGTCCGGATTTGTTACAAATGAGCAAATGGTGTAGGTATCTGTTCCCAGTCTGCAGGTTGTATGTATGTGGGATGAAGTACAGAGTGATGATTGTTTTAAGATCAAATGGAAGGCTTTAAAAAGCCTTGTTGTTGAAATTTGTGCTCTGTTTTTAAAAGAGCATGATGTCAATGCCTTTGCCAGTTTCTACATCAGAACAGCCTTATTTAGGTGTCTATAATTGTTATGTATACTTTTTGTATTTTTAAGGGCCCCATGGTAATAGTTAAATGAGAGAAACAGAAATGTATTTATTATGCCAAATATTTATTCCATGCTGCCATTACTCCTACTGGTAAGTCTGGTGTGTACTGACCTTATTCATTGTATCCAGGACATTATGCAAGGGAAAAAAATGCATAATGCTGTGGACAGTACATCCCACACTTGAACAGAATCAAAGTACTCTTTAAGACATTTTCTCGAATCTAACCAGAGATGCAGACCAGATGGCAAACATTCAGCCATTTCATTCAGCATTCAGCAAATTTCAGTTGCGCCCTTTAAAATCTTTCTGGATGTGAACAGACTTTTTACTCTCTATGCACAGTAAAACATCGTTCAGGATGTGTATCTGATCTTTTCCCTTTGATTTTGAATTCAGTAGCAAAGTAAAATGACCAGAAACTTTTGGAAAACAGTGACAAAGGTGATGGTAAGAAAGTGCTTTTTAAATTCAGTTTTATTTTATAGTATTCCTAGAATAAAAATGTTGGAAAATTAATTTTGAATCTTAATTCAGTGGATAAATGGAATCTATTGCTTAATACCTTTTCAAATATTGATCTCATATCAAAAACAGTATGACAGAAGACCTGATGATATTTACACTGTTGTTAAAGGTTATGTTTGACTTGGATTTTTTTGGCAATATATATTTATATAGACATATGCATATATGTATGATAGTAAGATATTTAGTAAGTTGATTACAGTTAGAAAAAATAATTTAGCTTCTAATTTTTATGAAAATATTTTTATCACTTTCACAATCATACATTTCTACAAGAAGGCAGAGGGCACACAAGTGAATGGAATTTGATTTGATTTGATTTTTGTTTTGTTTTGTTTCTTTCTCAAGAACTGTTTTCATATTTTGAATTATGTTTCTTTATGTTCCCCATCCTGAAAGCTATAATGTGTGCTTTGTTTTCCTACACTGAATGTGAGGGAAGCCCTCTCCCTAAAGGGTAGATTTAGATTAGATATTAGGAAGAAATTCTTCCCTGTGAGGGTGGTGAGGCACTGTAACAGGTTGCCCAGAGAAGCTGTGGATGCCATATCCCTGGCAGTGTGCAAGGCCAGGTTGAATGGCTCTTTGAGCACCCTCGTGGAAGGTGTCCCTGTCTATGGCAGGAGGGTTTGAACTAGATGATCTTCAAGGTCTCTTCCAACCTAAGCCATTCTATGATTCTATAATGTTCACAAAAAAGTCAGTAGCAAACTGAAAAGAGTACCATATTTTTCACGTTCCTCAGTTTTGCAGTGAAAATGACCAGACATATGCTGTCTTAAAACAAAAGCTTAGTTCTGATTACAGTTCATTTTATCCACCTACTTTTGTATCATGATCTAAGACAAAAAGAATTGATAAATTCTTAAGAATGGGTGATAAGGAATGGTTGTAGCTCAAGTATTCAGGACTATATTAGTATACATGAGCTACACTTGTAAGCATTTTTACCTTGGAGAGAAAATAGGAAATGCACATGCAGTTCTCCAGATGCCTGAATTTCAATTCTGAGTTAAGTTGCTGAAATGAGAACCTTTCTGTCCAGTGAGCCTATGGTTAACCCTGCTGTAGGCCTGAGAAGGTTGGTGTAAAGCTGCTGGAGTATTCACAAACTATTTCTTTACATTCCAATCTGAATACTCTAAAATACCATTTATTACTCCAGCAGGTAATTTCTAAAATGACTGCCCAGAACATCAGAAGTTTGTGTTCTTGCTGAGTGCAAACCTCTCCAATAGAGACTCAGCTTTATGGTTGTAACTGAAAGAACAGCTGTGAAAAAACAGAGGGTACATCTTTTACTGGTAAATTAAACTGGTCCAAACTGTGAACCTGAACACTGATTCATCACCAAACCTTTAAATTATCAGAGCCTAACCTGTGACAATTTTAGTTTGTGACAGCAGGCCAGGGTCTATTCCCAATAGGCAGTCTGGCAAAAGGTAAAGGAGAGCCATGTGGCCACGGTATTAATTACTAATACAGGTGTAGGCAGGGATGGTGAAACCAGAAACCCATTATCATGTTAATGAGGCTGCTAAAATGGAAACATTTAAACGTTGGTAGGAAAGGTTTTATTTCCAAAGGAGTTGTATAAATGATCCAGTAGAATAAGAGCCCCTGTGGTTCATCTTGTTTTACAGGGCATAGAACAGGGAGCAGTGTACCACATGGCCCATTCTGCACTGACTCTGAGGTATCACCTCCATAGGTGGAGCATATGTTTTAAATATGAAGAGTTATAAATATCGAATTACATTACTGGTTTGGTTGTGTGGGTTTTTTTTGTTTGTTTGGGGTTTTTTGTTTTGGTTTGTTTTGTTTTGGTTTGGTTTTTTGTTTGTTTTATTTTTGTTTTTTGGTGTTGTTTTTTTTTTGCTATGTGCCTTGTGTTTTTCTTCACTAATAGCTGAAATATATTTGCATCAGTCATGAGAATGGGTGGTATATATTTGTCTTAAGACTAAATAACTGGTTAGTTATTGTGCCTTTTAGAAATGTGTTATAATACACTTTGAAATCTAAACGGATAGTAATAAGCTTTGAAATCAATAAATAAGCTTTGAAATCACTAAGTTGAGAGGACCAATGAATTTTAAATTAAAAGTAATAATTGTGATGTCTTTGGTTGCAAGTGGCACAATTAGACATCTTGCATGACAAAGTTTAATGTAAATTTAACAGTTTTCAAAAGCACTGAAGCCCTGTACTGCTAGATGTCATTATGTAATCATTGAGGATACATGGAAGACTACTGATAACCCACATAAAGTGGAAGTTGATAATACTGCACCACAATAAATATTTTTGTTTTCAAGTAGGAATAAAAACATCTCATACAACTTTTAATGCTATCAGTGTAAGGCCAGGACATAAGATATATTTGAATATAGTTTTTGTAACAGCATGCCAGTAGTTGCTAGCCTATTACCTCAGACTATCAGTATGCACACAGTTAAAATGATCTCTGGGAAATTTAATGATATTAAAAATGGGGAGAGATGACAAAGGCATTGTGAGTACAATTGCACTCATACAATGTAAGGTTTCTTCTGCATTTCTACCATTTGTATCCAGTCTTGATTTATGGCTACAGATGGGTTTCAGTTAAAATCCTGGAGATAAATAACTCCAAACTCTGATGATGTTTAACACTCATTTCCAGTTAGGAATTTTGCAAATGTTCCCTGTGTTTAGAATGGGACTAACTCCTGGAACCCATAATTCATGAACTTTACTGTGCTTGAAATCCAGTCTCGGATCCAAAATTTGTGGCCTCAGTGTATCTTTACCACAAGTACTGCAGCCCCTGGGACATATTTGAACAAAGCCTATTCAGTTTACTATTTGCTATGATAGCTTCGTAATGAGAGAAAATATCCATGAGAAACTAGTTTTCCAGTGCTTTGGTTCTGCAGGCAGTGCCTGTAGCCTCAAGTCTTATCTTGTTAGAAATGGCAGCAATGCTGACCACGTTTCTATAGGCATGTAACTCTCACTGATTCACCTTTATAAATTAAAGCAAATCTGGTTTCTAAATTTCTCTCAAGAATTTTGATAAAAATTCAAATTTCACTTATCTGTAAGTCTTATTTAGACATGTTTTTAGTTACAGTTCACGAAAAAAAATCTTATTTCTGACCTGGATTAAATTTCCTGTTGGTAATGGTGCCAGCAGGGAGTGGAGAGTCTTCAGAGCTGTTCATGGCAGAAAACCTCTCTTTGTGGCACTAGTCTCTTCTAGATCTGGGAGGTTGCCAAAAGTTGCAGGCAATTTTTTTAGTGAATGCCTGAGTAGTCAAACTCTTCAGTGGATCACTACAGGAAGAAGCTTTCTATCCTGTATGCTTGTAATATTTGTCATTAGAATATGTAATATCCTAAGATATAAAAATAGATGTTATTTTGAGTTTTAATTCTTTTTTGGACTAACCTAATACAGTTTTATTCAAATACAAGTATAATAAACATAATCTATTCTTCCACCAGTCACACTCATTCCCTCTACACTGGATAATATAGTAGAATAAGGTTAATATACTATACAGTGTACTGGGCCAAGGGTATACAAATGTATTTCATATAGCATGGTAAGTCTGTCTGCTACCAACACAAGTGTCTGAGAAAGTTTAATTACTTTCTAGCTTTTCTTTCTTTCTTTCTTTCTTTCTTTCTTCCTTCCTTCCTTCCTTTCTTCCTTCCTTCCTTTCTTCCTTTCTTCCTTTCTTCCTTCCTTTCGTCCTTCCTTCCTTCCTTCCTTCCTTCCTTCCTTCCTTCCTTCCTTCCTTCCTTCCTTCCTTCCTTTCTTTCTAGCAGGTTTTTTTTGGTGGTTGTAGTTGTTACTTTGCATACACTGAGCATGAGGTAGCATTCCTTATAAAGATCTGATATAAATATAGCTTGAATCAGAGTCAGTAAACTTTCCTGAGATAACAAAGATGCTTTAAAGAGGTTTTGGTATTTTGTGCTATGCCTTTTCTTGTTTATACTGGCTTCAGCTGATGTAAGCATGACCACAGAGACAGTTTCCATCAAATTCAAGTAGAAAAGTTGGGTTGAAACTTGGAGAAGAACATTACCAGCTCAGCTAAGTATATATCTCGACCTAGTCGATAGGTCTCAGAGTCTTCACTGTCTGTGACATAATTTTCTGGCTAGACAAAAAAACTGAAGAAAAAATAGAAAACATAGAGCTGCTTAATGTAATGAAAATGGAGAACAGAAAATTAGCTTTTTTTTTTTGTTTAAAATAGCTGCTTGAATGAAAATAGATCAGTGAAGGAAATGCAGGGTTTTTTCAGCAGTACAGATGGATACCTGGGATCTCAAAGCAATAGGTTAAAATGGCAAGGGTGAAAGTCATGTAATCTATTTTAAGGTGTCATGGGCATCTGATTTAACCTCAACCTTTTATGATCAGTAGAGGAAAACACTTCTAGGGAGTGATTTCATCAACTGTATTAGTAGGAGAGGAATTATGCTTTAGAAGTACTTGTTTCTCTCAACAGCACAGGGAGAGTGGACAACTAGCCCAAAAGCATATTAGTACAACTGAATCCCAAGCTGATCATAATGTATATAATATGGTGGAGACTCTCCCTTGCTGCTCAAATCAGAATGTGGGGGAAGAAGCCTCCTGACCCTCCTTGGCCCTCCTTTCTGTAGAAATTCCTCAGGCTTTGCATGCAGAACTCTTTTAAACTGATAAGTGTTTGGTACCAAATAAATTGGGGAGTTTTTAGCTGTTTTATTGACATCTCTCTACGTACCATATAATAAATAGTTATCTTGAGCTCATTGTGGTTATGTTTTCATTCCATGTAATGTAAAGTTTATTTGCTAAAGCCAAAAGTCACAAACACTACCATGAAGTTTTGTTAGAGTATCTAATCTGAAGTGGTTTTGGGTGTCAGATTTCTCACATCCAGACTCCTGGTATGAAGGGCAATTGTGGGATTTCTTTTTGTGAAGAGTAATAAAATTATGTATTTCTTGTAACCACTGTTAGCATCATGAATTAGTCTCAGAACTGTGAATAGAGTTTAAGCAATATTTTCTTGTTGTAATACACTGAAAAGTTGTAATGTGCAGTTTATTAAATTGATGGAGCTAGATAAGTAACAAAAGTTAATCAAGGAACTGCCATGCTGGTTTTTTAACAAATAGTGAATTGCTGTTTTACCATGAGATGTACCACAGAAAGAATGAGAAGCTTTATAAGCTGTGGGAGTCCAAGAGAATGTGTATCTCTGTGATTCCATTTTTTTACAAAGGTCAGGTGAAGGGTGACTTAATTTTGTTGGTAGCTGAAGAGAAGACAAACCTGTTTACATTCCACAGGAATTAATTTCATGATTGTGGTGAAGTCAAAGAAGAGGAATTTGGGAGGGTTTGCTCATTAGTGGTCTTTCAGAACAGCATTTCAGTGCTCCTTCTTTTCCTTTTATATTCTTCAAGTCACCTATTTTTATTTTATCCAGACAGTATAGAAAACAAAAATTTGTCTTTGTTTATGAAGTTGTTCTTTATAAATAGGGTTTGCTATAGTTCTGTTTATTCTGTTGTAACAAAGTAATTTGGTAATATTTATAAAATTCTTATTTGTGAAGATAAGGATGTTGAAGAATTATTAAAAGCATGGCAAATTTATTCTGCTGCCATCTCTTGAACTTACTTATTGAAGAAACCTGAAGCAAGACCTGGGATCTCAGAAATATTTCCATGAAAAAGGGAGATATTGATATTAAATTCTATAAATGGGTTTGGAGTTTATATGAACCACATATTTTTGGACTAGATTTTGTGCTTTGTGGAATCTCTCAAAAGTGCAGATCTTAATATTTGTGGAGTAACCTATTTTCCCATACATTCTTGTCATGTATCCAGGAAAAAAATCTGGAAAAGAATAAAATGACATGCACTAGCTAGGATTAAATAAAAAAGCAGGGAAACAGTGATAACAAAAAAAGGGTGACTAAAAAGTCAGAGGGTATTCACTAAAATCCCTCCAGCTTCTGTCCATGACCTGAAAACAGAGGTAGAAGGACCTTTCCTCGCAGTGCCTCTGTAAAGGTTTTGCTGGTTTTGGTGGTGAGAGTTGTCAAAGTAAGGCGATATTGCTCTTTACTGGGAAGTGAGACCCTTTTTCTTTAGGGTGCAGTGTTTTCCTAGGGATGACTAGTTTTGCCTGTGTCCTTGCCTGCACAGTGGAGGCTCTCTCTTTTTCTGCACTCAAGTGTTACTTGTAGCTTCAGACCCTGGCAATCCTTTGCCTTTCTGTCTACTACACTCAACTACTGGTAACTCGCTTGTATTCAGAAGGAAAAATGTGTAGCAGGGAGCTGATGAGGAGCTGCATCCTTTCCTACTACCCTAATAAAACTTCTCATATATAGCTCTTGTTCTACACCCGCCTCAGTTCCACCTCTGGCATCCTGATGATTTGAGATCAGTAGTTTGGTTGTCCAGGAGTATTGCATAGATTACTAGCTACACTCAAATACAGTGTTTTTCCAGGTTTGCTTTGTCTCACCGGTTTTAGGTCTTCACAGGGTGTGAAAGGCCTGTGATATGCTGCTGTACTGTGCAGGGCCCACTTGCCCCTACTCTGGCTCTCTGCTGCTGCCTGGTCCATTCCATCATTCCTAAGATCTACCCCAAAAATGCTGGTGAGCAAATGCAAAACAGTTATTTTGTGTATTTTTCTCTATTTTTTTATGTACTTCCTTTGTAGTTTGAGCACAGTGATTAGGCTGATCCTATGAGTGGCAAGATGTAAAATGGTTGCATGCGTGGAAGCAGATAGAAAGCAAACGTGCTGCCTGCCCATCGCCTTTACATGGAGGGGGCACCTTTACATGCCCACTCCTTTCTGCTACTTCCATCCAAAAAGAAAATGTTTTGAGGACACAACATTTGTATAATATCTTGGCCTTTTAGAGATGGATGTTGCCTTCAGATGGGTTTCAGCTTCTTGAGTTAAAGTCTTTCCTCAGGTCTGAGTAAAGCTAGAGTGTTTACAGTAATCTGTGGTTGCAGGAAACTCCTTCTAAAGTGTACTAGTTAACTGGCTTCAATTATCAGTACAGAAAGCTAGTTAATATCCCTTACTAATTTACTTTATTATTTCTCATCGTATTTTTCTTCTGATGTTACAGTAACCCATGAGCATGTCCTTTGCTTTAATGATTGTTGAAGTTCCTTTAGATGTTTGAAGGCTTTATCATATGTCTTTATATATCTTCCTGTACCTATATACATGTAGCTCCTTGTTTGCAGCTGAAGGTCTATCTTGGTGGCCATCTCTTGCTCTGTGTGACAGCCCCTGTTTTTGTTATGAATGGTAGAAATAAACCTTAGTGCAGGTAAAGGCTTGGAACATGCCTACGAAGAGTGTTTGTTAATCTTGGATTTAGAGAGATTTACATTTAACAATGTCTGTCAACTGACAGTGTAAGCCAAACTGATGGCACAAAACAGTCATTTATGTCTACTTAGTCTCTTAAGACTGCCCTCATCACTGAAGATTCTTCACTCCTGCTAAAATATATTGGGTGCACTGACTGCTTAGCCCACTTCTTCACTGGTTTCTTTTCTTGTCTGCATCGGGACATTTTTCTGTTTTCTTCCCTTTCTCAGTTAGATTATTTATTTGGCTGTATCTAAAGAGCTTTTTCTCTCATATTTTTCAGCTTATTGCTTAATAAAGAAATTGTTATTCCTACTAGTATTTACAGTGAAGGATACAGAGCTCTTCTGCATCAAATGTTGCTCCTTCTTTGATTAGTAAGCAGTTCTTCTGGGCTCTTTTTGTCTTACAGAGCACTAGAGCTGTATGTGACAAACCAGCCATATCTTTCAGCTACAGCAGAATTAATCTTTTCTTCAGGTGCTCAGGTTCTGCTTCAGTCCTTTTTACCCTCTGTTGAGAATGATTTATTTTACTTGTTGTGCAGTGTTTTACTGATTTGTCTTGGTTTTAGCTTAAAATGGTCATGTTGTTCTGTTCTGAGTTAATTCCCAGCTATGTCACTATGGTCTGGAGACTAACAGTTTTTTTATCTATTAGTTGTTTTCTAAATGGTAAACTGCCCCTTGAAGAGTCTTAGTGATGATGCCCTGGAAATTTGTGGTTGCTAGAAAAACCTATCTTATATGCAGCACTAATAAAAAGCAAGTAATGAAGAAGTACTTAGTGGATAATCTGGAGGGCATCCTTTCACAGAAATACAGAAGAATAGTTGAGATACATAAATGTCTTTTTGAGTTTCTAGAAGGATTTATTTAGACCTCGGGGAGAAAAAAAATCTGCTTAATATGAAAGAGTTGTGGGAAAAACATGACAAAATAAAGTAAGCCTCAATTTTTAGAGGGAGGGAAGCACAAAATACTTAAAAATCTTGGCCTCCCACATTCAGTAAAGGAGAAATGTGAGGGTAATATTTGCCAAAAAGAGATCTGTTTCTGTTTAAGGGTATCTTAGGCTTAATATATATTCTAGGGGTAAAACAACAGAAGTAACATCAAGTGATCAGCTCTGAATATTAATTAAATTGTACGTTTCCTCAGTATCACTCAAACGCGTAGTTCAAGAGATTCTTTGGACTTTTCTTAGGTAGTTAAACTCTGACTTTTAAAGATAATTAGATACTGAGCTCTTCAGCACTGGAAGACCTGTAGCACTTAAATGTTCAGGAGAGAACTATGATTTTGAACTACCAGCAGTGCAACTTGCTACCTGGCCCGGTTTTATTTAGCTAACTATAAAGACTTGAGTCTTAACATCTAGAGTCTTGAAAACATAAAAACTCCCAGAACTTCAGAAATTTCTGGGAAAAAACCAAAGAATTATCTTTTTTTTTTTTTTACTTTCCTGTCAAGCTTAAACTTTATTTACTGCTTAAAAGTATATTACATAAAATATCACATGAAAAATACTACTAATACTTATGAAAATAAAACGAATCATTACTCCAGAAAAAATATAAATATAAGATATGGAATTGTGCTGCAGAATAGATTCTTCTCACATTACTCACACTATCCTAAAATGAGTGTTTAATCATCTCCTCTCAATGATTCACTTTGATTGACTATAGAGGAAGCAAAATCAACCAGCTCAGACTGTGTACCTAACTTCATGACTGATTTAGGTGAGATAGACCTGTTCTGAGATATATATATATACCTGTTCATTTTGTGTACTGACTCCATCTTTGGAGATACTCAGAAAATGTCTAAACATGGTACTGGGCAGCCTACTCTGGGTCACTTTGCTTGAGCAGAAGGATTGGATGATGACCTCCAGAGGTTCCTCTGAATTTCAGCTGTTGTCTGATTCTGTGACATCTTTAAGAAAAAAATGACATTTTAAGTAGAAAGTATACTTTCTACTTTGTTAATTTGTAAATATTGTTAATTTGTAAAAAGAAAAGTGACCTAATAAAATAAACAGTACTATATAGTTTTCTCACAAATTTCTTTATCCAGTACTAGCTCTGGCTTCTCTGTTAAGCAGTTTTTATGCTGTTACATTTTTGTTTACTGAAAGAGGGGATACTCGGGAATTGACTGAATTAATTGACTGACTTCTTAAATTAGCTACATGGCCATCAGTGGTGATTGATGCCTACTTTTTCCTTACTATGTACTTTGTTCTGTTCAGGTTGCTTATACCCTGAAAGCCAATACTTTAGTGGATACAGAGTGTTCAAGGTACTTTCTCAGTTTGTCTTCCTTTCCTTTTCTAGGAAGAGGTGCCTTGTGAGGAAGCCTTCTGCAGTGCTCTTGCTACTGCAGTTCAGTTTCCTCTCTGCCTCCATTCCCTCTCCTGATTTCTGCACTGTGCAAAAGCACATTTCCCTGTTGCCTGTGGATTCTTCATCTCACCTCCCATCACTGTTTTTGTTTCTCTAAAAAACTGCATTCTTATTACGAGAACTGAGAGGAATCTCAGGTAGTTTCTTGTAACTTAGAGGGCTTTTTGTCTCAGTAATTGGTGTTAATAGACAGGTATTGGACGCCAGTCTGTAGTGAGATTATCAGACATACATTTTAGGTTTTGGTTCAGATGGATTTCCTAAGCAATTGCATAGTCTTTAGGCATGGAAGAAAAGGGGTTAGATTTGTCAGTTTGCTCTTCAGCACTATGAGCATATGGTTTAAGTCAGTCACGTACCAAGGGCTGATGTTCTAGCATAGTGCTTTGTAGTCAGACTAAAGGTGGTAGATTTTATATTCAGTCCAAACATGTTCTATTTTAAACTTTTTATGTCATTCCAACTACTGACTTACTGGTAATAACAGGAGTAGCATTTGGGGTTTTTTTTCACAGAGGAGGTTTTCCAACAGATATGTTTTAAAAATACAAATCCTCCTGCTGTTTCCAAAAACAAAACAAAAGTATTTTTGTAGTTTTAGTGCCAAAATATACAGAAAGTTTGTATGTTAATGTGGGGAAAAGTGACTCTAAAGCAATAGAATCTTTTTTTTCCCAAATTTCCTGTTTCCACCTGCACTTGTTACTATCGAAATTTTGTTATCTATGTTATCCTGCCCTTTCCACAGTCAATAAAAAAAGCAAAACAAGTCTCTTCTAAAGCTCCCCAGTAAAATGTGTGTTTAGAGAACTGTTCTAAACATCACTACTTTAAAACAAGGCATTTTTAAATACTTTTGTCTATCACTGGCAAACAGTGTCTCTTCATATGCAAGTTAATGGAACACCGATTTAACTGAGCCCTCTTCATTATTGTTCACCAAATCCTAAATAATACAAAGTAGAAAGAAGTGCTTCAGCAGATTCCTCTTTCCCACATCTATGAAAGTAAAACCACGATGTGTAAAGTATGGTAAATGTTCAGAAAAGCTGGAAAATAGGGCCCATTCTTTGCTTACCAGTTTGACAGAAGTAAGCTATCTTGTATATATCCTCTTTTCCTTTATGTTTAAAATGTCATGCCTTTGATACTTCATGGAGATTAAGATCTTGAATTTCAAAACTCTGCCACTGACCCCTTGCAGAGATGTTCCTCAAGCATGGATTTATGCCTGAATCTAAATACCTTATCCCTTCCCTCTTGTTCTCCTGCTCAGTGCACACAAATTATTACCAATCTTATGACTGTCTCTGAGAGGTGTATGTGTACAGTTTGGTCATAGGACTAGAAACAGCTCTTCATGAAAAAGTTAGTTGGACTGTTATTTACATCTGGAGTACATCTGTGGTTTATCTCTGGGGCATCTTGTCCTGAGGCTTCCAGGGAGACAAAATTAGGAAAGACTGCTTCCTGCTAGCCTACCCTTTCTTTCCTAGATGGAGGACTCCGGGCAGGTACCTCTTTGAAGTTATCGGGATGCTTATATATGTTTTAGCTATTTCTTTCTCCTCAGCAGTTCAAACTCTGTGGATGCACAGATAATGTAATAATGAGTTTAAGCTTCTGTCAGTAGAATCTGCAAAAGCACTAATGATAAGAGTATCAGCTTAGAATGTCTTAAGTGAAGTAAGGTGTAACCAGCCTGGAGTGAACCATGTAAATGGCAATGAGTGGATGACAGAAGCGAGTGTCTTAGAGGAAATACAGCTGCAATCTGGGGATTTGCAGTGGAGGAAGCCTCCACCTAGTCCTCTGGAAACCAAGCAAGGAAGCAAAGGATGGTGCAGAATTGGGTGCAAAGAATTCCTCGCCCTCTCTCCATCCTTTCCCACTGCCTGCCATGAGCTAACCCAAACGCAAAGATAGGTGGCACTGTGTTCTTGGAGATGTCAAACCAGAGCTTCACCTCCTCGGGACATCCAATAATATGTGTCTCTCTTTCCGACGACCAGAGGTGCCCTTCTTGGTCATCTAGTCCTTAGATGTTGCAGTTTTAATAAAAATTCAGATGATCTGTTTTGTTTGGAGAAAATATTCTATTGCTTCTGCTTTATGTATTTACTGTGTAATATTCCTAGCTTACAAAGACTGCCGTGTTTCACCTCAGAGTGCTGCATTTCATTTAAAGATGATTAATTTGTAGGGGTTGGGGGAAGGAGACTTGGTAAAGAGATTTTTCTCTGCAGGGTTGTTAATAGCCACGGGAACTTATTTAGAATTGAGCAAACTGAGAGCCATTGAAGGCCACTGACTAGTCATCTCATGGGCTATGAGCTAAAGTCAGTCAACATCAAACTGGAAATAAATTCCAAAGGCTGGGTTACCTTGAAGTGTAATTTACTGTGGTACTGCATTATACATTGCTGCAGGAAATTATCCATACTTGTTTTATATAATCTTTCTAAAAGATGTGCTTTAATTCACTGCAACTTGCTGTTTTGCATGAGGCAAATTCCAAGCCTTTTCTGTGTAAGAGGCTATATTAGATTATAAAAGTAGTTTATTCTGGCCTTAAAAGCAATTAATCCATGTTCAGCTCATTTTTATCTTAGTCTTGGAGCAAGTTGCATACCACTCCTGGGGTGCAGCAGTGAAGCTAATAAGGTGATTTACTCCATTTCCAGAGGTCTGATTTGGCACTTTCCTACAGACTTGTGCTTCAAACTGTTTTCATTTGACCCAGGTTCTGGGTCTTCAGAGTCAAAAGCATCCAAATGTCATTCTAAAGTAATTACTGGTTTTCTCTGTCATTTTTTGTAGACAGGGTTGTTCCCCTCTAAGTCCAATGGGCCATCTGATGTTCTGGATGTGGCTGTGTATCTAATTGTCACATCTTTGATTTGCACCTCACTTCATTTGGAGAAAATTTATGAGATGTCAATATTTTTCTTTGCACAATGGAGAAATAAGAGATTTAAAATAACTGAGATGGATGTATCTTTTAATATGTTTCTTTCATTAAAATGACAATTAAAAAAAAACCAAAAATACCTTTTGAAGACAATATATAGATCAAGGCAGCATATGAAGAACCAAAATGAAAGGTACCCTGTGTTTATTTCACTGATAAAGCATGCAAGACTTTTACTGAAAAGACTATAAAACTCCAGTAAGTGTTCCTGGAGGTTTGTGACTGTGACTGGGATCTTTTGATAAAATTATAAACTAAACTAAATCTATGAACTAAATGGCAGAAATGTGGGGTTTTTCCCTTTGGTTATAAAAAAGCAGGTACTTGAGCTGAAAATATAACAGACCTAAGATCTAAAAAGCACTATCAGCTTTTATAAGGTAGCAATATTGTCTGGAAAAATGAAAAAAATAAATACCTAGCCCTCCCAAAATGCAGATTTGAGGGAGTTCAGCCAAGATCATATTAATCAGAACATGATTGAACACCCTCCCTTCTAAGACAATGTGAGGCAGCACATTTATACTGTAAAGCCAAGACAAAGCTAAAAGCAGTAGCATGATCTCAAATAGTACAGTTTTTATGGAAATGAGCAATTCCTGTTATGAAAGCAGGGTGTCAGAAGACTATGGTGCATTACCCTTCAAGCAATTGAAAACCTAATTTTTTAGAAACTAAAACACTGGTTACTTCAATGCATTTTAAGAAGCAACTTAACAAAGAACTGTCAGGCGTTGCTCACACAGAATTGTATGCATACTAGAGCTCCTCAGGACATACAGTTAAGAAACTCTAAGTCTATTTAGATAGATTTTTTTTTCAATATATTGATCCAGTTAATTATGATGTAAAATATTTGAAAAGGACAAAGGTAGTAGGCTGTATCTCTGGATGCCTCTATGACTTAAGAGAGTGAGATATACTCATATACCAAAGTGATGGATTGTTGATATCAAAATTATATAGTAATACTATTATATGTGTTCCAGAAAAATCTTTTTTATGGGCACACATTTTAAGGTCAAGAGCAACCAGTAAGGTCAGAGGAAGACATCTTTTTTGAACTTCTCTGTAAAAAACATGATTTTCTGCCAGCAATTTCTGCCTCAAGCCTGGAATTTCTCTAGAAGAGATCAGGTAATAAAATTTTTTCTTGCATTTTCCAGCAAAGTAAGTACAAAGAAATATGATAGTGTTGACAGTGACAGTCTCTCTTATGTATTTGTGACTAGCATTATCTTCAAAAGTGTCAATGGGTCCTGCTACTGCTCTTGTTCACTCCCCAGAGCCACATTTTGTTTCCTTTGCTTTGCATTGCTCTGGCCTTTGGTGCTTCGATTGAAATAATGCTGAGAACTTTGGCTTCCATAGACAAATTTTGTTAGAATTATTTGCTTTGGACTCTAGTATCTTGGTTGCTTGACTAAGAGATAACAAAATTTTCAGAAATTATACGGAAGTCACTTTTTAAACTTAATTGTAGGATGTCACTAGGGCTTCAGATGATGCTGGATCATGACATTAGGACCATGTAGGATGCCCAATGAAAAAGTTTCTTTCATGGTTCTGTTTTTCCTTTTATTCCACTTGCAAAACCTAATCAATTCTATTTTCCCAAAGTTTTTTGCTGAAATTCACCTTGTTATAGAGGATTAATATCAATGGTGCACAGCTGGAGAGTGAGTTTGTAAGTGTACAAGAATGAGCAGACTTGTACCAGCAGGTCGCTACTGAAACCCACCCACAAGGGCTGGCAGCAGAGAATGCCTCCTAAGAAGTTTTATTCTTTTCCACTCAGTGAATATGGCACTAACTAATGGGAGAGAAATGTTGAGAATCATTTGTTTTTTGTTGAGATCTATGAGCCAAGTTAATTGTTTTGTTTGTCTGATTTATTATACTTGAATGGATAAAGTGCTATTAATATTGCACTTTGAGCAAGAAGTTAAGGCCAGAATAGTCAAAACGTTACTCATCTGGTTGGAGTACCTCAATTTTATATGAGGGAACAAAATTAGATATTCTTTTTAGAATGTGGATGTCTGTAACTCGCTTCAGTTCAAAGTGGAAGCATGTAACAGCAAACTTTATGCCCATATATTATCTGTTTCTACAATAGTCTTCCAAATAGCTGTTTCTGAAAAACAGAAGTCTTCTTTTTTTTAAACATTTTAACTATGCTGTCCAAGTCAAATATTGAAATGGAAATTAGTGACTATTACTTGGTTTCCAAAATAAAATATATTTGATATGATCAAGTGTTTAGGGCTTTCATAAATGTGTCATCAATATCTAAATATCAGTTACTTGACATAATGCCTAATATTTACTTAATTTTCTCCTTATGAGCAACTTGGGAATGAAAGTATTTTTTCATTGTTCCTTGCTTGTTTAGACAATAACACAGATCAAGTAGAAGTAATTCCAGAGACAGGGTTAGAACACCAGGCTACAGCTAATTCTGCAGCTGCTTCTCATAAGGGCTTGCACTCACCCCCTGGTATCTCATGTAGTTGTGGCCAATTGTGTTCCTGCATGTTGAAATCACAGAGCATGATACATTTTCACTACTCATCCTGCTCCTTGCACAGCAACCCAGCATCACTGCAGGATGCTGTTATGACTTGCTTGAATCTCTTTTTTTTTTCTCTGAAAGGTTGATATGTCTTCATATGTAAATATCAACCATCAAATCTCTTAGCATCTTTTTACTTTTTTTTTTCCTTTTCTTCCTTCTTTCTTTCTTCTTCATCAAATCCTAGATCAATACCAGAGATCAACACTAGAGAAAAGCAGAGTTGTTGGGGTAGGGAATTTTCTTTCCCAGAGATATTTTCAGAGACTGTTCTACCATAAGGTGGTAGAAACTTGTTCTGTAGTCTGAGTTCTGCAACATCTTTGTAGTCCTGATATCATAATGGTTTGTCAGCTGAAAGCAGTCCAATGTTACTACTGATCTGTGCATTAAGAGACTTATGGCTTAGAATTAAGAACAACAATTAGGTCCAGAAGCAAGTGTGTGTACATCAGAATGTGTACAGCCCTGCAGTAACGTGTTCCTAATACTCATATCAAACAAATTGTGATTTGTGTGGCTTTCCTTTTCTTCTTCAGTGAGAGTTAGAGACAGTGTAGAAATTACTGTAGGAAGCTCTTGGTCTGGGAGAAAAAGGTTGTCTTTGGAATAAATATCACAGTGAAAACTTTCCAGCCTAAGCCTTTCATTAATTTCTCTGTGTCATCTTAATATATTTAAACTCTGTAAGAAATTATGCTGCAAAAAGTTCTCCCCACATGTACTTTTTCCTCAATTGAAGTGCATACCTTTCAAATTATAAACTTCCTACTTGTCCTAGGAAAATTCTCACTGTATAAATAATTGAACTCATCTGCTGCGAACACAAGTATTCTTTCTCTAGCAGTCTAAAATATATGCCTAAATACACATTTTGTACTTAGTGCTTTAAATAGTAATTACTCCTGTGAAGTCACTGGAAGCCCTTAAAAGGATTTGACAGTTTCCCCACAATCTTTCAGTGAATGTAGTAGCTGGGCTGTGCAGTGCTACATCCACTGATAATTCAGCAGCTGAGGAACTCAGCAAAGCCTGCTCCAAACTTCTCAGCTGTTGACAGGCTTGACTTGCTGAGAACACTGGTTAAATATAGCACAAGCGAGCTGAGCTCAACGAAGTCATTGCTGTAACATTGTGTGAAGAGACCAGAAGAGGGGAAATACAATCTGAGAACTAAACTGCCAAAGCCTAACACCACCTAGCAACAGTTGAAAAAACTTTTAAACAAAAGTCTGGGTGAGACACAGACCGAGTACTCCTACTCCTCCTGCCTGGGATTTCTGAGAGAAGCAGCTCCGGTCTTCTTCTTTTCCACCTTCTTTTCTTCATTACTTCAGTGGCTGGTAGACCTAGGAACGTGGGAAAACTTTCTATCTTTGTGTTCTCCTGAGCTGGAGCAGTCTACTGCTGTGGTAGTGCTGTGGGACAAGCTACTGCAATCTCGCAGTGTTAAAGGACGTATTCCTGGGTTCGTGTTGCTGATAGGTAAGACTGAGCTCCAAAGCCTTTTTTTTTTTTTTTTTTACAAGAACTTTTGTTTTCCAGTGTCTTTTTTACAAGAATTTTCTTTTCTAATGTATGTTGTCTTTTTCCTTCTTTGAACAATCTTCTGAATGGTTTGAAAATATTGTCAGTAGATGAAAGCTGGGATAAAAGTTTTAGATTTTGGGGGTCTTTTTACACTTCCACCATAGAAAAGCATTGTTTAAATAACTTTTGCAGTTCTGAGAACAAGCACAATCAAGTAGCTAGTAGTAATATGAAAAAGTGTGCATAGATTTTGACATGTATCTTGCTTATATCTGCTTACATGCTGACAGAAGACAAACCAACATTTAATAATAGAATACGTATCATCCCTTACCAATGATAGGCTAGCAGCTATTAAAAACAGGGGCAGCCTGTGTGATAAATAAGAGGAAACAGCCATTCAGTAACAGAATTAACTTCGTGACCCAGCGCCTTTGTACTTTTTGTTTCCTTATTAACTCACACGGACACACCTGATGCCTTTCGTACTACCTTTGTGACAACAGCTCTTGGTTCTTTCTCTTGTACTTATTTACATATAATGAATATTAATCTCTGCTCA
Source organism: Manacus vitellinus (assembly GCF_001715985.3). Lineage (NCBI taxonomy): Eukaryota > Metazoa > Chordata > Aves > Passeriformes > Pipridae > Manacus > Manacus vitellinus. Next base: position 36,777,037 of record NW_021940604.1, read on the forward strand.
TTTGATTAGCTGTATAATTCAAGTGTCAAAAAGATTGACCTTATGTTTATTGTACCTAAGTGTGCTTGAGCTGGGTCATTGCTGTTAAAGTGTATGTTTCTTCTGGCAAAATAAATGAGAAACCAGTTCTCAGATGTTTTACCCTGACAGTAGGATGGAAGCCTGATTGTCATTTGGAAATGCATGTCCTATGACCCCATAAGGGTCATGTAATTTAAGGGAGGAATTGCTTAATATGATTTACTTTGTCTAAACTGATAAAAGCTGTTTGATCAATTGAAGGATGAATTCCTCCCGCCCTCCCCACCACATATTTTAAAGCCGTTTTCTCCAAAGAAAGGAATTGAGTATGCATGAATCTTTAAAAGACATACTGATTATGAGTTCATATGCAATATGAATTCAGTTGTGAAAGCAAAGATTTAAGGAATGCACTTAACCCAGGCAAAACCACAGATTTGTATAGAATTGTCTCAGATGAAAAATATTTGTTCTAAAGAAGGAATGAACTAACTGAGTCTATGCTGACTGTCTGTGGTGTTTGACACTTAGTCTATGGACTCTGGGACTGCCTCAGGGAGATGAGAATGTCTTGCTTTCACTAAATAATTCTAGTTGCATCCCTGCATACTACATAAATGACATCAATACCACATCTTAGCAGTGGGTGGATTGGATGGAATTAAAATACTTTGAAGCAACTTTGACTTACTGACTGAGAATGTAACTGCCTGTGAAACAACAAAATAAATTAAGTATTAGGATGGAAGAAAATTCTTAAAAGCAAAAAGTAATAAGTTTACATTTTATTTCATAGCAAGGGGCACACTAAAGCACTAAACAGAAACACTTTTTGGTGGCCATGATTTAATGTGATAATCATTACTGTGGAATTACTAGAGCCCTATAGTATCCTAAATCTAAATCTCGAAAGGAAACTTTGGAATTACTTTTTAATAGGGACATATCCTGAGAAAGTTATTTTTTCACAAGAAGTCTATACAATGAGGATTAAAACCAAGACAATATGATTTGTATAGTTTTTGTCATCTTGACATTTAAGTGAAAATTACTGTTTCTTCTCTTTACTGAAACTTCTGGCAAATTAAACTGTGGAGAAATGACCTTCTGAATATATAGGGATGGCAAAATCTGGGAAAATGATATGCTGATATTGACTGCTTTTTCAGTTTAGTTGTTGCTCAGCATAATGTGTGGTTTTACAACTTTAGTTGTCTTGCACAATTTACTTTTAGCAAAGTTTTTAAAATCAAAAAGCATATTTATTAACCTGATAACTATCAAATGAAGTGACATTTGAACAGTCTAATAGCAATTTCCAACTCTAACACATTGTGATTTTACATACATCTGTCTTCCTTTCCACTTCAAAATGGAGGAGGAGGCTAAAATTACTTTTCTCAACAGGTGTCCACAAAGAGGCTCTGGGATTTTCCAATCAAATCTGTGGAATATGTAATGTGGCTATTCAACAGATGGCTTCATATTTGAAAAATAGCCAATTCTCCTACTGACTACAGTGAAAGCAAGGTCAATTTTAAATCAAAAAGTAGTTTATGTTTTGGTGATACACTCCATTGTAGAGATTTTTGTGGAAGACAAGTAGATGTAGCATATCCATTTATTTTCCCCATTTAACATTATTTTTATTTTGTTTATATTAGAATAACTGTGGAATGAATGATGCCTTTAATGGTGCTAAAGACTGTGTATTCCTCTCAATATGAATCCACTTTCCAGCCTCTCTGGCTTCTTCATTTACCTTCATTGAAGTGATATTATAATTTATTTTATGGTAACATTTGTTTATTATGAACTATTATTTAATTATTATATTTATTTTATTATAATTTTAACCAATCTAGCCACAGCTAATTCATCATCTTAACTGAGTGTTTTTTCATCACCTCAGTCTTTCAATCTCCTTATAGAATGTCTGCTTGTTTTTAACATCAAATTCAAAGACTTGAAATTCATCTTCAAGTCTGAGCACTGTTTGGTCCCTGCTTAGATATGCCTTGATTTTCCTGTACCTCTCCTTCTCATATCCAATAGACTATTAACCTTCAGCTCTGTTGTTAACTGGCCACTTTCTATGCTACTGCCTTTAGTAAGCTAGAAATTGTCATAAGAACACAGGAGTTTTTTATAGTGCCACTCACTGTAGCACCTGACACTCATATCATGAAAAGACTGAACTTTAATATTAACAGAGCTATGTTGACCAAGGTAGGATTCCTGAAGATACAGATGTGCTGCCTGGAAGCAACTCTGGAGTAAGCATTAGTAAATTAGGAAATCTCTATTTTGCTAGTATGCCCTGTTTTGCTCCTTTGGCTCACAATTTCACCACTGTAGCCATTTCCATACTAAAAGGTGTGTCAGTAAAACTCCTCCTGATACAGGATCTTTCTGCTGGTACAGATTCCACACATGCTTAATTTAAGGCTTTTGCTAATCTTATCTAATTCAGCTGATGTACCCTCAGGCAGAAATTAAGAATGTGTCTCAGAGCTGTGCCAGTCAGAGGTCAGTTTATGCCACTGAACTCAGAGTGAGATTTCCTTTGAATTTAATAAGATCAGGTTTTAGTGTTTAGATAAATTTCCCTCAAGAGCATTTAACAAAATGGATCATCTATATTCCTGTCCAAACATTTTTTTTCCTAAGAGACATTTTACTTTTCCTCCAATTTCTTGTTTCTTCCCTTCCTTTCTCAAGGTCTGTCATTGCAGGTTGCCATGCAATTTGAATATATAAACTGAATTTGGAGTGGGGATTTTGTCCTTATACATATCTAAAATGCTATTTGGAGAAATAGAGTGAATATTTGTGAAGAAGCCAGATGAAACAACAATATAAAGGAAAAGGAACTCAATCTATTCATACTTCCTATTTCACCAAAAGATTTAGTATATAAAACCTAGGATAAGAACTGAAAGCTGGGAACATAAAATAGTGTATGTGATAAAATAAAGATATTCTGTTCTATAGAATAGTTTCAGTATTTCTTTACAAGAAGCCCAAACACCTAAACTTTTCAGCTTCACCATCTTATTGTGGTTCTTTTAATTTCTAGCTTTTTCTCTTTTAATTTCTCTCAGTGTTTCCTACTGAAAGTTGTTTCCTAATAATACAGTATACTGGTAATTATTTGGGGAATACAGGCTTTTCTTGGCTTTGGAGGATATTGGATAACTGAGGAAGCAATTCATAAAATATTAAGATTTCTTAACCTCTCTTTTTCTATTTAGTAGCTAGTACTTGTACCACGTTAGTGCTAGTAGAACTTGTAACAGTCCTGTAGTTATGCTTTGAGGTTAGGTGTCCAAAGGACAGAAACAATCGTGCCTATGTCCTGATGAGAAGAAATAGTGGGAGTCTCTGATCATGTTGAAAATTGTGTGACAACTAATGTATTTCTGAAAAGCATGCCTTTCAGAGTACTTAATTAGATTTTTCCTTTTATTTTGGGTCTTTTCACCTACTCTTCCTGATTCTGCAGATAATCTGTACTTTCTATATTACTTTTTATTCTTAGCATCATAGTAAAATCTAAGTACTAATATCAGTGCAAACAGAAAGTCTGCCTGTGTTGGGACAGCTGTGCTTTTTTTAATTCGAAATGGCTTTGCCCTCTCATTCTCATTCTGCTTTGACTGGACTATATCTCTAAATCTAAATCCACAAGTAAAGCGTACAAATTGTAGCTCTGAAGATGATATATAAGATTACATAGATTGTGGCCTCCTCCACAATGTTTTACACACTCAGAAATACAGAGAAAGAGACAATTCCTATAATTAAAAGGCTTAATTAAAACTTAATGAGAAATGTATGTATGTGTGTGCATGTGTGTATGACTGCTGTAAGAAAGGAAATGTTTTTTGGCATTACAGAATGCATTGCTGAAGGAGTGGGACAAACACATCCGAAGTACAGGGAAATAGGCTGGAGCTTGTACTTTTTCCCTTAAATGGACAACCCGTCTGGTTGCTGTGTGCTGACAGAAGCAAAGGGGTGTGTGAATCTAACAGACTGCTGTACTTTGTCCAAGTGAGTCTCATTTCAAAGCTGATAAAATGACAATTAAAATCTTGATTGTCTAAGATGTGGCCAGAGTCATTCAGATTTAAACAGGTGGGGTTTCAGAACAAGAGCAAAGACCTCAATCAATTTGCAAAGAACTTTTCCAGTTTGATTTATACGCTTTTAGATCTCTTTAATACAATAAGGGCTGCTTTCATTGCTTTTCCTTTTTGGGGAAATGGTGTCAAAGAGTATAGTGTTTTGTGATTTGTGCTGTTCAAAAGTCTGTTCCAGTGCATATGTAAAAGTGATATTTTGGAAGCTAAATCCATTTTCTGAAGTCCACAGGGTTTAGAGGCTCGCGTGTTTGCAGGAGAGAGGCATCTAACTAACTAGTGTGTTATGGCTGTGGATAGCAAGACCTACAGCTCCACTAACAAACTTTCAAAAAAAAGACCTGATTAAAAAAAAAGGATTCTACTGGAGTAACGGAAGAGGATTTTTTTAGAAACTGTTTTCAAGGTTGGCCCTATTATTAAAAAAGTAGTTGAAAATGAAAACTCATGTGTCCTTGGTACAAGAATTCTCACTGGAGTTTATCAGCCTGCTTGCATTTTTCAGAAAATACAAAGTAAATGAATGCAACAGAAAGCAGGAGACTGCTCGCATCAGTGTAATCGAATTGCTGCCAACTTGCCTTGTTTATCTAAGAGATCTCTGTGAAAATAAGGTCTTTCCCACACAGGCATGAGTCATGTAATGGCACTAAGCAGATTTACTTCAGCTTTCTAACCCACACATATCTTAACTAACCTGTTTTAGTGCCTGTTTCTGTAACTGAATGAGATCTTGACAACAGGAAGGGAGAAGTAATGGTGAGTTCATGGTGCTATTTCAGTGCAGTAACCTGAATGCTAAGGAAACGATGCAATTTCCATTTATTGGGAAAACTGCAGTTACTGTGACAACAAATATACACTGAAGAAAAACAAACACAACTTATCCTCAAATTCAAATTTGTGAACATAGTAGGGAGGGTATTCATAAAACCTCACACTATGTAGTTATATGCCTCAAAGAATATTCTTACTTTTATTGAAAAAATGACCATAGAAATAGCCATATGCAAGGACATAAATGAAAGGGTGGGAAAACACATGTGGGTAATGATGACTAGTTTGGTCTAAAATACTAAAATATAATTAAGCATGTATTTCTCATGCTAAAGTTATTCAATTCCTGTGTCTGTCATTCCTAATTATCCCCAAGATCTCACTTGTTTCACCCTCTGTAATCGCAAAACCTCTTGGGTCCAACTTTTAAGGTACAGGTTACAGTAGTTCTTCTATAGTGTGTTATTTCTTCTCCTTTTATGCTTCAACAAGGACTTCTGTAATGAAAAGAAACATAAATTATATTCCAGTAGATAAGGGTTTCAGTTCCTCAGTGTGATAAAAGTCTTTAGAGAAAAATAAACATTCCGATTTTTGACTCTGGGCGGGAGACAGGAAGAAGGGAATGATGCCATGCTAGATGTCCTCAAGCATGTTAGACATAGAGCAGAACAAGATGTCCCTTATGCACAGACATACATGGCAGCAGAGCTCCTGGGTGCCAGGGCAACCATGTGTTATGAGGCAGCTGGCTATGGAACCACTGCTGCTCCTGAGGCATGAGACAGAAGTGAGAATCTGAGTCACCAAAGGCATCACGCTGCAGATAGTAAAAGGCAGGATCACAGGGGCATATCCTCTGAATGAGAGGTACCACTTATTTACAGAACCAGAATTCAGGTGAAAAGAAGTCATCCAGTTTCACTCAAAGTGGGACTAACTCTGGATTCTGATCAGATTGCTTGAGGCTTTGATTATGTTCATACATCTTGAGAATTTTTAATTTATAATTATTCTACTGTCTCATATGTTTGTGATCTTTGGATTACAAAGTTTTGGACATGACTGGCCAAAGAATATTTTACCAGAGATGATAATCAGTGTATCAAAATACATACACTGAATAAAAATGACTGGAGAGATGGTTGATAGTAACACAAATCATAGGTATTTGGCACTTTCAAAATTGAAAAAGAAGCAATATTTGTAGTGGGTTTTTTGTTTGATTTTCTTATATTCAATGAGTTATTATATTCAATGAGTTATTATTCCCTAAAATGGGAATAATAAGGACCAAAAATCTTGTATGTAATTTTTTATCCTAGCTTGCTCCAGCTTTCAGAATGCACACCATCTTCCTTCTCCTCCCTGCCACATACTATTTGAAAGCAAAACATTTAAAATCAGGTACCCATTAAGGTGCCATCTCTGTGCAAAAACAATTCTGTTAATATATAAGTTAAGTATATTCTATCTTAATCTTTCCAGGTAGTCCAATAAACTGAAAACCTAGTATTGAGATTGTAAGTAATATGCAAATAAGGAAGGAAAAACAGATGCTACTTTGAGGAAGGAAACTCTGGAGACTGCTTCCATTGCTGAGTTCACTTTTCTCACTGAACATCTCTTTCCAATTGTATCATAATCAGGAACAGAGCATGATGCACATATGGCAAACAGGATTCCTAGATGGAGTTCTGGTTAACCTGAGATTAGTTTGCACTCTTTTGTTTAGAAAAGCCCTTCACTTGGAAGCATCTAAACTTGCCTGGTAGTGATTACTGTAGCATGAAGCAAGGACAAAGTAGAGGCTTTGTGGCACTCAAAGGGATGTGGCAATCTTTCCATATAGGATTTCTCATACCTGATAAGAATTACCACTGAAGACAGGTATTCTTCTTCTCTTCAAGTAATTCAGAAAATAATGTTCTAAAACTGGAACTGAAACCAAAATATTGCCATCGTCAGTACAGATGGGTGGAAGAAGACTAGGGAATTCTCACAGATGGTGGTGTTAGAGGTCTCAGATCCCATTGTACTTGTCTGGGGCAAACTCAGCCCTTGATGCAGAGAGGAACTTGAGGAGCTGATATGTCTTGCGCGGGCACACACACATGCACACACACACACAGAGGTGGTACAAAATACCCTTGCAGCTTTTTTAAATAAAACAGCTACTGTCTGCTTCAGTGGGGCTTAAGTTAATGAGAAAGTTAGCAAGACTTAGAAAGAAGGGATTGTGCTTTGAAAGACACCAGAACAAGCTAGGACAGACAAGAAGTGTTTTAGCAAGAGGCCAGGGAGCTGTGTTTTAAAGCTAAACCTCTAAACCATGGGTTAACCAGACAACAGCATCTTTAACTACCTGCCTCATCCACGTGGGCCAAGGTTTCAAAAATAGCTTATGAGTTTGAGAAAAAAAAAAGCTTCTCTACTTTTAGAGAACATGTTCCTAAACCCCAGATTATTTTGGAACAGTGTTTTATTAGAAAGATTAAGGGGGTACAATGTAAGTACCTCTGATATAAAATTTGATGTATTTACAAATGGAAATGTACAGGATTTACACAACAAGATTGGGTACTTGGGAGCCCAGGAGGAACTGTTTAGAGCCCTCTCTGTGATAGTGACGCAGCTGCATCATTCCAAGAAAACAAATTCCCTGCAGTAATACAAACTTTTAGCCTCTGTTCAGTATCACTAGCAGCCACACAACCTTTATCACTACAGGTCTCTGAGAACTAATGAAGTGCTAGAAATATTCCTGATAGCTATAGACAGTGTAATGAGTTTCTCCTCAGCTTAGCACAAAAGAAACATAGGAAAATATCAGAAATAAACTGAATAATATACATAAGTGTTCAGTGAATATCCTTAACATAACACAACAGTTGTAATAGTTTGTTAAGGAGTAAGTAAAGCAGAAACAATTCTACAGGGTATTGATGTCAACTCAAAAAATCTCTCCAAGACAGCAGTGACTATCTAGAAATTAGGCAAGCATAACTGCACACAAGGAGGGTTAATTAATCCAGCATTAGTTGTACAAAGACTAAATCACGTTGCAGGAAACAGGCTGTAAGAGTGACTGGACATCTGATAGATTTCCTATTCATGGGAGGTACTTTGCTAAATTCAGGTTCTCTCTCCAAAATATTCATGAAATATTTGAATTTTATTGTTTATCCCTTTGAAATAATGTTACCTTAAAATGTGAGGTGGTAGTTGTCACCAGGGAAGAGGAATCTGGTTAAATTGCTGGCTTTCACATCAGGGACTCCCTGTATGACTCTCAGCAAGTTATTTACTTCTAGACTTTTAATAACAACCTGGAATGTTACAAGAATAAACATAGTAGTGACTTTCACACTCTGAGATGTTGCAGTGTTGAACATCATGTCAATAGCTTTGAATAAGGAGATTTAAATAGCCCTCCTTGGAAACCAGATTCTGCTGGGAGAAGTAGCAATAAAAATTGAATTAGTCTGACTGACAAGAATATGTATTTTTGGAGATGCTCCCCAGAGAAAAGCTTAGCTATGGGTCGAAAGAAGTCAGCCATACTGGTAAAACACAGCAGAAAAAGGAAGGAAAAGGACCAGGGATGTGACCAGGAGCCTTCAAGAAGAGAACCAGAATAGAAACCAAACTAGTGTCAATATTAAGATGTTTCAGGAAAAACAAAACCATTCCCTCAGGTTCAGTTGTACCAGAAGTAATTCACAGGGCAAAGAGGGTGCTGTCAGCTTGTGGGCTTGTTGTTATTTTGGGAGTGCTTAGAACAAGCTTCCTAGTACAAGAAGGAGGCTGCTGAGGAAGAAAAAATCTTGGAGGAAAAAGGACCTTTGAGAGAAGGGGTGGGCAAGAGGTGACTGCCCAAATTATCTGGTGGGGGGCAGCTCTGGATCCACTGTGGGACTGAGGAGAGACTGCACAAAACTCACGTGCTGTCTGGAGGAAGAGAAAGCACTCAGAAAACAGAAATATTGTTGCTTGCTGTCTCCTGCAGGCTCAGTGGGTAGCCAGGTTCTCCAGTCATGCCTGCTTTGTTAAAGCAACGGTGGCAGCTCAAATGACTCTCTTAGCAACTGAGATTTTTGATAAGGGTTTACCCTAGGAATCAATAATGCCTTACATGACTCTTAGCTTTAATTGAAACCAAAGAAAATTAGAAAAAATACTGTCCTGATGTCTTCAAGCAAGTTGAAGACTCTGACCTGAGGATGATCTGCTACCATGATGTATTTCTTTAAAATCTCCTGAAAAACGGTTTTGGAGGATTTTCTCGGGATTCTGAACACCATAGTTGGCAATACCAGTAGACAGAAGGGACAGTGAGTTTGGGAGCAGGACAGAGTCCCACTTTTACATATGTACCACTGCACAGAATAGGCCACAGCTGCTGAAACACCTTCGAAGGCAACATGGGTCAGGCACACTGTGCCCTGCCATGGTACAATGGCAGTGACAACTGCAAAGGAGGCCTCAAAACTATCCCAGATCAAAGTAGGAGGTCTGGAAATTATTTCTTAGTTTACCTGTTGGCCTTTCCTGGTGCAGGAAAAAATGGGGTAATAAATGACCCTTTGCTGGATTTCATGAAAGGGAGCTCAGGTCTTGGTTGCGAGAGTTCTCTTGAAAAAAAAGATGTGAAATGTGGAAGTCCAAGCAGCCATCCACATACTTGGGTGGACCAGCACAGCAAACTGATCTGCATGTCCTGTACTGCTGGGAGAGGAGTGAAAGCCGTAGTCCTGCCTTGGGCCATGACACAGGAAAGGGTTGTGGGAAGATAAGGACAATACACCTACCAAAAAAGGGTATGGGAGAGTGAAAACTCAAAGTCTCCGGGGGTGGTTATGTTCAGCTGCAAGAAAGAGATGTAGAAAGAAAAAGAAACCAGTGGTACCCTTTTAAATAATCTAAACTAGCTTTAGGAAACCAGTTAATTTCACTCAAAAAATAGGGACCCACAGGAACAACATTTCAAAGGCTCAGAGAATGCTAGGGAGTTGCATATGGTGCAGTACTGAAGTGTAGCAGCATTTCAGCAAATGATTTGACATTGTGGAGAGTGGAGCTTCTCCCCATGTGTACAACAGTAGCACCCATTCTCTTACAAAAAACTCATGCCATACTTAAGCAGACTATGAGTTCAAAAGGTTTATTTAAAGTCTCATGGCAAATTGTAGCATATCAAAGGGGACGTTTTTGGTTTTTGGTTGTTGAGTGGGTTTTGGGTATTTTTGTTTTGTTTGTTTGTTTGCTTTTGTTTTGGTTTATTGTTGTTGTTGTGTTGTGTTTTGTTTTTTTTTAACTTAGGAGTTTTCTTTTCTTCTTTTTACAATGAAAGAACAAAGTTAAGCCCTCAGGGTTTTGGGCCTATTGTGTCATGGCTGAGCCTAATATCTAATCTCTAAATTGCCTTGGACAGCCTACTTGATTCTTGTTTTCCTGCTGTAAAAATGAGGGACTGAGTATCAGAGAGCTAGTAACCTTGTTTCAGGGTGGTCATTTGGTTGCTTCTTGGATCAGGCAGCTTGAGATGCTTCAAAACAACCTAGTGTATCTTCTCCAGAGGATACATATACATCTCATCTCTGATGTGCATAAGCTCCCTTGGCCTCTGTCCAGGAACATTCACATTTCCTGACTCATGGCAACCGTACCCTGTCTAGTTGTACTTCATTAGCAGCAGCTCAAAAATCAGAGCAGTATTCTGCTGTTGCATAAGTTTTTCCAAGCAGTAAACAATAAAACACTGCCACTAACTTTATTACATTTATCTTGGAATTCAAGATCCTGAAGAAACTGCTGCTTATTATTGTTTTCTTTAATGACAATCCAAAAAGAATGTAAGATGCTATTCTTGAATAAATATTCTCAGGATAACTTAGTATCTTAAAAGGAAATAATTCTAAAAAGGAAGAATGAATGCTACAGAGGTTACAATAAGCCAATATTTTTTCTTCCAGCTGAGAAACTTGGTTATGATTTTTTTATTGTCATCAATTTTATTTTTATATCAGAATTTACACAAAAAATGGTGAGGGCAAATTAAAAGTTACGGAAGTGGAAAATAATTAGTAGAAAAAATTACATTTTATAGCGGTAGTAGCATACCTTCTAGTACATCCTATTCTAAATAGCTGTCCTTTACTTGCATCTCAAACCTTTATTTAAAACATTTTAAAAGCAGTAGCATGGTCAACTGGCTCCAAGCAGCTCAGAAAATAAATGGTCCTTGACTATTACTGGGGTTCTTCCAAAGAAAAATCTGTCTGACTCTAAAATCTATTTTGGAGCTACGACTGCTCCACTCCCATGCTTGTGGCATGATGCAGCTGCTCTTTCTTTAATATTTTTGCTGACAGCTACAGCTGACGGATAACATTTCGGTTCACCCCAACATCAACTGTGTCTCAAGGCTCCCTTACTTAGACTGAAAATCTTGCCTTCCTTGTGGCTTTACCTGCATCACAGTGCAACTGTGTAATTATACAATTATTCCTACTGGTCACTTGTGACGGAGCAGCAGAAAGAGGGCTGCAGTAAGGTCATGTGCTGGGGAGCACATCAGCCATTTTATGGTTGCAAAGGGCACAGCAACAGCTCCTGTTCTTCATCTCTTCTCCCATGCATAATAAAATAGGCAACTGAGTCTGCATATAAAAGTACTTTTTGTATATATACCTCTGCAGCATGTCAACTGATATTTTACATTTTATGTTAGTTGTCACCTTATATATTTGTTTTAGTGTATTTGTTGCCATGGTCAATTTAAAAAATATTTTATCTATCTCAATGTATAATCCCCTAGGAAACAGACTTAGATTTCTTGGTTCGTAAAAGTTTTCATGTAATAATCAATCGCTTGGTAATACTGTGGTGATTCACCCACAAAAGGAACTTTTTACAAACACAGGACTGTTTTCCTCCCAGAGAAAATAAGACCAGTTACAGTACTTCCAGTTCTGTCCCTGAACATCTCAATCTGTTAGAAAGAAGAAACTGGAGAATTGGTTGCAAAAGTAGCCAACAGTAAGAGAGAGACACAAGGAGAAAAGTTAAAAGGAGACATTGCTCAATTAGTCCTTTAAAGAAATTCTCAGGAAAATTAATTGTAATGTATCTGTATTTTTTTGATTGATGGCTGAATTTAAAAACAAACAGATAAATGCTTTGCTATGTTTTTCCTGGATTTGCAGTGTGGCCCATTACTTTTCATTTGGATTAAATATTTTCCTAGATTGCAAAATACTGATTTTATTTTGGGGCTCTTCCATCAAAATTTAAAGAACAGGAAGACAAGTGGGAGTTTGGAAATATGACAAAAAACAACCAAAACAACCCAGAAAGAAAAAGGTTAGAATACTTTATTGCTGCAGTATCGGCATTAAAACACAGTCATCCACCTCCCAGGAAAGTACTTTGACTGTTTCACTCTTCACAGAAAAAAAAGTTAAATTTGTATGAAATATTTAAATATTCATTGGAGTAAAAGCTGACACTTGGGAAGACCCAAAGCTCCATGCAAAGTCATAGAGTTGTTCTTATTCCCTGTGATCCAAAATTCACTTATTTTTATTCAAATACCCATTTTGAATCATGTGTATAATTTGAAAGTTTATTTCTCTGTAGTAAGAATTTAAAACACTACTGGGCTTTGGCAGGGAATTAGGATATGTGGGGAAAAAAGGCAGAGAAACCATTTTCTCATAATTTTTCTACTTCACTCAGATAGTACCTCTGACTTCTTGTGATCTTATTGTGAGGAAAAAAGATCAGAAACGGCAAAAGGAACTGTTTCTGGAGTTCATATATTCCATTTTCATTTCTTGTTTCTCTGAAACTTTATACCAATTTTGACCCACACCTGCTTCAGAGTACTCAAACCCATGCTTTTAGACAGTATGAATTCTTTACTAGATTAAATTGCCCAGCATAATTTCAGCTGCAGGCTCTAATCAGACTGTTCTGCTTCCAGTCCCCATGTGGTGGGATTCCCAAAGGGGCAAAGCCTTGGCAGCAGGATGGTTGTGTAGCTGTAACACCAGGGGCTAAGCAAGAAAAGCACATCCTTGAGCCTTTAGAGATAGTGTGCAGGTGCCTTTCTCTAGAGCCCATGGGAACTGATTTAGTGCTGGAGAACATTGGTATTAACCTCACATTCCCACTTCTCTGCATAGAGAGAACCTAAGCAAGCACAAAGCCATCACTGAAAAAATATCTACCAGTACAGATAAATAATATGGTGTCACTATACTAAGAAGAAAGCAGTGAACCCAGGTTTTCTGTGAGTCAAGTGATGGTACTAGATTATGTAGCTTTTGGCATTTCAAGAAACACCTGATGTAGGTACTATTGTATTATAACTGGTTCATTTTGCCTTCTTTGGTACAACTCCTCTTCCACAGGTTTTTCAAAGATGGCACAAACTTTGCAATTCTGTCCTGCAGTTCAGTGGAATCTGGATTCTAATTCTGAGGAAATTTCTTTATGGAAACAAGTCTACCTTAAACAACTTGCATTAAAACTCCATTGTAGCTAGTGGGTCAAAATTCCCAAGAACATCATTGCAGAAAAGTCTGGCAGTGTCAGATTGGTTCATCTTAAAAATGCTGTCATAGTGCATTGCCGGCAGGAAAACACAAATTGCAGATGTTATGTTATTTTTACATATTTTTTGAGTGCTGCCAAAATAGGTCATTTCCAGATCAAATAAAGAAAAAGACTTAACAAGTTTGGCTGAAATAATTATAAAGAATATTTAGAAATTTCTTGGGGCATCTCTGAGAATGTGCTGTGTATGTCGGCTCATCAATCATGATCATGTCCTTTTTTCAGGTGCTGTCTGAGAAACTGTGATATCCACCAAGAATAAGATAGTGAAAGTCAAAACAGACACTGTTTCTGATGTTTCGGTTACAAACAAAAGTATATTAATTTATTTAACAAAACCTCTGTTTTTATTTTTAGCATTTTTAAAAATACTTTTAAAACACAGAAGGAAGGGAATGGATTTCTGGATAAACAGTCGTATCAACATTAGATACATTTTGAGTCTCATTGGTTTAATTCTAGAAAGAGATCTAAGTCAGCATAGTCTCAAGTTTTTTTTGTATTATTGGCAATATATAACTAATCAATCAAGTGGGAATTAGCAATAGGTGAAAATGTGATGTATAAATGTGAGCAGATACTAAATGCTATATTAAAACACTATAATATTAATCAGGTATGCCAACTGATTTACAAATGCAGTGTTAGGTTGGGGTATATAAGAGAAGACATACTCCAGAACAAGCTGATACAAAAAACCCTATAAAAGTCTGACATTTTTCATTAAAAATCTGGTCTTGTAGCCCAATTGTTTACAGCTTTGCCAAACTTCAGTTGTTCAGGCTGGATGTCTGGCTGAGTCTGAATTGTTTTTGGAAGTTCAACTAGAATGCTTTGAGCATTTCCAAGAATTAGTTGAGAGAAAAGTCTTGTTTGCCCATGTGAAAACAATCCCATAACCATTTTAATGAAGAGCTTTAATGTCTCCACGTTCCAGAGTGATCTATCATATTTCAGCCAGGAAACCGCTCTGTGGCGAATTGACTTTTGCCATCCCTGTGAAAGTTATGCCAGGCTAAGAGCCACTGGAAAGAATTTCACCAAGGATACCTGGTAGAGATTTGTAGCTAACTTTTCAGAATAGCCTATGTGTGCTAAATGCTGTTGCAGTTCCTCACATCTCATCTGTTGTGGCTGGCTTAGGCATATGCCATTTCCAGAGAGCACCTCCATGTCACAGTTACAGGGCTAAGTAATACTTTTCCCACAACTACTTCTTCATCTGATGCTACAGCCTACAGCACAAAAAGAAATGAGAGGAAAGCTCTTGTTTTTTCTGTTTCAACAATATTTTTCTCAGCAGAGCCTGTGCTACAGTGGGAAAAGATGTATGGATAGCATGATTACTCTTGCTGCCAGGGAGAACCCTATCCCTTTTATGATATTTTGGTCAGGATTTCTTTGCCAGTAATAGGTATTGTCCATCACCTTTGCTATGGAATGAGAACGCTGCCTGCGGGAAGTTAGAGAATAATCAGCAATCACACTGACACTTTGCCAGTGTAAATATACTTTTATTAGGAATTTATCTGGATCTTCAGCTGACTCACATTTGGAACCAGAATTATCTCAGTGGTCTGAGATGTTGCTCTGTGGTCTGAGATGTGTCATTGCACTGTTTGGCATTCACCATTGCCTGGCAGGCAAGCTGGACTTCTCTCTGGGTCCTGATGTCCACCTCAGCTGATCTTTGAGCTGTGAGCTTTAGAAGTGTTCATCTCCAACCCCTCTCTAATAGCTGCAACTATCCAACCTCACCCATCTACATGGCACCGTACTTCCCTTCAAAGCTGCCTTCTTAGTTCTACCATTTGGATTTGGAAACAGGGCAGGCTCCTAAGGCAATTTGCTCAACCTGCTTTACTCTCATAGAAACAGCTATGGCAGCTGCCATTCCCTTATTTTGACTATGCTCACTGTTCCTTTTCTCCCTGCTGCACTCCCCCTCAGGAATTCATTCCATTTGACTGTGCCATCTGTCTGAGTGCTTCTCACTTGCTTGCCCTCCTCTCAAAAGTCAGGGCTTTGCAGTTCTGCTGTGGTTTTGTAAAGCAACAATACAAGTTTCCACTTCTCACAGTTTTCTCCTTGTTTGAAAGCAATGTGGTAACAGCCATATGGAAAACGGTCAAAAATGTGTGGGCGACACTTTGGCTATGTCTATTTTCAGAAAATTAGACAATGCTAGTGCTGGTTCTCTGACCCTCAGTCCAGTTGTCACCAGCTGCTCATACCTACATTATTAAACCAAAGCCTTCAAAATAGGTTGACTGTGTGCAGGCTGCCAAGCCCTGGCTAAGCTGGTTCCCAACCAGGGACCATTCTAGGAAGACCACTGGTTAGCCCATGCCAAAATTTTGACCAAGGCCTGGCACTGTTTAATCTCCCAGTTTAGACATAATCATCATGTCATACTCATCTGAACACATCAAATGCCTGGAATCATCTGAACAATTGCATAAAACGTTTCTGTGTTATAAAGATATATTTTATTGTTATTGGATCAGACTTCTCTAAGATTACAGCTAGGGTGACTGCTTTCCAAGCATATTTTGAACTTCCAACACTGCAAAATTCTATCATTGGAAAATGTTTTGTGGCACATGTTTAAACTGATTTTTAGAGTTAGCTGCTTAGGCATTATTTTGGTATATCTCCTCTGCATGCACCCCTTTTGCTTTCTACTGTTCTTCTGCAAATGTCTGTTTCCTTGTTCTCCTTTCATTAGATGAGTAAAAAAAAAAAGAAGAAAAAAAAGAGGAAAACCCCAACAATTATAAGAAAGCTCAGGGACCAATGTTTCCACCTGAACTGTTGTAATTAATGAGCACAGCAGATGATACTTTGGTCAGATGTTCCAAAGCTAATAACACTTCATTGGGTCTTCCTAGTTCCTCGTGGACAAGGAATGCTTAGAGCTACAGGCACGAGTGTGCACAGGATTTCACAAAACTATCTCTTTTTCAAAAGGTAACATGTGAGCAAGAAAAAAAATGCCAGCAAAGTTTATTTTAACGGTATGTGTTTTTTGAGGACTATCTTTTATTGAACAGCAGTTCAGTGAGTAACATAAAAAATTCATACAGGTAATTCTGAACCCTGTCAGAAAAATATAATTCTTGATGCATCAACAAGTAAACTATAAACAGGCAACAAACCAACCAGAAACTCAACCACTTCGAACCCTTGGCTTCAGCAGAATGGAGCACATAACTTTTACGTTGTGAGGACACTAGGCCTTGTAGGGCTTTCTACACTGTTCCATGCAGAAGTAGAGCATTGAGATTTGCAGCAGATCATGAGGATTTGATGCTGGCTGAACTCCTTGAGCTTCCTCTCCTGTGAAAGGACACTCACTGGTGGTGCCTTAGAGCTCCAGGAGTTGTTCCTGTTGTTCGTGAAGCAGAAACTCGAAGGCAACTCCATCCTGAAGTGATAGCATGAAGTACAAAGAACACTCCTCTTACATAACTTTCCAATGTTCCGTGTACAATGCGTGTTTTGTTAAAATTTTGAATTAATATATCACAATTTTAAAGCACACCAAAGGACGTTTATCTGCCAACATGCCTGTTCAAATCCTTCTCCAAGAGCTGATGAAATCACCTAACATAAAGCAGAACAGAGGCTGCATTCTTTACAGAGCTTTGAGTGATGCATATTTTACCAGTTCATCCATGAGAAAAGGATTCTTGAACAAAATGCCGAAGTGAAAGAAGAGATAATTTTTAAAATATGCTTATGTGGAATTTTAGTTGTGAAATGCACCCTGAATATTGCTAATGATTTCAGATATAAGATTATTCTGCAATTGAGAAGCAACTCAATACACTTTTAAATTGTAGCTCTGAAAACATAATTGATGTTTCCAGTACTTTTATCTTAAATAGTCTTTTTGGCTTTATAAAAATTTGGATACGGAATGTTCAAAAACTTTCAACTCCAGCACTAGGTCAGCTGAAAAGTTTCTGAGAAAATAACTGTTACATCAACAAATATAAATCTCTAAATATATGTAAGATTAAGATTCTCACTGTTCAAGATACCTTTAATTTTAGGTGCTTGAGGCATTACCGAAAGCTTAAAAATGTTATTGAAAAGAGTGCTGTGACATCTGAGCCATGGCATGCAATTTGTTCACATGCTCAACGATAAACAGCATGCTTTGCTCTTCTTTCAGTTCATGAGAAGAGCTGATTTTGGACTTAATTTGAGGGTGAGGCAAGTACTTTTGAGATAACGTTTTACAGTTCCCTGCTGTTCTGTTCTTATTTTTAGGCCCATTAGTTACTATTTTGCAAGAACAGCTTTTGCACTTGAACTGCTTAGTAATGACAACAATTTTTTGGGGGTTTAAGACTAACCTAAGTCAGTTCCAGAGCACCTGCTGGGAGATACTATAATTTTTTGTGTACTTCTTCTGAGGATACAATTAGCTTTTGTTGCTGGAGGGTATGAATTACAGTTTTGCTTCTAAAAATAGAAGCCTTTTGTATTTGAATGAAACAGTTCAATAAATCATCTGGGGGGAGATAACAATATGCTTTTCATGTCAAAATTATGGTGGGATAAAGAAGCCTTCTTTCAAAGATCCCAGCCAAACCAAGCCATTTAAAATAGCTGAGCATCAAGTCCTTCGGTTTGAGTTCCATGTCCTGTCATAAGCAATTAGATGAAGAGAGAGAAGTTTACTAAATTAGTAGAAAGCCACTGACTGGTTTTCCCAAGGTGAGATTTAAGCCTTGCAACTTTTCTCTGCCAACCCCTCCAATTCAGTCAACTACAGGGAGCTCCACAGCATAATTAGCATCAGCTGGGGACCGCATTTGTGCTCTGCTGTGGACAAGAAAATAAACCAACTAACATGCAAGCCAGTGGCCAAAAGCTGCTAGCAGGGGAGAGCAAATGCATGGCAAGGATTTGAAACTTCCCCTGAGCACTCTTCCTGCCTCCATCAATTTTCAGTTTAAGAGATTGCCCGAACCCAATGTGGTTTATCTGGTTAGCAACCATAAGTGAGCATTTCTTCTAAGGATTTCTGATGTCTCCTTCCAAGTCATGTTAACTTCTGCATCCACGGACAAGGCATTCTGCAGATCTGCTGCTCATTGTGTGAAGAACTGTCTCGTTCTGTCTTGTCGGTGGAGATTGCTTCAAAGCCTGTGTAAAGCAGAAATAACAACCAAAAGAGAGCAGGTGCCATATGACAGAAGCATAGATTAGTTTTCTACTAGAACTCTATGCGTTTGAAAGATGTTGATGTCACCCACCTTCCTGGCTTCCTTCCCAGACACAGCCAGGATGGAAGACAGTCAGTACTGAAGCCCTGTGGAGCCCAGATCCTTGAGCTGCATATGAGCAAGGAGAGATAAAGGCAGATACTCCCTGGCTACTGTGATGCACAGAAATGGTCTGATAACTCTGGGAGATCCTTGAGAACAGATATGACTTTCACAGGAAATGAATTAAAAAAACTGTACATGAAATTTTTGCCCTGGGCTCTAAATCTAGAATTAGTACCATAAATTTTTTGACCTTCCTTATACTGTTTCTTACTAATATTTCAGAGGAGCACAGAAACTAGCAGTCCTTAGGGAGGATCTACTATGCTTAGACCACTTGTAATGAGGACTTAAAACCTACGGTGCTGGAGATTCCTTGGTGAAGATATCTCTTGAATCTGATAAGCAATCATGAACAAAATAATATGGCCCATTACGATTTGCCTCAGAATTTCTCAGGATTAATGATGTGTAAATTCAGAATCTAGTGTCAGAAAGTATGTAACTTTTCTTTTGAATATGGATCAAGTTTTCTCTTAAAAATAGCAAGGACGTTTCTCCCATGTAAGAGAAAATGTTTCAGAACATCAGCCTTCTGAAAAGTCATCAGGCTCCTTTTATTCATGATCAATTTGTTTCTGAAAGAGTTCAAAGCATGTGAACAGTTTCTGCTCAAATGAAGAACTAATTTTGCGTGAGACGAAAGTATCAGTTTAAGGAGAAAACAAGACTGTTTTGATTTCTATGTGTCACAGGAACTGCTGAGACAAATCAGGAACATGAAAAATGCATATTCTTCTGATTGAATCCTTAATCATATATCATGGTGTCATGGTTTAACCCTAGGTGGAAATTCAGCCCTACAAAGCCACTCACTCGCTCCCACTGGTGGGATGGGGGAGAGAATCAGAAGCGTAAAAGTGAGAAAACTTGTGAGTTGAGATAAAAACAGTTTAACGGGTAAAGCAAAAGCCGCACATGCAAGGAAAGCAAAACTAGGAATTGAATTCATTCAATTCTCTTCCCATCAGAAGGCCAGTCTTCAGCTAATTCTCAGAAAAGCCGGGATCCACCACAGGTAATAGTTACTTGAGAAGACAAATGTCATCACTCCAAATGTGTCCCCTTTCCTTCTTCCTTTCCCAGCTTTATCTGCTGAGCATGGCACTGTATCTGTGTATTACTCTTTGGTAGCTGGGGTCAGCTGTCTCAGGTGTATCCCCTCCCAACTCCTCGTACACCTCCAGCCTCCTTGCTGGTGGGGTGGCAGGAGGAGCAGAAAAGTCCTTGGCTCTATGTAGGCCCTACTCAGCAATAATGAATCCCTGTGTTATCAAAGCCGTTTCCAGCACAAATCCAAAACACAGTCCCACACTAGCCATTGTGAAGAAAAGTAACTCTACCCCAGCCAAAACCAGTACAAATGGGAATAGAAACAGAGGCTATGATGCAAATCACTAGCACTGTCAGAGTCAAAAGTGAAACTGTGATTGCTTAGTTGAGAGAAAAAAGTGTAAAGAGGCATCAAGGAAAGATGTTGAATAAGAAGAGGCTAGAGAAGATGGATGGGTGAATGCTTCTTCACAATACATGAGCGAATGTCTATATGGTAAAAACAAAAAAGATAAAATTAAGAAATGCATGCAAAGTTATGTAGGTAAACACATATGTAAAAGGGCTCTTGATTTTCACCACCTTTGATTAAAGACAGAAGCTTAGAATGCTTTCAAAAGAATTTTTATATAAGATATTAGAAGTCAATAATTCAGGTCCTAAGCCATCCATTAAGTGATGACAATGGAGAGATGTTTTCCATTCTGTGGGATCCTTTCTTCCTGATCATCTAATGCTGAATCTTAAGAGCTGAAAATAGCATTATTCACAAGAAAGTGATGAGACACTTTTGACTGGCTAAGACAGTGAACTGCTAATACAACCAGCAAAACTCGTGCTAGGTTTATGAAGCCACATTAGGTGAGAGTAATCAGATTATGACACTATTAATTACCCTGAGATATAACATTATAGTAATTTTGGGGGTATCTTCATAGTAAAATTTGCCTTCAATGTGCTAGTACACTTTATATGAAGATAGCATGCTGGCATTTTTGTAAAAATTTCAAATAGGAGATACAGAAAAGTGAAAATATGTGTAATACCACCATGGCTATACTTTGGTCCCATTTTGAGGGGGCTCTATTTGTGTGTATGTGTATGATTATGCATTTAGAAAGAAATATTTTTTGTAAATCATTATTTTTTATGTAAACATTTTTCTGCTTTTGGTGAAAGTAGATTTTTCCAAACTCTTTTTTTTTTAACTCAAGAGATTTTGTGTTTTGTAGAAGTTAATGGGTTTTTATTTCAAGCTCACCATAAGCAATCTTTTAAACATGAAAACAATTAAGTATCTCCAAAATCAGACAACTCTGTTTATAAAAAAATGTCTTTCCTCTCACATGTACAACTCATGATATGACCAATATAAATTAGAAACAATCATAATTCTGTTCCTTTGGCTATAACTTTTGGATACCCTCCAACATAAAATGCATTAGCACAAAAATGTTCTTGTCCTTAATTAATTTATAGCTTAGAGCAGAATACCATAAATAACAGTTGAACTTCAGCTGCAGAGGTTTTGAAGCCATGGGTAAAATATTTTATAAAAAATTGTAATAAAGCTAAACAGTGCTGGATGACAAGTAGAACTAATTATCAATAAATGTAGGCATTTCAGTGATGGACAACTGAATGTAAAATATGTTTATTTTGTAATATATTTGGTTTCTATTGAATTTATTGCCATTATGGGTGAGAAAATACTGAAGTTTTATCCTTACCCTGAAAAAATACACTTACTAAATTGAACTGTTTGGTTGAGGGGTTTGATTTGTTTTGTTTTTAAATAGCTTGAAGCAGATAAAGTATGATGGCATATCTTGTTTTGAAGCATGCATGGTTGAAGGTTATAGAATCTGCATGATATACTATAGCTTTATATGGGAACACAGGACTGGAAAGGACCTAATGGGTCATCAAATCTATTGTCATAATATTGCAGGAATCAGGTTTTATAATCCCCTTCATAAACTTATCAAATTCCACTGTGAGTGCAGTTAGGATTTTTAGTGCTGTTACTCCAATAGGAAGATTGTTCCCAAATCTCATTGCTCCAAGTGAGCATAGATTAAATTCTGGCCAATCTGTGCTGTTGGGTTCCCTTGCCAACATTGTCATTTAATTTAAATGGCTCTCTCATCTTCCTGTTGTTTGCCTCTATGATATATTTATACACAGCAACTGGACCCCTTAACAGCCTTTATTTTGCCAAGCTAAACAAGCCAAGCTCTTTATTCTGTCTCCTCATATGATAGTCTCTCCTTTCCCCTGATCATCCCAGAAGTCCATCTTTGTACCTGAACAAGTCTGAGGTAATGTGCTACGAATGACAAAGTACAACAGTCTTGTATAATAGCATAATAAAAGAAACCACAGTAAGCAGAGTAATAATTTCATGCTTGCAAAGATGTGCTGTGCCAAATATCTAAGAGGTTGAGTAAAGGTTTTGAAATCTTCTAAGGGGACCTTTATTAGAAATAATGTGGCTTTTTTCCCCCAAAGTGGTTGATTAAAATTGCAGTATGAAAAGTTTTAGTGTTTTAATCAAAAGCTGGAAAATCAATGAAAACTGTTTTTTGGTTGAGACCTTCAGCCAACATATCATGCAGTTCATTAGATTTGTGATCATTGAAGAAATGGGTCTGCCATATTGGAAGTT
Organism: Manacus vitellinus; assembly: GCF_001715985.3. NCBI lineage: Eukaryota > Metazoa > Chordata > Aves > Passeriformes > Pipridae > Manacus > Manacus vitellinus. Next base: position 36,799,665 of record NW_021940604.1, read on the forward strand.
TGTTTGACAGTTATGACAGAGAAAATTTCTATGAACACTGTATAGTATATAATGAACCTTTCCTGGAGAAGCCACAATTGCTTTCACACATTGCCCTTAAGAAATTTCAATTACAGGGTTTGGGGAGCTGGTTCCCTGGAGTTAGCTCTGGAGAGTGCTCCTCTTGGTGTAAGCCAATAGAATACAAAAGACAATGTGGGTACAACTTATCCCACCACCTCCTACTATCACAGAAAAAAGGATGTTTGATCAAATCAAGCATCCTCCGGTCTCTTTTGCCATAGCTTCTTGGAAAACTTCAGGACACTCCTGACTGCCAGCTGTTAAGACTGTGACAGCAGTCTTTTTCTGGCTGCTTTACTTCTAGTCCTTACTGAGTTGATAGTTTAATCAAGTTTCTAGGGGAGCTTCAGACAAAAACTTTTTTTCCAGTCATGCTGAGCCTGACATCCCAGTGCTTGGTGTCAGGATCACCAGAGAGTATGATGCCTCTCTTAATTGTGACGGAGAGACATTAGGGGAGCATTTGTTTTTCTACAAACCCTCTTTTCTCAACAATAAACATGCTGATTTCTTTTGTATCTTTTCTCTGCCCTGTAGCATAAGGTAAAAGAGCATTTGCAATATGCTGTAGGAAAAGGGAAGCACAATTTTAAGTTACTACATGCGCATGGAAGATCAATGAAAATTAAGAGCTTTTAAAAAATAAGCAATTTCTTAAGCAAGAGCAAAGGGAAATCCCAACCATGATTACAAGCAGTTAAGTAGACAGTTAAGGAAATACATGTCAAGGCACTGCATGGGTGGCTGCTTCCTGGAGACTGGGAGCAGGAGGAATCCCCATGGAGACTAGAGGGCTGAGGGCAGTCCCAGATCTGAGCATCAGGCACCTCCCTGGAGATGAGACGAGCCTGGGATGGGCCGTGGGCCCAGCTTGGTGGGTCCCATGGGCACGGCATGGCAGGGCTGTGTGGAGCTGGAGGCCAGCCCTGCTGTGGCAATCCTGAGACAGGGGCTGATGGCCCCAGGGGGGCTGACATGTGGTCCTGGGGGCACTGATAATAAATTAAATGGAACTGTAATTCTAACAAACATTTCTGATGATAACAGTCATAGTCAAATAGTTGATTTGATAGTGGAAGCTGTCACACACTGTCTGCCCCCATGGTGGCCTGTGGGTCATGGGAAATAGGTGCTCCTTCATGCATCCCAAAGTGTTCTCCAGTGATGATTGACAAAATCAGCTTCACATTTTGTCCTATCCTGACTACCTGTGAACAGCCAGATCTTCGCAGTGCACAATCAGACTGTCTGCCCAGAAGGACTTGCCACGCTTCCCCAGTGTGGCAGCCTGGACTTGAAGTTGCAAGGGTATGAAAAGCAGCTTGAAGAGCTCTTTGCTTTCCCTGGATGTTCCTTCAAGGATCCTGGGAACTGTGGCTTGTAGATCAATGGGAATATAGGGACTTTCACTGACCCCTTTAGTTAGGGTATCTTGGCAAACCTGCCAAAGAAAACTTCAGCTTTCCTTCTGCTAAATTTGGTTTCCTGATCGGTGGTGCCTTGGGGCAGAGGGATCGTGTGTATGGGAACGAGGAAAGATGAGAGGCTTTCTCCAAAACAAATCTAGATAGAATCAATAGCTTCATATTACTGCGCTAAGAGTAACAAAAATTATTCTATTTAGCGCATGTGATAAAACTCTCAACAACTGGCATGGAAAAAACAGCCTGAGGCATCTTGCTGTGCAAAGGGCTGCGATGTTATTGTAGCTCTGTTAGGTTAAGTTGCTAGTGTGGCAAAGTCTGCAACCAAAGCTGCTTCTTTCCTTAGCCTAACAGGTGGTTGGGAGCATTTTGGTGCTGCTGTGTGATGTCTGTGAGTGAAATAACACTTTTATTCAACTCAGCAGCAAAATCCCATGGGCTTTTCAGAACAACAGAATGCTGTATAATGGAGAATATTTTAATTAATACAGTGATGTTCACCCTGAATGTTTCTATTGCTCACCATATTTACTGGCATCACTTAATTAAAATGGAGAAGACATGTACAGGCATAAATATTACCTTGAGATATTTTAAAGTTTAATGAAATAAAAAAAGCTCTTCCACAGAGTATAAAGCATCTACATTATCCTGCTACTTGGTAAAACTTCAGAGGATTGAAATTATTCAAGTCCTATCTGTGTTCCAGGATGTGTCTTCTTGGGAGGGTTTCAGTGTAGTGGCTACACCTGTAAAATGACTCCAAAATAATACATAGTGGAGAGAAAATACCTTTAAGGGCCTATTTTTAAACCATGTCTCCTGTGAACAAGGTTTGTGAAAATCATGAGTAACGCCACTTTTTTGCATTCAGACCATCAGATTTTAATCTCATTTAGACTGATGAAAATTCAGAGTAGCATCTATAAACTATGAAGAGTAAAGGCAAATGAGGTCAGAATTTGACCCACTATGCCTTGGTCCACCCTTTCTGTGCTGATTGACAGAAAACTCTTCTTTGTTTCTTGTATTTTGTGAATTGTGCTGAAAATTCAGCTTTTCATTGAGAAAACATGATTAATTTTCTTTAATTAGGTCTAGATAGTTGCATATTGTCTTTTAAAGACAGTAGTCTTGATCCTTCCTCCATTCAAATTAATGAGAAAACTTTCACTGAATTATTTTAAAGGACAAACATTTTGTAGGGCAAAGAATTAATTTCTGTAAATCCCATGTACCTCGTACAAATATCTCTACCTTGCTTCTTGTAAATTGTCATGCCAGATGTGTTTCAGAGCTTATGGGTAATAACAGTGTGATAACCTGATTGTCACACATGTAGGAAATGCTTTCTGCTATTCATAAATAAATAAAGAGATGGATAATTGCTCAATATTCTCCAAGAACTAGCTGCTCAAGACTAAAGGTCCCTAAATAAATTTTCTAGAAAATTATTTATCAATAAAATAACCTTCCTATAAAGCTAAGTTTTCCTTAATGTGTCTGCACCAATTTAGCTATGATTACAGTTGGTTAAGATTTCATTACTGTTTCTATCCTTATGTTGTTCATAATCCTATAAATCTTGTTCTTTCAATTCAGAGCAAGGAAAAAAATACACAAATACCAAGTTGACATTTACTATTTTGCGAGATTTCACACACAGTTTGTTAAAAATAATGGATGAATGTGTTATGCGCTGTTCTGACTGGTATTAACTGACACCGTAGTAGTCCTACTTTATTCCCTAAATGGTAGTGTTCCTTGTATGACTGTATTGTTATTAGGAGAACTATATAAATTATTTAAATAATGGTCAGTTTGTAGAGTTGAACAGAATTGTTACTGTTTCCTTTAAAAAGATCACAGCTTCCCAGAACACTCTGTTCTCCTTGCTGAGGAAAGACCTCCATGGTCTCACAGCCCTCAGAATCTCTGTGGCACCACCAGTCCTGCCACTGAGCCTGCCTGGACATGTTTCCATGCCAGCTGTCTCTGCAATGCACTTGACCTACAAAACCTTGTTTTATACTGTAACCATACTGCTCTGTCAAGAAGGTCAGGGCAGAGTTCAGGGGATTCACAATGTGGAACCAAATTCTGTTTGTTTATGCAAACTAATCAAATGCATGAATGAGCTTTAATCAACACAAGAACCTGCCTCCCTCCAGTGTTATGGCTCTGTTCCCCGTATGCCCTGCAACATCCCCAGCTTTCCAGGAACAAAGCTCCTAGCTCCCTGCATGTCTGCCATACCTCCATGGGATTTGGAGTTGTCACTATGTCCCCAGCCTTCCTTTGCTTTGTGGGCTGTGAAAGCAACTGGCCTGTAGCTCTTGCTGTGCTGCGGGTTTTCCAGCTTGGCCAGCCAAGGGAGTCACATTCCCCCTGAGCAGGTATAACTCTACAGATTGCCTGCAGGGTCACTGATACATGGGCCAAGCTGGACACATTTCTTCTCTGCTGTCATTTTGCCATGTCATTGCACTGCATTGCACATATTCTGCAGAACTGCTCTCATTGAGGAACCCAGCACATTGAGTACCAGCTTTTTGCTTCCCTCATTACCCCTCCTTTTCTTGGGATGGAGGAGGTTACTTGGTGTTGATTGCCAGATTTAAGCAGAAAGCTGACTTGTGGTACCAGCTCTTTGGAGGCAATGGGAGTGTAAGGTTTTACCAGCTGGGTTGGTATCATACCTGCAAACACATTGCCTAGTGTATTATGGATTCTTCAGGTCACTCTACTCTGTCATGGCTTTGGAAACACATGGATAAAGTCAATGGGAGTTTCTAAATTAAAGAATATAAATATTTTCAAGTCACTTTAAGTCTGGAAGACTGTGTTTTCTAGCTGGCCTGCTGTCTGGCTGGCAGAGCAAGCAGAACATGCTGCTTCTCTCTTTGTTCCTGGCATGCAGCCCCTGAGCCTTATCTTTTCTCTAGGGAGCAGCAGGGACCCCAGTCAGCCTCAGGTGGGAGCAGCAGAGCGATGGCACAGGGACACCTCTACCCTCGACTCCCTCCTCCCCCCTCCGGACCTAGATTCTAGCGAAGCCCCTGCCCTGGGAGCATCCCTCCACACAGGTATTACTGCACACCACGAGCTGTTCTGCTGACTCACAGGAGCTTCCAGGTGGAGCCAGGCTCCTGAATAACTAACATTAAGGAGATGCTGTTGCAAAAGCATGGCTGGAAAGCAACACTTGAGCTTCCTGCAGATGTCAGCTCCAGGAGGGGACCAAAATGACTTGCATCATCTCTTGTCTTTCAAAGGCTCATCCAAATTGCTGAGCTGTCAAAGCCCTCGAGGACTGTTGAGGATTCCCAAGGACATCCTCAATGCACATTATTTTCACTGAAATTTTTTAGCATAATGAGTTAAAAATAAGCATCCTGAGTTAACAACTTAGTGTAACGAGGAACTCTTCAGCAGGCATTGTGGACTTTTATGACCATACTGGGTGTCTCACAATATTCGTATTAGATTTTGCCTGTCTTTTAAAAGCTCCATTGCTAGTATCACATTGGTTATACTTTAGTTCCAGTTTTAAAATGCCTCACAGTGCTGGAACATACTTTGAAATTGCGAACCCAGCTCAAAAACTGGAAAACAAACACTAACTGATTTTATAAAAATTTCACAACTTTAAGCCCAATATTTTAAGATGTCTGACTCATTTGGAAAGCTCAGCATTCTCTGTATTAATTATGGCTCCAGAAGATCTATCTCAACAGTCAGAAAGCAACTCCATTTGTAGTCAAGGATTGCAAACACAGTCTTCCTGGAACTGAAAGTTGTACATTGTGCAATTTTTATGGCTTGTATGGCTTTTCTATTTTTAGTTGGTTGAAACCTGCAATACATCATATAATCCTCCTTAAATTGTCATTCATAATGCTAATTGCCATTAACTTGGCATAAACTATTTCTTAAATAGTTACTCTTTCACCTAACAATATTACAAGACAAAACTGTATTTTTCTCTGATGTAAAGTTGATGTGAGTACAAACTACTAATGATGTTTTTCTACTTATGAACTTTTAAAAAAATATTTAAAATCCCCACAGTATTTTCTTTTTTTCTTTTAAAAATATGCATGTGTTATGAACTCCAATAACTGTTCCATTACTTCAGCAAATCATTTATTTATATTTGCCTTTATAGATATTTGGAAAAATTCTCTGAGGTTTGAGAAAGTCTAATAAAATTGTACTTTTCAGCTTTTTTGAAGATAGAATGAAAAGAACAATTCTGGGTTTTTTCCTTTCTAGAAATGCATCTTCAAGGTATAAGAGATCAGTCAGCAACAAGTATTTGCATAGAACTGTCCAGCCTTGTTCTTGCTTACTTAAATAATGTCATATATTTGGCTACCTGCAGAAATGGTTTGTACAACATTGTGTCATTCCCTGGCTGAGCAGAGGGCAGGGGACCTAAGCCTGCTGCTGGCACACCAGTTCATGACTTTTGTATTATAATAAGTGTTGTTGACAACATTCTTATTTTCTAGGCTTTCCTATCCCTTTAATTATAATCCCTTGTCTTTGACACATATGCTTATTTCAACAAGTCCAAGGTTTGTAGATTCCTTGGTGTTTGCTGCTTCCACAAGGTGAATTCTAGTGCCTGAAAGTCCAGTGCTACAGCCAAGCCATCCTTCAACAATAGCATGTGCTGCCAAACATTTTTCCATTCAAGATTTTGGTTTTTCTTGATGGCAAAAATTAATAACAGCATCAGTAAGTACAATTAGAATAAAGATTTTTTTTTTTTTTTGCAAACATGACAGCTATCTTAGGTCGAGTATGTGGCATCCCCCCAGCTGTAGAGAGTTTCTCTAAATATGGCCATTTTATAGCAGGGTGGTTTTGCAGTCCTAGAATGGACTCACAAACTGTTGACGGACTTTTTTTTTTTTTTAATTTATGTAGACTTTTTTGGCATGCAGTCAATGATGTTGTGTGGGAAAAGATTTAGTAGAATACCAGATTTCGGAATTTACTTTGATTAAATGAATTGCACAACTTACTATGGAGGCATAGGATGTATATATTGTTCAAATTACCTTCTTAATTAATAAAAATAAGGAAATATTTATTCAACATGGGGACTTTGTTCTAATTTTTCTGAAAGCCTTGGGAAGTATTTTCAGTATGTATACAGTGGAGGCTCAGCCGTTTAGTTTGGGCTTGCTTTTTCAGGACAGCTGTGCTTACTAATTGGCTACTGGGTGCTCTGGAGAGCCACCCTTTAACTTTCAGCTGGGCAGGTCTGAAAAAAACTCTTTTACCTCTGAAATTCCTGCAGTCTGCACGTGGACAAATGCAGATAAGGAAAATCTCTAATCTGTGTGCTGTGCAGTGGCTACTAAGAAAGCAGTGGTACTGAAAGCTCGCTTAAACACTTTCACTAGGGATAGAAACCGGAGTGAGGTTTATTTTCTCTAGGATTGAAATGAACACATGAGAATACTCTCTGTTACATCTTATTTCTTAAGATAACTAAGTGTGTATATATATATATATGTAACAAGAGGTGAATTTGCTTCCTCATAAGAGGAAAACTGGCTAGTCTTCCTTTTCCCAAACCACAACTTGGTCCAAGTTGGTGCCAGCGGAGCAAAGATGTGACTGGGCTGCCAGCAGCAACCACACCAAGTCCTTGCCAAGGCCTGAGTCCACCACACGTGCACAGGAGAAGCAGCCCAAAGTAATTTCTCAGTCACCCAAACTTCCTTGAAGGCAGATGAAAAATATTTAAGGAAATAAATAAGGAATGCTGAGACATTACATAACTGCTGGGTCAGACTGTTTTTAACTAAATAAAGAAAAACAGTAATGTCTTCATTTATATGCTGCTTTCTTACCTGCTTTCTTAACTGATTTACCAATCATATACAATCTGTATCTTTTGAATTTGTATTCCAAGACACAATGATGCCTTAATATTTAGAGACATCCACCAATTCCCTTCAGCAACACTGACATCCATATCGCTTTTCTGTCATACACCTCCACATACAAAATAGGAACTTGAAAATTTTATTATTAATTTTTTTCAGATTTACCTTAATTATTAAAAATTATTTTCTAGTTTCATTTGCTCCAACTAAAAGCTAACAAAGATCCATTTCTTAGTGTTGTTTCTTAAATTACTTGTTTTTGCAATTATGACCAGATTCTCCCACTTTTCCTTCCAAGAAACAGAGTTCCAGATGAGGAGTTGTGACTCGAGAGTCAAATGAGCTCATTTCCCATTTAGGGAGCTCAGTGAGGGTGAGGTTTTGACTCTCCAGTACTTACTTTTTAGAAATACTGGGTTCTCTGCCCCTCTCAGCCAGAAGTGTGCCTGCAAGCTGAGGTCTGTGTACCGATGCTTTGTAGAAAATCCATCCCAAGCCATTTGAGTTTGTGACTTCATTAACACAAAGTTGGCAGGGTGAATTATAGCAGGGACTGTGAGGGGTGGACACAGCCCCACAGCCTCTGTCAGGTCTTAACATTTGCCATCAAGTGTTTCACTGTGGCAGATGCTGATAACGAGGTGCTAAATACCTACTATTGCCTCCCATTTCTGGATCCATTTCTGGATCCAGGCCAGTTTATCAGTCAGCTCAGGAAGGGCACTGATGTGCCTAAATTAAGGGCACAGCCTCTCTAGAAAGGGTAGTGGTGGCTCAGAGGGGCAAAACTGAGACCTCCCAGCACATCCCAGAGTCAGAATGCAGTGGTGTCCTCTCACAGGGAGGCTGGAGCAACACCACACTCTACCCAGCATCTTTTTCTATGGAAAGAAAATCAGGGGATGCTTTCCCTGACAGACAGGAGCCATGGTTGGCTTTAGCAGTGGTCACTGTAGCTACATAACTGAGGATGAGGACAGGCCTGAAGCCTTAACATAGCCTCAGAGAGCTCAGGCTCCGTTTCAAAGACACTGCAGATTATAGGTGAAACCTAAACTCCTATCTTAGTAACACAAGTGAAATACTTAAAGCTGAACAGTGTGAACTTATGCCAGTGCAGATGATTTTAAGTTCATGTAGGCTTGTAAAACACCCACTAGACTCGTAGGAGCTCTTTTTAATATCTTTCCATGGCTCTGGACAAAAATTACTTTCTAAGAAAAGTAGCTAAGGAAGTTTTACTCTATCCTAGTGGAAAACAGAGAAACTTCAACCCTTTCTTTAAAGATAAGAAAGGTAGGGTGTTTGGCTAGTTGCAACAAGACAAACACAATTCACTTAGAATTTATCCCTGTTGACATTGGATTTTAAGAAGTCACAGACATTAAAGAAACTTGAATCTGGCAGCAGGTAATTTTAATAATGTTAATGGAAGACCAAGCCCATGCAGAGATATTTATTTGCTTCTTCCTTCTCTGTTCCTTCCCTCCTCAAAGCAACTATGCTGTATTTTCAGCTTAGCCTGAATTTTTGCTCTGAATTAAAAAGCCACGTGAAGATTTGAGCAGATTAACAGTGACAGGCTGTTCAAAAAAAGATCAAAACCAGCTCAACCTGTACCTGCAGAATAACTCTTTAACTTCATTCTTTTCAAGTGAAGAAATTGCTGTCCAGGAGTTTTGAAACCATGACATTAGAAGAGGCACGCAAATATGGTTTGTATAAATGAAAGCTATTAAAGTGGCTGAGGCCATTTTCAATGCCCAGGTGAGGTATCTGCATGTTTTTGTGCTGCTCCCTGTCAGCATGAAGGCATTGGTATTACTTAAATCAGTTAGGCTGACATTTATTTCTTTACTTTCTTTGCCACAAGTTCTGAAGTCAGTGGAAAGCCTGCAGGATTATTGGGAAATAATGACAGTCACTGGGCTGGCAATGCCAGAAATGAAGTAAGACTCTCCTTTAACCTCTTTGCAAATAGTAATGACAAGTGAAGGCCAAAGCTTTGAAAAATGCAAAGACCACTCTGGAACTTCACAGTGCTAGTCTTCTTATCAGTGACATGAAGCACAAGAGCTCAAAGTTTGTTCCACCAAGCCCAGCAAAAGTCAGGATAAGACTGGTGTGAAGTAGGGATGCTGTGCAACCTCTCTGCTTCAGCTGCCCTGTCCCTTCCTGACTCCTGCTGAACTGCTCTATCTCAAACCATGCTTCAGCAGCAACTTAAAAGTATGCCTCTAGAATAAGTAATAGACTTCTGCATGCCTTGACCTAACTTACTTGAAAAATTCAGACCCTTTTCTGCTTTCCCATTGCCCTCCGCTTATTTTCTCTCTCCAGACTGTGTATTTATGGTGAGTTGCACTTTCCCTTTACATGGCTGATTAGTTTTCCATTTCCTTTGTTTGTAAAGGAGCAGTCTGTGGAAAGGAAAGGCTGCAAATTAAACAGTGATGGGCATGAGCACAGATACTGGAAGGGGAACGTCTCTACTCATACTAAACTGTTCAAGTGGTCTCTGGTACACTTTTGGCCAGACTATTTAACACCCTCCTGAACCATTTAAGAGCACGTTTCAGGAGTTAGCATGGGCTAGGAGCAATTCCGAGTGGGCAGTGTGGATGCAGCCAGCATGTTATGGATGCTAAGAGGGCTTAAGAGCCTGAAGGATTTTCCAGGACAGCTGGCCTCACAGTCAGAGACCAGTCCTGGACATGGTTAATCTCCAGTATACATGTAGCCAAATAATTCTTTTTTTTTTCCTAATGGGAAAAATACTATGGTAAACCCACCAAAATTGATAGTGAAACTCAGGGGTAGGCTTGGGATCAGAAACTATTTTTATCTCCTTGTTTTGAAGCCAGTTAAGCTTCACAGAGTAGGAACCTTCTGGGAGGTGGAAGGCAGCCCGGTCAAATGAAGGGGGTTAAATTCATGTCTCACCAGACCACTAGGCATTCATGTGCAAACTGGTACTCTCTGTCTATCAACAACTGAAACTTCCTACAAAGGGGTCACTGAGAGAGATTTGGAACTTGCTTCCTGCTTTGGTTTTCAGCTGAAATTTGAGATGCTGCAGATGGTTTTTTTACACTGTTGTCTCTTGGAGACAACATTTGTAGAAGATACAGGTCCTCTGTTGATTTTATTTTTTTCCTTTTGCTGTAAAATCTGTAAGGGTATCTACATTGTGATTATTTTTTTCATTTTTATAAAACAAAAGAAAGATAAATTAGCCACATATAAAATGTAGCTGTAGTTGTTGACTGGTTTCAACAAAATCAGCTGTGCATATCATGGCTACTGAAAAAAATACACAATCCACATCAGGTCAGGAAGATGCTGACCTCGACCCAAAGCTTGAAGTTTGCTTTTGGGACATTCATCTTTTTGTCTTATCTCACACTTGCTAAAATCCAAGTTAATTTTGAAATAAAAATTAATTTTAAAGTGAAAAGTTGAAACTTATTTTGTAAAAAGCTAAGGATTTCCTCATTTCCTAATTGTATTCCCTATTTGTCCCATGGTTTATTCCCAGCTTAAAGAAGGCTTGCATGGACCATGGAATGACTTTAGTTTCCATGCAGTGTTCCCTCAGTGATATATCAGTTTTAGGTATTTGGATTGGTCATAGTTATGATAAGGATGAGGGATTGGGAGTCAAGACCTGTGATGACTATCAGCCTGTTCCTGTCTATTGCTGCTTTCAGCAGTTTCCTGCCATCTTGGCAGGAGACAGTGCATTGTTATAGGAGCAGTGGTCTTTAGAAACTACTTACCAGAGACACAGTGTGGTTCCTATGTCCACAGGATATCTGATCTTGCAGGTTATCAGTTTGGTTCTATGCTGTCAGGAAAAAGAAATGACTAACGTTTACCTCACACCAAAGATTTCCCATCTGCAGGAGTGAAAAATCTTTGGTAGGCTAGCTAACCTGCATCACGTCTCTTACCAGGCACATTCTGGCTGTCAGGTGATAAAACAAATGTTTAGTGGGTTTGGATGGAAACTAAGGGTGAAATTGCTAGCGTTATCTTCATGTGAAGTTTGATTTGAAATGGGATAACTCAAAAGACAGAAAACTGTAAAACAATATGAGAAGACTCATGATAAGGCATGGTGCCCAATGCAGCCCTCAAAGAGTGTCTGTGTCTCAAGACAGGCTCCATCAGCTGGGTGCAAGGTTCCAGAAAGCAGGGACATTTCTTTCCTCCAAAGAGTCATGCTCTTCCTTCAAATCAAAAGTAGTCCTGGGTACAGGAATATTTACTCCCAGTGGGCTGGGAAGAGGGATGGGTAGTCCATGTCTCCCAGCTCTGCTGAAACACTAGAAAGGCTGCACTGTGGGCAGTTAGCACTGTTACCACCTACCTTGCTCCTGGCTAGTCCTTGTCCCCCCATGGACACTCCAGAGAATAAATCTGCAAGCCCTCATCAGACCCAGCGGCATGTTTGTCTAGTGGTGCCAGCTACTTGATCTGTCTCTTCTCTATGACTCCTATTTGTACTTTCTGGCAGCTGGGGAGCACAGTAATCAAAGCATGGGTAGAGTCATATATAAAAGTTTATTTTTTTGACTCAGTGATGATCTAATAGCTTATCATTCCTCATGCCTCATGCATGCAAGATGTTTTTCCAGATGAAGCCTGGGAAACATGAATCTTTGTGAAACAACTCTATGTTACTCCTTAGTTGGTCAGCCTGCATTACTCAAGAAAAAGTATTCCAGATGAAACCACAAGTTTTCCTGAAAATGACAAAATTAATGGAATTATACCAGCATAAACTCTGTTCTTTGTAAATCTATGCCATAATTTAGCCAGAGAATTTATCTTGGAATTAAGAAAATGTTGTTAAAATGGTATAAATCTGCCTTAGTGATGACTGGGTTTCCTCTTTAAGTTTTGTGAAATCCTTTTCTGCTTTTACACAGATTATACTTATTCAGAAAGACACCTGGATATGGAATTTTCACAAATCTATTTCTTTTCTTCTTGAGATTATATTTATGCATATTCCTCTCATTTCTTTTTTCAAGCAAAGGAACTATTGTTGATAGTCTTTGGTGAATATAGTCCATGTGCTACTATGTTCCACTGTTATAAGAATCAATTTTAGAAGCTATAAAATAAATATTTGATAAAGCAAAAAGGCTTTGCTGATTCTCATGCTGTACCTCAAAAAGTATGTCTGCTATAACTGCTGCTTTTCTACACTACCTGCAAACAGCAAACCTCGCTATTGCAGCAGTGTCAACAGAATGAAACAAACATTTCTTCTTCAGGGCATGTGGCTCAGCACATGTGCTGGGGTGTTGCTCCTCCTCACACCTGTATGACAAATGCTTCCGTGGGCAGCAAACAGACCAGGTAAAAGGATGAAAGCAGCAGTGGTGGTAGCTAGACAAGTCCTCTCACAGTCTGCATAGGAGTTACAGCCCTATGGCTCAGTTATTCAAGCTGTTTACTGAGTAGAGAATTGTCCTGATTCAAAAAGTATCTATCCCTCCGTGCCAGTAGTCCAACAAGGGCGAGCAGAGAACACGTGCTCTCACAAAAGCACACTGGCAACATGTAATACTGTCAGAAGGAACAAAGACCTTTTGTTGTTTGCTCAAATCAAGTCATGATGCTTATGGGACAAGAGACTGGGGGAGGGTTAGACAGCACAATGGATTAGTACTCTAGGCATGAATATTTAGAAATTCAGGAAACTCCAGAATTGCTAAGGGTAGTTACTTGTTCCATTCTTCATTGTATTAGTCATCTGGTTTATCACTCTCCTCTGACCGGCATAACTGAAACAAACACTGGACTCATCTGAAAAAGCAAACCAAGAATAAGGTCTGCATTCCCTTGGCCTGGTGTCGTTCACAATCTGGAGTCTGACTCACATTTGCTTCACGCAGCATTCAAGTCCAGCTGTGCAGCATTACCTTGCATGTTCCTCCAACAATGCAGCCAGCAGCTCCTACCTGGTCCTATCACAACCTCTTAGTAATTTGATTCCTAAGACAAAACAATAATGAACATCTGTAGAGTCCAGGAGAACAACCTGGAGTAATTAATAAGAAAACTAATAATTTTAGCCAGTGTCTGAGGTGGTGTGAACAGTTGTATCTCCACATGTTTGTCCTGTGAAAGGCACACCACTGAGGCCAAGTAACCTTAGTTGTGGCTATCTAGATCCCCTGGGGCTGAAGATATCCATTCCCATCTGGGCATGGTCTTTGCTTGGGACTTCTAAACCAACAAGGTCAATTTGATCTATCTTCCCCTCCTCCTGACATTTAAGAAAGTATCTTCTTTTTTGTGTATGTTTTTATTTGGTGTTTTTTTTCTTGGTATCTGCTACTTACAGGCTGATACTATTTAAATTTTTTTTCCAGCTCTCCTCCTTGTTTATGGGGTGTTTCAGATCTGATGGAGGTTTTATATGATATGGTCTCCATCTTGAGTATATTTAAATTATTTTTCACTCCTGGTGCTACACATTGATTGGTAATCACTGGGCAGAGATTTGCCTTGTGCAGTGCCTGAGTTCTCCCCAATCAACCCTGTGTACCAGGTGCTTCTGCACAACACTTTGCTCCACTCCAAAAGCCTGCACAGCAGAGCCTCTGAAAGACACAGTTCCAAGAGCCACAGCAGACAATTCCAGTTTTGGCTTACTAATAACCCAATTGCACTGACCATACAAAATATGTTAGCCTGTCAGAAACGCAGCACTTTCATGTGATATCCTAATCAGTTAGATCTGCAACTGAACTCCAGACTACAAATTTATGGCCAATGGCAACAACCATATCATGGCTTTAAATCAACTTTTTCTTGTGTGTATTATAACATTATTATTGGTATTATTATTTTAAGGGAAAGCATTATGGAGCCAAAATCAGCATGTCCAATTAGCAAGAGGGACTACATATTAAGTTCAAAGAACCCTTTTACATTATCTGATTCTAATAGCACTAGTAACAGGGCCTAATCTAACCTGTCATTTCAACAGCTATAAGGAGAACAAATTGCTATCAATGGTGGAAGGATCTGGAACAGCATGCAGCCTGTCCTCTTCTGACATCCTACTCAGCAAATTCCTCACAGATTTCCTCCTGATGTCAGTAAAACTAACATAAAGGTTATTTCATAAAATCTTGTGTGGATTGCTAACTTGTGAAAACTGAAGGACCCATGCCCAGAACAACAGTACAGACTCAAATAAATAATCATAGCATTTGTCCTTTGTGCTTAAAGCTTAAAAAATGACTGAAACAGAGGAGGGGCTGAAGAATTCCCATGCCAAGTACCGATACTGTGAGCACATATTGAAATGAGTAGCCAGTAAATGTCAAAATCAAAGTGACTGATCATATAAAGTCTTCTTGTTTGACTGGAAACTGTTAGGAACAGTTTCCAGTTTAATAGGCAATATGATAAGGGTTGGGGGGAAAAAAAGTAGAGTTAAATGCTGAAGTCATTATAAATCATACCAGCTATTTCTTCAGGGAACACAGTCCCTCCAGCAGATCAGGAATGCTGTAAGATATAGAGCTGTGATCAGGGCTGACAGTAGGAGTTCATTTGTTACCAGTGTTGGACTGGCAGTGTCCCCAGAATCAATTTTGGAACCTGGGTGAAAAAACAGATCAGCAAAGTTTTGGGATTTCGATATTTGCATATCAAAATAATGTCATGTAACTGCTCAGAAACTTTTCTTCTTTATCATGATGCCATCAGAAATACAGGCGGATGTCCAAAATGACAATACTAAGCACTCCTTTCCAGCACACAGTATTTCAGCCAAGATCACTGGTACGTTCTGGCTACTTCATGCTACTCTAATTAAAACTCAGTCATCCTTACAGCTGTTTTATATTCCTAGAGCACTGCACAACAGCTGGATCATGCCATTGATTTTGGCCCTTAATCTCCTTGGAAATTACTGTGTGAATATCAAACCTTTGGCCCTTTCTGTCACTATTTAAGCTTCTGTCACCTACATGTTGGAAAAGTATCAACTTTATAAGGGAAGACAGAGTAAGTATTAGTGTTACATTGATTTTAGTAGGCTTTTACAGAAAGAAAGGCTTTTAGGGGCATTTCCCCCAAGAGTGACAGCTTGTCTGCCACTGTCACTGCCCTGTAAGACTTGCTGCAAAATAAATCTGCAAGTTTAAAAGAAATTTCAAAAGAGGCCAAGTTTTATCTCCTTTAACGACAATCATATTCTAATTAGCCAGATGATACAAAATACCAGGTCAATTTGTTAAGCTGATCTGTTGCTGTTTTAATGAATTTTGAAAAAAACCATAAATTTGCATCTGTCCTTTGTGGGCCTGTATTGATTTACATTAAATTTCAACATTTCATGAATTGTTATTTCAGCTCCCACAGGGGCAGATGGATCAAAATGGCTGTCTTGAATTATGATTTGACAGGGTGACACACCACTTTTTGTGAAGTCTAACATTCAGCTAATTGCATCTGGGTGATCATGCAGTGCTTCAGGTGGATGATGTGTCTCAACTAGTCATGTGTTCAATTTAAAATTAATTGTGTGCCTTCAGGTCTAACAGTTGAGTCATCTTACTATAGAGAAATCACTAACATGGCATGTTACTAAGCAGAATACTGTAATATAATAAGCTGTTTTCCACTGGAAAACATCTACAAGACAGTCTTTAAATATTTATTCTTAAAACACGTAGGATGTCCTAGAGCTATGAAACCATTCACTGTAAGCCATAAAAAATAGGTTTGGTTTAGAGATGAAAGTGGCTGGCGGCTGTGATCCACAGGGACTCAGAAGGAAACACTTAGAAAATAGAGACAGATTGAATCCCAAGTGCTTTCTCCCAAGAGGAAGCATGGTTGGAAAGTTTAAAACCCATTAAAGTTAAACAAATTGAGAAGCCCTATCTGAGAGGAAACATAGTACAGTGTTTATTTTTCCATTACAAACCCAAAACCTAAAAGATTTCCTGAGGTTCTCAGGTATTGTTCATACTTATAATGGAGATCTGTTTTTAGAAAGTGTAATTCATGTGTTTAATCCAAACTGTTTGATGAAAAACACACTGCATAAACATTCAGGAAGCTAAAGGCCATTGTATACCTGTATCATATATTGTTTGGATAGGAGCAGACCTACAATGCAAGGCATTTCTGTGAAACTCTCTTGCTCGAAAACATTGGGTCTAATTTTCTCTCCATTTATGCCAGACAAATTCCACTGAATTAATGAAGACATGAGTATCAAGTGATAATAAAAAGACAATCTTCCTGCTGTGTGAAACTACAGAAGCACAAGGCTAATGTGAGCAAGAGATTTATAACACTGATCTGAGTCAAATAAGTAGCAAGCCATAGCAGGCCCAGTATAATTTAGCCAAGCTGATTAGTCAATGTATTTTATGTTTTGCCCCATCACTAGTGACCTGCTGCTCTGAAATCCTTATCAGAAAAGTGTGAGATGTTATTGATGTTGAGAAGCTTCTGTTTGACTAATGAACAAGCTGCAGACTAAATCCAGAGATAAATTTAAGTGAGAGGAAATACTTGGAAACAGTGGAATATTATTCATTAGATCTATTAAAATAAAAATTTAGCAACACAGTAGGTCAAGTGATAGAGCTGAGGAACATTTGTTGTCATAGTCTAAGACTGCAGTGTAGGTGCTTAAGAGGACAGATATGAGCATTCCATAACCATAACCTGACATTTCAGAGAAATCTTCTGGAAAGACTGCATTGATCTTGCCCATTTACCTCTTAGTGATTTCAAGCTTTCTGTGCTCTTTTTTCAAACTTCTTTTCAACTTTCCTTTGTGGGACTTACTAATGATTTTGTGCATTATTTGCCAACTGATTTACTCTGCATTCACCATTTTTCTTGGTTACCTGGAATAAAATCATTGCTTCATTTAGAGAAACTAAAGAGTAACCTTTGTCAGGCATTGTCATTCCACTCTTGTGGAGAATTTTTACCCAAGGAATATGCTTTTCCAAAATTTAATTGCATTTCTGTTTCTGAAGTAAACCACATGTTAAAATAAGAGCTACTTAACAACCTGCTTTGTTTTGCAGTGTTGAGTTGTAAATGATCAAAATGTCAACTGAAGGAAAGAAAACACTGGAACATGTTATTTACCATTTTTCTGCATCACTTTTAAGTTCCATAGATTTAAATTCATATTAGCATCTTGGCTTGCTGAAAATGGTTGTTACCCTTACTTCAGGATTTTGCTTCTGCCACACACAGATTTGTTAAAATGGTTGAGCTTTCTACCACAGTCTCTTGAGCATCACAGTATTTTCAGTTTATAGTAGATTGTTGTTCTTTCCAAAGGCAGTATTTCCACTGTGGCTTTTTTTGTAAATAATTTTGTTTATAAATGCATCTTTATGTTTGTTTCTTTCTAGGCAGGGATGAGATCCCGAAACCAAGGTGGAGAAAGCTCATCTAACGGGCACTTCTCCAGTTCCAAGCCTGTCATCAGCCATGCAGAGAATGAAAAACTTCAGGAGGATGCCAAGAAAAAGAACAAACCTCATCGGAAGGAAGATGAGGTCATGGCTTCAGCAACTGTCAAACGGCACTCAAAATCACCCGGACCTTCTGAACGAAAGAACAAGAAGTCCATAGAGCTTTCTAAAGAGGACTTGATAAAACTACTTAGTATAATGGAAGGAGAATTGCAGGTAAATTAAATATTTTTTAAACCATGTTTTCTATGTAGCTGTTTATTTTTAGGTTGTCCAAAGAGCACAGGGCTCAACGGACAGGGACATGCAAATTAAAGGCAAAGGATCACAAGGAGAGAGCTGTGGTCGGTGTTTAACAGTTTTAAGTACTACTTTATTTACAACTCTGTCTGCAGCTACCAAAGCAAAATAAATTATGAACACCTGTCAGAATTGACAAGGAAATGGGGTTCTGCAGGTGAGGCAGAAAACAAACACAGGGGAATCAGTTGCAGAGAGTGGAAAAAAAGGGAGGGGCAAGACAAGCAAATATAGTGAATGTAATTACCATCATTAATGAAAATATTCAAGAGACAATCTGCAAGTCAGAAATACTGAAAATGAACTTAAGATGTCCCCCAGACCTTCTGCATATTCAGATGTTGCTGAGGGCTCAGCCAAACCTCTGCCTGTCCCATCTGGTGTCCAGCGCTCTGTACATTCTTTGCCTTTCAAAGATCCATTAGGTTTATTTCTTGGAGTAGTGCTTGCTTGAAAGCTTTCTCAGTTGTCCTGGTTTGCATGTTAATTCTGCCCAGTAGTAAGTGGGCAGAATTGATGGCAGCCAGTGCTCAACTTGTCCCCCAAATGTCTGTCCAGTTTTGAGATTCTCTTTGATGCTAATAAGTCATTGAACTCTCAGTAGTGTCAGCCTTCAGGGAATTTCAAAATAAGGAGCTGAAACGTGGTATTTCAAATAGTCCATATGAAGACTTCTGACTTTTTGAGACTTACCCCTTCTGTGGTAGGACTGCTTACCAAATCTATACATTCTTTTGGTTGTGCTTTAGTGACCTTTTTCTCTGATCCTATGGACAGGCTGCCCAACCTGTGTGAAAACATTTTGTCTTAATCTCTTTATTCTAGTTAACCATTATTATTTAGCATTTCATATAAGGTCTTACTTTTCTCCTGAAACCCTCGTTCGTAACATTTTTACTTTAATTTTGGACTTGTTACCATCTTAGCTGATTACAAGAAACGTATTTTTAATTTCTTTGATACATGAGTCACCTGAGTTGCACCATTACCACAACTCTCAGATTCCATCTCATTAAATGTCATTAGGTATCACTTTTTCTGTACATATTTCACCTCTAGTTTGTCAGAAAGTACTTTCAAGTTACAGGAAGTATGCATTCAAAATAAATAATTTTGTCAAAACCAGATAATGGTCATTTTACAATGAAAATTTGAAGCAAAAAAAAAGGGAAGAAAATCTGTTGAAATTGCAGTTTTGCAAAGGAAAAAATGAAATTGTCATCACAGAACAGTCCTTCATCTTACTTCATACAAAAACTTGTATATATCACTTCTTTTTTAAAGATGGAGCTAGCATGTAGCTTCTGTGGTGAATAGAGTCAAACCTCAAGAGAAATGTATCATGTTTGTGTTGTTCAGAAAGATTTACCCTGTAGTCACCTTTATATCTGGAAAGGGGAGCTTAAAAAAGTTTCCGGTGTGGCAATAAACGTGATTTTTATTATTTGAGTAATTTCCCTGTTCTTCACCATAAGCTTTTACTTCAAGAGGTAGCTACAGAACATTCAAAGAACTGCTCATGTTCTCATAATCCCTATGTAGATGGTGGGGATAGCTGCAATCTGTGCTGTGCAATATGGGCTGAACATCCTCAACAAGTTGATACTTCCCTTGTCCTGGACAATACTTTTATGTATATTCGAACATACGGACCCCACAGAGATGTGAGGCACTGCTAAAGCTTCCTGACGTGACAGGAGGATTGTGAGGACAACCACACTGGTAGCCATAGAATGCGACTGTTCTTCTGCTCCTTGTGGCCATAGGTGTTTTTAATTTCATTTCACCCCCCATTTTAGTTATTTTCCCGGTACCTGTGTTGGTCCATTTCTGAGGTGGGCAAGCTACAACACTCGGGCTTGAGATGAGAGCCTGGTTTTAACACCGCAAATGAAGATGAGCCAGGGAAGACTCCAGCCAAAGTAGATAGTCTGGTATTACCTCCTGACTGTCACAGTGACTTAAGGCACTGAGCCATTTCATGGCTTTTGATTTTCATATCTGTTTGGACATCTCTGGTGGCTGGCTAGCGTTTTGTTAGACTGACAAATCAGACTGTGGGTTTATTTTGAAGCCATTTCAATGCTGGCAAAACAAACATTATATAGGCATATGGAATAAGACTTTAGTTTGAGAATGCCATCAGGCTGTATCTGTAGGGAGATCCATTATTTTTTGAATTAAAAAATGGGATAAAATACCATGACTGTTTACTGAGCAGCCATGAGCAGGGGGCATCTTATGCCTGTACCATCAAACAGTAACCCCCAAACAGTGAGCTCAGCCATGGGGTTAGCAGGGTAAATTGGTAATGTACTCATTTGTATCATAAGCTTAGTTCACTATTCACATCATATAACAACAAAGCAAATACAGATCCATGCCACATTGCTGTTGGTATCAATTTTGAGTCCTTACTTTAGGACTTGACCCCCCAGCTCTTCATTTTGAAGGCAAACATGCCAGAAGACCGTGGGGACATGCCCTGGCAGTGATGTTTTATGTCCCCATTTTTACCTTTATTATTTTTTTAAATTATAATGACCTCGGATAGCTTGCCTGTGCTTTAGTTTCTAGGACCAAGTCGGACTCAGCTCTTCTTGTCTTCAGGTTCCCTGGCTAGACCCTGTGAATTTACTGAATATAGAGAAGGAAAGCTTTCCATAAATGTCAGAGGTCACTGTAACCTATTCCTTATTTTGTAAGAAAACAAAAGGGGAGAAAAAGTATATAGAAGCTGCAGTGATGTGTCCCAATATACATGGAGCCAGAGAGCTCTTAAGTACAACCTCTCTGAAGGAGAGTGGGAAACAAATGAACTGGTGACAGGGATTGATTTTAAAGGCCTAATAGCTCAGTGGAGTGTATTTTCTCTTTTGAGATCCAATTGCTCGTATAAAAAAGCAATGATTACATGGTCTTTAAACCCATATTGAATATATAGGGGTAAAAAAATCCATGAAGGAATTCTGCCTATACCTGGAAGAAAAATCTAACTTTTAAATGCTGCAAAGCTGATTTGAAAAGAAAACTTCAAATGCCTTAGAATAAGTTAGACCATGAAGGTATGGCATTAATTTGCCTGGTTGCCCCCACCACAACAGTGATTTCAGTCAAACCCACATATGAATATTATTAATTACAGAGCAACACAGGCAGTGGATCTTTACAATGATAGTATAGTCCTATCTGTGGTTCACAGATTTTTGTCCAATGGCCTATGTATTTGTCCTGGCAGGAATATATTCCCTTTCTGTATGCTTTCTGAGCAGCAGCCATTAATCTCCAGCAATACTGACACTGATTTTCAACATTTCCTGACTGGGGGCCAAAAAGGAAATGAGGAGCAGTATACAAACATGTTTATCATTCACTCTTCTATTGCATGTTTGGAAAAACCCTCCAGAATAATACAACTATGTTTATGAAGACAGCATCCCACTACAAATCTTTAAGTTTTTCAAGAAAAATAATTTCTTAGCCACGTTCTGTGCCTATTGCTGACAATTTAAGCTTGGGAGACAGTTTGCTATATTTCACACCAATTTAAATAGGACCAGCCTTTCCGCTTGAGGCCTTTATTACAGTCAGTGTTTTACTGTGTTTCCCCAGTGCAAACACGGCATTCACCCATTTCAGCTCAGCCACCCATTCCTGTGGAGGACCCTTGCATGCTTTAGGGCTGAGGGAAATATTTCCTGAGAGCCTGGCACTGGGGAGGAGCAGAGCTCCACAGAGCTAGGCAGCCATGGGGCATAAAGGAAGTGCATGTTAAGTTGTCAGCTGTACGTTTCCTCTGTTGCAGACCTGAGGATGCAGATAGGCAATATGTGAAATATGATGTCTTGTGAACAGTACTGATAATATACCAGTGATATACAGATTAATCACAAGACACAGTTCCTGAGAAGTCTTCAAACTTCCAAACGGTTTAATGTAGCACTGGATTTGGTTTGACATTTGAAAGGAAACACTTTGTAGCAGATACTCAGAGGTAAACCCATTTGTATAGCATCCCTCCTTCAGAGAGAGAGAGAGAGAGAGAGAGATCGAAAGACTCTGTTGTCAAAGAAGCCCTTTCCATTAATCTATATTTATTTAAGACCGCATTTGATGGTTAATTTGAGTGCTCAAACAAGAGAGAGTGCGACAGGTTGTTCTAGGGCAGGTTGCTTGTGGCTGAAACAGCATAGCTGTGGGGGGAAGGAGTGTCTCATCCAACAGAGCCAGGAGGAGCTCACCTTCAGGGCTGCAAGACCTTCTTTTTGACCTGGGTGTTTCAGGGAATGGTTAGCAGAGGTTTGCAAGGAATGTGTGTTTTGTTCTCTCTGGCAAGGTCGTTATGAAACACTTAGATCAGTGGTTGCACATCCTGCCATGAGGGAAATCCCCTCTCTTAACAAAGTTAGTTAACAGGTACTCACATGGGTATAGGTGATATATCTATGACTACCTGTTGCATTCTAACATTTTTAAAAGGTATTTTAGTATTTTACCATCTGTCTTTCTATCAGAAAACTAAGCTTTGTAAATGTAAAGGAAAGGAAAAATCTTTACTGTTTCCATCTTTCTGCTTTTTACTTTCTTTCCTGTTTGTATAGCTACATATTTTATTAATATATTTTATTCTATAATCATTCTGTTCTGTTCTCTTTCCTAAGATATAACTTTCCCTCTTCACTTTTTTCCCCTTTCTTTATCTCTCTAGTTGTTACCTTTTTCCTTATTCTACCTTTCTGTCACTTCCCAGTTCAGGCTTTCCTCATCCTCATACTGCAGATGCATTGACTGACCTGAGAATCCTGGAGATAAAACTGTGGAAGATCTACTGTAAATCAAGTTCCAGCAGCTAATTTTTTAAGGCAACAACTTCATTTAACCCTTGTCATTAATTTATTAAGCTGCGTTTTTAGGTTAGGTCGATTGTTCACCTTGACTACTCCTATTGAAAAATAGTCCCAGAACTGAAAAGCTTTAATGTTTAGAGCTAATTTCCCTCTTTTAATTTCTAATGCAATTTTAATTAAGTTCTAGTAAAACCTTTATGAAATTGTGCTATACACTGATCCTGCTTTGAAAAGCCTACCTCCCTACTATTTAGTGCCTGATGTGTTTTTGGACAGCAGTCTCCCATCCTCTGAGCCTTTGTTTTTGCTGTGCTACCTTGCCACATCCTTTTAGTTTCCTCTAGCAAAACAGTCTTTCCACAATTTCCATCACCCTTTGGTCAGCACCCTGGGTTCATCTTTCTTAATATCTGTAGCTGGAACTGCACATGGTGCTGTAGGAGAGAGCTCACTGGTGCCTTGTACATTGGGTTTAATATTTCACTTTCTCTGCTGACATGGTATTGCTTGGCCTTCCCATCACTCGTCAGTCTGACTAATACAAGCAAGAGAGTTTGACTCTGTAGCTGTAATTGTGATGTTTTTCTGTCTCTTTTTCCTCTTTCTGCAATGTGTATACCTTCATGTAATGCCTCAAACTGCTTTTGTATCAAAGTTTACTTTCCCATGATGTCTTAAAGACATTGTGAGAGACACCTAGCTGTTGCTTAGGTAAAACCACTGTACAAACCTCTATATTTTTTCTTCATTGCCTTTTTTTGATACTCTTGCATTAACATTATTAAATATTGAGCTGCCTGAAAGCTCAAGCAATGTATATGGGATAGAAACCAGATGTGTTTCTTTTGCACAGTACTGAAATCAGAAGAGAAAGTTGGGACAAGTTGCCTTGGCACCAGAGAAAGGAGTGCATAACAGAATGAAGAGAAGAAGTTTTCAAGTGGTCATTAGCAAAATATCACAAATTAACAAGCTGAACAGGAGCCAGGGTGGAAAGAGTAGGTAAAGTCAGAGAAAAGTGCATGTAGGGTATCTTTTTAGGTATTTATAACTGCAAAATTTTGTTTGAATTGAAGCAGTTTAGGAGTTCTGAGCATATCATACAGATGAAATATAAATTCCCTGAGAGAAAAACCTTAGCATGTACAGAGCTACAGGGAAAAAGAGAAGATAGGGTTAATGTGAGGAGGGAGAGGTGACTTAAGGAGAATGGAATGAGGGGAAAGAGGCCGGGGAATAGAAGAAAAAGAGTGTAAGAAGAAAAAGAGTGTAAGAATACAACAGAGATAAATAGAGCCAATCTAGAGACATGGAAAGGGGACATAAAAAAGGCAAGACAATGAAAAGAAAGATGGTATGCACAGTGTAGCAAAATAAGAGCCTAAAAACAAGCCCTAAAAATGTCTGCCATATCAGTACAATGAGTTAAAAAATTCTCTTCCCTCTTACTGACCCCTGGTTTGTTTGTTTGTGTTTTCCTGGTGAAGCGTGCTTTTGCAGCACAAAAATATTAAATTAGGATAGACTTCAGACCACAAATGCTCTCTTCTATTTTTATTGAACAATTTATAACCAGAGATTAATTTTGTCAAGAATAGTATGGGGTTTTTTTCTGTAGCTTGCAATCACTGCTGTGCAAAGTGCAGGACATATCATGGGAGGTAAGCAGAATTTGTCTAGCAAGTCCCAGAGTCATGAATTTTAAAATAGAACCTGTCTGTTTTCTGAGAGAAGGAAAAAAAAAGATAAGACAGTATACTGAAATATAATTAAATTGTGCTATTTAGGCAATTTCCTGCTCCCTCTGAAATAATGATGATAGCCATATTTCTCTTTGGTACTAAAATTGCTTTAGAATGACATGTTTTTCAAAGTGAGAATCCTCAATAAAATGTCACCGTCATTGGAAAGCTGTAGGCTGAAAATGTCTTTTACAAAGACATTTTAACATCTTTCTCTATTAATGCCTGAGCTGTATTTGAAAGAGCTACATCCTTCATGTTAGTTAGGCTTGAAGGGCCAGAAGAGAGAGGAATAATTGATCTGTTGAACATCTCATCTAGAGTGAAAGGAATAGTATGAGCAGCCTGGTTTTTTTTTCCAAACATTCTTGGTCTTCTGTTCAAAACAGAACAGTAAGGACTGACTCATATCAGGTTTTAAGTTTTGGTCTTATTCCCATTGGGATCAGCGTCTGTAACTGATCCTACTTTGCAATCTTTTAAAAATAATTTTATATAACAGATATCATTTGACATTTTTTTTTCCACTTAATAGAAGTTGTATACTCAGTGCAACAGTAATGAGGAAGCTTGTATCTTTTCTCATTTTTCTTGAGAGAAGGTTCACTCTGTGGGAGAGGAAACGGCCAACACTTTTGCAATCGATGTTAAATGTGTGGACTCTGGCTTTAAAATATCCGGGATTCTTGGGAGATCTTGCAATGAGCATGTGTCTTATGTATCATAATGCTGTCCAGTACTGTGACTCACCAGTTGTTAATTTAACATTGTAGTTGTAGATGAGTCTGTTTTTATTAACTTTGCTGCTCCCTTTGTGTATTTATTAAGTTTTTGTCTCCTGTTCTGCAGCTGAGGATCAGATAAGCTCTTGAGAAAAAAAAAAACAAATTATTTTTCATCCAAAATAAGCTTTAATAAAAGCAAATACAAGTCTTTACATAATAATTATGAGAATATGGCTATCTGAGAAAGTGTCTTGTTTCTAGGGTTAAAGGCTCCACCTATTGGTTGACTAAAATGAGAGAAATGTAACATTAGAAAACTGCTGGTCCTACTGAACATCCTGTGTCTTGCCACATCTTACGAAAATTCTGGCTTCAGTGTAGAATTTTGCATGATATCCAAAATAAAGTGAACTTAGTGACTTATTTTGGTGCAGATGCGGCAGGCAAAATGATGCATTGCTGAGACACTATGAAGGGAAGACCTTTTCCTAAGACAGGAAGAGTTTGGATTTTGCAAGTGACGTCTTTTTTATCCTGGAAATTATTAGTTTTCTTTGCAAAAAAAAATTGTCATCAAGTCTTCCATGCCAGTAAAATGAATGGAACTAACTCAAATACAGTTGCATGGTAATTTCCAGGCATTTGTCACCTTCAAGTTTAAACAAATCAGAAACAGAAATGTTGATGTAATCAGCTTCGTAACGGAAGCCCATTTTCCCAGTATTGGCTCAGGCAGTCTCAGCAGTTCAGGTAAATGGCATTTTGAAGGGCTTCAGAGTCATTCTTGGTAATGCAATGGGAGGATGGAGAGGGGAAAGGAAGTTCGAGTGGGGTTGGGGGTGGGGGGGGAAGGGGGACAAAGGGGAGGAGACAGGCACTGAGGAGGATCAGGGGATTTTGGAGATGACAGGAGGCTGTGAGGGCATTGTGGGCATGGCTGGGAGCTCTTGCTCTGCACCTTTCATTACCCATCCTCTCCAGTCACTTCACCCTGAGAGTTTGTGCCACTTTCCTCATTTCCTCTGGCAACTCCTCTGTTGAAATTATCGGCTGTGCTGGTGAGGGCTTGCTGTAGTACAGTCCTACTCTTGCCCGTTCATCAGTCATCAATAATTTGAATGCACATTGTCTAGCACAGAGTACTGAAAAACAGCTCGTTGAAGCCAACAAAATGCTTGGACAAGAGAAAGTTGTGTATAGAATTTATTACACATGCACACACAGTTACATCTGTTAGTATCCCACATGCTTCTGTCTACACGGAGGAGGCAGAGGGATTGCTTCTGAACTTCATCACTCTGGTGGCTACAGCCTTGCTGGCACCAGCCTGTCTTACTCCATCCTGCTCTTCAAGTGCTCATTCCTGCCAGAAGGCAGCAAGATCAGGGCAGAAAAAAATGCCTGGGCAGATTTGTTTCTCTTGGACAGAGGGTACTCATGCCAGCAGCTTCAAGTGCATCACTGAAATTCAGGTCAGAGCACCTAATTTCAGATGCTTCAGTTCCTTATACAGTCAATGTAGTACTTCAAAGAGCAACTTAGACAAGTTAGTGACATGTCTAATGAAGATCTTTTTTAATTTTTTAGTTTCTTTATACTTTTTATTTTTTTAGTTTCCAATGGATTTCAACAACTTGGATGACACATAGAGAAGTACATAAACGTGGAAGAAATAAAAGAATATAATGAATGGGGAAAATTAATAGGAGAAAAACTATATTGATATCAGAGTACCATATTTTTGGTAGCACTCATAGGGTACCTAGATCTTCTATATACTTATGAATTAAATCTTACAGCATTCCTGAAAAGTATTATTTCCTGCATGGAATGGAACTTGGCCCATGGTGAGGTTAATTTTATATGTGAAGCATGAGAAAGAGGTTCATGATCCATGGATCTCTTGTGTCTTGGTTCAGACTGGCTAACATAAAATTAAGGGCCAGGTGATAAGAGAAGAAACGCTTTTTCTGTTGTTACCCTTTCATTAATCACCATTTTTTTTTCTTTAAGAGATGCTAACTGATCACAAAAAAGTTGTGGTTACAAAAGGAACATGGCAACTTACTACATGACTCCAACTATATAAAACCACCTCAATGGGTGGGAAACGTGCTGCAGTTTTAATAAATTCCTTATACTGCTACAGTAGCTTGTAATGGGCCATTTGTCTGGGATATGGAAAGCTTCAGATCATTTCATAGCATGAATAAACCAGAATAGGGACTGTCATGTGTGATTTGGAGCACATGAACTAGGGAGCTCTCCTCTGCCTCCGCAAGCATTGTGATGACTAGTGCTGGTCAGAGGAAACACCTAAGATTGTTTTTTTTCACCACTTCACTTGTTGGGATGCACACTGTATCACACAGCCACATACCAGTCCTGAACTCAAACATAGTATGTCATGCTGTCGTCAATTATTCTTCCTGCTCAGGTATCTGAAAAAGTGTTTTAACAGATGTTCCTTCCTCTCCTTGATAGTTGGATCAATCTGTGGATTCTGCTTGCTGCTTGGGCTTCAGGTCATGTGAAAAATGTTATTATACAGTTAGTGTTGTCTGAGATGAAAACTACATGACTGGATACAGCAAACCCAAAACAGTGGGTTTGCCATTATGATGCATTGCTGAGGCACGTAGAGTATATCCCAACATGCAGACTTGTGCACATAACTGACAGAGACCCCTGGCAGTGGTCTCTCTGTGCTGACTGGATCATTACACTGTAATTCTATATGCTGCAGTAATTGTCCCATGGTTTGATAATATCAAGCAAAGCACTCTTTCAGTGTGAAAAGACAAGACAGGGTATCCCAGAACCTAATAATTCTGAAAACATCATGCAGTGTGGAGTTAATACTTCTCGAGGCCTTGCTATGGGAATTTTGCTGGCTGTGGCCCAGACTACAGATAATTAATTATGTCAGTGAAAGGCTCTGGTGGCCTGTTTTCTTCAGAAAAAAAGTGACATCATCCATGGAGCGCTCTGGCAATAGAGTAGAACAAAGCTGTGTGGGCAGGAAATAACAGACAGATGTCTTCTAGTGCTCATTTGATCTGTTTCAAAGTTTGCTGTAAGAAGTAATACATTGCTCAGTGCTGCTTCTCCTCAGCTCTGCGACCTTTAATGGGGACTTTTTTAAACATAAGAGGCCAAATTAATTTCTGATGTAATTCTTCTGGAGCCACTTCAGAATATTTGTGCAGTAGACGAGCTGCTTTATCGTGTGCCTCTTCTCTAGTATTGATTTTAGAAGGACTTTCTGTGTTATCACTGTAAAATAACGCACAATAAAATGAAATATGCTGTATAGCTCCAAAGGCTTCATACAAGGCCAGAAAGTTCTTCACAGTGTGGAGAAGACAGGACAGTTCTGTTTCATTTCCTCAGGGTCATGAGGGATCACTTGTATTTCTGGATATATTTCACTTAACTTTTCTACAAAATCAATGATCAACAATAATCACTTTTCACCACTGAAGTAATCTCTTTACCTTCAGAGTACATCATGTACATAGATTTGTGTATAGAAATGTTAAAAGAAATTCAAGCAAGTTAACTCCACAGTTTCAAGTATTAGGAAATTAAGCCAAGATGAAAGGCAAGAAAAAAACTTTGCTGTACCCAGAGTCTTCCTTGCAAGAAAAACTATGTACACATGTTGCTGGTACAGCCTCACTTTGAGTCCTGTGTGTGGTTTTGGTGCCACAATATAAGAAATATATAAAGCTATTGGAGAGTTTCCAAAGGAGGGCTATGAAGATGGTGAAGGGCCTTGAGGGGAAGCCATACAGTGGCTGAGGTCCCTTGGTTTGTTCAACTTGGAGAAGAGGAGACTGAGAGGAGACCTCATTGCATTCTACAAGTTCCTCACAGAGGGAAATAGAGGGGCAGGCACTGATCTCTTCTCTCTGGTAACCAGCAGGACCCAAGGGAAGGGCATGAAGGTGTGTCAGGAAAGATTTAGGTTGGATATTAGAAAAAGGGTCTTCACACAGAGCGTGGTTGGGCACTGGAACAGGCTCCCCAGGGAAGTGGTCAGAGCACCAAGTCTGACAGAGTTCAAGAAGCATTTGGACAGAGCTCTCAGGCACATGGTGTGATTCTTGGCGCTGTCCTGTGCAGGGCCAGGAGCTGGACTTGATGATCCCTGTGGGTCCCTTCTAACTCGGGAATTCTATGATTCTGTGATTCTACGTCATTAGCCAGCATTTTGCATGGCTAGCATCCCTGAGTGAGTGATACAAACAAGGCTACTTCAGATACCTGGTATAGGAGAGAAAATATTTATTGAATTTTTATAAAAAAACCCCTTTGTATTATGCAATTTTGCAGTACAGCATCTAACTTCCCAGCTTTGAAACATGTCTTGTACACTAAGTACATGTGTCCTGGAAGACAAATTGCTAGTCCGTCCTTGCAGCAGTAGGTACAGCTAGTTTGAGGAGTCAGGCCTTTAACAATAGTGTCATTCCAACAGGCAGGGTTAGTTTTTATTACCTTCTGTATTCATATTTCTAGTATCATGACACAAAAATAAGAAAGTCCGCTTTTGTATTAATTATTTTAATTTCCTCCTAAGGTAAGAAAAAAAGGGAAGTTACTGATTTTAAACAGGGACTAGTGTTAGGAAAGTTTTGCAGATACAGATGAGTATACCTGCCTGAAGATGCTTTCTTTCATTAAAGGCAACTATGGAAACTTGCGATATTCACTTCCTGAGGTCTCTGACTTTTCAGAATTAAGGCTATTCCTGCTCTGACGGAAGAACAGCATGTCCTGGATAGCATAGAAAGCAGAGTGAGAACATTCTCCTGATCTCCCTCAGGATGCTTTGAGTGTGATGTTTATTAGCTCTTAGGTGAAACATTTTTAAAGCCTACTGGAATTTAGGAAATCAGTCACTGGTAAGACTCCAACATTACACTGAGAACCTGTGACCTTATCTAGTTTCTGATGCGGTACAGAGTAGCTGTTGAACTATAAATAACCTGAACTGTGTGCAGTGCAAGTTACAACAACACAAGTAGAAGTGATGGTTCCTGTCTGCGGTTTCATAGTTATTTTTTGTCATTAATCACTGGCAAGAAAGTATGACTTTATAAATATTAAATATCTATTACTTAGTGCTTTTACTTGTGTAGGTATAATGAAATGTCTTCATAACTGGAAAAGAAATAGTCAAAAGCTGTAAATATCAGATTGTTCAAATATTACATAGTTGCATTTCTTGTAAATGCTACTCCTGCTCCTGAATTTTCAAAACTTCTTTCACCTCATGACAACAGGATTGTTGTCATGTTATTGAAATATTTAGATTGCTCTGAAGTAGTTAGATGTATTTTAGATACCTACAAATATGATGTTATGAAAGAAATAGTCACTGGTAACTGATTTTGAGAGAGACACACTGTGAATTTGCAGGAAGGCTACTTACAAATAAAATTCAGGAGAAGAGTTTAGGAGATGTACTGGGAAATGACTGTGAGTTGGGTTTCACTCTCAGCTGACAGTGATTACTTTGACTCCATTCAGCCCATCTTGAATGCAACTGAAATTTTTTCCAATTTACTAGATGCCTTACATGAAACGAGTTTGATCAGTTCAGTCCCATTTCCCAGGTGACAAATGGCCTGTGGCAAAAATTCCTCGTTTAGTGGGTGCTGAGTTTTGTCAGCAGCCTCATGGGAGAGGCCAAAGACTGTGGGAATGGGGAGAGAGGGCTGTATTAAATTGTCAGGGCAGGGCATGAGGAGGAAGCACGTCTGAACGCCCGGCTCGTGTAACAGTCTTTCCATTGACGGAGAATCTGGTTGCTAGGCTGCTGGACCCCTTTTACAAGCAGCAGAGTCATGCTATTGTTTCCTAAATGGTTTCAATTTATGCAGGAACCTATTTACATCCTTTCTATATGTTTTAAATATTTTACTAGGCACGTAGTAAAATGAAGTTTGGAACACAGCCCCTTGCTCTGCTCAAGTTGGTGAGCAAAAGAAAGTCCTTCTACTTTATTCTGTCACAAAGTGAGTGTTTCAGGGTAGCCCAGCAAAGAGTGGGCTCATGAGGGGAGTGGAGCATTGCTTTTGATTTCCCAGGTAGTAACACAGACCCAGCATCTTAGGTAAGCACACTCATCAGTGGGTAGTAGAGAGGAGGGAAAAGAAAGCAGGCAAAGGTTTGTGGGACAGCAGTGCTCCACAGCACTTCAGCCCCTCCATGGAGGTACTGAAGAAGTGAGGTCATCAGCCTTTAGATTTTGGCACCCCCAGTAAGCATAAAACAAGGCTTAGACCCAGTTCAACTTTGCAGCTCCTCTATCAGCAGAACAGCTGAAGGAGTTAACCGAGTACAGTGTCCAGTTCTGATCCACACAGTTCAAAAAAGATGCAGGTAAGCTGGAGAGAAGGTCCAAAGGGAGGCCACAACGATGATCAAAGGACTGGAGAACCTGTCTTACGAGGACAGACTGAAGGAATTATGTCTGTTCTCCCTGGAGCAGAGAAGGCTCAGGAAGAACTCATTAACATATTCCAGTACTTAAAGGGCAGCTGCAAAGAAGATGGAGGCTCTCTCTCCACAAGGAGCCTCATGGAAAAGACAAGGTGCAACAGGCACAACTTGCATTGGGAGAGATTTCATCTCGACATAAGAAACAATCCATCACTGGAACAAAATCCCATGGATGACTCCCTGTGACTGGAAGTTTTCAAGATGCAATTGGACATGGGGGTAGATGATCTCATCTAGACTTCCTTTCCCATGGAAGGTTGGACCAGATGATCTTCTGAGGTCTCTTCCAACATGGGCTGTTCTGTGGTTCTGTGAGTTTGATGAACAGGGAGTCTCTAAGCAGGCTTTGCTCCTGAGGAAAATGAGTGTGGAACAATACCTCTCAATATATCTGGCCTTCTGTGTTTCTTGCCTTGAGAGCATTGCAAATAGATAAAAGTGGTCTCTTCTTTAATCTGTCCTCATTGATCCTACAGCTTAGAGAATCAGGTACTTGAGGGCACCTTATGAATGGAAAAGTCTCTTTATTTTCAAGAACCCACAATACGAACAGTATTGTAACAGAAAGTTAGCTTGGAGTTTTCTGTGGTACAATTGAAGTAATGAAAAACCAATAAAAGCAAATTTTTTAAATTCCATATTTTGACTTTAAAGAGCTTGTCTGACTAATTGCAGTCTTATGGACTTTTACAAATAAGTTTCATTGTGTTACAAGCTGTTGCAATATGTGGTCTTCTCAAGCCTGGATGCTCTTTCTCATCACAGCACCAACAAAACAAAACAAAACAAAACAAGGACTTGAGAGATGGTTTTCCTGTGCCAAACACCATGTTCCTTCTATCAAAACAGCTAACAACTTTCCTCTGGGATTCATATATAAATTTACTTCCAGTTTGAAATATCTTCCTTTCAGAGGAAGATTGTCTCCTACCCTATGATTTATGCAAAACAGCATTGTGCTTTGAGACAAGGGAGGCACCAACAGCAAATGTCCATTAGTAGAAAGAGCTTGCCAGCAAGATTCCCTCTTCTTAGCTAGGACCCCACACTTTCAGCCTCTTATGCCTCTTTCCAGGTATGTGTGTTGAAGTAGCCCAAGTGTTCCTCTGCAGGATTATTCTCATTTGTTTTCTGAAAATAGTCTGTTTTCTGCAGATCGCTATACATTGAAAGAAAATATCTCTATCTGAGCCCTCTTCTCGTCACTTCAGTGGAAAATTAGTCATTTGGAGGAAACATGAAATCAAGGAGATAGACAGGCGTGCTGTTTCAGCTCCTTGCCTCTACATTATCCTGAGGAGTTTTGGAGAGATTAATTGGAGTTCACAAACCCCAAGGCTGATGGAAGGTTAGGGTGTTGCCTGGGTCTCTCACCTAGGTCAGCTGTACTTCAGAATCTCCCTATGATGGGGCTTGTTTCTGATCAAATAAAAGTAAATTTACCTCCAGTTTATTATTAGTATGAAATTCTCTTTTTGGTCCAATGCTTCCTAGCAACCTGAGTGCCTGTCAGTCAGTTTGCTTTTCATAAGTCTGTGGAAACAGAGTACTTGGTGAATTCAATATCCTTGAAAAGATAATGACAGGAGAAATAGCCAAGCCCATGAAAGGCAGAAGGCACTTTGCTATATTAATGTGATCCAAATCCAGAGTTCCAGGAGAGTGTGGGGTAACCAAGAAGGGGTACATGAGAGGGGAACTGACTGGGATGGTGCCACCCAGCCTGTCTCTGGCCTTGGTACCCTCCTCTTGGGCTGTAGCAAGAGGTGTTCAGTGCTGACAGTCCTATTGCCTGTCCCCTTGGAGCTAAGTGTGTCACTGCTTTTCTTTACAAATGAAGCAAGGAAAAGTGTTTTCCTTCAAAGCTCTGAACTGAGTTTGGGCACCTTTCTTCCTTCTTGGGATGTCAGTTCTTTCATTCAGCATCACCCACTCTCCTGGCTTGGCTCCTTTGGTTCTTGGGGAACCCAAACCTGCAGCTTCCAGAAGCCTTTCTTAGCTAGCAAGTTATAAGCTGTTTCAGGGACTCTTATTCCCTCCTGCTGAAGTTGCTCCATTTTAATTGTGAGTGATGACAGACTAAGGAGGTCTGAAGGAAAGTACGCATGGCAGTGCACAACTGAACAAGGGCTGAGGCACAACTGGGCAGAGCAGCTGCCTCTGCCAGCTATTTCTGTATCAAATAACCATTGCAGGGACTGGAGACCAGCTCTTTGCTCTCCCTATTCATAGTGCTAAATCACCAAGCCTGAGTTGTCTCTGTCTGCTCTGCCCAGCCCTGTCAGTGTTTAATTATGCCATCCGGGGCCCAACAGCTTCAGTGGGAGAGAATGAACTCATTCCCCTCCCCTCCTAAAAAGTCTGGGGTCTGAGGTGTGCCTGTCCCTGAGGAATGGGGGGTGTGAGGCTTGAAGCTTTGTGTGCTCAGAATCAAAACAAAATGGGGTTTCAATATGATTGGCTGTGGCCCTTGTGCATAGGGCAGAAGGGGGCTGGCCCCTCATCCTGCTGTTTTCAGTGCTTCCTTCGCACAGTGCTCTTCCTGAGCATGCCTGTGGCACAGGGCCTCCACTGCAAGGCACAGAGTGGGATACCAAATTTGTTCACTGGGACAGGAGGCAAGTATGGCCTCAAAACTGTCCCTTCCTAAGGACTTAAGACAACACATCATAAAATCTGGACATTTAGAAATCCCCGCATACTCCCATGCTGTCCTACTAGACTTTTTAAGAGCTTTTTCTTCAATGTAGGAGCATTGGCCTCATGATGATGAAGACATTAACATATCTGTTATTTTTACAGGGATAGAAAAAATTGTACATTCTCAAACCTGTCTAAAACTATCATAAAATGACATTTTTCACATATTAAGAGTGGCACAGTCTCAGGATGTGATGTACTGACATGTACATACTCTTCTGACTTTCTTTGAGACTAGCTCACATAATTCACTTAGTTGTGATATCTGTGAGTGACGTACCTTTCCCACTTTCATTTTGGAATAACACAAATAACACTCCAATCTGTATTTTGTATTTTACAGACATGTGCATAGCTTTTACTTAAGGTTACAAAATGTTATATTTTGTAATATACACTAGCCCTGTGTAATTGGGCTAGTTCTCAATTGGGTGGCATAATCTTTGCCTCAAGTTCATTTTTTGTTTTATTGTCATGTTAGACTACTTTATTTTAAAGAAAAAAAAATTAAAGGGTCTCACAATAATTTCTTGAAATTATTTTCTTGCTCATTTTAAAAGCAGGTGGTTTTGTAGAGCTGTGATGGCTCTGTTGTACTGAGTAAAGATTTCAGATTTCCTACAGGGATAATACTGAGTGCTATTATGAACACTGTGAAAAAGCCTGGAGCATTGGTTAGTTCATGAATCTTAAACAGTCATTGCTTACATAGGGGTAGGATTTCAAAAGGATTTTTTCTTAAAATGTCTGAACCTTTCCTTAGTCCTTAATTTACCTCCCAAGCTCACACACATTGTCAGAAAGGCAGGCGAGAGAAAAATTGATGCCCATACTGTTCTGTTTCCCCATCCATTTGAGCTTGTGGGAAAGATGCTCTCCAGGGAAATCCAGGAGCTCCCTTATGCCCACCAAAAGTTTGTAGGTTTTACAGCCCTTCCCTGGACCTTGGCCTTATAAACACGCCTTGAAAGACAAGCAGGTGCCCTGCCCCCATTTTACAGATGGTTCAACAGATGTTGGCAAGTATCATTAGAAAAAGAGCTCGTGATTAAGTGTACATCCACAGCATAGTCCTAAAAACCAGCTGGCCTTGCAGAACAGCCTCGTCATGCCCAGATATTTGCTCCTGCTGCTCGAAACTGGAGGGTCCCACCTGGGGCAGGGAGCAGCGAGCAGGAGCTGGGACCTTTGCTCCCCTTTGCCACAGGTGCACCCTGGCTCCCAGCCCTGCCTCCAGGGTCAGCAGTCCTCCTCCACTGCCAGGAGGGTGTGCTCAGCCTTTCCATGTCTGATGCCAGTTGTGCTGGTTAGCCAGGGTCTGCAATATTTCTAGGGTTTTGTTTAAAGAAACGAAAGCTACAAAAATTTATTTCAAAAGTTACTTGAAGAGAGTATTTAGTCACAGATTCGAGTAGGAGTGTATTGGAAGTACTTGATTTAAAGCTGTCCAACAAATATTAGCTCACTTGTGCTGCTTCTTCTACTCATTTCCTTATCCTGCTCAGGGAAGAGCATGGGCAACAAATAAGATGAAATAATGATGTTCCCTGGCTATAGTTGCAACCCAGATAAAAATTCATATCGTTCAAATGTAATGGCAGGCAGGAATAGAATATTTAATACCTTTAAGGACAACATTTGTATTGCACAGATCATGTTTACTCTGATAACTCCCAAAGTTTTTCTATTTGCATTGGTAGCCTGACATT
Source organism: Manacus vitellinus (assembly GCF_001715985.3). Lineage (NCBI taxonomy): Eukaryota > Metazoa > Chordata > Aves > Passeriformes > Pipridae > Manacus > Manacus vitellinus. The sequence continues at coordinate 36,836,078 of NW_021940604.1, forward strand.
TTTCTAATTTATTTTATTTTTGTGTATGCAGCCTGTACATATGAAATGCCCCTATTTTCCCTGTTTTCCCTGTTGGTTAATAGGTTGGCTTATGCTAGTGATTTGCAATATTACAGGCAAGAGAGGATGTGATCCACATGCTGAAGACAGAGAAAACCAAACCTGAAGTTTTAGAAGCTCATTATGGGTCTGCAGCTCCAGAGAATGTGCTCCGAGTGCTACACAGGGATGCCATCCTTGCCCAAGAAAAGTCTATAGGGGAAGATGTCTATGAAAAACCAATTTCAGAGGTAATTGATTTACAACATTATGTCTGTGCAGGGGGAATCCTAACCAGAAGTGAGACTCCACATATTTTGAGAGTGTGCAAAGCACTCAAGAGGATAAAACAGAATTTGTACAATGACAAGAAATCAAAGAAAACCTTGTTCACTCAAATGCAGAATAATTTGTAAGTGAAGTCATTGGATTTGAACACAAACCATAAAGAGGTTGTATGATTCTTAGGGCTGGTGCTGTTAAACAAGACCAAAATCTTTGGGTGTTACCTTCTGGTTTTTACATTCCTTTCAATTATAGGCTTCAACCTCTATTGCTCACAGCACTGGTACGAACTCTTTGATTTTCTTGGCATACAAGACCACTATCATGTGGGTAGTTAAGAAAAGAAGACCTTTGGAGATTAATGATATTCATGGGATCATAAATCTGTATTCACTTTACATCACTTAAGTTCTAGAACTCCAAAGTCAGTTCAGCCCCTAAAAGAGACTTATAGGACTTGATCCCTTGCTTTAAAATATAAGCAATAAATGAATGTGGAATAGACCTGGGAATGTCTAAGGCCAGTGTGAACGCCAAAATAAATAGCCACTGCTCGTGTTTATAGTTTCATAACAGTCCAGGGCATGGAGAAAGAGCATGCAACAACATACTGTAGTGGTTGCCCAAATCTTCACAGTTCCTCCTATTAGAACATTTAATTTGTTTACCAGGAATTGTGTCTACCATGAGATATCTTTATACTGTTTATTCTCATTGAAGCGTCTCCTGGAATCTTGGGGATGTCAGTAAATAAGGAAAACAAACCAACCTTAGCATGTGGGAGCATGCAAAAAATATTGTCAAACAAGATTAGAAGGGCTTAGCAAGGCCTTTTTCTAAAGAAGATGATAATTTAACAGGGACCTCAGTGAAAAAAGTAAAACTTTGTCACGTGTAGGTTCACAAGGGTTATGTAGAAACTAAAACAGAATGGTGACAAAATTAAGTGCAAAAGATCAGCCAAACCTGTCTCCTCTATAAAATGCAATGACTGTTTGACTGCTATGGTCAGTTTCTGGAGATCAAATTGCCAGAGTCCTCCTGCTTTCCTACTTCCCTTAGTTTGCTGAGGCACCCTGTGAAACAACTGTCCAGTGCATCTGGGGCCAAGGAAGATGGTAAGGGCTGGAGGTGTGCAGAGCAGGCTCAGCCAGACATTCTGCCAGGGGCAGGCAAGCAGAGAAGTACCAGGGCTGTGGGCCGCTTTGGCAAGGAAGAGGATGGAGATTTTTATCTGCACCCAAGAACCAGCAAAAGGAGCAACATGAATAGCCATGGTGTGTTTGGAGCGCCCTAGCATCTTTTTAGACACACCTTCCTGGTCTTAGTGCTTGTTTGAATAACAACTGGCAAATTAAATTAATAAAAAAAATTACAGAAGGTAAAAAAGGTAAAGTGTTGCAAATAAAGAAAGATAATTTCTGTCAAAAAACAGGCTGAGGGGGAAACCCTAAAGCTTATATTGAATTGTATTTGGTAATGTAAAACTGAATCTGTACTGAATCTAAATAGATTTATCTCAGCAGTTGTACAGGTGTGTTGAAGATGCACAACTCAAATTTCAGCCTTGAGATTACACTTTATGCTCCACATGTAGGTGTCTAGTCCCCGTACAGGTGTGTGAACTCAGGTTCCCAGGGTCAGAGGTCTCAGCTACAGCTTTTCCTGTATGAAATGAAAAAAGTGTGCACAGCACCTCACCACAGGGGACATTCTGCACTGCAACAAATTTGATACCCGCAAACTAAGTGAAGTTCTGCCTTTTGTGTATGTGAAAACTGTGCAAATGTTTATTGCTAATATGTCATCCAGATAAATCATTACTTTCACAGGACAGTTATTCTTATTTCTAGTTACTGCTTTACATATAGCTCAAGAATTAAAACTGTGGGACTCACATTTACCAAACAGAACACTGTTGGTTAATAAATCAGATGAAGTAATCAAGGAGACCTTTAAAACAGTCTGTTCTCATCTCCTACAATCCAGCTAGACAGACTTGAAGAAAAGCAGAAAGAGACGTATCGGCGCATGCTGGAACAGCTCCTGTTGGCAGAAAAGTGCCATCGTCGCACAGTTTATGAGCTAGAAAATGAGAAACATAAACATACAGATTACATGAACAAGAGTGATGACTTTACTAATCTCCTGGAACAGGAGCGGGAGAGGTGAGTACCTGAGACAGTGCAAAGACTATACCCAGTGTCCCAGTGTTTGTCAGTTCAGCAGTGATTTGTTCTGTATTTTCTGTGTTCAAATGACACTAAACTCACGTGTAAACCATTTGAAAATGTCAGTCCACTCATGTTGTTAGTAAGTACATTACTGTGCAAGTCTAGAGCTGGAGGAATACCATTGAATGTTCCTGTAGTGTGCACTTGAATTAAGAAATGGATTTGTTTTGAATTAGTCATGCCCGTTTTGGGTTCACCTCCAGGTAGCTTTTGATCAGATGTTATTTATGTTGGCTAAGTTTGGGACTGGCTTGCTTAGCTAAGTGCTACATTTCATGAAGGTCAGAGCACTGTTGTCACAGCAGGAGGACAGGGTAAGGAAAACCACAACACGTATAACGATACTAGCACACAAGTGGTGGGACTTTGCCATGCCCTTAACATTTAGGCTTGAAAAGGCACAAACCATTTGCATTCTTTTTAATATCTTTGAAGACACATGCCTCAGGCAAGTTCTCTGTTCCCGTGGAAGAAAATATTTTCATGTTTTACAAAACGTGCCTAGCCTGTGGTATCTGCAGTGTTTATTTCACAGTCTATACACTCAAGATTGTTTTTTCCAAGTGTTTATCCTGCTTGAGGGAAGAGTCTTTGTGTCTCTAAGAAAAGAAAGATAACTACCTTAGGTGAAGGTTGAGCACTCAGTTTTTCAATGTGAAAATTTCATGCTCATACCAAATTGCTTGAAATCAATACATGATGTTGTGTTTCTTTTAAAAAAAAAAAACAACAAACAAGCTCTGAGAAAAACACTTAAGGCAAGTTCAAAGAAGAAATGCTGTTGAGGAAACCACAGGCTTGTGGCAGACATTTGCAAAAAGCTAGGAGTGAAATTGTTTGGTGTATTTCTTGAGCTCAGTTCAGCGCCAGCTTTGAGTAGGTGGCACATGAGCTACAGTGACGATATTTCCTGGTTTAATAGCTGTTATTTTTCTGTCTCTATTTTCCTGCGTTGATTGGCAAACATTAAAGGAAAAAAATGCTTCTGTATCCTAGCAATTGGATTCTCATAGTAGAAAATAAAAAATGTGTTGTATTTCCAAGTAAAGAGCAGTTTCACATCTGATTCTCATAGCTGCCATTTTCTCTCTATGCTGAATATCCACGTATGTGTGGACATGCAGCCACTAAAATGCTACAAAAGTAAAAGTGGTATTAAAATACCATTTACATTTGTCTTTACATTTAATATTCACATTAATTTGACAGTTGTTGCTCTCTTATTATTCCCTCTCAATTTGTGAAGGCCACTAAATAGTCTAAGATTATGATGTGGTTTGAACTGACTTCCTTCAATGAAGTGATTACAAGGATTTTCGCCTTACATTACTACTGCTATCAAGATATCAAGTCTCATCTCTGTGGGCTTTTTCTCTTACCCTTTCTGCTCTTTCAAACTTCTGGTTTTCTCCATTTTATCATTTTCGAAAAAACAGCAATAAAAAAAAGGAGAATTTGAGCTTGAATTTCTCCTGAAAACAGATCTTTAAGAGCAACTAAGCCTGCTGGCTTCAGTCACCAATGCCTCTGTACTGGTGGCTGCAGGGGAATAATTGCAGTGCTGAAACCCTGTTGATTTATGTTAAGTAAACAAGAAACCTGATGTTTGCTATTTAATCCACTTTGTTTGTCTATGGCACTAGTGAGAAAATTCATTTCAAGTCAGCAGCCGCCAAGCACAGAGGATATGGCATTTAGCTGAACACAGAAAACCAAGATGCACCTCCCTCTCTCTTCTGGGAGTCCTCCTCCCAGATCACTCACAGAGCAGATTAGCAAAATCAGGATGGGCTGTAAACCACTTATTAGCATATAGTCTTAAACGATCCCAACTCCTCACCTTTGCTTGCTGAGTGCACATGAAACTGAGGCTGCACCCACATCTTTGTAAGTATTAAAAACTAGAAGTAGTACTGTTTGAGGGCTATATTCACAAAGAAAAAAAGAGCAATGGGGTGACTTCTTAAGAAAGCCCCAAAGTGACAATAGATTTTGTCAAAAAGAAAGAGTTTGAAGTGTAAAGATTAAGTTGCAGTAGGATAAAACATACAAAAAACTCATACTCACCTAATCTGCATATTGGGACAGAGAACTGACCTGCTCAAAGGCATTTTTCAAGGTCCTGCACAGGCATTCTAGTTTTATAAGTACCACTATGTACATAATTCACTTTACTGTGGTGCTTTGAGGGTTATTTTATTAAGAACTGAACAGACTTGTAGTCTCCATGAAAACGAAAAGGGACACAGAGGTGAACTTTGCCCGTCAGCCACTCTGCTGCACTCACAGTTATAATGTTAATGAGACAGGGTGAGCCAGAAGAAGAACAGTGCTGTGGGATGGCCATCTCACAGCAGTCTGCTACAATGAGAGCAGTAATAATTCCTGCCCTGGATCTAAGTAATTTCAGTGATTTCTTTCCTCACAGTATTTTATCAACCTTTCCTTACCATTGTCCTCATCAACTTTTGCAGGCCACATCTGCTTTTGCTGTCTTGTGAAAGTTTGAACAAAGGAAAAAGGGGAATTCTCTAAGAGCAGAAATATGCCTCAGTTCTAATGTATGTCTAGCACACTCTTAATGTATTTACTTTGGAATATTTTTTTTACATGCACTTTCATACATTGTCTCTAATGCACCTACAACAACACGATATGAAAGCAAACCATTCCTACGAAGGGACTAATTGTTAGGTCAGCCTCACACAGGAAGGAAGTAACAGGAAAACATGATTTGTCAAGAATAATTATGCATGAAAAGTATAAGAAAGTGGACATTGTACATTGGGATATTCAAAATGTAGACAGCTGGGAGGGTAAAGGGAGAAAGCTGGAGGGCCTCGCTGTTGGTATTGGCTCTGCAAAACCAAGTGCAACTGACCTGAAGAAAGATTGTGGGAAAAGTTGGCATGTTACAGGAAAAGAGTAGTGACAACCCTTTGCCAGATAGAGATGAAAGAAATCTGGTACTTTTAGTGGAAGGTGCTTCTGCAGACATGGTGGCTGAAGTGTTTTGCAAATTTCCCTATAGTATGCTATAATAATATCTAATGATGTTTGAAAGTTACAGACAGTATTTTCTATTTTTCTATGCGACTAAATTTCCCTTTTCAGTGCTTGCCCACCTCAGCTGCTGTTTCTGTAACATCCAGTTGTCCTTGGTCATCTCCTATCCCCAGGAATGCAAAAGCAGACATCTTCCTGGAGCCTCCTGAGGAGGCTGAAAAATACAGAGAAGAGCTGGAGGTCCCTGGGCCCTCTCAGAGACCTTGGGTGGCAGATGGTGGGGTAAGGAGTCTGTGGTCTGACAGATGGAGAATGAGGGGTCTGGTCAGAACTGCACTGACAATGTGGCTTGCAGTGGACACCTGGAGAGCAGAAGAGCAGGCAGCAGCAGCAGCCTCAGGGATAAAATTAGTCTTCCTAGTGTAGAGAGCTGGTGGTCTGAGTTTGGGCTGAGCTGGTTGCAGCTAAACCAGCTATTTGTACTTCCCCACTCCAAAAATTCATGTGTAAGGCACAATTAGCATGAAATGGTATTTGATTGTTCTCTGTTCTGCCTAGTCCCAGCCCTCTTGCCTTCCCCTTTAGGGAACTGGGATGGGTGGGGGCAATCTTTAGGATCAATTATAAACTTTTTCATTTGATAGCAGGGCTTTTTGTTTTGGTGGAAAAGGGTAGAGTTCTGTGTAACCTTAACACTTTGACATCTCGATTGACCTAGGAGACGAGCTTTAAAATGCTGACATTTTTAGAGGTGCTAATCTCTGAACAATTTGTCTTGTACCCTTCTTTTAATCCCGTTTGTTGACAGCACATTTTGCTGCTATTAAAAGCACTGGAAAGCTCCCATTGATTTTAAGGATTCAGAAACAGGCTTGCTGTGACAACCACTGCCATCCAGGACTGATTGAAGAAATAGCCTGAAAGACTTCAAAAATGGGGCAAAGGGGGAGTAGGGAGTTTCTTTTATAAGCACTGGAAGTGGGTTGCAGAATAGAGGGTGTGATATGGCAAAAAGGCTTTGTTGAAGCTCTGTTATGGGGGATCTGCTTGGTGAGTAGTTTGGTCATTTCCACCACGACCCGTGAGACTGCTGAGACTCTGTCACCCCACCACGCAAGGTGTCAGTAAATATACACCCAGTGTCTAAGTGTTGTCTGTCCTAAAGCACTGATATTATGCTTAGCCATGTTTCACTGTAAGATTTAATTGAAGTGATGAGGATTTTAAATTGGTTCTTGCTTTCCATGCTGCTTCAAATTATTCTTTACAACCACAGCGACAGTGTTCCCAGTGCACTGAAGCATTTCATGTTTTCCTCAAGGCAAGGCTGAGGATTCAGTCTGTAGTTCCTAAGCATTGCCCTGTTAAATCTGGTTTTGGTTAAATCTTCTTTTTGAAGTACATGGCCATAATTAGATCTGCTTAGAGGAGACAGCAAGACTGTGACCCCAGATCTTTCCTCCAAAAAGTTTCCTGTCAGTCTTCATGTAAAATTGTCTCCTCTTTGCCTCCCCCATCGCAGCACCCCCAGCAAGGAATGCACTGGCAAGTCCCTCGGAGGTCTGTGATAATACATTCCTCTTGGCTTCGGTCATCCTGGCACAAAGATGCTCTTGGCTGCTCTGCTGCTGATGTAATTCTAGGCCTGGATCACCTGCAAAGGAAACTGATCTGTGAGCAATAAAGCATATAGCCATCTTGAAGTAAAAATGAGAGTGTTGATGTTAACAAGTTTTTAAAACACTTTTTTCCTTTTATGTCTTTCTACTTTTATTAACAAACTTCCCCTTCTTCCTTTTCCCACAAGACGGCAGCACCAAGTCTTTCATTGGGAAGTGCTTGCCTTTTTGTTTCCCTCTATATCATGGACCTAAGCAACTGCAAAGGCTGGAGTGTAATACAGCTTGGAGATTTTGTGTGTGTTACCTTTCCAATTTGTATTTTCTCATTATTTTTATGAAGCCTGTAAAATAAAGAAGCTGGCAGGAAGACAGCAGGGCAGAGTATCCATCAGTCAATTACTCATTTAGAGAACAATCAAGCCAAAAATATAAAGTGTTCAGACTAATACATCTCTGTGATTTACCACTCTAAGACCAAATTTTGTGGTAAGAATAGCCCCATGCAGAGATATTGTATGGGGTGAGGTGTAAGATCCCATACTTACACTTGCCCCATAACTGTGTAATCTGTTGGCAATTCCTTTAAAGCCTGGAAATTAAATTACTTTACAGAAATAGATTTGCAATCTTTTTTTTCCCCAAGAGTTCTTAGCCATATTGGTACTCAGGCTTTTTTCTCATATGGCGATTGTTTCTGTGTCCTAGTGTCCAAATTGTGACCCAAAAAGAGGAAAAGCCAGCCCAATGGGACTGTGGGAATTCACCATTGCTTACAGTAGTTACTCATCTGACTGCACATTACTGGCTGTAGTAGAGTACTGAGACACTCTCTGTCTACTTTTCAGTAAGTGCATCTCTGAACTTTTAATCTTATAATTTGGAATACAAGGACAGCAGTACAGCTTTTATTCTTTTCTTTTAGGCTGACGTGCGATCTGTATGGTTTGGAAATGCTGGTTATTTTCTGTAAATGTAATATATTCACAGGATCACAGATCACAAATTCTGTGGTAGTCTATTAAAATAAATAATTTTAAAAACCTGGCAATGACAAGTACAATTTCTGCACAGTTAAGTAAATCTGAAGGTCATCCATTTTGTAGGTCCTGTTTTACAGCCCTATCTGACTGTAAGGCAGCGACAGTTCAAAGTTCATGTTTTAACTAATGAATCTGGTCCCAAGTTCCAACAAAATGGCTCCAAAGGTAATTTAAAAATGAGAGAACAAACAGCCACATCTGACTGTGGAGAAACAATATGAAAGTATTGCAAGTGTTACACAATGTGAACTGGGACTAATCCAAATCCATCTCTTTACACTTGGATAGTCCTCAAAACTGCCCGGCCTTTCAGTCACTTCTGGGATTATATAAAATGGTATCATGTGTTGTTTCAGCTATTCTTCCAAAATTTTTTCTAAGTAGGCATCAGCTTCACAGCCCTTGAGAGAGAATTACTATACAAAACTATATGTAGTTCATTATTCCTGAAACTTTACTTGCTAAAATCATCAATTCAAATGCTCCCAGGGTCAGACGGGGGAAAAAATGACTTCATTCAAAATCTGCTCATGAACTCAAACTCTGTCCAGGGTGCAATAGGTAACAATTTTAACATTTAAAGGGTCTTTGGCATGTTTCAGAGTTATTATATATCCGTTCACAGCTCTACAGAGGCCATCGTTTTAAGTTGTCATTTTTTTAGGCAAAGAAAACAAGAATTGAATCAGGGTCATGTAGGGAAAATTGCTTCCTCATTCAGAAAGATTAGAAACAGGTTTCAGCTGAAGTGCCAGGTTTCAGTGAATTTCTAAAAAATTTAGATAGATGCCAATTATTTACAAGTATAAATATATGATAATAGGCACTCAAGTTTGGACATGTTTAAATGAAAGTTTACCTGTGCAGAGATGCACAGAGTAATTAGTGAAGTACATGACCTACTACTTACATTAATGCCCTACTAATATTCAAGACCTGTTCTATATGATCCAGTAATTTCCACTAAATTGTGTGAACAACCTCAAGATGTCATCTGACTAGGGGGGTTATTATGACTCAGTGAGGTTATATAGAAGCTTTCCTAACCCTAAACAGATGTAATGCTTTTTCCATCTTCTTTCCCCAAGAGGGTGCTAAGTTGTGCATTCATTCCCTTCTCGTTCCCGCAGTATCTCCAGCAGCAATGGAGAATAATTTTTTTTATATTTGCATCATTTCAGTTTTCATTTTTTTTTGAGGGCTTATATGTGGAAAAATCATAAGACAGAAATAAAAAATCCAGGGGGTGCACATATCCAAACAAAGTGGTTTTTTGAAATTTGCCAAGGCCTGTGCAAATCTGAGGGGAGAGAAATGCAAAGTGTATAATTCACCACATATTTGTAAAGTACCTGAGTAGGTGCCTGATTATCATATTGTGTTGCCATAGTTAGTGTTTCAACTAACTTTTTAAAAACTCACTAAAACATGCCATTTAGGGTCTAAGATTATTATAAATGTCAACAAAAAAAATCTGGTGGCTTAATTCACAAGACCAGCTAGTCAAAGAACCATCAAATGACCTTGTGATTATGATTCACCTGCACCATGGGAGACCTTCAATCCTTCAGTCAACCTGTTGGGACCTGAATCCACCTCTGTGAGGAGGCCCTCCTGGTCACATCACTGGTCCTTTGGAGTGTCTGTTCCCATTCTTCCTGGGCAAAATTGTTCTACTTTTGCAAATCACATAATTCTGAGTTCTTTTCACCAAAGAGGTGAAAATCTTCTTGTAGGTCAGTGTCTAGGTATTCAAATTACCCCAGACACAGGAATTCACTGGTCATCTTCTGAAAAAGCGAGGATTTTTCACTTGTTGGTTTGGTGAATTGTGCCAAGATGTATCTCTATCTGTAGCTTTTCTTAAAATGACAAAGATGGAAATGAAATTACTGATTCGAGAAAAACAAATGTTTCACTGAAATCCACATGAAACACCTTTTTCACTTGAATGAGAGAGAAAAATAAAGACTTTTTTTTTCTTGATACTTATTGAATTTTTGATTCAGCTCTGAAACTGAAAAATCAATTACTCACACAGCTCTGTTATTCAGCTGCTTATGTTAGGGAATGATTAATAGTAACATAACTGAGTACGTAATGCCCTAATGAGAAAAGATAAAGAAATGAGCAGAAAATGAGGCTAAATTATAGCAGAATGACAGCAATGCTTTTGTGATGATAGCAATTATGTCATAGCTGAAAAAGTATCTCTTGGTGACAAGTATATATATCACAGAATGAAAGTTCCTGTACAGTTCCATTTAAAATGTTTATTTTCAGAGGAACTGGAAAGGGATAGATGTATTCTCTTTCATCATTTAAATGTCAGTCTTTTCCTAGATGACTTAACTTGTTTTAAAATGATGCATTGCTTTCAACATTTTTTCATTTTGAAAATTACTGCCTGGGATACAACCCTGGTTTCCAAAAACAGTAGGGGAAGAACAGTGCATGTACTGGTGGAAGGCAGGTGGGTGGTGTGGAGAATGGGGTATTGCCTCTTGCAGTTGTTACACAGCTCATGTGATGTGGGCATGGCTAATCTACAATAGAGAAGAGTCTGTCCTGGTTTGACTGTCCTGATAGACCAAGTGCTGTTGGTCCAACTTGCTTTCGGTGGCAAGCACCATTGCCTTGTGCCCATCATTAGCACACCAAGCTCTCTACATCCAGCTTCTTCAGGTCTTAGGAAATAATTAATCTGTAAACATGCCATCCCGATGCTGGATTTTATGAGCACAAAGCTGGCATTGTTGCAATTCCTCTGAAGTCAGTAGAGCTCTTCTTGATTAATGGGATTAATGAGAATCAGAGCAGGAATTCTGAAATGTGTGTATGCATATACCTGTAGAAGTTTATACATGCATATATAAAGGTATTACATACAGCAGTTTCTTGAGTGGATTTATAGCTTCTGCGTGAGAGTTTTCTCTCCAGAAAATTAACTTATACATATTTCCTGTAAGATTATATTTTTATATAACTTCTATATGCATTTTGGTCCATGATAGTAATAATAATAGCAATTGTAGTAGTAATAATAATAATATTAACAATAACAACTTTCTTTTCATAATTTCTCCAGATTAATTATAGCCTTGTATTTTGAATTATTTTTAGTCAGTATTGCTTATTGATACTACCAACAAGGCTGTAAACTTTTGCCTCTTTGTGCTTGAGACATCATTTGCACTTATGTCACCATAAGATTTTTAAAAATAAGTGATTTGTATGCTCAGTGGAAGTCAAGCTCTGCAGTTATTCCGAGTTATTCCCTGTCCTTTTTTTCACCACTCAAACACTCAACAGGTCAGGACATCGTCTTGGAAAGGGGTAGTGCAAGCTAGAATTATTTCAGGCTGAGGAGAGAAATAAAACCAGATATGCTACTCCTGGAGCAAGTAACACAGGGATGCTGGTGCAAGAGTCATGCTGCTTGTGTTTCCTCAAATGGAAACACCTATGACTCCCATCCTTGTGTGATGGCTGTGGTCAGCCCATGCCTCTGGTCCTCAGAACAAAAGACAAGTATGTCATAAAGCCCAAATAACCTCAGGTGAAAAATTATGTTCAGCTCGGACAAGATGATGGGACTACCAAGGATGTGCAACAGCACATTTGGGCAAGCCAAATACAGATCTGCTCAAAAATCAGGTGCCTGTGAAGATTCAAATTTATATGTGCATTTGTTGGGTTTGGGTTTAGTTTGGGTTGTTTTGTTTGTTTTATCCTTTCCTTTTAAAAGTCTTCATTGATTCCACTCCAGATACCTATGGGAGTCTTTTTTGGATCCTGCTCTAAGCAACTAGAAGTAGAAGGTTAAAATAGCAGGCTCAAATCTTGAGCAAGTCTAGCCCCTGTGTGAGGGCTGGGGAGGTGCAGCGGGGACAGACTACTCTATAATGCCTCTCAATAGACACAAATCTAATACAATCAGCAAACCTAAGAATTGCATGACCTGTTGTAAGTAGCTATGTGGTAGTCAAAAAGCTCTGTGTAGCTGTAGGGGGCTTGAATTTGGTGGGTTTTTTCACAGTTGTGACGGGTTTGTTTCTTTGTTCCTTTTTCTGGTTGGAGGAGAGGTGCTCATTTATGCTGCACCTCCAGAATACATGGGCAAAAAGCACTAGCAAAGGTGGGGTTGTGAGATGGATGTGGTAGGCCCTCTTTTGTGTTCAGGGTCGTGTCTTAAAAATTGATGGAAATACCTTCATAGCCTTTCAGATTGAGATTTGAGATATGACATATTAGCATGTGGTGTGACAACCATGGATTACTCAGTGCTGATGTTGTTAAAATCTATCAGTCCCTCTTTAGTTCATAAATGCAGCCACTGAGTGCTCTTCCACAGCATTTGAAAAATTTACTAAGGATTCATTATTGCTAAGTCACTGAATATGGCACTCACAGGAAGACATGTTTAAAAATCGTGAAGGAATCGTCATGAGATTATTTATTTTTTTCCGCTTTTGTAGGTGATTGTTTTATCCTTATGTCAAGTTGTGACTGAGGTTGCCAAGTATGATATAAACAAGTGCACACATGCCTTGTATTTCTAGAAGTGTCTGAGACCCTGCATTGACAGAGATGAGTTTTTATATTGACTACACCTGAGCAGTCTTGCTCTCAAGCTCCATTGCTGTTGTACAGCTGTGTGAGCTTTTTCATGCTTGACTATCCCGATGTGTGCAACAATATGAATGATGCTATTTCCTAAATCCAGATTTTAAACCTCTTCACTCTTTTTTTTGGTACACTTTCCCATGTTTGAGACCCTCTCATGGTGACTCCAGACACCGTCACTTGTGTTGTTTGATGCTAAAATGAAGCAGCAATTCTTTGGAGCCTGTTTTCTCTCATTTTTCCTGCCCAGTTTTTTATTCACTCTATCAAATATGTTATTTCAGTGATGTGTCAAATAGGAAGAAGTGAAGTGGGCAACCTTTAGTTTAAGGTGTAGGACTCAGGTGCCTTTCGACCCCAATCAGTCGCTGTATTACCTTGCTTTGAGGAGGGGTCAGTGAGAAGAAGCACAAAAGAAAAGGAAGTCCAGAAAAGGTCAGTAGGAGTTAGAGCAACAGGGCAAGAACTGAACTGAGGGACCTAAAAGGTCCCTCAGGATGAGGAGTAGCAGGGAGACAGGTTTAGGCCAACAGAACAAAAGCAACACAAAGGTGAAAATCAGTCAGGTTTAATTTCATGTCCCAGACCCACCTTGAGCAAAAGAGGCCAAGACATTCCCAAAAGACTAATTCTCTCTGCATAAACTGAGAACAGGCACGGTTCTCCCTGCTTTCAAGGCCTTGAGCTCAGTCCTCCACCTATTTTTTCCACAAGAACACCTAGCACATCAAACGTGAGTAATTCAGAAAAACAAGGGTGGAGCCCAGAGCAGGTAAAGACAGCATTAGCAGGGTGCTCTGATGGAGCACAGGTAGATGAAGCAGCCAGCACTAACAATGGCAGGTCCACAGAGTGCAGCAAGGAACCACGTGCACTTCCCTGAGGTCCTGGACACCTATTCCCCTGGCTCCAGAGATGCTTTGGTCAAAGGGTCACAGCAGGCTTCTATGAGACTATTGGTGCTTATTAACAAAATAGTGATCAAATCATACTACAAAACAGTAACCTTGATGGGTCCTGCTTCAGCTGTAATCACTTTTACTTAAGGGAGTTGCACCAGTATGGGAGATGCTGAGCTTTCCCAGCTATCAGAAAGATATACACAAGTGTTAAGAAAGCAGAAAACCAAAAGGAAGGGGGTGGGGGCGTGCAACAGGAAAAAAAAAGTCAGAAATGCTTTTGTTAAAGTTTTAAATCCTGCTTCCATAAAAGGCAGCAGATTCTAACATAGGGCAATTTTCATGCTGCAAAAAGAAAAATAATTTAAAACTTAGGCAGCATGACTTATTTAGAAAGATCTGAGAAGTAATAAAAAAGCCTGTGTGCAAATGTGTGTATGTGTGTGTGTGTGCATGCACAGTTTCTTTAACAGCTGCATGGAACAACCTGTTTTAAATAAGCACAAAGGTGAACAAAGCCAGTTGTCAGTGCAACTCACCAAATGAAGTCTTTTAATGTGCATTACGTATGCCATATAAAATGTATTGCCTGAGATATAACAGCACAGAGTCCAGCTCGAAATCTTTTTCTCAGGCTTTTCCTACAAAGTCATGTTTCAAGTATTTACTGCATTTATCTTCATTATTTGTTTCTCTCCAGAAGGCCCAATGGATCACCTTGTTCACTATATCTTCAGCAGCAAATTAAAATCAGCCTCTTCTCTCCTTCAGTATTAAAAATTTTCATGTTCTAACAAGATGCCACTGAATCAATTTGTATCTGTTACACTCAGAGTAGGCAACTGGCTAAGTAGAAAGTGGAGATCAGGTCCGACTTACCAAATGAGTTTGACTTACCAAAAGAAGGCAAGAAAACAAAAACAAAATAATGATGGAAGATTTTTCACTGCTTTGAAGGTTTTAGGAACAAAAAACCCCTTTGATAAGCACACAGAGTACCTTTTTATGTATGTAAGTGAACACAATTTTAGGAAAAGCTTTGCTTTGCACAAACAGAAATATTTGGGCTTTTTGTAACATATTAGAGAACTTGGAGAGCGTTGCAAGACCTCTGCCTTCACTATAAATGTTACATGTGTTTCTGCACTGAAGATGAAGAGCCAACAGAGAGTAGGGAAGTCTGCTGGAAATGTTACAAAGCCATATTTACAGATAATTTTATAATCAGGCAACCATTTGTTACAAGTCTCTAAGATCCACAAGAGGAATCTATTGCTGTGAAAAGCTTAGGGAATTTTTAAAGAGAGCAACTTATCAAAGAAATGTGTAGTCTATTAGCACATCATTAAATTGTTAAACCAATTCCATCTTTTGCTTCCCAGTTACTCTCCCCTATAGCAGATAACTGCACCAGGTGCACAGAATAATTTCTGACTTTCGGAGGTGAGTTGGAATTTAGGATTCCTATCTATTCCCTCCCCATTCCCTCCAATGCTTTTATTTCTTGTTTGTTTTTTTACCTCGCCTCACAATGTTGAAAGAGCTGCTTTACTCAGGAATGTGTTTCTTGGACTACTTCATCCCAATGAAAGCATGAACAAAAAGATTCATGAGCAAGTTAGATTTTCCCAGCCTTTGATGTGACTTAAAGTTGAAGGTACTCTTGAGAAATAACAACATATGGAGCACCTTTATATATTTATATAGATACATGTGATTTCTCTGTAGTAAAAGAAAAGCTGTAAATGTTAAAGGCCTGTTTGACCTTAGCTGTGACATCTTACATGATCTCTCCTATAGCTCTGGTACTGGCATAGTGGAGGGTACCTGGCGTAGTTGAAATGTGGATGGAGAATACTGTAATTGTAAAGTCTCATAGTGGTACAGACATATCTCAACTAGTGCAGGTGTGTAGGCTCACCACTACCACACTGCACTTTGTCTGACAAGTCTTGTGGCCAGTTGTCTGCTGGCTCACATCCAGGCCACTTTGGCAACTCTAGGTCACGTTCCCTCTTCTTATATTTCTAAGTTGCAGAGAAAGCCGAGGGAGCTGGCAGTCTGGCATAAGTCCCCTCTGGGGATCACTGGTGGTCACAGGTGCCACTGGTGACCATCATGAGGCATTGTATGTGGTATACATCACCTTTTCTTAGGGACCCAGCCCGATTTAGATTTTTCTCAAGATGAAGTTGCCCAGGCCCTAAAAAGGCTGCCCGGAGAGGTTGTGATGTCTCCATGCTTGGAGGTGTCTAAGACTGAAGTAGAGCAGGTCTTATGCAACCTGCTCTAACTGGACCTCCAAGAGGCTGGACTAGACATATCCAAGGTCCTTTCCAACCTCAACCATTCCATGGTTTTATGATGTGGTACTCTCTGGAGGACATGCATTTCCTGATGACTCTGCTTGCACCCATCTTGACTTAGACTGGGATGGGCTCTGTAGCATCCTCTGAGTATTTCCTTTAGCACATCTCTTGCCAGGTACAGACACTGGCAATGCCCCTGGTCACCTTCTCTTCTTCTTGTGGCACATTATAGTTCTGGTTGCTGGTTTTTTGCTACAAAAATTGTGATAGGTAGAGACAATCCCTTGAGGTCTCTAGTGTGAGAGTCCACTGCATGTTTGCTGGGATTCTGAGTTGTTGGACTTCATGAGATAGGTGATCCCTTTTAGCCTGAACCTCCCTTCTTCATGTCACATCTGTACAAAGCTGACTACTATAAACTCATGGCTGCTTTCCCGATATAATTATTAGGATCCTCTTGATGTCCCAGAACAACTTTCTGCTCTGAGATGAGACCATGAAAACACAAATGATGGAAGATGTGTTGCTTGCAGTTCCAGCCTGGCCCAAGTGTGGCAACATGGACAAAAGAAGGGCCAAAGCAGATATGAGATGACACCTAGGAGGGTTGTTGATTTGGGAGAGGTGGGTGTTAGAAATGGAGTGCAGAGGTGAGGAGAACCTGAGACTGAACAGGGGGGGAGCAGCAGGACTGGGACAAGCTGTGCAATGAGCTCAAAGCCCAGAGCCAGCTGGGATGGTGTGTGTGCCCAGATAGCCTCCTGCCGAGCCAGCAGTGCTGGTGGAACAGAGCCTTGCTCTCAGCTGCTGATCACAGACAAACTCGTCTGTCAGCAGATAGTTTTGAAACTTGCTTGCAAAGTGCTCTATGCCTTTCTAGTATCAAACTGCCTCCAGCCTGACACCCTGCTACTGCTATCCATTATTTTAACTTAGAATGCAGACTTTTATGCCAGCAATATAAAGGATCTAAACTCTTCCGACATCTCCTGACGTGCCCATATAATGCCACATCATAAAATTTCAATGGTCAATATCTATTTCAGTGTTTGCCATTGTGCATGCAATTTCCTCTTTTTAAAGAATATTTAGCTCTACCAAACAATTGTTCAGATTGCAAAGGACAGAGTAAGTAGAGTAAGCAGAACATTTGTCTGCTCAATGCATGTGATCATTTGTGTTTGCAAAATCAAACACGTTTTGTACAGAAACCTTTCCTCTGACACTGGAAAAATAGAAACAAAGCGAGATGCATCAACTTTGCATACAGGAAGAAACAATCTCCCTGTAGGACCCCCAACTTCATCTTTTGGAAAGTGTTTAGTAAATGAGGCAGAGGATTATAAAATGGGAGTGAATGATTAAGGCTAGTATATGTTTCCCTGGAAAATGTGACTCTACTCCTGTTGCGTTTGTGTGACAGATTTCCTACATGGTGCTAGTTAAGTCATGTGAAGCTAATTTACATGGATTGTGAATGCTTTTCACTCTAAGAATGGTTCTCATTTTGGGGAGCTTGCTGGATCTGGGCTCTGATGTGCAGGAGTCTGGAACATCCACTCCTGGGTGGAGGTAAATGGGGTTGTGATCCGAACACACGCAGCACCCACCCTGCAGCACTCTGAAACCCACATCCTGTGTACCCTGGAGCAGGTGTTCCAACCAAAACCTTAGTCCCTTTGCACTTCTCTTTCACACCCAGAAATTAATAATTCTGTTCCCTGCAGAGTCTGAAGAGGGTGTGGTAAACAGGGCCTTGAATAAAGAGCATAAAATCAATCACTAAGCACCTGCTTTTCAAATGTGCTCTGTTCAGCCTGTGTGCTGAATGAGGTAAGGGTCCTAAGGAAAAAATAATGAAAGAACATGAAATTAGATAGTTTCTCAAAAATGTAAACATACATTGGTCCGTTTTTAATGGATAATAATATTTGACATGATATGCTTTCAGTGTTTTGGCTATTAAAAGTTTCTTAAGAAAAGTGGAAGGTGAACAGGAAGGAAAAGAGGAAAGCAAGGGTGAAGGAGAGGAAAGAGAAGGAGAAGGGAAAGGGAAGAGTGGTTTCTAGTTCCCCTTGTAAAGACTGAAAAGGTGACTGTGAGCAATCTAGGGAATCATTAGGCAAATAGAATGAATCCCCAAATTCTTTTATGTTGTTTTAGGAACAAAAGAGCTGGTTTAGGACTTCTTTAACGCAGGGTACGAGCAGAACGATGCTTTTCAGACCTCACCAGACTCAGCATTGCTACTATGCATGGATTTTCAAAAACAAACGCGTGCATATATTAAATCCACAGGGGATTTTCTTCATGTATTCATGCCTTTAGCAACTCATGTTAAGATCAGCCAGCGCGCACCAGCAGTAGTACTGCCACTTCAAACAGCGCGAAGACAACAGGAAAGCAACAGAACTTTTATTGAGCCAGAGGAATGAATCGGCAGCTGGGACTGGGAAGCATCGCTTCGTGCATCCCAGTTCAGTTTAAACAAAAGCAACTCACAAGGGTTCTCTGCGATCAAATTATTAGTTCTTAATCGTTCACTTCTAAACTGTACCTATAAACAGCCCGGAGTGGTTGTCAATAACAAACTCCTGGAGAGCGGTCCCAAAGGGAAGCGCTGGCAGACGCGAGCCGCCGGCTCAGCCGGACCCTTTCCCCGGTCATTCCCGGCTCCACCCCTCGCCTGCCCCGAGGGGAGTACAATGCAAGGCGCAGCCAGCACCTAGCAGCGGGGGGAATAAACCGTGCCCCGGAATCTCCCTCTTTTATTCTTGTTTTAGTGTCTTTTAAAAAAAAATAAATCTAGTTATAAGGTAAGAGAAATTCAGATTTTTTTTAACGTAATTTTAATTTGAGCGCTGCTAATTGCTGTGTACATGCGCACTGCGCTGGTTCACTGAGCGCACCGGGCATTAGTGTAGGCGCCCGCGGGAGGGAGGGAAGGAGGCTGGAGCGGGGTCTGCGCGGAGCGGAGGGCCCGGGATGCTCGGCGGCTCCGCTCCCGCCGCCGCGGCTCCGGATCCAGCCTGGCTGGACAGGCCAGGACAGTGCTGAGGAGCCTGGCCGGCCCCGAGCTGACCGTAGCGTTGGGCTGGAGCTCTGGAAGGTGCACCTGGTGGGGCTGTGCCGCGGGGCTGCCTCTCCCGAGCAGCGCACACGGAGGTCGGGGGAGGAGAACCGCAGCCCGGAGACAGGTTTGGCAGTTTTAATCTCTCACCTGAGCGCTGCTGCGCCTTTGCTCCCAGCTGCTGTTTGCATGCTTTCTGTGCATCCCCCTTCCTCTTCTCTGATCGCAGAAATTAATGTGGGTACCTCGACTGGGGAGCTTGGAAAAACTGCCTGTCCGCTTGGAATAACGTTTCGTGGTCCGAATGGATGTCAGTCGGGTTTTGTTCTTGAAGATCTTTGGTGCTTTTTTGTTATTAACAAGGTGCTGGAAAGGTGGCGGGACACTGAATTTAATGAGTGTTCTTATTCAAAAACACTGCCTTTAGCCACTGTTCACTTGGAGTAAGACACTTCTAAACAAATGAACTATTTCAGCAAACTGGATTTTAGTTTTTGCAAAATCACTATTAGAAACAGAAGGAGGAAAAACAACTGTTGTAGGTGGTAAGCAACGTGTCCTCCTAAGGAGGAAAAGACTTCCTTTACTTTCAGTATATTTTGGGAACTCTCAGGTAGTTTAGAAGTAGCAAGAATATTAATTTGCTTGTGATATAGTTTGATACAATCACTTCTCAAAAGTTAATTCAGCAATGAAGAATATGCACTTTTTTGCACTTTGAGTTTGTATAATATGTAGCCACAGAAAATTGTCTTTAGATTTACTAGAACTGATAACATTTTTTTTAAAAGTTTGTTCTGTGATAAAACTCAACAGCAGCTTGGCAGGTTCTATAGTAAGGTCATTCAAATATTTTTCTCATTGCTTACCTTTAAAGTTTAATGGATAGAAAGGAGAAAATAATACAGATGTGCTTTATTCTTTTGCTTGCCATGGGATCTGATCTCATTTACATATTTCTTCTCCCAGCCGAGATTGATATGTGGGAAGTAGTGAAGCTGAGGATTTGAAAGTGTTACCTGATTTTGAATTGCTCAATTTAAGAGACAGGCTGGATTGTTTTGCTTCCTGGAGAGCCTGAGCACCTTTTGTCTCTCTTTGATTTTAGATGAAATTGTAAGTACTCAGAACTAGCAAACTTCAGCCTTTGGGTATCTCAGCCTGGCCCAAACATGGAAGCACTCAGAAATAGTCCTGACATGTGGAGGATTTCCCAGTGGCTGTAGAAACAATCTTCAAAATCAGCTGTTGTACACTGAACGGGGGGGATGGGGGGGAACTCCTTTATTAAGTTAAACCACCTCTTGCTGGTTTACATTGTCTGACATCCCTTAATGGGCAGCAGCTTTCTAGCTACCACTAGGAAGTTGTCCAGTCTCTCTAACTTTGCAGATACAGTAGCAAACTCTTTAGGTTTGAAGTGGAAAGATGAGCTTGCGAAGGCATTTGCTTTCCCAGTGAAAATTCCCTTGGGATTGCTGTGTGAGCGGCATAGAAATGCTGTTGGCCCCTCAGGAGGAAGCAGCCTTCATGAGCCATCAGTCAACTCATCCTTAGAGTGACCAAGTCCTCATTAAACTACTTTTCCTTAATCTCCTCCTACAGGCTTTCGAAAGGATAGGTTAGAAGTGATTACAAACCTTTTGGAATGTAAAAGGCAAAATAGGTACTATAGGAGCAGTACAACAAATGGCTTTGTGCTAGAGCAGCAGTGAGGAGCTCTGTGGATCTTCAGGCTGTCTATGAACTCATTTAAAAGGTCCTGCAGAGACCTTACCTGTTTCCCTCCTTCCCATCCTCTTTTTTCTAACTGCTGTTGCTTCTGCTGCCAATTTTGATAGCAGGGGAAATAGCTCTAGATTTCCCTCCTCATTGGCCCCTCCTGCAAGTGCTTCAGTAAACGCTGGGGAACACCTTGGAAAGCTTGGCTTAGTCTGTTTGCAAAGCAAGAGGCTAAACCAGGACAACACAGCTGAAATGTGGTGCCAAAATGTTCACATGTACGCAAACCACAGAGGCAGCTCGTGTCCTTTCAGGACATCTTCTGCCTTGCCCTGCCTTCCCAGGGTTTCTGTGTGTAGGTAAGTGCACATTTCTATGCTAGAGATGGTAAAGGTTGTATGAGTATTTGTGATGTTTTCTAATCTTGGTGGAAGTGCAAATGGAAAGAGAGGTGCACACACTGGTATAATTTTCAGTAAATGTTTGAGAGGCATACTCTGTTTTAAATACTCTAAAGTGAATGTTTTTTTGAGGGGAGTGGTGTTTTTTTGGAAATCACTGAGCATCTTTCCCCTGATAACTGAAACTTCTTTGTATTTTCTTAAAATATTCCCACTTCAGAGAATGGCTTCTCGTATCAGCTATCATTACTGCTAAGCAGGAGTTTTACAGTTCCCAATTTGCTCTATTTATTACATTTCAAATGTAATAATGAAGTTTATTATCCTTCAGAAAGGAAGAAATTGTTTACTGACCACTATTTGTAATTTCTTTTGCAAATGTGAACAAGAACATGCTTGATTTTAGCTAAGGTCTTGCTGCTGCTACTACTTTTACCATTTACAAATAAAATAAATCCTGTCTAAAATCCAGTAGTGCCCATTGGAGCTTTCCTCTTGGGAAACTATTGCAGTGTCTTTCAAAAATATGAAAATATTATAAAGTCTTTCTCTATTCTGAGTAGAGACACTGTAAAAATGGTACTGTGGGGTTTCTCCTGTGCATCTCAGTGATTACACTTGATGTGTAGACTTAAAACAGAAAAAACAATAAGTGAAGTCTGTAGCTTTATTGATACAATGAACTGATTGGTCTTGAAGAGAATGTTAAATTACCCTTATGGCCACCCAGAACACTCCAGCAAGAAGCCCTTCAGTCACTCTGCATTTCTCACTTGAAGGAGGAGATACAGCCATCCATACCTCCTGTCCTTCACGGCAGACTCAGGGACTCGCAGCAGACCAAAGCCCTGCCTGGGTTGGACACCACTTCCCAACATACCTAATGTGCTGTTTTACAAACTGCCTCTATGCTGTAACCCAGGAGTGTCTTGTACAAATACATTGACAGGATAACTAGACTTTCTGGCAGCTGAGGGTGTGGCGGGAAAAAAGGTATAGTGTTGACCAGGTTTACCTTCCAAACCTGAAGGAGTGATGAGCCCCAGCCTGAGTAAGGCAGAACTGGTAGGATGAAGCACAGGAATATAACTATAGTAAAAGAAATGAAGGCACATCTCTGAAGAAGTAGGGTTGTAGCTATCAGCACCCCATCGTGCCTCTGTTGATCAATTTGTAGCTTGTAGGAGGAAAGGGGAAGCAGAAAGACCTTGTGCAATGAAACCTAAAGGACAGAGGAGAGGGAGGGCCTGCTTACTGCCCATCCACTCTGCCTTCCTCCTTGCTGACTGCTTCCAACACACCATTCATGAAAGATGTTAAAACTTATTCCATAGTTGGTCTTCCTCCACCCTGGTGTCTGCTTTCTCTGCAAGCTGAGATTCATTGTTGAAAGTCCTCAGTCTCCTACTTCCCCAGCATGGCTGCCCACAGACCTCCCTCCTGCTACCCTTGTCTTGAACAGCTAAGGCTGTGGAGGGATGCAGGAGATGCATCTCCCTATGCAGCATAGACCGCATGAGATTGCATCGGTAGCTTCTGTAGTCCAGCATCCTGTGCCAGCGAAGCAGCTTTCTTTATGGTTCAAAATCAGGGACCAGCATTGTCCTGGAGTGTTTGTTTTTAGCTGAGGCAGTTAACAGTTTGCACACAGTCATACCTAAGAGTTCGCTACTTTATTTATCCAGTGCACTGCAAGGGGTAGTGTCATCATCTTGAGTATTGGACACCTGTAGGGCACCTGTTCTTCAGATTCTGTGGGGAGGACAGATAGTAAGGAGAGAGAGAGACCACCAGGACTCTCATGGCAACAAAAGATCATGTACTTGGGGAATGACCTGGGCTGCATGCTTTGACGTGATACTTGTGGTAACCCATTGAGAAACACACAGACTTAGCAGTGCTGTCCATAGAGGAGCAGGCAATGTGATCACTCTCTCCACAGGGAACTGGAGCATATCTATATGTTGGGGTCTAGATGCTAAACCCCTGTTTGTATCCAAACATTTCTTCTCATCTCCAGAAACAACCACAAACCAAGACAGCAAATACAGGGACTGGGCTGGGGGTACCAAATGTTTGGCTTGTCAGTGTTTTCGCTCTATGTAGCCCCATGTTTCATTATTAAAAAGGTTTTGTTTTGTTTTGATTTTGACCCTGAAGGCAGGTGTTTTCAACCTTTTGACAATCCAGAGTGTAGTTGCTCTGGATAACACATTGAAGACGCACATGCAGGGAGTCTGAGTGGCTTTTAGTGTTGCATTGGAGCCCATGCGGTTCTGCATTACTTAGCAAACATTAGCAGCAGCAGTCAGATGAGAAGCTTGGTAGTAAATCTGTTGTGAGGGTCAAGAAGGAACAACCTCACATTGCAGTCTGCTGAAATTCCAGTTTAACCACTGAGGTATGAAAGTTGTACAAGAATGGAAAAGCAGAAAGCGAGAGCAAGCTTAAACTCAGCTTTATTTTGGTGTTTAGAAGTTGCACCAAAAAGGCGTAGAGTTTGTTAATTACTTTGGTAATTAGCACACAGATTTGTACACTGCTTTCCCATTCATCCCCCTCAGAAACAGATTTTAGAAACCGTTTCCCTAGACATGGAAAACATAAGTATTGTCAAGTGTCTTCTCTGAAAGTTCACTTGTCAAATCTAAGATAGTGTAGTTTCACCATGTTAAAGCTGAGGCAGGATAAAATGCTGCATGTTGCTTCCTACCTTGCTCAGCAGAGATATGGTAGCAAATTCACTTCCATGCATTGGCACAGTTACAGTGCTTTGTTTTCCCAGAGGGGCCAGGCCAGTTAGCTCTCCAGCAAGGCAGTGACAGGGCTAACGTGCTTTCTTCTCCTGTTACTCAGTCTCATGACTGGCATTTTTTTTTTTTTGTCTTAGTTTAACAGATATTTGTTGGCTTTCTTGGCATTATTCTCAGTAGACTCTCAGGTAATCACATGGGGCCATGTGTTGCCAGTGAATTATTTTGCACTATGCTTAGCAGCCTGGCTGGTGTATACCACCTGGAGCAACTGCTGGGTGAAAATCACACATGCATACCTAGGAATTAAAAATCATAGGCAGTTTTCTAAGCATCTCTAGATAGGCTTTTGAGTGTGGGACAAGGGAGGCTGGAAACTTTCTATTATTTTCATTACTTTGGGAGATGGGTCATTTAGAGCACCACTAGGTTAGGGTACATTGTTCTGTCTTGGCAAATATTTTGTCGAAGGGTACATACTATTTCTTTAAAAATATAGCCTAGGGGAGAGGAGGAAGAGTTCTTGGCAGAAACATTTACATGAAGCAGTGTGATAGAGCAGCCAGGGAATATATTGCATGCCAATAAAGTTCCTTCTTCAGTGTGAAAAGTGCATGCTTTGTGAGTGACAGTGGGTCTTTTTCTACCTTTTGATATTTTAACTTGACCCATCCACCAGCATGCCTTTTCAATCCTTTCCAAAGAGATGCCAAAGCTAAAGAGAATTTTTTTTTTTTTGAGAGTAATCTGTGACCCGGCAAGGTTGGCTGTAAGGTTTGTTTGTTTTTCTCTCTTCCCCTGGTTCCTACTATTCTCTTACTCCCACATTCTATCTGACTCTTGTTTTCAAATGTATTCTTTAGCCTTCTCCTTCCCTACCTACTGCATCCTGTGTTCTGCTTTCTGACTTCCTTCTCTTTTCTTATAACTTTTCTTTCCAGTTCCTCTTTGTTCTGGTCCCCAAGGAGCAAGGAGTGAAACATTAACAGTTGCTGAAGTACCGAGTTAGTATGGCTGTTATGAGTTTAGAGTTCAGGTGAGGGCTTTGGGAGACATCCTGTGTGTATGACATTGTGCCCCAGAGTCCTTTGCACTGCTTCATTGCTGGGGTAGCAGAGAGGAAATGTTTTATCTGTGCTTCACCCCCTATCATCTACAGTCTGGCATTTAAGATAAAAATAGTGATCAAAGTCTATCTTTGCTAAGATATGGATGTTCCAGTTATTACAACTCAGTTAACAGGCATAAATTGCTCTACTATTATCAGATGTGTGTCTCATTTATAAAAAAGAAGCTGAAAAGCTTCAGACAACAGGGTAAACAAAGCAAGTGGATTTGAATTATCACGTCTCGATAGGGTATATGGGAGTTGTAGGTACTATGACAGTGGTTTGGAAAACACCATTTCACAGTAAATTCAGCATGTGTACCTCTGTCTTTCTAAGTTGGAGTGCTGCTTTTACAGTAAAGCTCTTGGATTGGTAGGGCATACATCCCTGTGTTATCTGTACCTCTTTGTCAGTTGAGGATCACCATCCTCAGAAAACTATGCTTACAACACAGAATCATAGAATCAACTGGGTTAGACAAGACCTCCGAGATCATCAAGTCCAACCCTTAACATGTTCAAGAACTTCCTCTACTGATGTCAGCATATCCTGAATATAAATCACAGGTATAAAATACATTACTAATAATATCTCCATGTTGCATGGGTAAGGCTGGAAAATGTAGGTCTCTATTATCCTCCTGAGGATACATCTAATTTGTGTATTGTGAGCTTTTATAGTGTCTGAAAATACACCTTTACAGACCATATAGAGAAGAGCATTTTCTGGATGAGGTTAGCTGTAGCCAGAGGTTTGATTAGTCTGATCCTTGTGGTTCACAAAATCTACTAAGTGGAAATGTGTTTGGAAGAAGAAACTTTTTAACATAACAGTCAATGTGCTGGCAAATTTATCTTTCTGCTAATTTTGTATGGCTGTGATGCCCAGATAGTTATCAGTTGTGTGCTAATGTAATCTTCTGTCCTGCTGGTTTATTTATAAACTAGGATTGGTCTGTTTATGTGTGGCTGCATATGGCAATTAGTTTTCACTTTTTATCTTACTTTACACATTTTTCTATATGCAAGACATAAGGAAGAATCCACCTTGTAAAACAAGTTTGATATAAATGGATTGGTGAGTAGATAATACCTGTCCTGTTGGAATACTATGTACTTTTACCAACATCATTCTAACAGAGAAATAAATAGAGAGAAATTAAAACCAGATGTATTTTTATCTATATATGTATAAAATTTCACTGTGTTTCAGATTTCTAGATGATTTTATACATTTTTCATTTAACTTTTGTAATTTAAAATATTGGGCTTGGGAATGTAACTGCAGTAGGTAGTTATTCTGTGATTTCTTGCAAGACTACTTGAAATAAAAAAAGAAGCTAACACAAAGGTGATTTTTAAAATGGGGAAATATACTCACACATATATATATATATTAGTTTAACGCATATCTTCTAACTTGTTTCAGGTTGAAGAAACTTCTTGAGCAGGAGAAGGTCTATCAAGCCCGGAAGGAGAAGGAACATACAAAGAGAATCAATAAACTAAGAGAAGAACTAGTCAAGCTCAAATCATTTGCACTCATGCTGGTGGATGAAAGACAAATGCATATTGAACAACTTGGTCAACAAAGCCAGAAAATACAGGACTTAACCCAAAAACTAAAAGAAGAAGAAGAAAAGCTTAAAATTATTAGTGCAAAAACTAAAGAAGATGGACAAAAACTGATGAAGTTAGAGGCAGAACTTGAACACAAAACTTCATCATTTTCTCAAGAACATGAGGAGATGACTGCTAAACTGGGTAATCAAGAGTCACATAATAGACAGCTAAGGCTTAAGCTAGTGGGGTTGACTCGCAGAATAGAGGAGCTGGAAGAAACTAACAAAAATCTTCAAAAAGCTGAGGAGGAACTTCAAGAGCTAAGAGATAAAATAGCAAAAGGGGAATGTGGGAACTCTAGCTTAATGGCAGAAGTGGAAAACCTCCGCAAGCGTGTGCTTGAAATGGAGGGCAAAGATGAAGAGATCACAAAAACCGAATCCCAGTGCAAAGAGCTGAAAAATAAACTGCAAGAGGAGGAGCACCATAGCAAAGAGTTGAAACTTGAAGTGGAAAAACTGCAGAAAAGAATGTCAGAACTAGAGAAGCTGGAAGAGGCTTTCAGTAAAAGTAAGTCTGAATGCACTCAGCTACACTTAAACTTGGAGAAAGAAAAGAATTTGACTAAAGATTTGATAAATGAGTTGGAAGTGGTAAAGACTCGAGTGAAGGACCTTGAGACATCAGAAAGCAAGTTGGAAAAGGCTGAAATAAGCTTAAAAGATGACCTTACAAAGCTGAAGTCGTTTACTGTAATGTTGGTTGATGAACGAAAAAATATGATGGAAAAAATAAAACAAGAGGAAAAAAAGGTTGAGGGTCTAAACAAGAATTTTAAAGTTGAACAAGGGAAAGTTATGGATGTAACAGAGAAATTGATAGAAGAAAGTAAGAAATTTTTGAAACTGAAATCTGAAATGGAGGAAAAAGTGTCTAGTTTGACAAAGGAAAGAGATGAGTTAATTGGCAAACTGAGAAGTGAAGAAGAAAAATCCTCTCAACTAAGCTGTAGAGTTGACTTGTTAAAGAAAAGAATTGATGGTGTAGAGGAAGTAGAAAGAGAAATTACAAGAGGTCGAACCAGGAAAGGACCAGAGCATGGTTGTCATGAGGACAACAAGATTAAGGAACTCACTGTTGAAATTGAAAGACTGAAAAAACGCCTCAAACAATTGGAAGTGGTTGAAGGAGATTTGATGAAGACAGAAGATGAATATGATCAGCTAGAGCAGAAATTTAGGACTGAGCAGGATAAAGCTAACTTTCTTTCTCAACAGTTGGAGGAAATGAAACTCCAGATTGCCAAAACCAAAGCAATAGAAAAAGGTGAAGTGGTGAGCCAGGAGGCAGAACTGAGGCACAGGTTTCGTCTGGAAGAGGCCAAAAGCAGAGATTTGAAAGCAGA
Source organism: Manacus vitellinus (assembly GCF_001715985.3). Taxonomy (NCBI): domain Eukaryota; kingdom Metazoa; phylum Chordata; class Aves; order Passeriformes; family Pipridae; genus Manacus; species Manacus vitellinus. Next base: position 36,864,160 of record NW_021940604.1, read on the forward strand.
AGTTCAAGCTCTTAAGGAAAAAATCCATGAGCTGATGAACAAAGAAGACCAGCTTTCTCAGCTCCAAGTTGATTATTCAGTTCTGCAGCAAAGGTTTATGGAAGAAGAAAACAAAAACAAGAGTATGGGACAGGAAGTTCTGAACCTAACAAGAGAGCTGGAGCTTTCTAAGCGTTACAGCCGTGCTCTGAGGCCCAGCATAAATGGACGAAGAATGGTCGATGTCCCTGTGACATCCACTGGTGTGCAGACAGATGCCGTAAGCAATGAAGCAGCAGAAGAAGAAACTCCTGCAGTGTTTATAAGGAAATCCTTCCAGGAGGAGAATCATATCATGAGCAATCTGCGACAGGTAGGTCTGAAAAAACCCATGGAGCGTTCTTCAGTGCTCGAGAGATATCCTCCAGCAGCAAATGAGCTTGCTATGAGGAAATCTTGGATACCGTGGATGAAAAAGAGGGAACCTGGGGCTCAGGCAACTCCTGATAAAGGAGCCCGGACCCACGGTAGTCCAGCACATCCTGGAGAGGTTGTCCTTTCACCAAAACAGGGTCAACCTCTTCATATTCGGGTGACACCAGACCATGAGAACAGCACAGCAACTTTGGAGATAACCAGTCCAACTGCAGAGGAATTTTTTTCAAGTACCACTGTCATTCCTACTTTGGGAAATCAGAAGCCACGAATAACCATCATTCCCTCTCCAAACGTTATGCCACAAAAAGGAAAAGGCAGTGAAAGTCCAATGGGCCCAGATCGTTCTATGTCTCCAGTCACTATAACAACGTTCTCCAGGGAAAAGTCCCCAGAGGGAGGGAGAGCACCCTTTGCCGACAGACCTGCATCGCCAATTCAGATTATGACAGTATCAACATCTGCAGCACCAGCAGAAATCTCTGTCTCTCCACAGTCACAAGATATGACCATGGGAAGAGCTGTCTTCAAAGTAACACCAGAAAAGCAAACCGTCCCGACTCCAATCCGCAAGTACAATGCCAACGCCAACATTATTACGACAGAAGACAACAAAATCCACATCCACCTAGGTTCCCAGTTTAAACGTTCTCCCAGTGCTGTACCTGATGGTGCAAGTCCTGTGATAACAGTGAGACCAGTGAACATAGCAGCAGAGAAAGAAGTTGTGACTGGTACCGTCCTTCGATCACCTCGAAACAACCTGTCCTCGCGACCCGCAGCGAGCAAGGTGACAAGTACCATCACTATAACCCCTGTTACAACGTCTTCCACCCGAGGAACACAATCAGTGGTAAGCAGCCTAGTCTCATGATGTAGTCTTCGTGGTAAGGAGAAGGGCAACTCTGGTTTGGATTTGAGATACCAGAAGGAAAATGGGTGAGGTGAGGAGAAACTCTTGACTTCCCTACATTTGTTTCAGATACGAGCTTAATTATAAAATCAGAATTTGTCTGATTCATATTACCACTATTGGATGCTGATATAGTTTTGGTATTATCTCCTAAAGCAGTAATTTTCAGAGGAAGTCCCTCCAAAGTTACTTTCAAGTTATTTTCATAATGGCAATCCAGTAAAATTGCAAGTGAGAGACAGACGGACAAAGAATGATGGAGATGGCAGAGTAAGAAATTGTATTTTTATTTTCTGTGAGTGCAATTCCTGACTTTTGAAAATACTCCTCATGTTTTTTAGCTTGGTTGGCGGGTCTTTAGACTGATCATGCAGGCTGGTGTTTCTTTGGTATAATCCCATTATAGTTATAATTCAGTTAATGTCTGCTCTAATACTGAACTCCAAAGGAATAAGTAAGCAGACATATTATCATTGCTTACAGCTCCAAGCCTCTTTCAGCCAGTGAATAGTAAAGCTCTTTTTGTTCCTCTGGACTTCTGCAAGTGCTGTATTACAATAGTGCTTCCTTTAACATATTTTTTTCTGCTTTCTCTCTGGGCTTCTGTGGTGGTACCCCAGCTTGCTTTTCCTACTTCAATCAGTTTCTCACCTCTGTCTTTAATCGCAGTGGACAGTATTTATTGATAATCCTTCCCCCGATTTATTATTGGATGCAGTTTTGTGTTGCTTTAGTTGGAAACACCCTGGAAAGAAGAATTTAACTGAAATAGAAAACCATCAGTACTGTATTAGTCCAAAAACTTACTCTTACTTAGCTAGACAGAGTCTGCAACAGATGCTTAGGGGAAGATTATTTTGAGTAGGTAAACACACAGTAATATTTCCCTCAGTGTCTGTTCCTAGTTTTTGGCAATAGGTGGTTATTTCTTTCTGAACCAAGGCCTGTAGCAACATCTTTGTCTTTAATAGGCCGTGGCTGAGTTTTCTTCTATTTATTCTTTAAATTACTTTTTGAACTCATTTATACTGCTGTTTCCACAACATCAGGGGGCAGTGAATTCAGTTGTGGGCTTTGGAAAAAATGCTCTTTTGTTCAATACCTTCTATGCAATACCTTCATTGTTTACAGCCTCTTTCTTGTATCTTGAAAAATACTGAATAGTCATCCCCTGTTCATTTGTCCATGCAGCTCAGGAGTCTGCAGACCCCTACAACACGCCTCTTCAGCCATCTCTTTCCAAGCTGAAATATCGAAGTGTATTTAAGATACACTTCCACACCTTTGCAGAGAGGCTGCCATCCCCATTTAAGCCTTCTGACATTAAGAAAACTTGCATTCATCATACAGATTTGTTTGGGGTTGCACATGTGCTGTCTCTCTCCCCACATATATAATGTATTGTTGTACATTTACTGTACAGTGCTTTCCTACATATTAGAGGCAACTGTTCATTTTTTAAAAAGTCTTGAATTAATTAATTTACAAACTCCTTTGTCTCTCAGAAGCTTGGAAAACTTGTTTTTAAACTTTTCTTTTTAACTAGATGTCTGTCTCTACTGTGATGATGCACTGAACCATGGCAGACAAAACTTTTTTGTTTTGTTTTTTTCTGGCTAAAAACTGGTTTCTTTCTTCATCCTTCCTGATTTGGAATGTAAGGAAAATAGTTCAACCATAAGATTTACTTTATCTTATGCTTCCCTCTGCTTTTTAATGTCCCTAGTTAGATGAGCAGGCAACTTCGAACAAGCCCAAATGTGCCTTTTCCTCCCCAACCTCCTGCAAAAGAAAAACAAAAAAGAAAACAAGTTGCATATTCTCCAGCTGTTTTGCAAATGACAACTTTACAAAACAGTCAGAAAAAACCAAGTATCTGATCATTTACTCAGTAACCCTAGCAGAAACCAACATTGATACAATTTTGAGGGTTTAAGTTAATAAAATCAAACAAGACAAATTGATACACAGCTGCTTTCTTTAGCTCACTGGATTTAAGTTTTGTCTTAATGTTCCTTATACAAGATGCTTTGTACAATGTGCTAATGCAGTGCCAAGCTACAAAGGGGAAGTCTGAAATTCCTAGCTCTCATCTCTTCCTATAACAGATTTGCAGTTACTGTATTCCTGTTTGAAAACATTTAGTTTTTCCCATTTGAATTTATAGAGTTATCTTCAGTGTGCACACACAGTACTTTTAAATGTTCAGCCTGAACTGTGGTGTCTCTCTGCATATGTGAGTCCAAAACCAGAGTCTGTGATTTCATTGTGGACCCTCATGATTTTTGAATCCCATGAATCCCATGGATTAATAGGGGTTCTGGTTGCATTGATTTACACTGACATACTCTATAGAGTATCTAGAGATTTATATTTTATTATATAAAATGAGACCCTGTCCAAAAAAAGACACAGGCATCTGAAGGAGAACATGAGAAATTTTTGAGCATTTAATCAAGAAGAATCAAAAAAGGCACCCCTCAGTGACAATATCTCCACTGGTACCTGGACTCACTGGACTCAAATGTTTTGGAAGTGCTTCATGTTGTGCCTGCTGGACAAGCCCAGGGCTGGCCAGCTGAGCAGCAGGTCTCATCACAACAGTCCCACAGGGGTCTCCACAGCAGGAGCTGATGTGATGGAGCCTATTTGATCAGTTGGATTGAGTTCTGCGTTTAACAGAATCATCACCACTTTGATGAAAAAAAAAAAAAGAAAAAGAACCAAACCCTAAAATGGTAATTGCCTTTTCTATGGTAGCCTATGGATTTAGACAGTTCCCACAGAAGTAGAAAACAGGGGGGTTGGTTCTCCTTAGCTTGATTAGAGTCAAACCCACTCCTAGGGAGATACCTGAACTACCCTAGCAGACCTAGGAGATTATTTTTTTTATTACAGGTGGACCACAGAGTACATGGAGACCAAAATGAGCCTGAAACTGTAGCCTGGTTGTTAGTCTTGCCTTAGCACATTGGCCCAAATTCCTGTTCCCAGGACAGTTCATACAGTTTACAGTAAAAATCCCACAAAATAAAAACAAATATTCTTTGTGGACAAAAACCCAAACAAACTGTGGTGCCTATATCCTGTTTTTTGATTCAAGCCTTATATTTGGTTGTAGGATTGCTGGTGAATTTGGATCTTCTTTGGCTACCAGGATAGGTGTCAGTATTATAATCACATAATCCCTGTGCTCCCCACCTCCTACAAGCCTGACATCAGTGCCAGCTGTTTATGCTGCCAGGCTCCACAGTGACTTCAGTGCCATGCAAATCTGCAGGAAGCAGAGGGAATCCTGGCTGCAGCAGAGCCAGCGTAGTGGCACAGCACCAACCATGCAGAGCGTCCTGTGACCGGAGCAGGAAGGCACAGCTGAGAGGCTGTTGGGTGCCAGAGCAAACTAGACACACATTTATGCAGTTATGAGGCTACTTTCGTTTGGGCAGCATTTAGTTTAAGGTTGGCATCTAAATGTAGCTCTTTGTAGGTGACCCAGATATGCTTTAGGCATCTGCTAGAGCTGCTGGAGGTCCAGGGATCAGCTCATTTGCCCATGCAGAGGTGTGTGGTGGTGGCTGTGTGTCCTGTGGCAGTTGAGACACATACATGAGGCTGGGAGGCATAGCACAGACCTGTACCTTTCTGCTATGGCAGCTGATGGGACACCTCAGATGGCACAGGATGCCTCAGTGTGGGCACCTGAGTCAGCCTGTTGTCATCAGTCCCCTTGTCATCCCTGAGGCCTGTGTGCTGGCTCCATGGAGACTGGCGCGTGATTTCAGCTGAGACATGGCTAGCTTCAGTGTGAGCTGAATTGCCCACGGGGGTCCACTGACTGTATTGGCTACTTTTCCAGTCCCACTCTTTCAGGATGCAATTGCCTAAACATACTTTTTTAGTGTCATTTTAAGTGCCTACCTAACTTCCAGCTGCTTTATCAGAGATTGCATGTCTCCTTGGGTCCTGTGGCTTATCTGCCAACTCCAGCTTGAGTAGCCCAGGGCATCTCAAATTACACTAGGTGTCTGTTGGTCACTGAACTGAACCATTTCTGTCCAGGGCAAGCTGGGCCCTGATCAGATCAGGGACAAAAGCTGAAAATCACCTTTGTTCTTAAAATATTCCAGAAGTCAATGTGTGCATGAAAGCACTGGTGTGTGTCAGTAAAATGCCCCAAGCAAGATCTGTTACAAACTACTAAAACATGCTAAATGTTTTGTACATTCACATTACTTTTCTTCCTTTAATGGGACTGTCCAGCCTTACTGCAACTTCACAGGTTAATAAAACCAGCCAGTGTCCTCGGTGAGGGCTGATGATTGACTAAACCAGCTCAGCAGTTGTGTGTGTTCATCCCACTCTCAGTAATGTCTCTAGTAACCTCACTCAAGTCCCCATGGTGTTCCAACACCACATAATGCCTCACTAGCTCAGAGCCAGCCCACATCACCCAGCGTCCCATGGGGTCTCATCTCGTGCGCTCCATGCCAGCTGTGTAAGAGTTCCTTCCTGTTTGGACCCACATTCCTGGATCAAGCAAAAGGCAGCAGCCTACAGACAAACAGGGCTGGAAGGAACGGCCTAGAGTTTGTTTCTTGGAAGGAATGGCGAAGAGACAGACAGTGGGTTTTCTGCCAGACAGGACAGACACAGGGGAGAGTGTCCTCTGCTTGCCTGCCCCGTCACGCACCAGAGGGGACTGCCGGCTGGAGAGGCACCTTTGTGCCATTTCACTTGGCAAACACAAAATACTTTAGCAGCTGCGTGTGAAGCAGGCATTAGCTTCCATAGGATGAACATGTTAGTATGCTGTAAGGAAGGCAACTAAGAAATTTAAACCAAGTTAGAGTCTTTTCAAAGTGCTTTTGAGTGATTTAGGCTTGAAATGAGTAACTTGAAAGTGCCCAAATCCTCAGTTAATAATTTACATGTGAATAAAGCTGAAGAAATGCCTGAGATTCCAGCTACTCCATTTGATTGCCTCATGTTTACACACTGTGGAACTCTTTCAGGGAGTACAAGATGTTTGTCATTTGGGTTCCCTGGGATGTTGACATATTTTCCAAGGCTGATGGAATGCATTTGCATGTTTTGCCCTACACAATTGTATGGGCCTAACTTGTTTTGACATCTACATGTGAGTTCCATATTAGCCTTTACACTGCTATTGTAAATGTTGCTCTTAGTTATTGAAAATGGCTTCCTTCCTGTCAAGCAGACTGCATTCAAGTTTTCCAATTGTGATTTTTTTTGAGTGTACACATGGGGTTTTGAACCGTCCTTAGAAGATTAAGGAATGGTTTTCCTTTGCATACTCAGGATGCGGACAGAAAGCTCTGATGCTACTGACTGAAAAATGTTGGAGAGAGAAAAGTGCTCCTTTGTTGAGCATTTTTACGAGAATTTTTTAGTAAATGTGCAAATACATGTTGCAGCTGACATGATCCCTTAACTGAATCTATTTCAGTAGTTTAGTTTTATTTTACTTAAGTGTCATAAGTTACAGGGTTTAGTAATTTAGCAGATGGGTCTAGCTAGAATTCCAGGATCTTATGAGAATTGTTCTCTTTCATTAGATCAAAGTCTTCATCCATTATCTGAACAGAAAACAGTCACATATGAAAGTCAGCCGAGACACTGAAGTTGTCACCATGAACATTTGTGTCTGTATTGCACACTGCAGGAGATAAAGCCCATTTTCCTTTCAGAATTGTCACGTTTAGAAGTATTCTCTTTAGGTCATGGTTCATAGGGGGTAGCTTCCAGTTTTGACCTTGCAGAGTACATGTATCATTATCTGGCCAACAGAGACAGAAAATGCAATTGGCCCTTTTGAATCTTTTTATCCTATCCAAGTACTCCCTGTGCGTTTACAGGGTGGGATTCAGTTGCCTAAGCATATGAACTGATTACAGTTTCAAAGCTATGGGATAACTCTGGCCTGGCCTCTGTTTCAGACTCCAGAAGGGCACATGAGCCATGTTGAGTCTGCCAGCTCCAGAACAACCACTTAGGCCATTTTTATTTTTTTTTTTTTAATTCTGAAGTACTCACACTTGAGGATAAGTGTGCTTGGTAGGCTGTTGGCCAGGGCAGCAGATTGGCAGAAACAGTAAAATGACCATGTCCACACTGCCATGAGGTATCCCTGGAAATCTGGGTTGGCTGCTTCGCCTTCACGAGAGTTCATCAAGTTGTGGGTAGGACTAGAGGGGGAGAGCCTTTTTCTACATCCTTCCTACCACAGTCACAGGAAAAGGAAATCCCAATCTTTGCTCTGTCTCTTTCTCTCAACTCCCCTGCTCTTCCAGTGCAGAAATAAGTGGGCCCAGCCATGACCCCAGCATACTTTGTGAAGTAAAATTCAGTTTTATCTATAATGCTGAGCTATCATGCCCCAGCTCTGAAAATGTGGCAGTTACCCTGGGTTCAGTGTTAGCCTCACATGGCTATACTGTTTTGAGGACTCTTGTTAGTCTCTCTACACAATGCTAATATTGTACCTGTCTGACAACTAAGCCAGTGTTCTGGTATCCTCTAAGGTCAGCCTGCACTGTGTTCTGCTGTGGAATGGGAGTTTTGCAATGATTCCCATCCTGATCCCATCTTGATCCAAAACACTGGACCTCAGATTTGGGAAACTCATTTGATCTCGACTTACCTTCAGCCATATTCTAGCAGTATGTGCCACAGCCAGATTCCAAATGTGAACGTTACTTGATTTGGAATAGTGTTGTTTAAGAGATAAATGAAGAACCAATGAAAAGTGTAAGGTAAGAATCTATGTGAAGAAAAAGTCCTCCATTCATGGCATTTTTCTCTGTCTCTCTCTTTTGCAGACAGGCCAGGATGGGTCATCCTCGAGACCTACACCCACCCGCATTCCTGTGTCAAAAGGTATGAAAGCAGGAAAGCCAGTAGTGGCAGCCCCAGGAGCAGGAAATGTGACAAAATTCGAGCCTCGTGCCGAGACTCAGTCTATGAAAATAGAACTGAAGAAATCTTCAGCCAGCAGCTCTGCCTCCCTGGGCGGGGGTCAGGGCTGATGGCAGTGGCTCAGGGGGTACGTTCTGCAGGTTTTACTGCTCCCATGGAAGTCAGCCCCCCCGTCTGTGTAGTTGCTCACGTTTGCCTGTACTAATGAAGTCCTGCAGCTGTCACTTACAAAAAACTAATAAGTGTGTGCACTGACTACTTAAGTAACAATATCCTTTTGTTTTCTTGAATTCAAATTTAAAAAAGGAAAAAAAAGCCATCATAAAGGCAGTTCTTGTACGCCAGGAAGATTTTCAGTCTAGGAAATGAGAATGGTGCAGCTAAACTAGGTTATTAATCTAGTTCAGGAATTCTTAATGATGGACTTGGTCATTTGAAGGAAGTTCGGTCACTTTTACTGATTGTCTTTCACCTTAGGGAATCACTTTCCACCTTTGCTACTGCATGGGACACTTTCCTTCCTGCCTGTGATCACATTATTGAAATGCCACTTGGCCTAGGGAAGCAATGCCAGGAGACAGTGCACTTGAGGTCCTGTTTTACTGAAAGCTAGTACCTCAGCTGTGGGAGGGAGGGGAAGAGAGAAAGGATGGGCACTGTGTGACCTGCCTTCTCTTGAGGAGCCTCCCATCCGAGTCAGTGTTTCTCAGTGGTGAGGTGCTTTCTCAAGATAGTTACAGAATTCAGGGGCATAGGGATGTAGCACAATGTTTGGCAGCAGCAGTGTTAAGCACCAACTTAATTCTTCCAGAGGTGATTAACATTTGTAGACAGTACTCAAAAACAGGTCCCTGACTTACACACACTGGGTACTGCCAGCTCAGTGCTCAGATGAAGCTACGTGAGCCAAAAAGTCTTTAGTCTTTAGCAAAGCTGAAGAAACACTGATCTGGCTAAAATCAATACTGTCCATTTATGGCTGCTCCAAAGATCACTAACACTATGAAGCAAGTCACTCTGTTGACCTGACTAGGTCAGGTAGTTGTTGTTTTCTTTGTTGGGATCTTATATTTAAACCTTAGTTGTCAAGCATCTGTATGTCTTAGAGGGGAAGTCAGTAAAGACTGCTGGTGGCAGGAATTGCTATCTAAAGGCACAGCTCAGGCACAGACAGTGAAAGAGAGAGGGTTTGATAAGGAAGTTAGTCTCATTTTTCAGTGCTGTATAATATGTTGTCATAAATACAGACTGCCTCACAATGCCATGGTGATTCATTGTTTTTCCTTCCCTCTTTGTAATTTCCTCATTTATACGCTTGCGTTTTTTAAGCATGTTCTAAGGAATTGTTCCAGCATGGAAATAGTGTGGATGCCCATGATTGTTATGATTTTTTGATTTAATAACAGTAAAGTTATTAAAGGACATTTCCATTAAGCGATCAATTTCCACAGAAGAAAGTCTCAACCAAAAGAAATGGAGCCAAGCAGACCAATAAGTGATGGGTTTAAAGTTTGTATAATGCTTCAACCATCTCAGCAAGCTGTGAAGGACCCAGCGGTTGAAACAGCTTTCAGAAAGCAAGGCGGGAAGACCACCCATAAATAATAAATACAATTCACAGAAAGGAAAATGCACCCGTGGGTGAAATATGAAATGGCTTTCTGTCTAGGAGAAGAGATTTGATGGAAGAATCTGTCACAGAAGGTCAACAAAATTATATTCATCCAAGCAGTGTTTAGTTTTCAGTCTGTGATTTGCATTGCTCTCCAGTTTAAGATCCAGATATAGCAATTAGCTGACCATAAAGCTGGTATTTTATTATTCGCATGAAGGGCATTTTTTAATTTGCCACATCAAAAAAGAAGTAGGTTTTGGGTTTTTTACATATGTAGCACCTACAGTACCTGTTAATTCTAAGGTTCTGGTTCCTATGGCCTCCAAAAATCAGATTAATATTTGTAGCATTTTTCCCAACACCCTGTTCAGTATTTCAGATAAAACTTGGGAACTGGAATTATCAAGCAATGTGAGTTACTGTTTCAGAAATACATCAGATGCTCTCAAGTAATTCTTATCACTTGAAAGCCTCAGTATGTCAATAAATTGGTGCTGAGATCTTACTGTTCTTGTTGTAACACGGATTTTTTAACAGATGTTTGAAGAAAACACATTTTTAAGAGCTTTTTGCTGGATATTCACTCTAAATACTGGCACTGAAGCAAGTCTTAAGGTCAAAACAGTCGTTTAAATAATATTGTGAACATGAGCCCTGAGCTAATGTGGCTTGATACAGTGATGAACTACAGCTGCCTTTTAAGCCTTCCTTATGTCAGAGAAACTTAGTTCCTTAGTTAACTGTTGCTGCAGTCAAGGCAATGTTCTGTGCGTGCCTGTGGTTGAAAATTTTTTTTTTTGTTTGAGGTCTAAGAAACTAATTCACCTGCAGAAACAAGCCAGCCACACAGTACCTGAAGTCCAGGGTACACAAACTGGTTCAACTAGAGCCAGAACTGCAGGCGCAATCTGGGGATTGCTCCTATGGCGTCAGTAGGATTTGATGAGACAGATTTGAGAAATTCCAGACAGGTCAGACTGAGGATCCTGTTATTTTTCCCAGGGGGAGCACAACAAAAAGGAACTTACGCTCCACAGCAGAAACCTAAAGAGTTGGAATCAGGCAGCTGGTTTAACTGTTAGCTAAAAATAGATACTTAGTTATAAATTTTAACATCTGTTTTAATTGAACTTATCCTTGTTTCTTAAAGGTAGAAGAAGGTTAAGATGAAGAAAAAAGAAAGCCTATAGTTCAGAAGTCTTAAAATTTGAAGTGTAACTCTGTATTATATTGGAATTTCCTCTAAGTCTGAAGGCAATTATGTTTAGTGACTACAGTAAGACTCTCCATTCAATAGGTCAGGTCCAGAAGGCAGTTTAAACAACCAAGTCTAAAGACAGTGTCTAAGCCCCAGAGGCATCCTGAAGATCTTCCTGATGTTCTTCCACTGCCTTTGTCTAGTCAGGGTTTCTGTTGTGAGTTAACTCTAGCACTGCAGCCTCTGAACCTCACCAAGATCCATAATCCAGGTATTCCTGTATTTCTTCTAAGAGCTTCTAAGTCAAGCCACAATTTCATGGTCACTTAAAGTCAGGATGTAATCCCACACTGGAGTGAAAAGCTGTAGTCCTGTCTTTGTCAACTCCAGCCAAGAAAGTGCTCACTTAGTCACTCAACATGTGGTTGTCCCTTGAGCTGGCACAAGTGTTTGAACCTAACTGGGGAACTGATCTGAATTAAAAGGAATGTGGCAAAACAAAGAAAGGCTAGCTTCAATATAGCTCAGTTCCAGGCTCTCAGGCCTGAAAAAGAAGGAAGGCACAGGAAACCAGGGGCTGTTTTAAAGTGACTGGAATCATGAAGGCTTCCTAGTAGATAAATACCACAGAAATGGAGGGGTAGTACTGCTTATTTTAAAAAGTTTTTGATTGAAACCTTTTTTCAAATGTATGAGACAGATCCCCCTTTCCAGCAATACCTGAGGAGACTCAAACTCACATCAGCTGCAGGCAGGTTCACCAATGGCACTGACAGACTGAGGGGGGGAAGAAGGTGGCATTCTTATTCCCTCCTTTGAAGGCTGTGCTGTTCTGCATGAAGTGCTTCAGTATTCACTGAGCAGAAACAAGTGAGTGGTTGAGTGGTCAGGATATTGAACTAGGAGGAGGGAGCCCCCCTGTTTTCATGTCTCTGTTCCAAAGGCTGCCTTTGAGCCCAGCCTTTTGTGAAAAAAAAAAGCTTATAAGATGAAGTGTCTGTGTTCGTCCATCGTTCCATCTGTCCTTCCCTGATGAATAACACTGAACAGAGCAACCAGTTTCAACCAAACCTAACAAAGCAATAGGGGTCTTCAGAATAAGAAGTTTTTCCACTTTAATGAAAAGGGTGGCAGAGAAGAGGAGCAAGATCTTAGCAGTGCCCCACTGCGTGGAAGACTAGAGCATGAGCTCACCTTCATACAGCATCAAAGAATGAACACAAGAGAGTGATGTCAGAAGTACCACAAGGACAAGCTTTGTTCAAACCTCAGATTTGACAAGGCAACAAAGAATCCAACTCTGATACACTAATCCATAGGAAAATACTAGGGCCTTTATTTACAGGGCTTTTTTGTATTCTACGTTAGTGGATTATAATGCGTAAAACAAGCTTTCCTAAGTGATCATCTGGAATCATTCATCCTCATACTTTCTCTCTCTCTTACCTTTTTCTCTGTCATTTTGTTTGGTTTTTATTTTTTTAATGAAGTGGAACAATTTCAATAGCAAAACACACTCAACTCAGAGTCATAATGATAGTTAAAATGGTTCGTCAGGAAACTAAGGTGGCTGAGAACCAATCTTTGCATTTTTAGTTGCTTTCAACATCAGCTGGAGAGATATCCTGTTTTGGCTGATGGCATGGCCATATAAGCAGTTGTGATAAGCCAAGCAATGGGAACATAGGACAGCAGTAAGGTGGAGAGGGGGAAGAGCAGGGAAAATGCCAACTCATTCATGAGCAGCACACATGGACCGAGAAGGTGCACCCTCAGTTCTCCAGGTGATCTCTCTGATTTTAAATTTAGTTCCTAATAAGTGTTCTACTGTGTTTCCTACGTTTGATCCCATCACCAGAATTACTGCTACATGTGAGTATTGCTAATGTAGTCATTAGCAGATCAATACATTTGAGAAAGCGTGACTAAAAATGAAGGAGCACAGAGCTTCAACCCTCATGCCTGAGGGATTTCTCTCAAGATTGGTAAACATGCTAAGTTAATGGCAGAGGTAAAACATATTTTCATTTATTTTGCGCACCCGTTTTCCTTTTGTGACACCCATTAGTGCGAATTTTGAAAAATCAAACAACACTTTGTGGTTCTTCTGAATATGTCCACGGAATATGCATGTTACTGTATTTAAACCACAAACCACTTACGGCTAATAGTAATTAGCATCATGTGAGTAATCTCTAAAGCCACATTAATATATTGATTCATGCCAACTGGATGCCAAGTCATAGGTCACTGCCTGAAATACACTACTCATGTTCAAAAACATGCTCAATATTTACATGAATATTCAGTAATTCTGATCAGATGTGGAAGAGCATGTCTTTAAAGAGAGTAAGCTACTGTCCTGCTGGGTGTCAGGTACTTGGCATAAACCGCAACAGTCAGGACAATTTTAAGACCAATTATATGTTCCCATCACACATCAGTGGCCAATTTCATTGAGTTGCTTTGAAATACGTAGTTTGCTGGCAGGAGTTTCTGTGAGCTCATCTTTCAAACTAAATGAAAACAACATCAGTGTGAGTTATCCTTATTCCCTTAATTTTGCCTGAGCTCTCTCAGGCAAAACTATATGCAACATTTCTCTTTACAGATGTTAACTTCACTTTGAATCTTACTCGCTACACACTGCTCTTAACCTGGCTTTTTTTTGAAAATGCCACCAGGGTTAACTACTGTGAGGTTCAGAACTATCAGCTCTGGGAGTCAGGTGTGAAACACTCAGGTGTGAATTGTTCTCCAAACAAAAAAACTTTTATTGGGATTTTAAAAGTAGAATTACTGATGTATGTACTCTTCTGTTGCTTGGGCGTGTGCTGTCTGTTGCACATAGATTTTTGTATTATCTGGTGTTACTTGTTTGTATATATTGTAAGAAGAAATTAAACTTTGTATGTTAAAATGTCAGTTTATGTGCTTCATTATATGAACCGGTATCCTGATGTGTTTCCTGGAGAAGTTCTGATTTACATCAGTGGGACTGAAAGCAGAATTAGCTGTTTCACATTAACTGTCATGAAAATCAATTGTTTAAGTTAATTCATAGCTCCTGGAACTATTCACATCTATAACGCTAAAAAAATTTATGTAATCATATCATTCTGACATAATCATATTCCTACAGAGGCTGGTCCAAAAGAACTCTTACAAAATGTGCCCTACTCTAATTTTAGCTTAATAGCTGCTCAGACACCTCTTTTAGTAACTACAGTATGTGTGTGTGTATAATATATATGTTTATATATATGTAAGCATTTCAAATACATACAACTGATAGACAATTATTTGATTTTTTTAAAATAGTTTCTCCTACTCTTATGCAAAATTGCTATATTGGGCCTGTAGGAGGAAGACTGATTGAGAAACATGCTGTAGTTTTGCTGTTCATTCAGTGACTGAGCCTTAACAAGGATATTTTTCTGATACCCATTTAGTTTTTAGAATTTTGTGTCTAAACTCCATATTAATATATACTGTGCATAGTAAATATTAAGAAAATAATTGTTTCATATAGAGTTCACATGACTCCCATTTAAATTAGGGGAGAGTTTGCCTGAGGTTACAGTCTGATATTATATAAATGCAGATTTTAACATAATATTTCACAAGAGCTTCAAGCTAGAACAGCAGTGGTTGTAAGGTAAATTCATACAGTAGTCTGTGATTCTTTCACATTCACTGCTCAAATGTGGTAGAACTGGTATACATATCTAAGATGGTGAAAATCATTTGTTAATGACAAATTGTATGGAAAATAAATCCTTTCAGTCTGGGAAATTCTATTATTTCATTTGCCTTAACATATTTTCTAGGATGTTGCCTAAGCACTGCTTTTCTGATTCAGGAATCACCATCAGCACTGTGATCTGCCATCTAGTGGCAAAGTTCTGGCACTAAGAGTACATGGAAAATATTTTCATTTTTCTTTCTTCTTATAATGTAACTTAAACATCTTGCAAATATTAGTTAGGAAGCAAACTAAAGCAGAAGTCAATAAAAATGTCAAAGGCAATAATGATTTGATTAGTGTCATTTCTTGGGTCGTGTAAATCTTGAAAAATTAAGACTATTAAAAAGGGAAGGAATCTTAAGAAAAATAATTTCCTGCATAAAACACAATTTTTCAGAGAAAAATGTCCTTGATAGCTAAATTCTTATATTAAAAAAGTTGCCTGTAAGAGCCATGTATATAGAATAGAAGAACAGACCAGGTCATTAGTACTTCAGCAGAGCCAGAGATTAATCAGGATTAGGGACCTCCTATATTATATATATTATATACATATATAATATATATAATATAATATGAGTTAAATCCAGCCTTTCAAAGAAAAGGTCAACACTTAGTTTTGCATGCTGTGGCTGAAATTTATCCCCCTTAAAGTCAGTAGCAAATTCAAGAAGACTTGCTGAATAAATCCAGCATAGGTTTGTAAGCCAAGTTTAAATAAAATAAGTGAGAAATGGCCCCATGCGTCTTCCTCATCTCCATTTCAGAATTGCCATCAGATTTGTGATGGATTTGCTTAGACAGGTTACAAGACATCCAACTCCAAGTCTTCCTTATGGAACTGGAACTTGAGTGTCCCTGTGGTTTAATCCATTCAACTGTATTTCTCTTTTCCCTATGGACGACCAAATGATAGTCTTGACATTGCAGTGGAAGCCAGGGGGCTCTGGGCCCTAGACAGGAACTAATTTAGTCTCCCTCTGTAGCATTAGCCAGGACGGTTTTATCAAGCAGTGATGTGAGGGTAAGTCTGTGAGACGTTTCTAGAAAAATGCCTAGCACTGCCACTTGTAATTGTTCTTCTTTAAAGTAACTTGCAATGGATGCATTTGCAGTTTCATAAACCCAAATGTTTTGCTCTCTTTTCTTTTAGAGAGTGTCATCATTCACCAGTTACGCATGAACTCTAGATGAGTTACGGCCCCGCTAGAGCTCCCTGTGTGCACTACCCTCCACGCCCGTGGGATGGATCACTGTAAAGCTCCCTGCCATCAACACCAGGGTCACTTGTGCTACTGACTATTCGTGGAAGTATTAGTGCTTCCATTAGATTTTATATATTTTTTTTCTCTTGGTAGGGCTTTAAAAATGAAGGGCCTTGCTGGCATTTTGAAAGTACCTAGTCAGAGAGAGAGAAGCAGTCTTTCTGCCAGCTGAATTTCACTTTTATTTGCAAAGCCTAAGGCATGTGCTTGATTTTGTTTGATATTTGCCATATAATTTATTTTTATAATACACTTTGTAAAGTAACTGTCCCAAAGTTGCAATTCCTGTTGCTCATGGCGCATTTATTTGTAGAATACACTGTTAAATTTGCAATTTGATATTTTTGTAATAGAGAGTATGTAAAGAAAAATGTAACTACAGCAATGTTTTGAGTTTAAATGGAAAAGTATTCAGCACTGCTGTATGGAATTTGTACTATTGCAGAATATTTCTTGCACTGTGTGATGGTTTGGCATAAAATTAGGTATTAAAGTCCAACGCCTTGAAATACAACCAGATTTGCTCATTTTAAACAGTGTAAGCCAGTTTTTAAAGCTGTGATTTTTTTTAATGTAAAGTATGTTTTTACTTCTGCCTGTACCAAAAAAAGGTTGATTTCCATTACACTGTAACTAATAAATTTTCACAACTATGCAAATATAATCAAGTGTTTGCATTTTAACTCCAGTTGCTTAAGGCTGGCAGTGCTCATCTGTGTATTTGTTTATGGGGACAGAATTATGGGTTTGGAAGTTCCTTTTTCTGACTTGTGTCTCATATGGTGTCACAGTGATGTACAGAGTAAAACTGATTCATGGAATCCTAGGATGGCTTGGGTTGGAAGGACCTTAAAGATCATCTAGTTCCTAACTCCCAGCTGTGGGCAGGGTCACCTTCCACTAGACCGGGTTGCTCAGAGCCCCATCCAACCTGGCCTCGAACACTTCCAGGGATGGGGCATCCACAACTTCTCTGGGCAACCTGTTCCAGTGCCTCACTACCCACTAAAGAATTTCCTCCTAATACCTAATCTAAACTGTCTTTCAGTTTGAAACTATTCCTCCTTACTCTGTCACTGAATGCTCTTCTAAATAGTCTCTCTCCATCCTTCTTGTAGACACAGAAATTAAGGAGAGGGATCAATCACTAATCTGTTAATGACTTGATTGTTTCTAATCTTGTGCATCACAGCACTGGCAGAGATGTTTGAATGCTACAGTCAGAAGCTTTAGTCCTGGACTAGCAGGACTGTAAAACTTAGACACCATGCACTCTGCACATGCTGAAGGGCCCCTTTTACACTGGTAGCTGTAGCTTCTCAAGTAGCATCCAGAGAGTTCTGTGGCAGCTATACTTAAGATGATTTTTGAATTAATTATATCTAAAACTACATACAACCCAGGCAGAGTCTTTTTTTTTCTTATACATTTCATAATCAATTATTTTTAATATAAGTCATTGGCACATATTTAAAATACTGCAGATTTTTTAACTGCAGAAGCTACTGGGAGAAACTACTTTTTTGGAAGGGAAAATGGTGATGCTTGAAGAAGATGTGCTGTGAGACGCCAGAAAGAGTGCATTAACTCAGCATCCCACTGGGATGACTAGGTCAGTCCATCTTTGAAGCTGGAATATTGCACTGCTGTGTATTCAATTTGATCTTCATTGGAGCCATGGGAGCTGTTTTTCCTTCCGTAGAAGGAGTTCTGCATCAAATGCTGACATTGTAGAGAAGCAGGATATTCTGGGATCTGCTTTGGAGTTGATCTCCATTGTAAAGAGTTTGCTAATACAGCTATAGTGAGGAATCAAAATAAGCACTGCTTATCCTGGCAAAAGAGTAATTTTGTTGGTATAGCTTATGCTTAGTTAGTACACCATGTTTTTTAAGGAGTGGATTTTTTTGTACAGCAGACAATGTATGCCAATAACATAGCTGTGTCTGTAGATCTTATTTTAGAGCAACCCGAGAACAATTCCAGCTTTCAGAGAGCAACACAGCTGAAGTGAATAAAGTTTAGTGTGTGCCACATAGTGTTTACTGCTCAGTAGAATGAATATTGTAGTGACCCAGATCTTCTATTTTCAAAACATCACTTTGGAATCAAAACCTATATATGTTAAGATCTACACTGAGCTCATCTGGAATGAAAATCCTGGCTATTTGAAAGTGATGGTGACATGTCTGAAATAAACTTCAGCTTTTAAATATGAGTAAGCCATAAGTAAAATCATATTCTGAAATTGAGTCTACATTTAAAAGGTCCAAATCAAAGTAGAAAATATTTTTCCTTGTCTAGATTTTAATATAAAGCCACTTCAGTATGAGTGTAAGTTTATGATACCTAAACAAATTGCAAATACATTGTTTTAAGTTTTTAAGCTTCACAAAATAAAGGTTTGTTTAAAACATAAATACTTCAAGATATATTTGAAATAATTGAGATTTTAAAATAATTTTGATGAGCTGCAGCACTTTGGAGTAGGAGGCTGGTGATTTCATCTTCAATGCATTTATGTTCCTGGTCAATTTTTTACATTACCTTATTTGGATATGAATTTAAGACAAATAAGTAATAAAAGTGCATTAGCCACATAATTAGCCTGTATTTCAGAGACACTCAGGAAGAAATCTATTAATATAGACTAAAGATGATTAATTTCTACAAGTATTGTCATCCTAAAGGAGGTAATCAGGAAGTGCTTTCAGACTAAGACAATTTAGAGGCTACCTTGGGCTAAAGATATCAGTAGCTTTTAAGCAATAGAAAACCAGTGAAAGATCTACTTTTCTCTTAAAGATCTCTTCCTGTCTAAAGAGGATTGAAAGACCTCTGTGGGTATAGTTACAGGTGATAAAATACAGTGTTTCAATCTATTAAAAAATCTCAAATACTTTGATTTCTAGGAAGAAATTATGCAGCCTGTGAGTTTTCCTTGCTGTGAACTATAATTGGACAAATTTAACATGTCCTTTCTTGCCAGTCCTCTCACACCTGGCAGCATCAGGTCCCAGCTTCCCAATATTGCCTCTCAGTTATCCTGCTGCCAGAGAAATTTCTTGCCATCTCTCAGCACAGACTTACAGGCAGTCTTATTCCTTTGGGATCCCAGGTTGCGCTTCCCCGATTCACTGTAAGGCTGTGGGACTAAATGTTGCTATAGCTGAAGGTGGTAATGGAAAACAGAATATAATAAAGAAAAGGGTGGTATTAGGGACAAGCAGCTTAGCTATGGGGAATGCAAGCAAAAGGTGGGGCCCACAAGATAATGGAAAAGATAAACTAGGAATGAGATATAGTTTTACCACAGATGACACAAGGAATACGATTAACTTTTGTACCCCATACAGTTTTTTAGTCACCGAATTAATTCTTAAATTTTAGATGCTTATATGTCGAAGTTCCCTATGCTGTCTATGACAAGAGGCCTTCTGAGCCTCCGCAGAGGCTCATTTGCACAAGTCAATTGCTCCCCCCAGTGGTCTTGGCTGATACTCTTGCTGTTCCAGAGAACTAAAAGGCATTTATTTTAGGGAAACTGTTCTACAGGCAGCTAAAAAGTCTTAAGACTGGAACTACATGCTTATAAAGTTATTAAATAATTCTAATTATTTTCCCCTAAAGTCAAGTAAATACATAAATACTTGCTGAAAGTGGATTTTGGTTACACTCTAGAGACTACAAAGGAAGGACTACAGAGTCCTCACAAAGAGTAATGCAGAAGTGCCAATAAAGTGAGAAACATGGACTTTCAATGTTGCATTAGGGTGAGGAAAGCCTGCTAAGGCAGGTATTCTGGGATACAAATACATACTCCCACACTGCGTTCCACAAGATGACTGTTTCTTCGCAGGAAGGGTGTTAAGCATTGGAATGGGCTGCCCTGGGAGGTGATGGAGTCACTGTCCCTGGAGGTGTTTAAGAAAAGACTGGAACGTGGCACTTAGTGCCATGGTCTTGTTGACATGGTGGTGTTTGGTCATAGGTTGGACTTGATGATCTCAGAGGTCTTTTCCAACCTAATTGATTCCGTGATTCTGTGATTCTGTGTAATGCAATCAGATTAACTCCTAAGGGCAATGCAACAACTCCGACAGGAACACCCATATGTATAAGTATCTGAAGGGAGGGTGTCAAGAGGATGGAGCCAGGTTCTTTTCAGTGGTGCCAACCAATAGGACAAGAAGCAACGGGCAGAAACTGATGCACAGGAAGTTCCACCTGAATATGAAGAACTTTTTTACTGTGCAAATGACCATTCACTGGAACAGATTGCCCAGAGAGGTTGTGGAGTCTCCCTCACTGAAGACATTCAAGCACCTTTTGGATGCAGTCTGGTGTGATGTGCTCTAGGATGACCCTGCTTGACCACAGAAGTTGGACTAGATGACCCTCTGTGGCCCTTCCAACCTGATCAATTCAATTTACTGCACTGATTCAGTCACATAGTTCCTGACAGCTGACCAAAAGTGGTGGTTAGCACGCACAGCTCCATTAAGATAACTCTCCTGCATTATTACATCTCTATAGTTGCACTAATCCTAGTTATGAGAGCAAGAAGCTGAAAGTGAAGCTGAAACTGACTTCTCCATTTTCGACCCATTGGATGATGCCTTTTACCAGCACCCCTCCCCATGGCAATGGGAGGACGAGGGGCAGGAGAGGGCCCTCCTGGAGTGCTGGGGGGAGGCTGCGGGCCCAGGCCTCGCCTGGACAATGGGGCACAAGAGGGCTGGATTTAACTTTGCCCTATGTGTAATACAGGAGACCCCTGCCCAGAGCCCTGCCCAGCCCAGCAGCGCCTGCGCGGCGAGCGCACAAAACATTTGAGGAGCGAGTGAGGGAGCTGGGGTTGTTTAGCCTGGAGAAAAGGAGGCTCCTGGGGGACCTCGCCGCTCTCTACAACTCCCCGAAAGGAGGCTGTAGTGGGGTGGAGGTCGATCTCTTCTGCCGTTCCTGCGGTGAGAGAACAAGAGGAAATGGCCTGAAACTGAGACAGGGAAAATTCAGATAAGTTATCAGAAAAAAATTTTCACTGTTGGTGTGCTGAGGCATTGGAATGGGCTGCCTAGAGAGGTGTTGGAGTCACCATCCCTGGACGTGTTTAAGAGGCGTCTGGATCTGGCGCAGGGTGCTGCGGTTTAGAGGCTCAGGGGTTACAGCAGTAGTGCTGGGTGGGTGGTAGTACCGCATAACCTCCCCAGTCTCTCCCAGCCTCCATGATCCCACGATTCCCTAATCCCGCGCTTTAAGGAAGGGCGCGGCCCGTGCGCGTCACCAGCCGCGCGCCTGCCGGTCCTCGCCGCTGCCGATGCGCAGTGCAGCGGTGCCCGGTCACGTGTGCGGCGGTGCCGGTGGTGCGGGCGCCATGGCGGTGAACTACAGCGCCAAGGAGGAGGCGGAGGGCCACCCTCGGGGCGTTGGCGTCCCAGGGGCGTGCCGTGTGCAGCGGCGTGAGGGGGGGCCGTGAAGAAACTCGCAAACCGACAACACGGCGTTCAAGCAGCAGCGGCTGCCGGCCTGGCAGCTCCTCCTGCGCGGGCACGGTCGCTGCGCCTTCTTCATCATCGCCTCATCTTCATCCCCATAGGCATCGGCATCTTCGTCACCTCCAACAACATCCGCGAGTACGAGGTGCGTGCGGCGGGGGTGCCCTGGCGGGGGACCGGGAGCCCTCGGTGCGGGGCCGGGCGGGCAGTGCTCTGGGGTCGCCTGCCCCAGGCCGTCTGCGCCTCCCGGGAAATCCGGCCGGGACGGGCGGGACCCAGGGGGGTTCTGTGCGGAGCCCACAGGGCGCCCGGGCGGTTCCGATCCGGGGTCACGTTCGTGGTTGTCAACATTAGTTGCCCTCAGCAGACACCGAGCTTACGGAGTCACCTCCGCATAGACGGTGTCTCTCCTGTCAGCCTTGCCAGTGCTCCCGAGTGAGCTTCCGGGGAAGTTACTGCCAGCATTTAATCAATACAGCCTAGCAAGTTTTTTTGTCATTAGTATGTCATCATTGGGGCAGCTTGTGGCCGTGGATTATATATCTTCAAATGTTCCAAAGTAATTGTATTCTCAGGACAAAGTTCTTTGTCGAGTCTATTGCTGTAATTCTTACCTACACTGGTGATACAACGTTTCAGATGCTCTGTGGAAGACTAGGCTGTCTAGTGTAAACCTGGATAGAAGAGAGTGGCTTTTTCTAATTACACTTACAAAAACTGAGTTGTTTAGATATGATAATTAGGCTACTGCTGTGAAAAGTTGCTGAACGTTTGCTGGAAGTGTAACTGTATATCGCAGATTGATCCATTTGCTAACAGAATCCCTTCGTGTTGTAAGGAAGGAAACAACTTGCAGGGCTTAGGAACAGCCTTGAGAAGCAAATGGAAGGCTGCGATTAGTTCAGTGAGGTAACACGACCAAGACTGATTGCAGAGAATAAGAATCAAGTGTGTAGTTGTTTGTTGGATTATTATGTTGGAGAGTATGAATTTTTGTGGATCAAATCATTGTAGTTAGAGTCATGGAATCATAGAATCAAGTGGGTTGGAAAAGACCTCTGAGTTATTGGAGGCATGCTGCCACTTTCAAATAAGGACTGTTCAAGAGAGTGGCTTAATTAGTGGTAACAATGTGGCAGTGAAGCTCAGTTAACTAAAGAAATCTTGAGGTAGGCAACAAATGGTATTTTCATATTTCTGTTAAAATGCAAATGTTCGAATAAAACTAGTTGAACTTTTATTTTCCTTTTATGTTAAGAACTAAAATTCCAGTCAAGGAGAAAAATATAAGAGGAAAAAAAAAATCTGAAGTGTATTTTACAGCATCTAAATTGGTATTTAAGCATAATTTTTGAAAAGAAGTTGCTTCTTGCGTCAAGTTTTGGGGCTATGATGAACATCTGAAAATTGACACAAGTGCTTAGAGAACATGGCCAAGTTGTCCTGGGCATGTAGACTTTTAAATTGTCATGTTATAGCCATATTTAAGGTAAATACAATCCCATGTTTTCAGCATGACACTCATTGGAGAGAAGTAAAAAATTATCCTCATTAATTTTTTGACAAGTGCATTTAACATAGTCATGTCTATAGTAAAGCAATAGTCTTAAATCATAATGATTGTAAGGTAAATATAATTGGAAAAATATATCTTGTTTTTCATTATGACTGAATTTGCATTGATCTGTAGGGACAAGAAATACATCAGAGTTTTGTGAGTCCAAACATGTAAGTGACCTCTTGTGCCTATATTGCTGCTACATGCATATACAAAATTTTTATTGACTGTTGTTGCTTAGCAGCTCAGTCATATACTCCTGGTAAGGTCCAGTAGAAGCCAAAAACTAGCTGTTCTCACCTAATGTTCAGCACAGAAATCACAGGAGAGTTGGGAGCATGACTGAGGCTCCCCTACACGATAAAGTTGCACATATACAGCAGTAGGAACCAATTGTAGGGGAAACCAGTTGGCAGGTGCTGGCCTTCAATCCTCTCAAATTTCAAGTTCAAGACTGGAAGAGGTTTCATTTGTTTGTTTTGCAGTGTGGGTTCACTCTTCTATCATTCCCCTCATGTGAAGTTCTCCAAAGTCCAATTGCTAGGCTTTCATGAGGACAGGAGGGACAGAGTCCCCTGCCTTCTGGGAGTGTGGTTAGTTAGAATGGGGACACTTGAGTTCTGTTCTCTGATCCTCATATGTGTTTTATCAAGTGCTTATCGAGTGAGATTATCAATCTAAAGGCAGCTGAATTTTGGAAGAAAAAGGTTTAAATCAAAAAAGGCTTTACAGTTGCAGCAACAAAACAAAGCATTTTACAGGCCAACATTTCAGCTCTGAACATGAGTGAGGGATGCAGTTTAAGACAGTGCTCTCACCTATATGCATAGTTGACATATGTCCCTTCTTAGAATGCTGGCTTTTGTTATAACCTCCAAATGTTATTCACAAATAGCTGTAAATTTAGCTGTAGGAGACAACACATTTAGAAGCTAAAAGCAGTGACTAAGCTTTTTAAAAAATGTAATCAGGGGAGGAAGCAGAGGTAGTTATTTACACCTACCTCCTAGGCAATAACATACTTCTTAAGTGTGTGTGCGCACATACGTATGTCTGTAAAATTGGAGTGTTAGAATTGAATAGGATGTGTAATTTATAACCCTGATATACGTATTGAAATTCAAGTCACCCTTTCCTGGAACAAGATATTGCAGGCATCACCATCTCTGTGAACTGTGCTGTTCTCAAACAGGTACAAGGACTGACCAGCAAAATGTACCTCTTCCATTGATTTCCTATGTAAATGCTCTTGAATTCAAATGTGGAAGATTTCCAACAGCTTAGGTGTGCTAGAATTATAGCATAGTAATGTGTGATCAAAGTTGAGAAATATCCAAAACATTACCCATTTAGAAAAGAGATCTTTATGCTGTAACTGCTGCTGTGAAATGCATAATGGTAGTTTAAAAGCCGGATTTACTGAAGGCATGGCTACGAATGGAGAACTGGAAGTAAGCGGATTACTGTTGCGCACATCTTCAGCCTTGTGTGCAGTTCTGGTAGCCTCTTCTCAAAAATGATACACAACTTAATAAAACCTACAGAGAGGAACAGCAAAGAGGACCAGAGTTATGGGATGCCTGTTATAGAAGAAGTGTTTAAGCAGAGCAAGATAAATATGTGATAGCATATGAAGTCTACAAAATCACAAATGGTTTGGAGAATATGTGTATGCGGTAGTTACATTATTTCTATACTGCAAATGTGTAAATCCACTGACAAAGACATTAACAGCCTGAAAAGCCATTGGTGTGGGATAACTTGGATAAACCCAATGTCATTAAATCAGAGATTGTTGGGAAGGGCTTATGGTGTGGAGTTGTCATACTTAGCTGCTGGCTGATCCCAGAGGGCAGAAGGTGGGGTCAGGTGGGTTCCTGCTGTGGACTCCAAAGTCACTCCTTCAGTTGTCTAAGAGATTTTGTTATTTTGTCAAGAGGTGAAGATGGATACCTTTATCCCTTTAAATAAGCTCTCTGTTGAACGTAACCTGTAAATGTAGATGCAGAAAAAAATACTTGTGTTGGCAGTTACTGTATAGGAAAGCTCTTTTGGATGGCATGGAAGCTGGCAGCAGTCATCAGAAGCACGGTTCTGCTTCAATATACATCAATTTCATGCTCCACAGAATTTAGTCAGTTATGTTTTTAGAAGTGAAATATTCAGGTCTTTTGCAACCTTGGAGTTTGTTCTTGATCTAAAACTTCTCCACACACTGGAGAACTGGCTCAAGATACAGGGATTTAATTTGTCTCTAAAGGAAATACTTGCTTCAGCTTCCTTAAGCAGAACACACCCGCCCCCGAGTTAGCCTTGAACAAATGAGGTGCATTGTTCATTGCGAGCAGTGGTCTGTACGTCTGCTGTAGCCAAACAGAGCTGTTGAGGGCTCTGCAGCAGTGCTATTTCTAGATCAGCATAAACTGAGAATCTTGTTCAGCTGAGGAACAAAGATTATGTGATCTCTATCTCTCTCTGCCAGCTAATAGCTTTTGAAGCTATCTCGTTTCAGCTAGGCTCATTAGGGTGTAGTCTGGTCTGTCAGAAATCTGGCAGCAGAGCAGATTCCAATAAAAGTGCTGATGGAAGATAGATAAATACTGAAGGAATCACAGGAAGAGAGACCTTGAGGAAGATCCAGAGGAAAATAGACTTCATGTGTTTCCTGAACCTTGAAACTGCGTGTTTGTTTTAGCTAACCTTAATATGGGTATTAGGACTCTTGGTAATGCCTTTCACTACAAACATAAATCAGGACAAACCATTTGCACCAACCTTTCATAAAACTCTACAGGTGCTACTGCCATTAAACATTTTTCTGTCATAATTTGTTATATATTGCACCGGTGTGTGTCTTAAATTCTAAAATAGGAAGTTCATACTAAGTGTAAAAATATATTGTTTATGGGCAAATGGAAGCTTTCTCCTGCTACACATGCTGGAGCTACACATGAGAGAGAGCTAATGTGGTCAAACCACTTGAGTTAGCTTGGACTGTAGGGTGAGCTCTTGGCTGCTGAGGGTATTTTATGAATACTGTCCACATAGCCTTACTGTACAGATTTCAAATAATGGCTTACTTTTTGGGCTACACTGTTAAAACCAGATAATATTGTATAAGCCAGATAAATACTGATCATATTTCTTGTCCATTTACTGGTTATTTTACCATTCCTGCCAAAACAATATTGATGTCTTAATCTTCCCTATTTTAGGATAATTTTGGGGCATTAAGTGATTTTTTTAATTTGTTTTTAACCTGACGAATTAGGTGGATAAAAATGGTCAACAAAGCAAGTTTTCTAACACAGATCTTTTCTTATTAAATACTTAGACTTTTAAAAGCTTAAGCTTGTAAAAGGAAAGCTTGTAAAAGCTGAGATCTGCGTATCATATAGTGTGTTTGGAAACATTCATGTTGTCTGGAGTGTCTGGTGTTTGTGTTTTGATGTGGGTTGTTTGGTTGGTTTTTTGTTTGGTTGGGGGGGGGTGTTTGTTGTTTTTGTTTGATTTTGCCCCAGCAGTAATCTCACCTCAGTGTTAAATTTATTTGAGTCTGAAATCAAGGATATAGTCAAAATCACAAAATTGTTTACAAAATCACAGAATGGTTAAGGTTGGAAGACGCTTCTTGAGATTGGCAGATAGCCCTGACAAAAGCCCCGGGCTTTTGGTGTTGAGGTGTAATATGATTTCAAAATAAATGCCACAAAACCTCTTTGGCTTATTAATAATTTTTCTTTACTCTCCCATTGTAAATTAATGACTTTTTTCTGTTACAGATTGACTATACAGGAACGGAGCCTTCTAGTCCCTGCAACAAATGCTTAAATGTGTCCTGGGACAGCACACCACCCTGTACTTGCACCATCAACTTCACACTGGAACATTCATTTGAGGTGTGCTGCCCTCTGTATGCAGAGTGAAATTAGAACAATTTATATTATCTATTTCCTGTTCAAAAGGAAGGTTTTATCACTTAAGTATTTTATTTTTTTTCCTATTTTAAAGGATTATTTGTAGTTCTCCTATGAACTTGGATCTGATTTTTGTGTCCCCTTTTTCATTAGAAGATGTGAGGTGTTTCTTAATGCCTCTGTTTATCTGGAAATGTAAAACATTAAATGGAATGCTTGTGTTTTATATGTTCAGAGTTACCATATGTGTCATATAGCTGGAGAGTAGATGAGCTATTCCTGCATGATTTACAAAAACCCTGTTCAGCAAGAATTGGAAATACCAGATAAGTGCTTTCTAACAAATTAAGGCAAAGGAGGTTTATGGGTTCTACACTGGACAAGACCGGTGTTGGGATTAGTGCTGGTGAATATCATCCAGATAGTTTGTGGGACCTTTATAGCGTTTCATTTCAGGCTGCCAGATTATGTTAGGATAATACTCTCGTGTACTCATTGTGAAGAAAAGGTTGAGGTCCTACTTCACGAATGTTGCTGTAAACACAGAGTTTTAAGAACTTAAAACTGAAGGTTTGTGTGAATGAAAGCTCTTCTTTCCTTCTTGCTTTTTGTAGAGCAACGTATTCATGTATTACGGACTTTCCAACTTCTACCAGAACCACCGTCGTTACGTGAAATCTCGAGATGACAGCCAGCTAAATGGAGACAACAGCTCATTACTTGTAGGTATTCATGCTTGCATATGCATAAGCAACTAACTTCTGACCGCTGCATAAACCACAACACAGTATTTAGTTTAATGATAATGAGGTACTAAAATTTTTGCATGACAGAAGGCAACCATAAGGAATTCGGTTTACTGGAAATAACTGTAAAATATTATAAAATTTCTTGTTGGTCATTTTATTAAACAGACACCAGTGCAGTACTTGCAATCACTTCTCAAATTTGAATAGTTTTACACTCTCTTGTTGTCTTCTTGTTATCTTGTTACCTGTCTGTACCCATTCTGTTTGAAGCTTTCATTTTCAACATAAAATAACATTCAGTTACCTAGCATTTGGTTGGGGTATTACAACTAAATATAATTTTTATGGACTCTGGTTCAATATTGAACATCAGCAATATTGGAAAATATCACTACAGTGTATTCTGTTCAAGGCACTATAATGTTTAGGGCTAGACCTCTCCTTTTCCCAATTTTTATGAGGAGTTGTTGCTCCAGCAAGAATGATTCTCTTCTTTTACCAGTAAACTTTAAAAAAGGGGAGAGTTTCAAGAGACAATATTAGATGACTAACAGAGTTTTGTGAGGGGCTTTTTCTTCTTCCATTTTGGCATGCTGTTGGAGTTCTTGCAACTTCTTGTGTTTTACGTTATGCTTGGTTTCTTGGTATGGTCTTACTTTGTATAACACTGATGCATATTCAAATAAAACCCTATAATAAAAGAGTACTTCATGTTGGACAGCTGTTTTTATTAAAATATAAAAGTCCTAATAGTTTACAAGAAAAGCCTTATTTTTACTATGACCATGATGGCATTCTGACTTTATTCATGTTTTTCTTAGATTTTATTCCTGCTTGCAAGAGAAAAATCAATCATGCTAACTAGCATTGAATGCTGAAATATTTGTAAATAACCTGACTTGTGAAAAGATTATTTTGTGGTACGTTTAAGATGTGCACATTAGAGGTACTGTAGTAGAAACCAGGTTAGTTGGATAAACCAGCGCAGACTCATCTGCCTTTTTTCTTTCTATCAGAATCCAAGTAAGGAATGTGAGCCTTACCGCACAAATGAGGACAAACCCATTGCTCCTTGTGGGGCTATTGCCAACAGTATGTTTAATGGTATGGTAACACTGTTAAGTTATCATATAGATGGTTCTCTGATCTAGTGTATGTTTTGTGTTGTGTTGCAAATTATTCTGAGTAAAGACATCGGGGTTTCTTTTGTTTTGAATTAACACATTTTCATTGTTCAGGATAAAATAAATATCTTTTACTGCTGTTGCTTTTTTCAAAATTGCTATGAGAATTTATTGTATCTCATAGCACAAAAGGAATGGAAATAGCTGTTGTGAGAAGCTGCTACTGCTATGGAGTAGAAACATAGATATCATATATGGATAATATGCTGCTATCTGATACACACTGATTGTTATAGAACAATTTGTGATTGTGGCAGGCAGGTAGTAAATGCCTTGTCCAGTTTTTTTGGTTTTGTTTTCTCCTCAGGTAATTGTTTCACTGCCTGTCAAGATGATGTGTCTAATGAAAGTTTCTTCAGCTGGTTTTCTGATTCGATTTTGTCTTTAGATACATTGGAGTTATACCGCATTGATAATGACACAAGGACTCCAATTACTTTGATTAAAAAAGGCATTGCGTGGTGGACAGATAAAAATGTAAAGTTCAGGAATCCTACAGGAGATGGAAACAATTTAACTGCACTTTTCCAAGGTAACAGAAAAAAAAAAAGTTAAATTTTAAGAATAACAAAACGCTTCAAAGCACATTTTGATTCGAGTGAGTATTGCCTCACTGACATTTTACTGAATGTGCTAATTAAATGTGGTTCTCTGAAGAAATCCAAACTAAGGACTGTTCTGCTATTTAGAAAAGTTGTCTTTAAGTAACAAAAACTGCAAGTTTCAGTTTCCTGTGAAAGTGTTTGGTTTTAATCTTTACTGTAATCATTAATTATTTTTTTAAAATTTCTGAATACCTTGAATACTTAAAAAACTGTAATATGTGCACTGCTGGGGTTTAACCCCAGTTGGCAACTAAGCATCAAACTAACTAAAAAAATAATCAAACAACCCCCAGAAAACACAAGAAAGAGAGAGGGAGATAAAACCCAAGAACAAGTAATGCAAAAGAAAAGAATTGCTTACCACCATCTGAGTTCCCAAGCAAAGGCAGCCCTGTACCCACCCGTTTGTATTGCTGAGCCTGATGCCACATGGTATGGAATATCCCTTTGGTCAGTTGGGGTCTACTCTCTGGTCTGTGCCCCCTCCTGATCTCTCATGGGCCCCCAGCCTCCTTGCTGGTGGGGTGGGGTGAGAAGCAGAACAGGCCTTGATGCTGTGCAAATACTGCTCAGCAATAGTGGAAACATCCCTGTGTTATCAACACTTGTTCCCAGCACAAATCTACAATATTCTTCCATACCAGCTACTGTGAAGAAATTTAACTTTATTACAGTCAAGACCAGTACAACTGCTATAATGCTTGGATATAACTTGTAAAGAAATCCTGCAGTTGTTAAATGAAACTCTTCATATGGAGTATTCGTTTAAATGTTTCTACTGCTAAATTGTGCTAAGTTTTCTAAAAAACTGATTATTTCTTTGTGATTAGAAGGACTGATGTCTCTCATTTGTTAGGTTATGTACAGTTTGGCAAATAAAAGTTTCCTTTGGCTGCAAGGTCTGAAAATAGTCTTAGGGCTCTAAGAGCATGTGTGTTTATGCAAGGTATGCAGTAACTTCAGGTTTAACCTGATGTGGGTTTTTTGCTTAGTCACAGCCAAATTACATCTTGTCAGTGTGATGGCTGCCCCTGGAAAAGCAGATACCTTATCCTAATGCACTGTGGAATTGTATTTTCAATAACATTAGCAAAAGCATTTGTACATATTCTAAAGTACTGTACACAATTTTACTTGCTCATGGTTCAGGAAAGGGTGCTCAAACTCTACCATATGAGCAGAGAGGCTGTTGTCATAATGGAGAACTACCTCACAAAGCAGTGCTTTGAGACAAGACTTCCTAGCAGTATGAATCTGTAGGGGAGGCAGAATTGTTTAAACAAATGGACAGTGCTGTCATTAATTAAGCTATTTATTTATAGAAATTACACTATTTAAACTGCAAAATAAAAAGTTCCTAAACAGCCCAGTGTGTTGCAATAGTAGTGTCAGCCTATCTCTAAATAGTGTTTAGAAGTTAATATGGTTTTTTTGTAATAATAGAATGAATTTTGATGAGCAAGTGTGTTACTCACTCCTGTATTTGAGATACTTTGGTTTTTTTTTTTCTTTTTAATCCTAGGCACAACAAAACCTGTGAACTGGCCCAAGCCAGTGTATATGCTGGACTCAGAGCCTGACAACAATGGCTTTATCAACGAGGACTTCATCGTGTGGATGCGTACTGCTGCTCTGCCAACGTTCCGCAAGCTCTACCGTCTCATTGAAAGGAAGAACAACTTACAGCCTACCTTACAGGCTGGAAACTACTCTTTGGATATTGCATACAGTATCCTTTGAAAACCCTTTGAAGGCAGCTAAGGGCCTTATACACAGGCATATATTTGCAAGTTCAGTTTCTTATTACCATCTCTAAAAAAAAGATGGTATTGAGCTGTGGTTGAAAACTGGTATTGAGAGATGGGTAGAATGTTACCATCTTTTACTTCTGTTCTGGTTTTATGGAAAGTGTAGCTTTGTAGTGAGAAGGAAATCAGATTGCTTGGGTACTGTAAAGGAAATGACAGAAGCATGGTAAAAAAGGAAAAGCAGAGAGAGCTGGTAGCCTAGAAATTTGAGAACTGTAACTTCAGGGTGAAATGACAATATATAATGAAGGGCAGACTGACTTTGGAGGTTGGAAAAATGCCAGAGATGTGGATCAGGTGGAGGTCTGTCACTCTGTTTTGGACAAACTAAAGACTAGGTAGAAGTGCAGGAGACTAGAGGAGGAGGGTTGTCATAGTTACCAAATTCTTCAAATTCAAAAGCACTTAATGATCATTTTTATATAACTACTGCAGTATTTTCCTTTGCTGTAAAACTATGGGGACTGCATATAAAACTGAATGAACATAAAGAAAAATTTTGTACTAAAATATATTCAAGAATCAAGGTTTACATTTTCCTCACTTTATTGAAGCTGCTTTCAAAAGCCCACAAAGTCCTACATTTATTCTTCCCTTAAAAAGGAGTTAACATCTTCTAGTGTGGCAGTTTTCTTGAAGTAGCTGACAGCGCCCAGTTTAGTCTTAGTCTAAAATGAACAGCTAAATGTTTCATATTTGCAGTTTCAGTATTCAAAGGCAGCAGTTTGTATTTGGAACATGAATGAAATGACCCTAAATTTTCACGTGCCTGACCACATCAAGCTAGGTTTGGAAACTTGCTTCTTGTTTTCCTAAATGTTTTTCAGATTATCCTGTACACAGTTTTGATGGACGAAAAAGGATGATCCTAAGCACCATCTCATGGATGGGAGGCAAAAATCCCTTTCTGGGAATTGCTTACATCACTGTTGGGTCCATATGCTTCTTCTTAGGAGTGGTATTGCTGATCATTCATCACAAATATGGCAATCGAAACACTAGTGCAGACATTCCCAATTAATCTTGCATTCTGAAAATAAATGTACTGCATGTGCATCAAGGCCAGTCCAGAATGGATCCAATTTCTGAAAGAGAAATCTCTGCCTCTGTCACTTCTCAGACCGGGTACATAATTTTTATCTAAAGCTCCCCTTTCCCATACTGTGGATTAACTCTTGAAAATGACGGGTATACAATTAGCTCTATTGATTGTATCTCTGCCTGTGTCAGAAACAGTTTTTGTGATGTTTGCCTCTAACTGGGCAGGCCACACGATGCATATAGCTCCTGTTCCCTTGATGCATCTGCTGCTTGTTCACATGCTGTGTAATGTTGTTATGATTCAGTACATCTAGATTGTATGGAGAAAGACTGTTAAAAGATACTGTATATTGTTAACTTTCCAGAATTCAGGTGTCAGTGCTGTTGAAAGGAAAAGTCAAGTCTTTAAATGTTTTTTTCAATTTACTGTCTTGTGTGCATGGGCTCTTACATTTCTTGCTGAGATTTTAATATATTTATACAAGTTGTTAAATATTTTTCCTGTGTCCTACCCACTTTAAGTGCTGTGTAAAATTCAGCACTCTGGATTCTTTGTATATTTACTATATATGTGCCTGGCCAGTAAACAAGCATCCTATGAAGATACCAGAAAACCTATTTGTTAATTATCTGCACGAGTCTCTTAAAAAGATTGTTCTAAATTGGGATGTTTGTTGCAGGTATAATCTGCTTTTTCTAATTTTCTTTTCTTTAAGTCATATCCCATAATAGTTTACTTTTTGTGCTTGCTGGTTTTGCTTTTTATGAGCAGCTCCAAGCATTAATCAAGAAGAACCTAAAAGGTTTTTTTCTGTTCACAAATTTGGGTGAATTCCTTTTACTGGAGGAGTTTCCTAATTTTCTTAAAGGCATATGTATTCTGAGCAGGCTTTGTTGCAAGGGAATTGTATACTTTTTCCTTATTTGGAGTGAACACCACGTTAATTTCTTGCGGTGTTAAGGAAGTAAACTATAGAAATTCAAAAGTTGAGATGGCAGTGACCTGTTTTACCTGAAATGCAGGTTTAGCTTGCTGTGAAATGTAATTTAAATATTGCAGTAAGAAGCAATGTGCAGCTTAGTGTCTCAAATGAAATAACAGATGGATTCACCTTTAGGTTAATTAAAAGTTAACTGCAACCTGTAAAATATTAATTTTTGGTGACTTTTTTTTTTTTTAGATGATGCACAGAAACTGTAATGTATATGGTGGAGATCACTTTATATGCAACTAGCTTGATAAAATATTGAGTATATTAAAAGAGACTAATAAATTCTGCAAACCATTTAATAAGAGATTTGGTGTTGTTTTTGAACATTTATTTTCATTTGGATGAAAAGACATCATTAAGTGTAAATGCAGTTTTAAGTGAGTTGTATTTCTGGGATTGTGTATTTGTTACAAAAATTTATGGTCTAATATCCTAATCTATGGGCAGGTTTAAACAAAACTTAATAATTTACCACATAAATACATGACTGGATTTACTTAATTACTTGTGTAGCCTAACAGTTTACATGTGTAAATCTGGATTAACTGTAGAATGGGACAGCATTTCCAGTGTACTAGCTCACTGTAGCTCCATATAATAATTTGTTTGCACAGTACAGTCTGGCAGCACAGGGCTTTCAAATAGTCAGAAGCTTTTAAGGTCTTATTTACAGTGCTGTACCTCTGTTGCTGGAGTTACAGAATACAGGTAATGGAACTTCGTATGTTGTAAGGCAGAAGATTTGCAGAACATGTTAAGCTGGCTTCCATCTTTTGATTAAAGCTGCTGGTCCAAAATACAGTGAGTAAGGGGATGTCTCACAATTACTAGTTATTAAAGTATTTTGTGTTTGTCACTTTATGTGCAACTATATTCTGCTTCATTCATAATTCCTATTTTTTCCAAGTAAGAAACGCTGCTTATTGTGCTTAAAACTAAAATCAAAGTTTTTTTCTGTCTTCACCTTACAATATTTTTCAATGCCTTACATTTTTTTACTGACTACAGCTGTCAGTGCATCTTTGATCTCATCAATTAAATGCACCAGGGTGAGAATTGCTGTCTGGTTTTTGTTGCAATTAAGTGGGTTCTCTGAGAGCCTGTAGCAGCAAATACATGGGACAGTGTGCCCACAGAGCTTAAAATGCTTAATGTAATTCAAATTTGTAAACTCTTCCTTCAGTCATGGCCATTTGTCTTGGTGTCATGTTGATAACTGTGGAGATCCTTGGAATTTGTGTTTCTTACAAGTTGCACATATGTCACATGTTCAAAGGTGAAACCACAACATCTATGTCTGATGCTTCTCAGGGCAGTGTCACTGTCCTAATGTTCAGTGTCATGTGTCGAATCTGGATTTGACCACCAGTGACCTAGTTCTTCACTGGCGTCCTTCACAAGTATTCACTACCAAGCTTCAGAAGTACCAAGAGCAATACCTCTGCTTTCAGAGTGCCCACACTGAGTGCTTTCTGAGCCTTACCCAGCTGAGGCAGTGCCCACAGCGTGAGAGATGATAAACTTTCTGGAGGCTGCTGCTGTTATGAGCGTCTTGCTTATAAAATGAGCCTTTCCTGGAGACAGTATTTTGGGGAAGTAGGATTTGTCCTCAATGTACGCAACAGCTCTCCAGACCAATTCCCTTGTGTGAGAGCGGTTTCTTCTGTTTTCTTGTAAAAATCTACATCCGTGTAACAAAGCAGATTGTCACCTCAAGATGTTTCTTTAACTGCATCAAACTATTTGGGGAGCTGACAGCTGTGTTTTGCTCAGTCAGAGGGAAGAGTTTATAACTGAATTGTGAAGGATCCTTCACAGCCTTTGCCTCTCTTCAGTACACTGGTACTGAAACTAGGTTCAGTACCTAGTTCCAAGTTCAGTACTAGGTTCCCAGCAGCATGGTTTTTCTTTAATTATGAATATTAAACCATGAAGGATGTAAGTCTTGTCTTTTTTTAATAGAAGTCTCTGAGGGAGGAAAGGTCATGACAGTCAGGTCAAATAACATCTGCACACACATTATCTGCTCGAATCCATCAAATAGAGCAATGAACTGGGCTGGTTGGATTGGATTCACAAGAAGTATTATTGACTGCATCCTTCCCTCAGCTGCCTTACTTGAAGTGAGTGCCTGGTGGAAAAATGTGACTTGTGTCTAAAGCAGAATGTACTTACTGTTAACCGTTACTTAAAAAGAGAAGTTACTGGAATGCAACTGCTGAAGACAAAGAACAGTGCATAACCACAGAGTAATCTGATCTTCAGAGTTCCTGTGACAAGACTATGCTTTCTGATCTTGCCAGAAAACATGATCTATCCTTGGTACTACATCAGTTTGTTTTGGTAACAGTTCAATAGCAAACCCAACATAAAAAACCTCGAACACCCTCAAATGTTCCACATACTGAATACTTGTCTGTATTGAACAACCTGCCAAAAATTCTCTCTTTCAAAGTAGAAGAAAAAACTGAAAGTCTAAGACAATTTTATTCTTCCTTCTTAACAATGTGGCCAGTTTATGGAAAAGACTGCTTCTGACAGTGTGAAAATGGACTCTGAGGTAGAAAGCAAGTCCAATTGCAAGAAGTTCTTTTATTGTAGTAGTAGTAAATTTTCCTCAGATCAGAAGAAGTATTTCAATGTAAAAATACCCTGTGTTCTAGCTCACAGAATCTGTTCTGGTCACCATATTTCTTTCTGTGCCTAAATGTGAAGTCTAATTTTACTTCACAGTTTTAATTAAGGCTAAAGTCCATTATGAAATAGCCTGATAAGAATTAGCAGGTCCTTACATGACCTGAGTCTCAAATAAGAAACATCCTCACCCTGTGTTTAATAAATAAATAAAGTAATACTGTCCATTTGCATTATACCAACTGCTGCTACAAACTCTGAAGTTGGAAGATTATCTTTCTCATTTCCTGTTGGGGATGAAATAAAGAGGAATAAAAGCATAAGTCAATCACTATGGAAGCTCAAGAAGTTTTTTAAAAAATAAATAAATTCAAAGAAAATAGGTGGAGCTGTATCTCTGGACCCTGATTTCAGATAAAGATCACATAAAATAAACAATTTGAGCAAATGGAATACCAGAGTTAGGTGCAAGTTTAATTGAATTTTTACCTAAGGATTGTGCCTAAATTTTGCAAAATAAAATGGTGAGATGATTTAAGTAGTGTTAGAGGGCCAGGAAGGGAATTAATGACCTCATTAATTCTATTACAAAAATGGGGAAGACTGGACTGTGATAGTCTTGGAAGAAAGGAAAATGTGATTGCCTCAAGGCTTGCCTGCTGAGGCCTGGCATTACCTGGTTGAAGTTAGTGTATGCTTTACAACAGATGCTTGTAAACTTCAGAACAAATCTTTGTTCTTTCTGTCAGCAAGTTCTTTTAATGCAGTTTCAGTGTACTGAACAACTCAAAGTAACTTGGCTGTAAAAAGGCTGTATTAAGGTAGAATACAGCATGTTTTCTCTCTTGGTACACAATGTAGCTTTTAAGTGGGTTAGTCAATTACTTGGTTTGCAGGAAAAAAGCCCTCAGTTTAGCAGGGTTTACATACCCTTCTATCATTGGTTTAAGGGGTAAAACATTTTTTTTTATGATGAATGCTTTTTAACAGCTAGATTAACAGCCCTGTTTTCTTTCTGGTTTAAGCAAAACTGTTTAACAATGAGTTTTCATAAGCAATTTTGTTATTCTTCAGTGCAATACATTCAGTTAGGAAAAAGCAGTCTGAGTTTGTTTCTAGTGAAATATCCTCACCCTGAGGCAGCAAGCTGCCATTTCTCTTTCCCTCAAGTTTTCATTTCTTCATAGTCAATACTGAAGACACCAGCTGTGCTTGCTGTGACCAGTCATCATGTAGCTTTGATTGGTATGTAACCCACATACCAAGCTTTTATAGGGTCTTTCGGTTGTAAGATTTGTTTTGACAGTATCCCTGAGGCTTAAGTTCAGACAAATCAGAAAATGGTCCACACAGCAGAAATTAGAGAATAATAATTTCTCCATGGATACGATCCTTTTGCCAGTATCTAAATACAACTAAGTGTATGAAGATCAGAATAAAACATTGTATACACTCATAAGAGGAAAGGTTGCAGGAGAAATGAATGGAAATCTGTCTTGCAGTGTTTAATGTATTTTTAAGTGTTATTCTGTGATAGCACTACTTGAGTGTTTGAAAACTCTTAAATAATGCATCCAATTTCCTCCTCTGTTACAACATGTATTTCTCCATGACAATGCTTTCTAAATGCATTTTTAATATTCTGCGCAGCTAAGACTATACCTAGAAACACTACTTCATCTTTGCATTTTTAGTTTCTTTCTGGGACAGCTGTGCTTTTGAGATACGATCCTTGTCATTTCCATACTAGATTGAACACTACTTTGCTGTGTTTGACACACATTATTCATCATGAGGTTTGGCAAAAGTGCAAAAGCAGTGTAATGCTAAAAACTAAGTGCACTGCAACTGCAGCAAAGCCACGAAATAGTGTTCCCAACAGCATCATATTTCAGCATAAGGCTGAAGCATGAGAAGATGCAACTGTGTTGTTGGATCTGCAATGCAGGAAAAACACAAGCTTCTCAGATCAGTTTCTTGAAGGGCAAGTAGATTCTTCCTTTGGAATCAAATACGTTTACATTTACAAGTCTGGTATTACTTCACTCTATGTAATTATATACTGCGAAACATGAAACTGAAGTTGTTTTTGTGTTGTTTTGTTTTGTTTTTTTTTTTTTTCCATATGCAGAGTACTCGGTATCGCTGCCATGAACGGAGTTTCAGGCCGTGGGCAGGTACATGGCTTAGTTTGGGGTTTTCTGTGGGTAATGGCTCAGCAAGGGGATGCCACATCGATCCCACGGGTGTAAGACGCCCTCACCTGGGTCGGCCCCAGGCTGTGCTTAGCTCAGTGTCCTGCCTCTAGTGGCGGCCAAAGGGGATGTCGGGCGAGTCCATGTGAACTGGTGCAGCCCGTGGTGGTGCTCTCACAGGACACGCATCCAGCCCTCTGCGGATATTAAACTTTTCAATGAAAGTTGGTTTTAAATTCTGTATGTAGCGGCTCTGGGGGACATTCCATAGATTTCCCGAAGTGCTCTCGCTGTGTTCAGTGAGGAAACGCTCCTGCCGTGTGCCCGCCCGGGCGCCTCAGCCCCTTCCCGGCGCCGCGGCTTCGGAGAGGTCACCGCTCCTTCCTCCCGGTCTTGTAGGGCTCAGCTCTGGTTCCTGGGACACGAACGCGGACACACATCCCATCCGACCGACAGGCTCTCCCCAGCGCTGCCGCCGAGCCGGGCGGACTGGCGGGGCGGCGCTGTGGGCGCTTGCGGCGGCGCTCCGGCGGCTCCTCTGTGGTGCCACCGCGTGGGCGGAGAGCCGCTTCCCTTCCCTTCCTTGTTTGCCGGCGGGAGGTGACAGACCAAGAGCCGCGATGTGGCGGAAACGTGCTGGTGAGGCCCGGGGAAGGCATCCGCTGCCGCCGGTTGGGCTCCTCGCGGTGCCCCGGGGGCGGGACTGGGCCGTGGTGACCGCCCCCCGCGCCGGGCGCTGCGGAGGGACCGGCAGGGGTCGGGGGGAAGGTGTTGCCCTCCAGGTCGCGGCCCATTCGCTCCATGTAGTCCTGAGCTTTAGGGACTTGAGAGGATGGTGTTGATCAGGGCCTCTGGGGTATGCTTAGCCCGTCTCCACGGAGATATATTTTATCGAGTGTTTATTTGGAATGGGCGAGGGGAGGATCGTTGTCCCATTACTTGCAGCCAGCATCACCTGGATGTTTGCCCTCTCCGTGCCCGCGTTTTTAGTGGTGATACTTTTGCGGGGAGCGGTGAGTGTTGTCGGTGTTGGTTGAAGGAGACCGCTAGCACCTCGCTGCTTTTGCAAATGGCTGATTGTTTGAGGCATTAACCTTTAACATTTCAGTTTCCTACAGCGGCTTAGAGCTACAGCCAGCTCTTCGGCTTTGACACTTGACGTGTCGAAGGCAGACTGGGCCAGCAGAGAAATTATATGTAGATCATTGCTCTTGGTCGCCTAATCTGTGCGATCAGACTGTGGAAACTGCTTCCAGCTCAGGACATGGCAGTGTGTTCTTAAGCTGTGTGTGTGGCGAGGTGGAAGTGCCTCCCTAGCTCTGTGAAGATTACTGCCTGCGCTGGGGGCTCACGGGTGAACTGCAGCCGTGACAGAATATCCTTGCCTTCTCAAAAATGTTTGATGTGAATGTTATTGTCCCTTTTGTTAGTCAGACACAGAACATGGTGCTTAAAACTTCTGTCTAAGGGGCAGAGGCTGAGATTTCCCCAAAAGGGTGCTAACTGTCAAGATTATGATGCAGATCCATAAATCTGTTGTATCTTACTGAAAGTAATTTTCCTGAGTTTTTCATTTTTAGGTAATCAGTCAAGCAGTCCTTTACAGCATCTGTTGAAAGACTTACTGAACTCAAACAAACAAAACTTCACCAAAACCCACTGGTTTTGTTTGTAAAAGGCTTTCCCTTTTTTTTTTTCTGTCTGTTCCACTTATATCATGCTTTTAAAAGAATTACCCAGCGTGAACAGAGCTGAAAAATATCACTGTTTTAAAAACACTGTTTATCTTTTATTTCAGGCTCTTCGCCAAATTTCCCAGAGAACCATAAGCACTGCTTCACGCAGGCAGTTTGAAAACAGAGTTCCTGAGCATCAGAAACTTTTTCAGGTATTGAGTTGAACAATTTTAGTAGATTAACAAGGTGTTAATAGGTCAGTTGCATACATTTTGTTTCTAAAGAACTGGTCAGACTCTTCTTTACACATGAAGAGAGCTTTTGAAATCAGCTGTATGGTTATAGTGCTTGTAATCAGCAGTTATTTTCTACAGACACTAAGAGTATTTCTACATGTGCAGTTGACTTGCTCACTCTTCGGGGCTTTTTTACCCTATGAAATAATTTGTACCTGAGTTTCTTGTAAGTATTAGGCACTGTGCAAAGATGAAGTACTCTCAAAGGAGTTGAGATGGGGGAATATGTCCTAGGAACAAATAGAGAAAAACAGCAAGTGAGAGGACAGAAATACAATGAAAAGTTAAGCCTGAAATCTTACAGCTATATCTACAGTTTATAGATAAGCCCCATAATTCTTAATGAGGATGTAGTATTGTGTTGTTCAGTTATGAAAACCGTAAAAGTCTTAAATGGTTGGATTCATTCCTAGAAAATTATTGAACCTTTAAAAACAGCTTCTGAATTACTCTGTTCCTGATTGATAAGGCCACCAAGTGAGAACTAGTGAAAGCAGAGAACATTTAAGAAAATACTCCCAACTGTGAGCCATAACCTGGAGATGTAGCTTCATACTGAGGATGGACAGGGCTTCAGCAATGTGAAAGGGACAAAGTATATTAGAAGTCTCACTTTAATAGCTTTTGTATCTTCTTGCTTTCCTTTCCCCTGAAAGAGAAAGCCAGTCTTCTGAGACACTGTGTGAGGCACAGTGTTCATTGTGGGTCAAAGGGGGAAGCAGGATGTTGGTGATGGGTGAGGTCAGAGGTTCTGTTTCTGCTGGCAGAGATCTCTAGGCATATCTCTTCCTCCTCCCATTCCTTTCTTGTGGGACAGCAAGTTAAGCTGGGCTGGGTTGCAAGTCACTAGCACGGGAGCCTGGCTTGAATTTTAGAGCAGTGTGAACTTGTGACAAGGGTAAAGATCATGGGATCTGGTGCCTAGGAGTGGAGCAAAACAGTTTCCTGTGTGACACCAGGTGATAGGACAGACTCCTCCCCTTGTTGCTCCCTATAGCAGCGATTAACTACTCTGGAGATGGATGGGAAGCTTGTAGGGATGGTAATCACATCCTGTGCACCTGAGGGGGCTGGCAACTGGTGTCAGAAGTGTTTAGGCATCTGCCAGTCACTGCTATAGAAATGAATCATGCACATCATTTATAGTACTCCCCTAGTGAGTGCTCACCTGATAGCAGAGTGAAAGCTTTAAAGACAAAGTGGGACCTAAATAAGGTTCATTGTGTTTTGGGGGTTGGAAGGATAATGTGGGGAAGTAATTCCTCTTCTGGGTAATTGTAGTTATATTAACAAAATAGTGCAAGAATTGTATTTAAATAGTTTATTTTTGTCACTTGTTTCCATTAGGAGGATAATGGCCTCCCAGTGCATCTTAAAGGTGGTGCAAAGGATGCTCTGTTGTATAGAACCACCATGGTTCTAACGGTGTTTGGTAAGGCTAATACTAAAATCTTTATGCTTTGGTATAATTTCCAATGTGCCAATTTTAATATTATTAAAATACTTTCTCTTTGGTACAATCTCCAACATGACTGGTGTTTTCTCTGTAAATTAGTTACACAGTTCCTTTGGTTTGTTCTTTAGAACATGCAAAATGCATGTAGAGAGGGAAAAAACCCACATTTGGACATACTGTATATATTTATTTGTGCTTTCTCCAAGTTTAGCTTTTCATATGGCTTTTTTCCACACTGAGTACTGTGGGCTGAATACTCCTTTGGAATTCATGTATAATGTCAGAGAAAACGAGAACTACTTAGAAAGCCTATTCTGAAAAGGAGTAAAATGTAATTATAGCATGAAAGTAAACCATTTTTCTCACTAGCCTGACTCTTCTTAGTGCTGGGTGATACTCAGCGTACTGAGTTTTCATGTGGTGTGAAAACTAGCAGAATTATATCCAAGGTTCATAATACTGCATAAATTTAACCTTTATGTTGCTTGTTACATAATTTTGTAGTAGCCTGTAACTTAAATATGTTGATCTAATGGATTTTCAGTTCAGTTGCTTTAAGAATGAGTAACAATTACTTTATGATTGTCTGTGTAGGTCCCACAAACATGCCTCTCCCCACTCTTTTTTTTCCTTGTTTCTTTATTTTTGTGCAGCCTGTGCAGAGGTATTTAAAGATTTTTTTTCTTGATAATATGAATCACCAAAAAAAATAATTGAGACATGGCTATGGAAATGTGTTTTGTCTGAATTGCAGCTGCTTGTTGTCAGTATTTCTTCTGGAACAAACTGCAAAGCTGACTTGAAAGGAATTCTGTTTGCCAGTCTGAAAATATCTTTTCTGTCTCTTAATTCAGGAACAGTCTATTGTATGTATCATCTGGTTGTCTCTTCAATGCCCAAGAAGCAGAAATGATTCCAGTTCAGGATGCCTCAGTGACTAAACATCTCTTTGTCCAGTTCCATGTGACTATGGTGGCAGGTTATACTTATTATAAGCAGCTGGCTGAATGCTTGGAATCATAAATTAATTGTAACATGTTAACTGCAATCAATAAAGCAGTTTATACGTGGTGGTGTGGTGGTCTGGACTGTATCATGTGTTCCTGTGTGTGAGCATCTTCAGTCGTAGGCTTGCCGAGCTGGTGAAGAGAAACTAAAGGATTATTACTAAGTTTGCCAGGGTAGGAGAACCTCAGTCCATCGCAATCTTCATCTCAGTTTGATGCCAGAGCCAGCCATAGATGCCCAGAGCCTGAAGTGGAATTGCAGGTCAGCAGGAGCACCTGAAGAGCAGCAAAAGGACTCCCAGATGCTCCAGTCAGTAAGTCAGATTCACCAGGGACAAAACTTGAGTGCCTCTGTGCAAATGCACACAGCCTGGGGGGTGAACAGTTAGAGATGTGCTCTGACCTGCAGGGCTGTCATCTCAGTGGCAGCATTGACAAGCGGAGGGATGGCTCCTACAACTGGAGTGCTGGGGTGGAAGGACAAAGGCTGTAGGAAGGACGGGCAGGGGGACAAGGTGGTATTGCCCTCTCAGTGACCAGCTGGAGCACATGGAGCTCTGCCTGGGGATGGATGAGGAGCCAACCAAGAGCTTATGGGTCAGGATTAAAGGGAGGGCAGGGGCAGGTAGCAGTAGTGGAGGTCTGCTACAGGCCACCTGACCAGGAAGACTGGATCAGTCTCTCTATAGACAGACAGGAACAGCTTCACATTCACAAGCCCTGGTCCTCAGAGGGGAATTCAACCACCCTGGTACCTGCTGGAGGGACAACACAGGAGGGCATAAGCAATCCAGGAGGTTCTTGGGATGCATTGATGGTAACTTCCTTCTCTAAGTGATAGAGGAGCCAATGGGGACAGGTGCTATGCTGGACCTTGTTCTCGCCGACAAGAAGGGGCTGATGGTGAAACTGGAAATAGAGGGATTTGATTCCTGATCATTCAAAGGTGACAGTTTTTACTGTGTAGAGCTGATAACAGTGCCCTCTGCAGCTCCAGGTGCATAGAAGTCATCTCAGTTGAACTGACCACATTCATCTTCTAGATTTTTTTTTTTCAGTGGCTTTTCTCTGTTACAGCTGAATGGGGCATCAACTATATGCCTTGAGGCAGGTTATGTGCCTTAGCAATAACATTGTTGAGTAGTGCTCACCTGCTCTACTTGCCAGCAGAACTGTATGACAGCATATGTAGAGACAGAACAAATGGTTGATAAAGACAATGGTTTGATCAGGATCCTTTCTGAAGTCCTCCTCATTCACTGGCTGATGCGGTTACCAGCTCGCTGTGAGACTGACAATCACAAATGCAACTGAAGATCCGTCATTGTCTTGGGGGAGAAAAATTTGTGGTTTAGAATTGGGCAGAGATAGCCAGCAATAACTACTAGTTGCTGGCACGTATTTAGGAAAAACCTTATATCTGAAGTAGCTAGCCCTGTCAGTGAAAATTCCTGCTCCATGAAAAATGCTTCTAGGAAGCATCTTTAAGTTGGCAAGTATGAGAATCACTTGTAAGGTACCCCAATGCTTCTTCCTAGGTTGATTCCCCCAATTACCGGGGAAAATCATCATGGAAATCAATCGTAGCTGTGCATCCCTAGATA
The DNA here is from genome assembly GCF_001715985.3 of Manacus vitellinus. NCBI lineage: Eukaryota > Metazoa > Chordata > Aves > Passeriformes > Pipridae > Manacus > Manacus vitellinus. Next base: position 36,908,466 of record NW_021940604.1, read on the forward strand.
GGTTTTGTGTTTCTAACAGAATTTGTGCCTTTGTAGCCTTCCTGTCGAATTGCTACTTGTGAATTATTATGCCTGAAGTCTGTAAGAAATAGAGCTTCTAAAAAAACCCCAAATAATTTCATCAAAGTAATCCTTTTATTTCTCTTCTCAAGGGAACAATGGAATTTTCAAATATGAAAATGAGCTCAAAAATCTGGCCTCCCACTACAGTGCTATTTTAAGCCTCTTGTGGATTATGTTTGTTTGGAATTTTTTTTGCTATCCTGGAGAACCAGAGTATGCTTGTTAAACTTGAGGCAAAGTGGAAGAGAAGGGCCAGTGTACTCAGAACTCTCTAGTAGAACCAAAAATCTTAAAAGACAAGGTGAGTGGGAGAATATCCCTCAGTGGTAGCCTCTCTGCACAGGTGGCTTTGGCCAACTGTTTGACTAAAAGAGTAAGAAATGCCTGGATGGATGTGTTAGAAGGTGGTTTGGGAAGTAGGGTATGGCTTATTTTGAGATGAACATTGATGCCTACAAGAAAGAGAAACCTCACAGCACAATGAACTATACTTCACAGAATCTGAAGCAATCAGCCTGCTCTCTGTGACACTGGTAAGGCTTCTGCTGCTACCATGTGCCTGGGGTTACTGTCAAGATGTGGACCAAGTGATGGGCATCTGGAAGGCAGCATAAGGAAAGATCAAAATATTTTAAAAGCTCACATCCTTTCCTAACCACAAGAATTATTAAGAATATTGAAGGAAGGGCAATTGTTTAAATAGTCTAAATTATAAAAATCTGGTGATGAGCTAGGCAGCAAGTATGTGTTTGTGCAACTGAAGCAGAATGTGCCGCTGTTGCTGTTCTTGCACTGAACCATGTCTGAATCCACTGCGTGGGGATCAGTGGCAGCCTGTGAGCTGTGCTGCAGGGAGCAGCCCTGGTGGGATGGCGTGGGGGGGCTCATGCAAGCTGGGAAAAAGAGCTTCATACTACAAAGGAATCGCTATTTATAGACAGAGCCTTGAAATGTTACTTCAATGAATATTAAATGGCAAAAACTTGTTCTGGCAGAGTTGGATCTGGTAACCCTGAAATGTGTCCCTGGAGTCTGCAGCTGGAGGTCAGCGGGAGAGCGGGTGGAGACCGGGTGGCACTGCCAGGGCCATGCTGTGCAGCTGCCCAGCGCTCGCGGGGAGGCGTTCGAACTCCATGGGGCTGCCAGCACCTCGGGGTTTGTTCAGCTGCAGGAGCAGGAGGAGGAGGAAACCAAACAAGACTCACGGTCAGCTGCTCAGCACCATTTTACTGGACTGCATTACAAAGCTAACAGGGAAATTCCCATCTACTGTGTATTCTATGGATAGATTTATTTTGTTGCAGGCATGTCCACATCACAAGTCGCCAGAAGATGTAAACTGGCTGCCTATACTGCCTACACTGTCTCTAGGAAAAATATAAAAAGAGAGCTGTATCTTCTCTAGAGCTGAAATTATCTGAAGATCTTACCTCTAATCTTGCTGTAGGTATTCTATGAGTAGCAGAAAATAAAATAAGCAACATGCATTACCCCTTGCTAATGTGAAAAAAAATTAAAAGAATAAAATAGTAAGTAATATGAAGTCATGGACTTCTAGCAGTTAACATGTTTAAACTGTGTACTTTTCTGATTGTACTACTGCAGTGCTTAATTACTGCCATCTTTAAATAATTTTCTGGAATTAGGTGCTATACCTTACTGCAGTCCTACTTTTAATTTGTGTTTAGGCAATACACACAGTATCTCTCCCCTCTAAAAAATTTCATGTAAACTTTATTTGCTATTTCAAGTTAATGTAAAATTTATTTTTCAGTTACTGTTATTAGAAATGGGAGCTATCATTATTTAATATTTTGTTTTAAAGGATGGGAAAGCCTCCTGGAGTTGAGAATGTGGGAACGCTGTGCTGGCTTCCACTGAGCTGAATTGTTCTGCTTATCACCCCAAACACTTGGGGGACGTTTTCCATTAGATAGGCAAGAGTACTTCATCTCTTCAACCTTCCTTGTCGCCCTAATTTGCATTACTTAAGCTTTTAAACTTCTGTGTTTTTAAGGTTAACAAAGAAAGCTTAGGGAGGTTGCACTAGATGACTCACTATGGTCTCTTACAGTCTGACCCATTCTGTGATTCTGTGAAAGCTTAGTAGTGTCCCAGCTTTGTTAGAATGAAAAAAAATTGTTTATGGTACTTTAAGAGAAGTGACTATTCAAATAATAATGAGACAGATGAAAGAGAAGAAAATTAAATCCTCAGTGCTGCAGTTCTGGGTTCCACAATCCTTTCTGAGACTCCAGATGTACAGACCATGTTTTACTTTCTGCATTTGGAAGGTAGCTCAGAATATCAACTCTTAGAATGGTGCCCAGGGCTACATTTTCTTGGCTTGAATATATGTATAGATCCAATTAGCCTGACACAGACAAAAATTTCCCCAGTAAAAGTCTTAGGACTAATACTACACAGTAACACAGCACTGACTTTGTAAAAGACACTATGAAAAAGTTCAGAAACTCTTAGAAGTAAAAAGAAAACACCGAAGAGATCTCTTAAGTGTATGTTCTTATTTGTACTTTTTTTTCTGTTTCCAGATCCCAGAGTACAAATATCACTTTCCTAATGTTGCTTACCTTGGCTATCAATGCTCTGAACTATGAGAAAGCATAATGAATTTTCTGGGGCATTTTTCATGTCCTTCCTTACTCTCCCATTCTGTTACATATTAGAACTGGAAATTAACCTTCATAGTTGGTAGGATGAATCAGACTTTCAAAGGCAAAAGCAATCTGATCAACCTGACTTGACCCTAAAGAAGGTATTTAGGCAGTGAGTAAGTCAGAACCAATGTATCTTTTCATGTGCATGCTTGTGTGATTATTTTTTTAACGAAGTTCCTTTTAACAATAACACCACCTTCTCTAATCTAACTTGCCTGAGCCTTTCCACTTATTTTTTCAGCAGACAGTTAATTCTGCTATAAAAATAATGACTTGTCCAGAAACATAATCTGAGGAGAATCTCTTGGCTGGACTGTACTTTTTCTGAATGTAAGTATTCAAGTCTTCAAACTCAGTGGGCAGTACATAGTCTGTGATATGTGTTTTGGTCTTACCTCAATATTTTTCAAGAGTTACTGTTATTACTCACAGGTTTTCTATTAGACTAACTGATCACAGCCTTCCCCAAAACACATCTAAAGCTAAAGCACAATTGTACCTATTTTCTCAAAAAGATGTCCTCAACAAAAAGAGGTAATTGGCTGTGATTCCTGTTCATAAATGTTGTGAAAAATCAAATTCGTTCTCAGGGGCTGGGGAGGTACTTGAGGAAAGGAGTTATTTCACTGAGTCCTCAGTCAGGCAGTCCTGGTTTTAGATCCTTGAAGAATACTAGTACCTGTATACAGTTTACTCAGTTCACAAAGCATTCACTCCTATTGCATATAGCCTGCTGTGTCCTAGAGAAAACTGCCAAAGAGGGATGAATTTGTCCTTTGTTTATGTGTTTCTTTCTTAGAGTTCCAATCCACCAGTCTGAACTCTTTGAAATGTAGGTATCTTTCCTCTCTTCTGTCTGGTTTATCAGGGGCATCTAACCATCTTCCCTCTCCCTTCATGGTATTTTATTCTTTTATTGTAATGTTAACCCACTTTGGTATTTTCACTCCTGAAAGTGTCTGTCCGTTGCCTTGTTGGGTCTCCGTCTGCAGAAAAGGCAAGATGCTGTCTGGTAGGCATGGAAATAAATTGGAAAGTGATGGTCAGGGTTATATCTGGTAATATTTAAGCTTTACACATACCAGAAAATGGAAGGAGGTACAATAGAAAATACCACAGGAGACTTTGAGTTTTAAAGTTATCTAAGTTAAGGTTTCCTAAATAGAATTGTTGCAAACTAAGGATGAAATGAACAAGGTCACGGTATTGCTTTAAAAGCATATTGCAGCGTAAGTGCTCTCTTTCCTCTATGAACAACACGCGTTTGACTGCTAACAGAGTCGTAAACTGAGAGAGTAGAGTGATATATCAATCTAATAAGAAGGTATCCTTGCTGTTAAAGGTGTATTGAGGAATAACTCTCTTCTTGAGTCTGCCTGTGAAGCTCACCTAGAGATAGTTCCCTGTGATTTCAACAGGAGCAGCAGCAGAATATTTCCCTTGAAAAGTACGGTAAGGTGTTTAAATGAGATAATTTAAATGTGCTAATAGGGTTAAAATTTTATAGAGGACTTCTCAGGGCCAAAGAGACATAGTCCAGTTCTAATAGTACCTGAAACAGCAAAAAAACCCCAAACCACCAAAAACCAAAAAAACCCCAAAAAACTTGTATATGGCTGTTTTCCACATAAGTTTTCCCTTTAGCCAAGAAATCTGGCCTGTGCAGGATCCGAGGTACGCGATCTGTCTAAAATGTTCCTATTTACAGATTAAAATTTCTCTGAGTTTCTATGCGAATCTCCTGGTATCATCCTCATCAATGTGACTGTAATATGATTCCCAGATACTCAGAGGTGTCTTTTGGAACAAAAGCGAGAGAGGGAGATTCAGTGAGATTCGGTTGAGACAGTTTGTTCCTAATAACTGTGAGCAGCTTCTGTTCCTACAGGGTTCCAAGGAGGAGCTTGTGATTTCATCAGGACTTTTAAGTTACTAATGTGTTATTAATAATAATTGAGTTATATATGTTTATATAATATCAAAATAGTTCCACATTGTTTCATCTCAGCAAGAGCACTTACTCTGGATGACTAATGCTCTGGGACCTGAAGTTTATAATGGAAAGGCTGACACACACATGCAATCTTATCTATCACAGCACTATGCAAAAGGGAATTATATAATTAAAACATTTTAATGATCTCTATTGCTCAGTGGGAAGTTACAAGTCCCAAAGGAGCCAGGCCAACTGTGTTATCAAGGTTTATTCAGTCATCTCTTAGGAGCATTAGGGCACATATTGCTAAATATAGTGTGGTGTGCTAATATGTGCCATGTGTGGAACATTGCACTGGGACCACTGTGCCACAGAGCTGGAAAGCAGTGCACAAGGAAGTTAGCACACCTTCTCACCCTTTGGCTGAGATTTTCAAAAAGAAATGCCTAAGGTAGATTGCTAAATCCATACTCTGACATTTGCATAAATAGCCTGATATTTCAGAAGAGCAATATGAAGAAATTATCTTCTATTAAAATAATAAAATAGAAAAAATCTTATAGCAGCAGGAAAGGATTTTATTATTTTTGGAAATAATATGTATGACCATAATTAATTATGGAATGTAAATGCAGTTTCTGAAAGAAAGTTACAAAACTGGGGAGTGGTGCAGGAGAGACATCAACTGTATGACTGGGCTGCATATGATGTGTTTTACAGAGTTAGGCAGGAACCTCTGTCACAATCTGTGCCTCTTTGTTTGGGTCTGAGATCTAAAAGCAGAAAAGCAGGTGGGTAGAACCTGGAAATCCCTACCATCTAAACATCTTTTGATCAGCATCAGGCCCATTTGCTGGTCTTGTTCTGCTTCCTGGTAAGTATGTATTTACCTGAGCAGACTAGCACCAGCTTGGCACCAGTAGAAGATTTGTCTGGCAAAGGTACCAGAGATGAAAAGTGAAAGTGCTCAATTCAGTGCCTGAACTTGGGTGCCTAGCACCATCTCAGGCTATATTTGGGACATTTGCTTTGGGCTGGCAAATAGAACAGAAGACCTGCAGGAGACTCATACATTTGTGTTATAGCAACGGGGAACTAATAGGATGCCTGTGACACCCAAAACAGCACTGGAGGCCTGCCTCTGCCTCCTAAGTGGTCTAGAACAGTTTGAGATGTGTCACTGTATGTGGGTCCTGGTCTATATCTGGCAGCTCCACAAGAGATCTCAGATGCTGCAGGAAATTCAAATGGTTCTAGAGGCCAATGTGAAAGCAGCTGAGCCAAGCCCCATGCATAGTGGGTGGCCAAACTGCTCGGGCACTCCTGAGTTCATTAACTAGGTCTTCATCAGCCACTGCAGAAGTTTAGATGCTGAGCTCATGTGCAGGCACCTAAATGTATAATAACCCAGAAGCAAATACCAACTGAGGTAAGAATGCAGGACAGAGCAAAGGTGCAGTCAGTGTTCTCAAGCAGCAAAGCTGCGATGGAGGGGCGTGTGTCAAGGAGCACATGCCCTGTCTGCCTTCTCAGCTTCTCTGGAGGTTAGAGAAACATATTCTGAATTTTTTATCAAAAATAAGGTCCCAGCAGCTACTCCTAGCATAAGGGGACCTCATTTTGCAGCTGCTGCTCTTCCTAGCTGGGGAAGAAGAGCATGATGTAGTAAAGCCCCATGTTGTGATGTGCCTTAAGCAGGAAATCCCTTAAACACATTTCAAAGGGCACTGGGCAGAGGGTAAAGGAGCAACAGGTCAGATTTACCAGCTGAACATTTACACTCAAGAAAATGTAATAGCAAAGGATGAAACAACCTGGGTAGTGTTTCAGAGCGTAATTTGTGCTAAAAATCTTATTTTTTAAAAAATCCTGAGCAGATGAATTTATTTTTTTTTTTTTTTTGTAAAACAAAGAAGAGACACTGCAGCAAAAACATTTCTCCAGATAAGAAATATATGCAGAAATCAGGACAATGCCAGAAGCAAGACATGTTCATTAAACTGGGGTGGCTAAAGACTAACAGAGTGGCGAGGCCAGCTGGAGAGCATCCAAAAGATTGGAGGAAAGGGCATACGAGAGGAGATATTTTAACAGCTTCAAGTGAAACTTCTCAGCAAGCTGTAGAGGTGTTGATACATGAGAGAGCGCCACAATTCCAACAGGTGAAAAAGGCTGTCAGCAAAGAGTAGGTGGGAGCTTTCAAGTAACCTTTAAAAGTAGAAACAAAAGCCAATAGTTTTCTGTTTACACAACAGAGTAGTTCTGATACAGGGCAACATCTATTTATAATCCAAATAAATCTTATGTTCTGGTATTTGGAACTGTTAGCATTCAACATCTTGGGATGCAGCAGCCACAAGGCTGCATTAAGAAATGCTGAGTTAAATCTGCATTGTTTTGTTTTGTGTATTTTACTCCTTAGTCACTAGCCAATTACAACTTGTGCAAAAGAAACAGATTTCCTTTTTAAAGGTGGCTCATGTGGAGTTCATAAATGTCCTGACACGTGATATCTAGGCATTGCTTCTAGTGCCTGCAAGCTAAGCTCTTGCCCGACTCTTTTTTCCAAAACCCTCAAAACTTCCATATGTCCATCAACATCTGTTATAGATGACATGCAGATAAGAGTCCTATAGGTCCCAGGGAAATACATATAATCTGGGCTATCCAAATCCATGGGCCTGGTGCATTCCCTGGCTGTGTCCTAGCCCAAGTTTTGCCTCTTGTGCTCTTTCTTTTGGAAAGGAAAAAGCTGTGATGAATGCCACAACCTGCCAGTCTGGATATCAAGATGCTGAGATTGAAAATTGAGGAGTGTGGAGCAAGGATGGTGATAATCACAGAGTCCATCCCCCCTGAAGTTTAGAAATGGTCAAAAAACGACATGACTGCCAAATGCAGACATATTCTGAAAGCAAAAGGGGTTTTAAAGACTGGTGGGGTCTGTACCTCTGACAATCACAGGCAGGAAGGAATCTCCCAATCCGAGTTCTTTGCTCTCAGGCTGAGAGTTTGCAGAGATATCAGTTAAGCAAACAATTTTTCACACTTAAAGGAGACTATTTTTGTGGAGTCAGGGGTTGTAACTACATGATCTTCAAGGTCCCTTCCAACCCAGGCCATTCTGTGATTCTATGATCCAAAGATACAGGCTTCTCCGGTACAGGACTTTTTTTCCCCCTGAAATAATTTTCCCTTTTACTTCAGAGTAGACTCTTACTCTGTCAATCCAACTTATTTCTGACTGCTGTGCTCATAGTCACACTATGGACAACTTGCAACTCACCTAAAACAAGTTATTATCTATTGTCAGCCACTAAAAACAGCTCCCCAAAGTATGCTGTTAGTACTAGGTATGGTATGGAGGATTTCTCTTTGAAGTCCAGGGTACTTGAAATAACAGCAGATAAACTAAATGACCTCTCAGGATCTTTTCCAGCCTCCTTTACTATGGTTCTGTGCATTTGCATCAGATTCACTTGTTAGAGTGCTTAAGGTTTTGAATGTTTGTCCTGCTGAACTGACAGTTTGGGGCTGACCTTTAAATCCTCTAAACCTCCATGGAAAGATGTGCATTGGATAGAGTGCAGCAGCAGCTGATTACTCCCTCTTGAGAGCTTCCCTCCAACCCCAGTCCGGAATCTCTGCATCCTCAATGCCTTTTGTCTCTGTGGAGGAGTTAAGGACTGCATCAGTCGTTGGCCTAATGACAAAGATTCTGTCTTAAAATTCCCCCCATCATTAACTATTCCATTGTCTGCAACAAAAAGATCTAATACAACTTGAACTTTCAATACCTTTGAGCACCTTGCCAATTCATACACAAGCTTATCTTCTCCATAAGACTACCTACACAGACCCTGCTGTCACAATATACATTGACTTTTTTTTTTTAATATAGAAGGATTAAGAAGAATTAGCAAAATGTTCCCATTCAGAGCTTGGCACTGTGCCATTTCAGACTTTGTTGCTGATTAATATAGTGAGTTTCTTTGTAGGGTGTAATTACACTGAAATAGTTGAAGGGTTACCAAATGTAGGGAAACCCACAGGGATTAATCTTTCAGTAGATATTGAATCCAATTAGGTACTCAATGACCATTGCAATATAATGTTCTGCAAGTAGAAGCTAATGACTAGTGATTTTTAAAAATGTTTTGATTTTTTAAAATTATGGGTTTTCTCAGTAGTGTCAGAATGATGATCTCAATGGATCATCATTCTTTCACTGGGGACCCCTCAGCTACGTGAAGAAGAGGAATGCTTAGATTTGCATTCACAATTCTTTGTGGCTAGTCCATTGCTGTGACAGGAATGGTCATGTTAAAAGATAGTGTGACACCTGAAAAATATAGAGAGTCACTGTCCTCAGTGACTTTATTTTCTTGCTCTCTTTACTCGAGCAAGATTTGTATTGGCTTTATTACAGAATGCTTCCTGAATAGATCAGCACTCTGTCATGAAATAATGAACCAGCTTCTTTGAAAGAAAGCATCTTTACTTAGGAACGTTTTAATATAAAGTGTGCTGGTGTATATATATGGAAGGGACTGTAAGATGGTTGCATCTATTTTTTCCAATTTTAGAACTAAAGATCTACAGTTTTTTAGAATTACTGCCTACAAATTAACTGGCTTTTTTAAGACTCCCAAATTGCATTAAAAGACCAGCTCCTTTCTATTTATACCTCTGTTTTTGAATGATTTATTTACTTTTCCAGTTCTACTTATCTGGAACCACAATAATTTTCTACTTTCAGAGTATTACATGATGGGGAAAATCAGTTAGACAAATTAGAGAAATAAACAGTTGCTAAGGAAAACATACCTGGTGAGGGAGATAATTTTTTTGTGGCTGTCACACTCTCCAGGGATGCTGCTTCCACAGTTGTTCCACTAAATGAGTAGATTTCAGGTAGAAACAGTCCTTTCTGAACTCTGCTAATACAAGAAGCCAGTTCTCATTATAAGAGGTCAGACTAGTACTGATCTCTAAATACCAGCTCTGAAATGAAATTATCTAAATAAATAAACACCCGACTGAGTTCTTCTCATTCCATAGACTGGAAATCTCTCAGAGAAGGCAGAGCTTGGAGGAAGCAATTTGCTCTATTTTGTCCTTCTGAGTTTTATAGGTGCAGATATAATACCATGAAATATTAGTTCTATGACTGACTTAATAGGGAATAAAAAATACAGTGGAAAGGCTGTGCACTGTGCAGTAAGGAATTAATGGGCCTCTTAAGTGACTGTACTAAGACAATGTTTAATCTAGATGTACTGTAGAGAGAGATGCAGTGATACACCAACCAGCAAAGTACTTCCCCAATAGATGTAGGCAAGTCACTGGCAGCAGCACAGTTTTGCCTGTACAATAGTTAATGCTTAATCTATAAATTGTTTAACGTTCAAAGAGCTGAAGCTTTTTTTTTATTCTTCCTCTGTGAAAACATATACTCAAGTGCATATATTCATATGAATAATGCATTTACCATATCCATATGTAAAGCAGATGCAACTAACTTTCAAGAAGACACAGAGGCCAAATCTAGTGTGGTATCCACATGGAAACAATATTCAAGGTTTACAGTGCTGAAATGTAGAATGTACTGTTTTATTCTGCCCTGGCAATTCAGTCTGAGGTAACAAAAAAAAAACAAACAGGTGCCAGAAGATCAAAGTTGCTTGAATTACTCTAGACCCAAAACCAGTTAAAAATTTCTAAGAAATTCCTGGTTACCTGCAATATTACATATCTACACCAGAAATGGGCAATATTATTAAAAACATAAATATGAATTTAAATGTCAATTTTTGTATTTAAATTTGTCACTGTTTCAGTGTATTCGGCTTAGATAGCAAAGAAAATACAGAGCTGGAGTGCAAGGGTCTTAATGTGTTTAACACTTGTCTGAGAAACAAGCAGTCAGGAGAGTGTTAGTAAATGTTTATGCATTTCAGAAATGCCTTCTGCATCACATATTATGTACTCAGACTATGAACGTACATAGCAACAGAGCTGATTAAAAACAACCCATTTAATTACTGTGATGTATGGGAGCACACATTCTAAAAGCAATTTGTTAGTGTATTTTACATGTAAATGATCTTAGGAGAAGCATGATTAGAATGGTTAGAACAAAGAGTTAAAGATAAGAACAAAATCCTGCTGCCCCAAGAGTCATTTGTTTGCTTTTGCCAGCTCTGAATCTTATTTCAGGCCAAGAAATTAAGCAAAGCTGGTCAGCTGAGAGGAAAAGGAAGTTGTACCCTCAGCAGCATCTGAGGGTCTATGAGGGAGAGTCTGAGATTCTTGCAACTCTGAGAGGCCCATTAGTTTCAAAGTCTCCACTCATATGAATTCATTCATAGCTTTACACCAAATTATTTAAACATTTTTAAATAATTGGTCTGAGTGATTTAAGTTTAATAGAATAATGCATATTTTCTTCCATCTTCATTATTTGCATTAAGCAATTTTAACTATTAACATAAAATCTTGGCTATCCTATGATGGAAAAAATCCACAGTGAATTGTAAAAAAATACTGTTGCAGTGCACAAGTGATAAAAATACTTCATTTGCCTTAATCCACTTCCTATGGAAGGATATTTCATCGTAATCCCTGATCCTCCTTCTTCTGAAACTATTGTTGACACCTCATTTATATTGGTGTTCTTGGTAAGTTCATTCAGGAAATTAAAATTTTTAAAACTTAACTTATTATTTCTTAGAAATATTGCTATTACATATCAGATCTGGATAGGAAGAAACTCAATTCCCCATGCCAAAATGCCAAAAGAGAAAATCCAACTCAACAACTGGGCAAGTGGGATTAATAGGTCAAGAGTATTTTAAAGTTTATCAGCAGAGGAGATGTTGCTTTTGGAAAGCGCATTCTATCAATACCAGACAGCTGAAACTGTGCTGTGTCCCAAAGAGGAGCTGACTCACTTCCAAAGTGTCTGGAAAGGTCAGTGCATGTCTTCTGGTTATCACTTTCTTTTCAGCGTTTGGGTTCCCATGGAGATGACAGGTCTGTTACAGAAATGAAACTCAGGACACACACGTCCTCCTGCCTGCTCCTTGATCTCCCAGTCCCACGGAAAAAGGAGCCGTCCCCTGCTAAAATATTAATCTCTGCTATCGGTCACTTCCATCCCGGCTGGAACCTCTCCTGATGGCTCTGCCAGTCACGTCGTGCACGGGGCCGACAGGGACCCAGCATAGCCCCGGAGACTGACCGACCACTCCGAGCCGGGGTCCTCAGCTCCGCGCTGAGGCTTGGCTCCCTCTCTCCCTCTCGCCACCCTTCCTGGCTCTGGTTTCCATCTTGTCGCCTTGGCGGTGGCCCCGAGGGCCCAGAGGACAGACGACGGACGGACGGACGGTACGTCGGTGGTCGGCCGCCACTCCCGCGCCGCCCGCCACCGGGGGCGCTCCCGCACCGCGGACGCGCCGACGGCGGCGCTGGGGCAGCGGGGGAGCGGGGCTGCGCCTCTCGGACGGCCGCGGGTCTCTCCCTCCCTGTTTGCTCCCGCTCCTCGCCCAGCTCTGTTCCGAGTCCCGAGTTGCGGACCTGCTCCTCGGGGACGGTGGCATCCCGTATTTTAGCCCGAAAGGGTCCCAGACGAACCTCTTCGACAGCGTTACCGGGGATGCCCTTCTCCGCTAATGTGGGAGCAGACGCGCTGCTGACGGCGGGCCCCGGGGAAGCCCTGGCTGAGCCCCGCTGGACGACCTGTCCTCTTGGACAGGGAAGGGACAGGGTGTCTCGCCGTGTCACCCTCTGCCACGGCACGCTGCAGAGGCCAGGACGCGCCGGGTGCCACGGGCAGGCTCCTGGGAACGAGAGACGGGAGACCCTCGCGGACCCTGTCCACCAACGGGCTTGGCCCCATACTGGAAGGTGCAGTTCCTTTGGAAGGCACAGAATTTCAGACAGGGCCTACGGGCGCGGGTTTTCCACAGGATCTGACGGAGGGGCCGTGCGCCCCGTCCCTGTGCCCGGGGAGCCGTGCTCGGTCCGCCGCAGCTGCTCCCGGCTCCGGCGGCGCTTTGTGCTCGACCCAAAACACCCATGTGGAGGAGGGGTGTCGGGGGGAGTGTGTGTTTTATATATATGTCGACTGCCTAGGGTGGAGGCCAGACACACCTGAACTGTGCCAAAATGACTAAATCCCCTTTGCCCCCGAGGCTCCGGCTGCGGCACTGGGAGTACCCGCGCTTTTCTGCAAGATTGTCCTGGAGACCAGCCAGGTCGGCAGGGCGAGCGGGCCCTCCGCAGGGGCGACGGGGGCTGCGCGGAACCCACTGCGCGGGGACACCCTCCGCGGCACCGTCCCTCGAAGCCGTGCCCGGAGACCCAGTTCTTACACTGCTCTCCCGTGTCTCCCCCTTTTGGGAAGCCTAGGGGAGGGAGGGGGCGGCGGGCCGGGCCCCTGCCTCCGGGCGCGCTGCCGCGGCGGCCGCCCGTCTCATGCCGCAGGAATGCGCGGAGGTATGCGCCAGTTTCCAGAAGTGGATCCCCTTCCTTGCTGGAGCAGAGCAGCGCATATATCACCCGGTGGCAGCAGTCCACCTTCCCTACAGTTTCGTAACCGCTTACGAGGGTAAATTGAGAGTTGGGAACAGCCCTCTATTAAGTAGCAGATTGAGAAGAGGCTCTTCCCACTTGGAGAAGGCAAGTCTTCCCAAACAGACCCCTCGCATCGGGAGCTACAGTAATCGAGGCGCCTCCTCTGCGCTCAGCTATTGCCGCCGCTGCTGCTCCTCGTTCGCCGTTGCTGCTACTTGCTACTCCCTCCACAAGGTGCCCCCGGAGCTTCATCTTTATCCTCCTCCCTTTACCCAGGTCCGACTGCTCCGGCTGCTGCCGCTGCGGGCACCGCCGGAGTCATCGCCGGAGGAGCTGTCCTGTCACCGATCCCGCACCCCGTGGCCACCCCGGCAGGTCTGTGTGTGCCCGCGCAGGAGCGGGGGTCCCCTGCCCTCCCCGCCGTCGACCCCCGCGGCCCGCCCTGTCCGCACGCAGCACGCATGCAGCCCCCTCTGATGCACCTTAGGCTGGGATTAGCAGCGCCGGGCTGGAGGCTGGCACGGGATTGGGAAGGAGCGTGTTATGTGCGCTTTGGGCATGTCAGAGCCGGCTGCAGGCGTGCGGCCGGGCGGAGGAGAGGTGAAGAGCAGAGCGCCCCGGCGCTGCTGGCTGTCAGCCCCGGGGAGGGCACGGGGGAGCCCGGCGGGGTGCCGGGCGCCTGGGCAGAAATACATAGGGAGGCGGCGGTGTTCCGCAGACGGAGGCTCCCGGCGGCCGGAGGCTCCAGGCGGAGCCCGCTGTCAGCGCCCAGCGCGCCTGCAGGCAATGCTACCGCTGCGGCTTTGGCAGGAGTTCTCGCTTCCCTCCCCTGTGTGTACAGCTGCCGGTGATGCTTTCTCTTGCTTCCAGTTTTTTATGCCTTTGATAGGTAGTGGGTTTTTCTTGCGGTTTTTTTTTTTTTTTTTGGTTTATGTTACTTTTTTCTTCTTTAAAATGGTAAATGTCCTGCACTCTGTCTGGGAGAGCTTTGGCTAAGCTTTCATAGGTTGAGTTAGTGTGAGATTGGACTGGCACTGTGAAAGGCTGTTTTTTTGTTCTTTTTTTTTTTTTTTTTTTAAACGGTCTCTAAAGGTCAATGAGAAAACCTTTAGTTCTGACACAAAGTCTGTTGTGTCACAACTGAGCCAGTGAGAGGACCTTTCCTCTGCCACCTCCAGGCTTTGTTTCACATTCCTAAATTTGCAAGAAGGAAACAGAGTGTTCCTGGGTGGACAAATGAATGCTTTGGCTGAGATGATGTATTTCATGAAACAAAAACGGTAGACCTGCAACAGTAGTGAACTCCTAGATGCCTTTGTGAGATGATTAATTTCTGTTGCTCTTCAGAAGGATCAAGAGATGGCACTCAAAGCCTGCACAAGATTTCCAGGACAAAACGTCCTTTTGCGTGAAGTTCAGGCGATCATTAAACTCACTGCACAGTGCTGTATATCTTCCCAGGGACAGCCGTTTTCCATGCAGAGCTGTGATATGATTTTGGAGCTTTCAGGGCAATTTAATACTAACGCTCGCCTTTCCTGTGTTAGGGAATCATTATGGTAATATTACTCTTCTGTTTACCCTCTGGAACTGCCATTGGACTGAAACCATTGCTTAGGTTTTCTTCGAGCTCTTGATATTTTCATGTGCAGTAAAGGCATTTGGCTAAGGCAAGTATATACAGCTGCTCAAAAGAAGCCTGTTAAGCTCAGTGTCAGTAACTAGGAAATTCCTGGATTTCCACAGCGTCCACCCAATAAGTGTGCCTTGCTGGGTAGTTCTCTAGATGGTAAAAGAATATTATTTTCCCTTTCAGTTGTTTCTGTGGATGAATGATTTATGTATTTTTCTTTTGTTTTGCTCTTGGCATCTTCCCGAGAAAATCTGTTGCCTAATTGCTTTTGGAATTCTCTTTCCTCCAGCCTAATTATGATATATGATGCATTTATGACTTTATTCAGACAAATTGCCCCTCTCCTACTTCCCAAGATAGAAAATCCCAAACTTTAGAAACACTTATATTTGTAAGCGATGTGAACTGTTCATATTAGCCTTTACTTAGACAAGGAAATAATTTGGAAGTTTGGCTGGAGTAATTGGGAGTAATTTTACATGGCACAGAGCATATAGTTATGAAGCTGCTTGCAATTAAGAACCGCTAACTTGGCCTAATCCCACCTTTTTTTGCCAGACAACCTACAGCGATTGTGAGACTCTTTTGTCTGTCAGCTTTTAATAGTGTATTTTAAATCTGTTTTCTCTAAGGACATGTAAATGAATTATCAGATGTTGAAACATCATGGCTAGACAGACGTGTCGGATTTCAGTTGTGTGTCACACACACTTCTGTATAACCTATTTCAGACCTTCAAGAAATGAAGAATAGTACATTTGTAGGCAGAACCCCTCAAAAAAAATTTTATTACAGTTTCCAAACTGCCTTGAGACCACTAAAACAAAGCTAACTAAGTGGTTCAACAGTTATGAAAAAGGAGCCGAATAAAATCCCCAGCTGAAAGAGACATTTAGTTGATCCAAGGCAGGAATGACCACTGAATTAGCTATCATCACATTCAGCGATGAAGTCATGGAGCTCCCTTTTGGCTCCTGTCTGTGCGGAGGCACAGGTCTTCACTGCGCTTCCCTGATCAAATTAACCCTAACTAGGTTAAAGCTTCAAGTACTTACTGTGGTTGGAAAGACTTCAGCAACAAAAGGCACATTATTGCAAGATGAGACTCTCCAGTTAGTCATACAGTTCTTTTGTCGTCTTGGACAGCTTTCAAGTCTAGAGTTTTCAACCTGGTCCCGTGGGTGGGGGCTGGGGATAAGGGAACAAAGTGAAATCCGTGGTTCGTGGTTTTTATGTTTCATGAATACACCCACGCAGTCCTTTAATCCACACGTATCATTTCCTTCTCCTTTCTCCCCCTTCCCCCCTTCTCCATCACTGCAGATTCATTCATGTTGTTGTGATCTGAAAGAGCAGAAATGAAGACAGCACTGTGCTCCGCAGTCGCTGCTCTGTGTGCAGCAGCCCTCCTCTCCTCCATCGAGGCTGAAGGTAACCTTCCCCTCCCTGCCCCCTTTCCCCGGTGCCCTGCTGACCAGCAAACCTCCCAACCAGCCTTGAGCTACCGGCTCTCTCCCTCTCCACTTTTGAGTGTAACTACTTTACTTTTTCTCTCCTTCATAGAAACGCCTCTCCTTCCTTGCCCAGCTCCTTCTGTGCTCTGTTTCTCCCAGCTAGTCAGCTGGACTGTAACTCCCTCTCTCTGTCTCTCTGGTGTGCTGTCCACACCACCCCACTGACAGGACACAGGCCAGCCGATGTGGCCGCTGGGCGCAGCGCCCCGAGGAGCCCACTGCCACTGCTGCTGCCGGCGGGCAGCCCAGCACGGCTGGGGCTGTGGCGCTGCCCCCCTGACGGACCAAGAACGGCTGGTCTCTGGGCTTGTGTAGTAATATTGAGAGAGGAAACGGAAAACCCACCACCCAACAACCCACAGCTTTGAAATAAAATGCTCCAACAGAGTATGGCTCTCTGCGCCTGTGTGTTTTGTCCAGCCGGACCCCTCGCCTCTGCCCCGCCGGCCTGCTGGTACATCGGCCTCCCCTGCTCAGCGGGGCGACCCCCGGCTGAGCCTTGGGGTGGCCGGACCTTCCCTCAGTGACACTTCGACCTCTGTGGAGGGTCTGACCTGGGGAACGTGCCTGGGGAGATGCTGCCATTGCCATGTCATGTGTCCTGGGTACTTCTGAAGGGAAGGCTGGGCCAGACCTTTGTAGGGCAGCCGGGGCTCCAAGGCTCTGGCATGCATGAGGCCTTGTCACCTGCAAAGAGGCTTTCCTCCTCCTCCTCTGGCCCTGGCCCAGTCTCTCTGGAGGCTGAGGCCCCTGTTGGCCCTGGAAGTGTCCTGCCTTCAGCTGAAGGGATGAAGACCTGGGGAGACCTGTCTTGGCCACCGCACTTGCTGTGGCGTGGCTCGAAATGGCGTGGCCCGAAATGGCGTGGCCCTGGCACATTTGCTCCGCAGCAACTGTGAGAACAACCTCCCCTGCACCCTCAGTGTGAACTGCTTGGCTTTGGTCATAGTCCTGGCATTTCTGCCAGTGGTGGCTGCCAGGGGCAACAGAGATGCCGAATGTCCTGCACTGAAATGACTTGATCTGACCTCTGGGACCTGACTCCATCATAGGGTGAACCAAACCACTGGGTGTGAACTTCCTGGGATTTACTGGAAAAAAAGCAGAAACCAGCATCTGATAATTCGTTCTTTTCTCCCTTCCTTCTCCTTCTGTCTTGAATTGAAACAAATTCCCTGATCATGGCCTGCCTGCCACAAGCTCCTGTGTCTGGACCTGGTCTCCTTGGCTGATGGTTACTAAAAGCATGGGGTGCCAGACATGCCTTGGCAGTGTTTGCTGCCCCAGCAGCAGTGCTTGCTTGGGGCACACAGATGGGAAGTACCCTGGCTTTCTGGAAAAAGATGGCATTTCTGTCAGTAGTGCAACATCTGGTCACCCTAGGAGAGAATCAGCCCACTGCCTTCCTCTTGTGCTGCGTTGTTGTTGGCTAAGGAACCGAAAAAGGTCATTTCAAGTCATTTCAGAGTTGCGTTTGAAATGCAGGACCACCGTGCCAGAGAAAGCAGAGAAAGAGTACAGTTTTGATGAAAGGAGTGTAATGGTTTGTGTGTTCTTCCCCATCTTAGGAGGGAGCTTGGTTGGAGCTGGAGTACTGTTGCTGTTGTCCTGCCGTACTGATTACACGTAGGGAGTGTGCTATTTCTGAAAGTAAGTGAAGGTGTTTTATTTAGCTGTAGTGTAGACTAAACCAGTCATAGCTTCAATACTGTTAAAAAAAGCTACAAAAATGTATTTGGAGCAGCACACAGTTATTTTATAACAGTAAAACTGGACACACTGCCAGACAAGCTGGCCTAGCTTGTTTAGATCCCGTGTGGAGGATGCACTGTTGCTAAGCAAAAGAGTGGACAAAGCCTGATCTTGAGAGTTGTAGAGCAGTCCTGGCCAGGACTTACATAAACAGAAATGTTTCTTAAATAAAATACCTAGTTTACAGTGATCACATTTCTATGAGGGAATTCTTCTAGTTTCAGAGTTTTGAAGTAAGAGCAGAAAAATGTGTGGTGAAAAAATTGTGGTGCTGAAAATGGAAGGTCAAAACTAGAAGTACTTTAGGACTTGCTGTGGTAGGAACTGCTTTTGTAGAGCTTTTTGCAGTGCTTTTTGTTTGCACTATACAAAAAGTCATCTTTCTGCACTGTTTTAATCTTGTTCTTCAATTCTGCATCATTTTGTAGATTGCATGTTGGATCTTATTCACTTTAGTTCTGGTATCATTACAAATTAAATCCTGTCTGCTGAACTGACTTTCTCCTGTGAACATTTGTCCTTTAGTCTTTTTCCTATTTTCAGATCACTTTGTGGCAAAACTATCCCCCCTTCCCCTCCCCAGATCAGTCAATCAGTCTTGTGCCTCTTTGTTTTGGCTCTCTCTCTGTAGCATTCATGAGAGATGCATTTTGAATTTTCTTTTCCTCAGGTGTGAGTAGACACTTGGTGTGAAGAAAAAGTGAGAGGAGAATAAGGGAGAGGACCATTTGATGTGGTAAAGATTGTTGATATGGGGTGGGAAGGTGAGGTGAAAGCAGAGAGAAGGAAAAGATTAGTTCTATTTTTCTGCCTTCCTTCAGCTTTCATTTTTCAGTCTCTCCTGGGAGTAGATCTATCTGGTGTTTATCTGATGCTGCTGTTCATAGATTCCTGAATCTTCCAGTATGAAGCTGGTTCTTCATCAGCATCACAGCTGCTCTTAAGTCCTTTGTGAGAGCTGTGCTCTGTTACTGTTGATAAGGCAGAGCTGCAGTAATGGTGTCAGAGCTTTTCTACAGAGATGCAGCAGCACAGGATTTTCCAACTGGGCAGTCACTAGGAGTAGAGAGGGTAAAACCCACATGTAGTCTAAATTCATGGCATTTCAGTGGGGAAATTGTTTACCCTGGTTAGGGCTGCAAATCTGTTTTCAAGCTCAGAATTTTTTCTCTTACAGTGAAATTATTGTTTTATTTTGCAATCCTTCTGATCTCTCTTGCTCTCTTCCTGTGTGTGATGCTATATTTTATGCTATAAGTTCTTTTGTGCCTTTTTATTCTCTCTGCCAAAATTTCTCTCTGTCACAGTATTTTTTCCATCTTTGATCACAAAGAACCAGGGGTTCTTATTTCAGTCATAGTTATGAGCCTCTAAAGGTGCTGCCTTTTCAGTTTTTCAGGAACTGGTTCAGACCTGGAAAAGCCTATTGACTAGGCTGCAGGTAGGGAAGGAGACCATCACTGATCCAAGTGTGGGACCTTTGTAAAGTGCATAAAAAGGTTTGTCCTGTGAGAAATCTGTTACCAGGTTATGCAGTAGAGTAAGTGACAAATAATTGCAGCACAGCAGTTGCAGAGGATTACAGTTTCTCTTGTAAGAAAGCTTGTATTGAGTACACTAATTTTCATTGAATGAATGATTTAGAGATGATCTGGGATAGCTGAAACTTGAAGTTAACCACCTATCCAGCTTTAGAACTGGTTGGTGGAACCATTATTTTATTACCTTTTGATGTCTAATTTCTATCTCTTGAGAAACTAGCTGTTGATTTCTAAGTTCCTAGGAGAGAGAACCATGTAGATTGATATGTGAAACTGAAATTTTTATATATATGAAGGTGAACTATACCTCCCTGTTTTTCATGCTGCTAGTTAGAATCAGTGTACATGCATTTGTAGGTGTATACACTCATGCACATACATATATATGCACAAACATGCATGAAATCTGGTAAATATTCATGCATGCAGTGTGTATATCTATGCAGTTGTGTTTAGTTACATACATCTTTATATGTATAGATATATAGATTTAAATGAGGTTTTTTCAAAGTACATTTATGAGTTATAGATCTATTTTGAAGAAATTTCATATACATGTACAAAATAAAAAAATGCAACAATACAGATGACAATGTTTCAGTGTTGTGATTGGCGATGAATATCCAGCAAGTCTGAGAAGCAGCTCTTTACTACATTTCTAGGCTGTAGCTCATTCTTTCTCCCAGTTGCACTGGCCACACAGTCTTCAGAGGAGCTTGACTGGGGTCATGATCTAGTTAGTTGTGCCAAATCCATGCCATTTCTGGAAAAAATACGAAATGAGGAGTTTTGGCATCTTCCAGCCTCAGCAGGGCTTATCGCTGTGATAGTAAGGCTGGGCTTACTCTTCAGCTTCTGTAGATGGTATAGATTTCATGTTATTTTAACATGGGGTAACGTTATTTCATATGCTAATCATAGTCCATCTTTTCCAGTGAGTGGAATTACAAATTTTGTTTCTCATAGGGATTGTGGATGGCAGCTACTTCCAAGATATATCACTTTTAAGTATGGTTCTGGATATAAATTATTTGAGCTTCTGGTTATATTTTATTTCTGTTTTGTTAAGATATTCACTGGAGTTCTCTAGTAGTCACACTGTGTTATCTGCAAAAAACTGTAGACTTTTGTATATTAGATTTGTATTACCTGTAAAGTAATACAAGCTAGTATAAGACCTGCATAGCATGAAAAAGATGTTTTGCTCTATATTTTTTTTGTTTCAGAAAATATACTCTTATTACACATGTAAATAACACAAGAAATGGCTATGAATTAAGTATGTTATGTCTGGTTGGTTTTTTGTTTATTTTTTGTTTGGGGTTTTGTTTGTGGTTTTTGTTCTGCTTTGGTTTTTTTTGTAGTGCATAGCATAGACTATCCAGTTAAGAAAATTATCATATCACAGTTCTGAGAGTGGTCAAAATTAATGCAGTGTAAACATTATTGTTGTGCAGCAGGATATTTTTTACTACTCTGGAAAACTGTTAGGGAGCCATGCATTTCTGTGCATCAACACTGGGATCACTGTATTAAGGCAATACTATAATGCCATCACATATTATGATCATGACTCAAGTCAGTGAGAGGTGTGGCATGGATTTTGATGGACACAGGATGAACACTGTCACTACACTGTGAGCATTAGGTGCAACTTCACTTCTGCAAGTAGTCTGACATCAGGACTGCTTGCTTGAGTAAAGCTGTGCTTGCATGTCAGATTTTGTAAAGTGAAGTTTTAAGGTTTGTCCCAGTAATGGGGCAATCTCCTACCACAACCAAGGTCATTTTGTTCCTAGAACTCTGGTCTGATTCAGTATTGCAGATGTATTATTTTTCCACTGGTGAATTCCTTTCTGGAAGAAGAATTTTAATGAGGTCGAGTAACAGTTGCCCTATTTTATTATCACAATAAGATTTTTATCATCTAAACATTTTGCTGTACTTTGGCTCAGCTTACTGCTCTCAGGCATATGACCATGGTTTGATCTTCACCTCACATATGGTTTCATTTGGGTGAAATCTGACCCATGTGAAGGTCCATGGCTGTTTTGGAGATTGTTTGAGTATCAAAAGCTTACAGGCCATCTGGCAGATATTTTGATGACATTGGATCCAAACTGCTCCTTTTTTTCACTCAGGCAAGGTTCCTTTTTCGATTTGAATGGGTGTAGTATTCAGTGCTTGAGTTTGATAAACCAGCCATAGGTTGAGAATGAATGGATTTAAAGTGCAGCAATGAAGACTGGGGTTAGGTGTCAGGAATAACTTTATGGTGATAAAAGCAGTGAGGCCTTTGGAGTAATTTCTGTGGGAAGCTGGCAGTCTTGCCAATGGTGGAGATCTTTAAGAATGATCTGAGCAAACATGTCAGAAATGACTTGGGGTGGCTCATCATGTCTTGACTATGGGATGGATGAGGAGACTTTCAAGGTCCCCTGCAATGCCATTGTTCTAAAGTGCTGTGAGGACCTGGATGAACGGATACGTCACTTGCGAATTGATGTACTATTCTTGTTACCTGCCAAGATCTGCATCTGAATTTTCATAAAATGGATTAAAATCCTTTAAGATGTTAAAGACTTCCTCACAGTCAGCTTTTTCAGTTTATCTGGAATCCGGTCATTTGGATATCAACAAGTTGGGCTGCTGCTGTCCTTCAGCAGTTAAAGCCTAAAGTCTCTGCTGCAACATGCCAATTTACTTGCAAGGTTGGTAGTGCTATTTTTTCCATGTACTGAATTTTTTTTAAAAGCATGCTCAGGTCAGTTGTCTCTGCCTTTGCATTAAATTTGTCCTGAGCCATTGCTACTGAAACAATATTTTATAATGATATTCTTATCACCTAAATGTATTTTCCTATTAACATGTGTTGCATGATTTTGATACTAAGTAACTACCCTGATGTCTCTAGCATTGTGATACTCATAAACTGATGAATAAAATGTGCATGCAGGTTAATGGTCTAATCTCACTGCCTGTGTATGGACAACAGGAAAAATAACATTTACTTCAGTACTAGTGTTATCTATCGTATCAGTATTACAAAGCCATATTATCCTATGGTTTGAAATGACAGAAAATTAAAAGGAGAAAAATGCCAGATTTTTTGAGCAAAAAATTTTACTTTTTGCAACTGAACAGTAACTTTTCATAATTAAACATTCTAGCATTTACCTCTTTATCTGCTTTTAAAATTATATACAAATCTGAAATGAAATCTGACATATGATGGAGATCTTCCATGAAACAGAGATCTGTCTATTAAAAATGCCTGCAAAATCCTCTCTCAAGTAGTTAAGGAAAGTATGGCTGGATCTAATCTTACTTTGTAGACCTATTTAAACACCTACCATGCACTGACAGTGAGTCAGTAAAATACTGCATGAATAAGCATGACAATTTTACTAAGAGAATATCATTATAAAATATTTATGAAACGTCTTTGTGTAATGAACCTTGTACATGGAGGCTTTTGTCCATTGTGGGAAGCTAAAAGAATAATAATCAACATTTCATTTACATATGCATGATGCTGCAAAATAGCGTATGTAAACTATTTCTTTCTGTACTGTTCAGTTACTTCTGTCATCAGCTCCTACAAATTTTATTTGCAGTCATTTGTTCAGATCACTGGTGCCCTCTTTGCCGTTTTCTATAAATTCTGCAAAATAAATGTCCATAAATATACCTTGATGTTGTCTTTTCATAATTAACCATTGTGTTGTTTGGAACCATACTGGCATTTTGTGTTAAAATGCCACTATTAGTATGGGTACACCTGCTGCAAAGGGAACATGAAAACAATAGTTTACACCTTTGAAACTGTACAGAAATCTGGTGTAAACAGGTAGAATTTTATTTTTGTGAACTTAGTAATAGCTCAAATATTTTAGCAAATTGCCATCATTACTAATGCTATTCATTATCCCCTTAGTTCCTGAATCCTTTGCTGCTATGTGCATAATATGTCACTTTAGTGACTTCTAGGGACAAAGGGGTGAAGCTTTCTATATTTTGAAATAAAATGATACCTCAGTGTATCATTATTACAGATATACATTTTGCAACTATATTCATATCTAGACCCCAACAGAAATTGTTTCGCTGAACATTAAATGCCCCGTCTTTTCCTATATTCTTTAAATTATTTCTTTTCTCTGCCAAGTTTCTAGATTCAGTGAAATTGATAGAGAATATTACTATGCAGAGACTATATTAAAAAGCTGATAAATTCTTTGATGTCTAATTAAGAAGACTGCCGTGTTTCCCACATCCTAAATGATCTCATGATATTGTAAGCAGGTTGTGATTTGGCATGCTTGTACGGATTGCACCCAGCATGTAAAAAATTTCCTTTAATCGTTATGTGAAATGTTTGCATATGTGGTTATTATCTGTGAACTCATTGTACATGTATCCAAATGTGTTTTCTGTTGTGCTTGATTTTGCTGGCCATTCTTGAATGTCTTGGCAACTCAAGAAACATATGTTCTGTGCTGTCTTCTGTAATGCATATACTCTTTGATGTTTTGTCACATTTTGTCAGCTTTTATTTTACTCTTTTTCCAACAACATATCTTTATATTTGTTGGAAACAAATTTATGCAAAGACAATTTTAGTAAGCTTTGCTCAATATTCTTTTATTTATTCATTTACTATTTTTCCAATTTTTTAAACATCCACCTGGTATAAATCTTTTGCAGTTAATCCACCATCAGACTTGAATTTTACAATTATAGATGAACATAATGTTCAAATGTCATGGAAAAGGCCACCAGATCCAATAGTGGGTTACAGAATAACTGTGGTTCCAACAAATGGTGAGTTCTGTAAAATTTTGTTATGAGATTACATTTTTTGAAACATTGGGTTTATTTTTGCTTATATCTAACTTAAGTATGAGAATAACTGTTAAAATATTTCTGAAGTTTGTGATCAAGACTGAGCAGAAGCAAAGGGCATACAAGGACCAGTGATTGTTCCAAGTTAGAGCTTTTTTTACTATAGCGTTTACTGTTTTGGGACTGCAAATAATAAGTTTTGGATGCCTTTCCTTTCCAAGGAGCAAACAGAGGGTAGAATCATCACTCTACTCCTCTTCTGCGCTTTTACCATAAAGGTTAAGAATTTTATTGTGCTGTGTAAGAGTCATTATTCTATTTCACTTTGAGAAATAATTAGTGTAAAAATGATATTGAATCAGACCTGGACCATGATTTGTTAGATGATAGTACATTTTGTATGTGCATTTTGAGATTCAGATTTCCTGGAAGTTAGTAATTTGTTCACTATTGAAGCAAGTTAGTTTGAAGTTTCATGTTTCAATATTCATACTTCATGAAAATCAAAAGTCTATCATTCTAAAATCATAATTGGATTTTAGATAGATTATTCTCTCTTGCGTTTTGTTTTATGATAAACTTATTAATATTATTGGATTTAAAGACTGCATTAAGTGTTTTATATATTTATTGCAGATGGACCTACTAAAGAATTTACTCTTTCACCTAGCACTACCCAAACTGTCTTATCAGATCTTATACCTGATGTAGAGTATGTTGTATCGATAGCTTCATATGATGACAGAGAGGAGAGTCTACCTGTTTTTGGCCAGCTGACAAGTAAGTAACTGTTATACAATCAGAAAACCAAGTAAGATAGCTGAGTGGTCATTCATAAAACTGTGATCTAGTTCCTCAACAAAATTGCCACATACCTGAACTCTCATTAGATGGAGCTATCTGAACATCCTTTTCCCATTATTCGTAATAGACTCAGAGAGAATTTGCAAGAGATCAAAGGAGACTGACATGGATATATAGTGTCTGACAACCCCTATAGAATTCTTGGCAGGAGACACCTGTTTTGTTTTTTTTGGGCTAAACCTACTTTCTGTAATTGCATCTGCTGAAGTCAAGGGGAAGATGATCATTGACCTCAGTAACAAATGAATTCGAAACGTCCCGTGTGTGTATGTGTGTGTGTGTGTGTGTGTGTGTGTGAAAAAACTAACTATAGTCACCAAATAATAATAAAATATGACACAATATATCTGAATGCATACTAAAATATTGAATTTAAGTTTTTATAATTTATATTAATGATTAAAGCATAAAATAAATTTAATTGAGTAAAAATCCACAGCATGCCCTCTTTTATGATGCATTTTGTCTCATGTATCAAGCTTCACAAACAACCATGGGAAAATTACTTATGATAAATTTCCCTAGTTTTTAGAAATGAGAAATATTGGTATTTCATCCAGGGATGTTGCAGTTAATTTTCAGGAAATTACTGTACAAGATATACAAATACATAGTATCCTTAGTTATTTGCATTTTCTGTATTTTGCGTTGTCCTGAATACTATGTCGTCACCTCTGTAAGTACAGGTGATGTATTATTCACAACCTATATTTATGTTTTTATGTTCTGAGTCTTGTCAGATTTGTGTCTAATTCCCTAAATGCTTTTCTTTGATGTTTACAAATTTAACCTGATTTCCTCCATTAATTCTGTCTACTGTGTGCTTTCTGCAGTTCAGACAGGTGGTCCAGGGATACCAGAGGAAAAGAAGGTTGAGGCTCAATTACAAAGTAAGATGTTTTATCTTTCAACTTACCTGAGATTTGTCTTATCTGCGGTCTAGCTCTAGTACCCCGTAAAGTTAAACTGTGTTACCTAGCAATGAAGTTCACTTGTAAAGTTGTCCAGAGTTAAGAAAACTTGTGAAGGGACTGGGATAGAAGGAATTTAGTGGCTGGATTGAAAGATTAAGGTGCAAAGTTGGTACTGGAACTAGGAATTTCATGCGACTAACCTGAGCAGGTCCATGAGTGTCTTGGTCCTATTAACAACAAACATTGTGCTGTGGATAACAGACATTGCAGAAGAGCCAGTGCAGCTGTAATGGGGACATAAAGATACAAGGCAGAAGTCGTAACAAAATTATGTTTTTCTGTAACATCAAATCACTGCAAAAAGTTTTGTATGTGTGTTTTCATCTGTTGAGGCATAACAGATCTTGTCGATTAGCATGAGAGGTGTTTCAAAACAATTTCTTTCTAATAATGGTGGCTAGAAAACTCATATGGGTAAATTCACTTACGTGAATAATGCTTCCACAACTAAAATATTCCAGAGAAGAAGATCAATCTATTAAACATCCGTTTTTTTGACTTTTCCCTACTAAGTTCCCATTAGATGTCTCAGTGATTTGTAAGAATGCTATTGCTCATTTGCTAATAGAGTTTTGCTTTTTTTTCTCCTATTATGTTCCAGGATGCTCCATAAGTGCAATGACAGACTTGGTTTTCCTGGTAGATGGCTCATGGAGTGTAGGGAGAAATAACTTTGGATATATTCTGGACTTCATGGTTGCCCTTGTATCAGCTTTTGACATTGGGGAAGAAAAGACAAGAGTTGGAGTTGTTCAGTACAGTTCGGATACAAGAACAGAGTTCAATTTAAATCAGTATTTGAGAAGTAGTGATCTTATTGATGCAATTAAAAGGATACCTTACAAAGGTGGCAACACAATGACAGGTACAGATTTTCCACATACATGTTTATTCAGCATTTAGTTTCATAATTCAAATTTGCTTTAAATCCTGGTTCATACAAGTTTGATAAAACACAATTTGTGGTGTTCTTTTTAGGTGAGGCTATTGATTACCTGGTTCAAAACACCTTCACTGAGTCTGCTGGAGCAAGAAAAGGCTTTCCCAAAGTAGCAATTGTCATTACTGATGGAAAAGCTCAAGACGATGTAGAAATTCCTGCAAGAGAGCTTCGCAACATAGGAGTTGAAGTTTTTTCTTTGGGTATGTCATGTTTTTGTAATGATTGAGAGATTAACATTGATAAAGAAATAATGTATATGTTGTACAGATTCGAGTTTCAAGAATTTCATTATGCCTCTCTTTTAATCCGTATGCATTAGTGGGTCATTTCCGACCTCCAGAGTGAAAAATACCATTTGTGTTAATTTGATAGTAATTCTGTAGCTCCTACATGGAGATTAGGATGACTGACTAGCATAGTTTCAACCCTGGCCTCACTGAGGATATCACATTATTTTCTTGCATTGGAAATGGGGTGTGTCACCTCATTATTTTGTATGTTTTTGTAGTTCGATTATTGGTAATGACAAAAGACAGAAGAGAAATTAAACTCGGCTTTACCCCAGGATGTTCTGACATTTCATGAGTACATTCACAGGTGTCTGTATTTTATGGCTACTTAACACGGTCCTGTCTATTGCAACTTCTAGGTATAAAAGCAGCAGATGCAAAGGAACTCAAGTTAATTGCATCTCAGCCTTCACTGAAGCATGTGTTCAATGTGGCTAATTTTGATGGAATTGTGGATATACAGAATGAAATTATCTTGCAAGTGTGCTCTGGTGTTGATGAACAACTAGGTGAACTGGTTAGTGGAGAAGAAGGTGAGGTACTTTGTATACACATATTTATAGAACTCAGTTTATTCCAATGCATATTTAAGAGGCTATCCCTACTTCCTTTGCTTTATTTCTGGATTTTGGTCTGTTGCCTCATTTAGCAAGTGTGGAAAACTGGTCTCAGTCTTGTGTTTTTAATGCACTAGAACAGAACATGTGATGTAGTAGGTTTGGAATAGCTCCATTATTCCATAGTTTCAGAGGCAACATTGATGTGCAGTTATCAGAGTCTCATACAGTCGGTTTGGACACAGACGTCACTTCCGTGGAAAAATGTATTAAAGGGAAAAAAACTACTTGGTAAAGGGGCAGAATATGTAATAGGTTAAGAACCAAGGAATGAAAAGTGGAGAATACTGAGAAAACACAGACACCAACCTGTGTCACTGCAGCTTTCTGACCCTGTAAGGTTTTGAGTGACTAGTTATTCTTTGACCAAAATGGCAGCAGAGATGACTCCACTGTCATAGTGCTCTGCTCAAGTCTACATTTGTTCACACGTTCTACTGTGTTTCTGTGAGTGTAGCTTTCACTTCTGATTGAAATGGGTTTAAAGCAAGGCAGAATTTCTCTTGGATGTTCTTCTATACTTGAGGGACCGTGAATTGTTCATATTTCTGTGTCGCTTTTGGACAGTCCTGTCATTCACTTCTGTTTATTTATGCTAAAAGTGATTTTTAGTAAAGATTAAGCAAAGATAAGTAAGTTTATTCCAGAAATAAAAACCGTGAAGAAAATATGCTTTTATTGTAATTAATATTTTGGGTTTGCTTTTCATTTCTCTCAGTGGTGGAGCCTCCTTCAAATCTGGTGGCCACTCAGATCTCCTCAAAATCTGTTAGGATCACTTGGGATCCATCCACAAGCCAAATAACTGGCTATCGGCTGCAGTTCATTCCAATGATAGCTGGTGGAAAACAACATGTACTAAGTGTGGGTCCTCAGACTACTGCTCTCAATGTTAAAGATCTCTCTCCAGACACAGAGTATCAAATTAATGTTTATGCAATGAAAGGACTGACCCCCAGTGAGCCAATAACGATAATGGAAAAAACACAACAAGTAAAAGTTCAAGTGGGTAAGTTAGGAACCACTGCATTATTTTCACATGGTAGCTTTTCACTGATTAAAACTCTGATGCTTGTTTTAATCTCATACCTTTATAATTTATGAGAAACAGCTTTGCTTAGCATAGTTATTTTGTTTATAAGCAACTGGGTGTGATACATGAACTACAGATGCAATTGTAATGCGGTGGCTATTGAAAATCTGTTTACAGTGGTTATTCTTTCTCTTTGCAGAATGCTCACGGGGTGTGGATGTAAAAGCTGATGTTGTGTTTTTAGTGGATGGCTCCTACAGCATCGGTATCGCCAATTTTGTAAAAGTAAGAGCCTTTTTGGAAGTGTTAGTTAAAAGCTTTGAGATATCGCCTCGAAAAGTACAGATAAGTCTTGTCCAGTACAGCAGAGATCCCCATATGGAGTTTTCTTTGAACAGATACAACAAAGTGGAAGACATAATTCAGGCTATTAACACCTTCCCCTACAGAGGTGGATCTACCAACACAGGCAAAGCAATGACATATGTGAGGGAGAAAGTATTTGTTACCAGCAAAGGATCGAGACCAGATGTGCCAAGAGTCATGATTCTTATTACTGATGGAAAATCATCAGATGCTTTTAAAGAACCTGCAATAAAACTGAGGGATGCAGATGTAGAAATATTTGCAGTTGGTGTGAAGGATGCCGTGCGTACAGAGTTGGAAGCGATTGCATCACCTCCTGCTGAGACCCACGTTTACACAGTGGAAGATTTTGATGCTTTTCAAAGAATATCATTTGAGCTTACACAGTCAGTCTGCCTACGAATTGAGCAGGAACTGGCTGCTATAAGGAGAAAATGTAAGTAACTACTATTACTTAGAGGAATGTAGAAAATGCAGTGAAAAAATATCTGAACCAATGTTTTGTTCTTGTAGTTACCTAAAGAATGTACATTGATGAAATTGTCCACATACAAATGATAATTTTAATAACTGGGGATTTGCTTCTCATTTTCAAACGTATTAAAAGCAAGGGAAATGAATGGTGAAATGGAGATGAAAAAATTATTGGAGAAATTTTTCCCCCCTCCCCTGTTAAGTATCTAAAAAACTATTAAATGTGTGTCTATTGGAATGACCTTAGTGAATGTGCTCTGCTTTTACACTCAGTGTCTTGAGTAGAACAGTTACCAGGCCCATTCGTTTTTAGCTGTCTAAGATGAGGTAGCTAATATAGGCTTGTCTTTTAGATTTCCAAAGGCAGTGAAGCAATGCCAACAACTCTAGGGGTGATTTGATTAATATTTAGAGTAAAATTAATGACCCTCTGGATGAGCTTAGACAGTACAACTTGAGACAGCAGATGCTAGGTGATATTATCTCAGTCTAACTGTACGAAGACTGAAGACTTCTAAGACTGAACTGAAGTAGCATGTGAAGTCTTCACATGCATCCAAATTTGGCCATCTTGGATGTTAAAAACTTAAAAGATTTCTAAATGACCAGCTTTTGGTCAGCGAAAGTTACTTATGATTAGTTGCACCCTCAGTGCCCCTACCTATGTTTAGTAGAACACAAACATTGAATAGTCCCAATATTGAAAACCCCACTCTCTTTAAAAATAAGCCTTTTGTTTCAGGATAGATTTGAGGAACAAACCAGCAGCACAGCCTTTGTTTAGAGGGCTGAAGCAGTCTTAAGATTCCCACTGTTAGGCTGACTAGGCCAACCAAAACAAGCCCAGGGTGTCAGCTTTGTGTTTGTGCTTCATGTCAAATTCCTTGTTTCCCCTTCAACTTTGTTCCTGAAAAAATACTGGTATTTATTTTGTCCTATTTCTAATCTAGATCTGAAATAAATCCCAACAATTCTTAGTTTCCATTGAGGACATAATGTTATTACCGTCGATGGGACATATAAAAGAGGAAACCTGACTTGATCATCAGATTCTAACTTAAGTTTTCATGAGTATAGATGGACTGTTTTAATTCGATTTAGAAATCACTGAGTTGATGCTTCTACTCATTGTTGAATGATTTTAGGCAACCTAGATATGAATTTCATCAAATTTGATAGCTATAAGCAAATACTGTGCACGTGCAATAAAATATCTGTTCAATTAGAATAAATGAAATTATTGAGGGAATTTTTTAATTTATTTTAGGGATTTTGTGTTTAAAATATTCTAGGAGGTATGCCTCACATGCACATTTTTATTTCTATACAGCTTATGTGCCTGCAAAGAACATGGTCTTTTCTGACATAACATCTGACAGTTTCAAAGTGAGCTGGTCTCCAGCTGGATCTGAAGTTTTGTCCTATCTCATTAAATATAAAGTAGCAGTTGGTGGAGATGAATTCATTGTTTCAGTACCAGCTTCAAGTACTAGCTCAGTTCTCACCAATTTACTACCTGAAACTACTTATGCAGTCAGTGTGATTTCTGAATATGAAGATGGTGATGGCCCTCCCTTGGATGGAGAAGAAACCACCTTAGAAGGTAGGATTCCCATTATTCTCAGACACAAAGGAGTCATATGTTCAAATAAGAATTTGCATAATTGAAGAGTGGATCTATGAGGAGCATCAGCTGAGGCTGAGAAGCTATGCAGAATGAGAAAAAACATTATTGTATCTCAATGTGTTCAGTAAAGATACAGAATTCCAATGATATGCAAACATTAAGTTGTTAAGATTGGATTTTATTTTCCCTGAAAGCTGGATGGATGCTGTGCTTCTCTGCATTGGTCTCTTTTCAAAGGAAGTAGTAAGTTTTCAATAATAAATTCAGTGGCATGAATTAATGTTCATATACAGTCCAGTTAGAGTAGATGAATATTGTAGGTCCCTTCCAACTGAACTATTCAATTCTGTTCTGCTCTATTGAATAGCTATGATTCTGATGCAAGAATGCATGTTGACTTCAGTATATTTAAAGTGAAATGTGTACCTATGTAATTTGCTATGCCATCTAACTTAACATTAGTAAAAATTCTGTTTTAGATACAATAGGCTTAAAGGGAGTTGAGTTTTGGTCACCTGTTTTTTTGTCAGAACTTCATGGGTCTGATCCAATAACTAAAGCAAAACTTCCACTCATGTCAGTGTGAGTTTATGTGATCAAGGGCTGTCAATTTAAGCATGGTAACTGTACTTTTTCTTGATACAGTTGCCATGATGCATTTCTGCTGGTTGAAAGGAACAGCATGACAGTAAATTTGATTTTCTATTCCAGTAGTTGAATACTCGGTCTACTCTAAATCATGCTCTTAAAAATATTGATCCACTTTTTTAAATTATTCCATGCTGTCATTTGTGACCTTTGGTGACATAAATTGTTCCCAGGGAGAAAAAGAAACAACACGGAGCTTTGTTAATTGGTGTTTCCTCTTAGGACTGATAGAAATAAATGCCTATAAAATAGCTTATTTGGGATGTTAAGTTTGGAAGATACAGGTTTCACTGTCAGTATTCACATTTCCATGACATTACCAGTCAGAATATTTTGGACACGCATAATTTTCCCTTAGGAAAACAGACAAACTCTTGGCTGATTAGAATATGTAGCTTTTGTGTGTAAGGGACAGGGGAAAGAAAAACTTTAATAAAAATAATCAATTCTCCCATGTTGTAACTGATACTGCCTTAAATAACTGTCAGCATCATGATCTGATGATATCCCAATGTGTCTGAGAAGATAGTCCTTCTGCAGTCATGTAATCATCAGCAGCTCTCCATGCAGATCTAGCCAACAGTTTGGGCCAGATGGCTTTCTTGGCAATTAACTTTGGTTTCAGGCTTTTAAAGGATTTGAAGTTGAGTATTGTATTTCTGATTAATAGGAAACAAGTTTGTTTCTTTAAAGCTATGTTTCACTTTTAACATTAAAGAACAATGCTTATAGCATATAGGTAGTAAAGAACAAAAAAACAGAGGTTTTTTTTCCCCTAAATGACAATGCAACTCTAGGCAACTTGCAATACAGTAGATCTTAGTGTCTGTTGGAAGAGTTGAGTCTTGTTTGGTGTGCCTACAAGTTCATCTGAGCTGCTATATCTTTTGTCAAGGAGCAGGCTAGCTTAAGTGATTCACTTCAGTTTTTCTTTAGTTTTTGGAATAACAAGCTATTTCTTTGAGTTAGAGACGAAATTCAGAAGCTTTTTTAAACATTAGGTTCAACTCATATAGCAATGAATACATTTTTTGTTGCAAAAATTTTACTTAGAGAAATAGAATTGTTTTGGTGGTTTTTTTTCCTGTTGCATTTTCTTTGGTCATTTTTTAAAATAGGAGAGCTGCCTGTGTGTAATCAGGTGTATCTGAGAACTGTCTGTAAATGGAAGTGGTGCAGATGCAAACGGCTACAGCAAGGAAACCTATACCATTTGTCGTATTAAGAAGTTTCCTCACTATGCCCCAATGTCCCTTACACAGTTGAGTTCTACTGGTACTGCTAAACACGGTCAGATTGTCTTAAGTTTCAGAATCTGTTATATAAACTGGGATTAATATACTTTTGGGGACAACTTTGTTACACTGCTGAATGTAACTCTGGCCCTAAATTTTCAGAAATTACTAGTGGTGTGTGTATCCTAAAACAATGGGAGTGCACTATAAGCTGTTGTTTTGCTAAACTGGATGAGCTAACAAAATGGTTGGAATGGTTTTACTTCAGATACTACTTCACCAAAGGCAAATATTTAAAAATTATATGTGTATATTTTTTTGTAGTTAAAGGTGCTCCTCGAAACTTAAGGATAACAGATGAAACTACTGATAGCTTTGTAGTTGGCTGGACACCAGCTCCAGGAAATGTCCTACGGTACAGGCTTGTTTATAGACCCCTTACTGGAGGAGAAAGGAGACAAGTGACTGTATCAGCAAATGATAGATCAACTATTCTGCAGAATTTGATCCAAGATACAAGATATGAAGTGTCTGTTATTCCTGAGTATCAGTCTGGGCCTGGGAATTCGTTGAATGGATATGCAAAAACTGACGAAGGTACATGACAAATGCTATGAATGTAGTAAGCTTGAGAAAAAGTCCCTGGATGCTGACATATTCATACTGAAAAGAGAATAAATCTCATAATTCATATGTATTATCCCAGATGAACACAGAATTATAACATTGCCAAAGCCTAGTGGAGAGGCAGTTTAATTTATCAAAATTGCAATATTTCAATTTGAAATATAGTCTCTTGAACTTGTAACACCTGCTATGGCAAGGTAACTTGGGTGAAGAATCTACCTGTATATTTAATTAATTGTCCTCATGATTCTTCATATTGTCAGTGATATAAATTATATACCTTTTGAGGAAATTCAGACCCTGTTTGCATTTTGTTCTGAGTGCTTAGCAAGGAACTAATGAAACATTTAATTTATGGAAGTTGTCACTGTAGACTTGTGTGAAGATGCATGATCCTTTAACATGTATTATGCCTTATTAAACAAAATTCAGAGAGTATGGAGACATTTATGAATGTCCTAATCACTGTTGAAATTTCACTGAGATCTTAGATATTATAAACCAGAAGAATTATAATCAAAAGAACTCTGTAGGTGTGTTAATTTTGTTGGTCATCTTTGACTTGATTCTGCAGATAGTGACTTCAACATGGATCTTGGTGTGTTTAAGTTGAGCATATATTAAGTTTCTAGTACATATAAGTACTAGAATGATTGAGCCTGTTTTAACAGAAAAAAAAATGGAAATAAAAAGACTTTATTGTGCATTTTTGCCTAAAGAGGGAGGGGGTGGAATTGTAAAATCGTGATTATGGTAAAAGTATACTGTAGCAGTGTTAGTGCAGGCTATTCAGGAATTATTTTTTATCATAAAATCCTATGTTGTAGTAACGTAAAAAATCAACCAAGAAATGAAGCTTGGTTCAACTTGTTTTCAACCTCTTTTGACATGTGCAGTCCGAGGAAATCCAAGAAACTTGAAAGTTTCTGATGCTACGACATCAACAATGAAGCTGTCTTGGAGTGCTGCTCCAGGCAAAGTGCAGCAGTACTTTATAACCTACACTCCAGTTGCAGGAGGTGAAACCAAGGAAGTGACTGTGAAAGGGGACACTACCTCTAAAGTGCTGAAAGGCTTGGACCAAGCCACTAGGTATGCATTGACTGTGTCCGCCTTGTATGCCTCTGGAGCAGGAGATGCCCTTTCTGGAGAGGGAGAAACACTTGAAGGTAATTATTAAATGTTTTCTGTATGGTCATTCATTTATTTGATTAATGTTTATGGTGTTTTAAAGTGTCTTCCCAAGTTTTCCATAGAAGCAAATATATGAATGAAGAATAGGCATAAAAACACTCTCCTACTTTACATGGATTTTCCAAACCTACTGTCCTCAGAGAAAAAAAATGGGTTAAATCACTGGTTGTGGACGGGACTCTGGGTCTCTTGAAAAAGGTGTTCCTCAGGAGCACCAACCAAAACTGACTGTACTTCCACATTAGCCTCAGTGAAATATTTTGTCTTATAACTCTCAACTTCTGAACAGTTTTAGTGGCAGATTGTTCTTAATGTAAGGGGATTAATTAATGGAGTTAAAGTATCTCATCCATTTGAAAATTTGCAACATCGCTACTGTACTGAGACTGAAAGATGTTCAGGGACCATTTTTGCATTAGAGAAACAACATCTAGTCTAGGCAAAGAGATAATGAGTAATACCCTGCTTCTAACTAAAAACCTGGAGCTGAGCATAAGCAGACTGCAGGCTAAGTGTGAAGTCAGAGCCAAAGACTTTCTTATAAGGAGGGGAGACTGCTCTTTCTCTGCCTTTGAGTGGAGAATTTCCCAGACTAGTTCTCTGTGAGCATTCTCAGTGTCATCTGTAGATTGTCAGAGGATAATGAAAGCTGCATCCTAGGCCTTGAAAGGAAATGTGACTGCTCTGTGCTGGCCAGGTATGTATTGCTGAAGGCTGGCACTGCAGCTGTGTAGGCATGACACTTGAAAACATCTTGCAAATGAATTATGTGGAATTAAGACTTGTCCATTGATGCTAATGGAGTTAGAGACTAGCAATATACTTGACTCACGGTTTCTGCATAAGTCTCACTTTTTGTTTACAACATAGATTAGGAACCAAACGAGAGAAACCTTTTTAAAAAGGAAAATATAAAATCAAATCATTTTAAAAAATAATTTCCAATGATATGCCAGTGTGCTGAATTCTTCCCACTAAAGTTTAGGCACTTACTTGAACACTGCAGTTTGCAGCATGGATGCTCTAGAATTCTGTGGTTGATGAAGAAAGGCAGATAGTCCATCTGAGATCTCATTTTTCCTTCAACTGAACATTTATTTGTCTATTGACTATAGAAGGAGCAAATGAGAGCTCTAGGCACCAACACTGCCCATCCCACTAAGACTAAGATCCAATCCACGTACTTATGCTGAGCCAGGATGCAGCCGTTAGAGAATCAGGCACCTTGCAATTCACGCTGAAAGTTCCCTAACTCACTTGCTTTCACTACTCATGCAAGATCTGAATGCTTCTTTTGAGGGAAAAAGAGCTTGTCTCCTGCCCAGAACATTGCTGAGATCCAGGTAAATGAGAAGAGAGATCTGCTGCCCATATCCTCCAGAAAAGCCAGAGGTGATCAGGACCTAATGAACTTCCCTGTTGGAGGTGGTGCTGCCCCTTTTGAGGTCTAACACTTTTTTGGAGAGAAGAGGGAGAATGTGTAGGCTTTACACAGTCTGGGAGAATTTGAATTCACATCTCCACCATCTTCACATCCCATCAGATTCACAAAGCTGCAGTGTATGCTGGACAAGAATCTTCTTTACTCTTTCCATTGAACCTGAGCCACTGCACATCCAGGAATGCAAATTTCACTCTCAGAACAAAAGCAGACTGGATCTCAGGTAGACAGGGGAGCTGACATCCCTGCTTTTTCCTCTGTGCTGTCAGTGGTTAGAGGAATTCCTGTCTTCCTTTGCGAATCTTGAGAGGCCTCTGTCTCACAGACTGAATTGTCCACATCCTTAGGGAGATGCCTCAAATTTTAGTAAAGGATTGACCAAGTTAACCGTTTACATTTGGTGGCAATATTTTCATTAGTATATTTGTAGTAAACTCATGAGAAATCCTTTATTAACATGGAGATGTGGAGAGATCAAGTGTGTTTCAAATTCATAAAGTAAGCTTAGCTTTTTATCCTATAATAAAACGAGAGCAAGAGAAAAGTCTTTAAGGCGTTGCCTAGAGCTTCTGTTAGAACATATCCTAGAGAGCAGTGAATGAAATACAGTAGAATCCAGACAAAAAAGTCATCAGAAAAACAGAATTCAGTCTCAGGTACAGACTGCCTTGTCCTTTCAGTGCTCCCTACCCCATCCCACTTCCCAAGGGCTCCGATTCCTATTTGGCCTTTCTGCCTTACTAAATTGTTAATAAGAAGAAAAACATTCTCAAAGTTGGTTAAAGAGTTGAAGAATTTAAAAGAAAAATTGCCTGTATCTCAGAAATGAATTCATATGCAACCAGATGAAATTTAAAATGGGTGTTGCACTGAAAAGGTCACAGAAGCATTCCTGTAAGAGATTTTACTCTAAGCAACTGAATTAAAACATTACATAAAAAATTCTGTGACAGATTTTTTCTTGGGATAAATATGAATAACCAAGTATCCTATCGCTCAACTGAATTACTTTTTATTCAGTTCTTCAACTGGGAGAAAACTAAATTAGAAATTACTTGTACCATTTTGACATATATAGCTTTGTGACTCAAATGTAAATTCTTTGAAGATTCAGCTGGATTTGAAAATCCTATCATGGTGCACTCCAAAAAAATGTTATTCTTTGTATTAAAACTGTCTATTTAATTTTCTTGGTTAGATAAAATGTTAGTAAGAGCATTGTAGAGATGTCAATCATTACTGGGTGATCAAAGGGAACAAACAGAATACAAATTTCTGTTTGCATGACAGCAAAGGCCTAAATCAAATTTCCTTGTGGAACATCTACCTTGTATTTCAGCAATCAGCATACCTGCAGTTTTGAGGGGCAATAAAAGTACTTGAATTAGGCCAGAACTCTTTGAACATGGTCTGTAGATATTTTAAAACACTCTTTGACTAATGATATGAAAGATTCTCAGAATATTTGTTGCAGCATATAAGACAATATTTCACTGTATAGTAATATCTTACCTCATTGAAGGATAAAATGACAAAACTTGAGGAAAACTAGACAATTAAGAGCAAAAGGTTTGCAATTTTGGAACTGAAAGGTATCATTCAAACTTCAAAGCTTAGTATAGAAGTTTACATGAAAAGAGAAGTCATGCTGGCTGTGAAGCTAAAATAAATATGGTTGGACCTGAATGAAAAGTTACACGGGTCAGTGAAGTGAATACTTGACCAACAAGTAGCTGAAATAATTTGTCTGACTGAGGCTGGAAACAGGACAGATCTTAACTTCTGGAGAAATAAACTTATCAACAGTAATGACAAAAAAGCTGTGAAAGGAAGCATAAAAAAGTGTTTAGTATTTCAGCTAGTTTTTCCGTGAGCCATGGTGTCTGAGAAACAAAACAGTGTGGTGTGTGTTTTGCATTGCCAACAACACTGAAATACTGAGCACTAAAGTGTTTTCCTGTATCAGGAATCCCTATGGGACTTACTTGATGTCTTCACCATATGAATTCTCACCAAACCTGTTCAGTGATGCCATAGTTGCTGGCCACTTCAGCTCCTCATCATATCAAGAGCTAAGCTTGAGACTGCCTTTCAAACTGGGACAGTTGCTAGTTCATGGTATTGATATGTAGCCTAAGAGGAATCAGTTTGGGTGTAGTGAACATTTCAGCCCTAACAGGCAAGTGAGAAAAGGGAAACTTGATACAGTAGCTTCTCCAGGTATCTTATAGTCAAGTGGCAGGAAATGAAAAATCCAAACTCTCAGATATTTATGGAATTTTACTGAATTACTAAATGGTCTCCTGCAATTAAGGGTGTAGGCAAGCATTCTTATGGCTTTCAGTAATGATTTATTTTGCTCTGCACGTAGTAGGAGAACTCACATGGGCAGTTACACTATCCCAGACAAGGGTATCCTTCACCAGAGAGCAAAAAAATGAGAAGTTTTTAGACTGCTCTAACCTGATGTGCAAGGACGTCTGCCCAGGCTTTCACTGAAGGCCCTTCAGTTATGTTTGTTATCTCCAAAGTATTTTGGAGCAGTTACAAATTGCTCTTGGAAGTTCCTCCTCTTCCTCTGCTTTGCTCTGCAAGGCAGTTTTTCAGTGTTTTGAAGTGGCTTGTTTGTTTCAGGATTCACAGGAAAAATCAATCCACATAAACCCAGAAATCATTCTGTGTACTTGATATCATTTACCAGCTGGGTAATCTCAGTTTCACCTTGTATTTTTATTTTTGCTAAGTATATGCTTGCCCTTATTGTTTCTCTTCATAAAACAGAGAGGGCAAATATTCCCCCAAGTAACTGCAGATAATCTCTTCTATAAACTGTTTGCATAGCTCTCTGGTGCAGCCCAAAGATAAACACATGCCAAAGGATCATCATTTTATGAACTGCTCAGAGACAACACAGTATAGAGTTTAGCAAATGAGTAATCAGAAAATGACTCATTTCTGAGAGTGCCATTCCACTACCAGGTGATTGTTATTCAGAGAGAATGGGTTTATTTCTTTTTTGTTTGTTTGTGGAGCAGGAAAAGGGAAACTGTTTTGCCACTTTGTTAAAGGAGTGTGCTTTCCTTCTTCAGTAATCCAGACTTTAGGAAATTTATAGTGCTCTCATCTTTTATACAACCTCTTTCAGTCACAGGCTGATTTTGTCTACAGTTATGAGGTACCGTCCAGAGGTGAAAGTTCTAGAGCTTTATATTTCATACTCCTTTAACATAATTGCATGTGCAAAATATGTGCTGTAGAAAACTCTCCACTTATACATATTCTCTCACTTTCAGAAGTGCATGGTGATCCATCACTAGGCAGCTTTAGCTGGAGTCCTTCTATAAAGGTGCCATGGAAAAAAGACATACTTTTTTGGCTATGATTCCCCTCAGCTCACACCAAGTTGTTGAAACTGCTAAAGTAAATTAAATCTGTGCAGACTGCCATTTGCCTCGGCGTGGAACAAGGCTTGTGAGAACTGAAGGAACTAAACAAATTAGCACTGATGGTTATATTTGATGATGCATAATAGAGATTGAAGAACAAGCAAAAAACACCCACAAAATGTCTTAGGGAAAAATCCCACTGTTATCCCCAAACGCTCCAAACAAATCATTTGGCTTTCAGTGTATTTTGGGATCATATGATCTTACCCAAGTCATCATACACCAGAAATAAAATACAATGAGAAACATGGTAAGGGCAGTGAGTGGAAATGCAGCAGACAGTGAGCAGTTTGTGAGTGCTACTGTTTTCCTAATCTGTTTTTTAATAAGAGATGTGGTTTTAAGTCTGGCAAGAATTTGGTTTTCTGCCCAAATTCATGCTGTCAGATGAAAAGAACATACTGTACATTAGCTGCTAAATAGATTAACTTTCATAATTTGCAGTTGTTTTAAAGAGTAACAAATTCATTGCTAGATTAATCAATCTATACAGAAATGCTTAATCCTAAGAAATGTCTGAAAAGTTTGAAAGCTGAGGATCTGTTTTATGAGTGCCCTTTTGTTGCCAGTTATATATTTTTCAGAACAACTTTAAGAATATTTGAGTAACTGACTGTAAGCAGGGAAGTCATTACACTTTTAAATATGAATTTCAGAGAAATTTAGAAAAAAACCTAGGGTTTTTTTTTCAGAAAAAATATTTAATGATCAGATTCCCATCTTACTTTCACTGACAAATTTCAAAGGGCTTCACTTATATCAGTGAAGATCCTAGGCTAGGCCCACTGTTTGTAAAAATGGACAAAGTTCTTTTGACATACGTGAGATTGCTAGTCTCCATTAGCAGAGATGTCACCCATTTTATTTCTTACCTTTACATGTTTTAGAATAAACAAAAAGAGGTACAGTCTATTATATTCAGGAGATAAATTTGAGAGATAATTATGTAGTAGTCTCTCCCCCTTTAGAAGCAGAATCTTTCTGTTTCTGTGATATAGGGCCCAATATCCTGCCATCCTGTTTGATGAGTAGCTATGTGTGCTGTGACCATTGGTCTGTACTAAAGCAATGTATGAAAAAAGGTTGTCATGACTGAATCACTTTTAATTTTTAAGTTATTTTCTCTTGTATACATTTCTTGTAGCCTAGATTTGGGGATTTCTCTTTTTTGGTCAGAAAATGGATGGTAGTTCTTTGCTAAATAAATTATTTCTTTTTGTTGTTTCTACAGTAACATAAGAATGCTTTAGAAATTAATGACCTCCTACAGGCAGAATAGTGCAAATTCAAGTGACATTTTCTCACAATGAGGTTTTTAGCATATCACAGGGACTTTACGTAATGTTCAGACTGCGTAGTGCTGCTTCTGTCCTGACAGAAACAAGGACTCAGTGTCCTCAGCAATTTAATGCTGTTTCATGCATTTTTAAAATTAGACATTCCAAGATGTTTGAGTATGACATTTTGATAATCTGTGGAAAATTATCTTAGTTGTATCTAGGAAATGAAATATGTAACAGGAAAAAATAACACAGGGGAAGGTTAAGTGAATAATAATAAGATACTTCCACACAGCTGAGAGCAGTGTTAACTGATTAACTTTTGGAAAAGACAGATAAAATATTAAAAGGACTGAATATGAACACTTGTTGTTATCCTAGATCAGGGACTCAGGAGTGTTCTGGCCAAAGTCCCTGTTTTGGGTCAGAGCTCTCCTGGTTGGCATCTTCGTACCTTTCTGCAGAAGATCAAGAAACCTGCTCTAATGGGGCCATGTGAGCATCCCTCTGTGTAGCGAGTCCTTGACTATCCCCTGTAGTATGCCCACATCCCCTCTCTACATGCCTGAGGTCTGACATTCCAACTACTTTATGTCTTTGAGGGAAGGATATCAGCCAACCCAAGTGACTACCTGAAAGTGATTCTGCTATCATCTCGTCTGATGGGTGCACTTGGATCCTTGGCTGTGGCAATTTAACCTGTTGATTCAATGGGATACTCCTGACTTATGCCTATTTTAAACAAGGCAGGACTCAGGCCATAACATACGCCTCTGCAAAGGCAGACTCATTTATTCAGTTGATTATGACCTTTTAGGATACTGGCTTAGATAAATGCTATGTTTAACTTAAATGAAACATGGCTCTGCATAAAATTTACCACTGCAGATTGATTTTGAAACTTGGTTTTAAAAACCACATATAGAAAGCTGTTTAAACTTTGGGCCCAAACTGCATGCAAAAATCCCACTGATATCAGCTGGAGTTTTGTGAATGTTTCTGAGAGGAAAGGTCATTTGAATAAGCCCATTTAATTTTTATGAATGTCAACATTTTAATTTTAGCTGATTCAGTTTTGTGTTCAATAACAACAGTGTTTGCTGGAGAGCTATGGGAGGTAAGCCAAGTGGACAGAGGGAAACTACTTTAATATCATATTGTGTCTCTGGCACACTACAGTGGGAAAACTTAATATGGAGACTGGACATTACAGAAGTCCAGAACAGGGTGTAAAAGCACCTGACTGAAAGTTACCAAGTGAATTTTTGAGAGTGTGTCTGCACTGAGCGATGGTAGAGGTGTGCAGGGGACTGTGGGCAGTGAAAAGTACTCTGAGCTAAAAACTGCCAAAGTGAATCTGATGGCCTGAAGCTGGTGACTGGCTTGCTCTCCCAGGCAGGGTTTTGACCTGTGCATGCAAACACTTTGTTTTACTGTATACATACTCAGTATGCCTTACAGCTGTGCTTACACCAGCTGGTTTGGTGCTCCAGAGCATCACAGGACTTCATGCCTGTTGGGGAATAATTTTTAAAAAGGAAGGCCTTCCTTGCTTGCTGATGTCTTGGGGGCTGTATGAAGTGATGAACATACTTTGGCTTCCACTTGAAGTCAAGAAAAAGCAGGGGTGTTTTGACAGCCGCTTGCCTGCCAGCCCTTTTCTTTCTTACAGTGTTTATTGTCTTTCCATGCTCCTTATCTGTCCTGTTTAAACAAGCAGGCAAGAAGTAGGTGTAAAACAAGCATTTCTGAACACACGGACCAAGGAAAAAAAATTACTGTTCAGGTGTTAGTGTTGTAGATTTTTCTGTGTGCATGAAATGTAAGGAAGTTACCTAGGTATTTTGTTTTAATCCAAGGGAAAAGTATTTCAAAGGTCTAATTGTATGTTCACTAGTCACCATGTTATACCTGTGTTATTGTGGAGCATAAATATGTTTCTTGACTCTGAATGTAGCAGCTTAGATAATATTTCATGGAATCCTAAGAATTTAAGACTTAGAGTTGGACTATATCTTAAACACAGCTGTTTCCTTAATAAAAAAAAAACAAAACAAAACCCAAAACCAACCACTTCTGGGAGATCCAGTGAAGCAAAAAAAAAAAATCTGTGAGTGAACTTCCACCTCATGCATGAGGTGCAAATCAAGTTAGTGTGTTATGTTAAAGAAGTGTTCTCAGTTGCAGTGTAACATATAAAAAGTCTAATTTCCCTTAGTAGGTAAGTTGTCTTGTCAGCAGTTTCCAACTATTTGAAGTAAAAATTTTCCATTTAGTTCTAGTGGTTTGGTAGGAATCCCAGATCCTTTTCCCTCTCTTACCTTGCCTTATAAAAAAGACATTTAGTTCCAAAGAATATTTCTTTCAGAACCAACATATTACAGTAACTGCAGTTCATTATAGTCCATTCCAAACAAATTATTTTCCTCCATTATTTAATGACCTCAGTAATTACTTAATCAATAAGGGGTTTAAATAAGCAGCTATTTTTGCAGTATTTCCAACATATATCATTAGCTCTGGTGTCCAAGAGTAGACTTGCAAAAAATTGTGCTGTGGTAGCAGATACTTTAATACTGAAATCATGTTGTGGCAGAGCCATGTTCTAAAGTAGCCAAAATAAAGTGACTTGTATATTTATATTACATTAAAATATGGAAAGAAAGGTTTTTATTGTGAGACATCTGTGCATTATATCAAGTTAAGTTTTCCATATTTTTTCCATTTGGATTGCCTTAATATTTTTTTTATTGTATGAAAAAGCCAAGATTTGGGAGTAGGAGCTTAAGAGCAGACAGAAAAATTGGTGTAATTTACTTTTGAAGGCAAATCTTTATTTCAGGCTTCCAGGAAAATTGTTCTTTGGAGTTTAGATTCTGTCCTGGCTTTCATTTAATGCAGTCACTGAATTTGGTGAGACTTCATGAAGCATGAGCTGAATCAGGCCTTTTCACTATAACTTTTTTTCACTCTATGCAACCACTGTTATGAAAGGATAAAAGAACTTTACTAAAACCTCTCTATCTTAAGCTTTTTTTTGAAGAGA
This sequence comes from Manacus vitellinus, assembly GCF_001715985.3. Classification (NCBI taxonomy): domain Eukaryota; kingdom Metazoa; phylum Chordata; class Aves; order Passeriformes; family Pipridae; genus Manacus; species Manacus vitellinus. The sequence continues at coordinate 36,953,110 of NW_021940604.1, forward strand.
AGATGACATAAATCGTGGTGATTTATATTGTAAGGCTAAAAATTGGTTTGAAGAGTAAAATTGTAAGGACCGATGCAGAGTTAGGATAGAAAAGGATTGTCTCCAGAAAAACATAATGGGATGTCTCTAAGACTGTGAAACCCCCACAACATGCACTGTTAGCTATATTTGAGAGTCATCTTCATGATTGTTGTGGTACTCTTGGGTTCTGTAATCTGTGTAGCTGATGAATCTTTACCAAATTCAGAGAGGTTGACATTAATTTCCATTCATCATTAAACCAAGTGGAATTTGTTAGCTCAATTTTAATGAAGTTAAGCTGGCACTGAGATGTTTTCAAAATGAAGCTTTCTATAAGTAGTCTTGTTTGGTCCAGTGGGATTGGGTTTGGAAATGTTGCAGGTTTGTGATGGAAGTAAAAGACGAATATGAAAAGTGAAAACACAGTATATGACTTTGAGCAACTTGTTAGCCTGAAACTGCTTCAGGCTTCTGAATGTAGTGAGCTCTGTTCTTGCAACAAGACTAAGGGGTGGAAATCGGATAGGTACTGAATTTCTTTGTGTTCAAAGAATTTTGATTCTAATCCTGTGGCTGCTGTGGTATAGTATGGGGATATGTTTTTATCACTGAGGGTAAAACTTAACTGTGATGCCATGAGGCCACCTCAAGTGTTTAAGTCCTCTTGCTAAGCAGTCTCTCAGGAATGTCCTGTACAGTTGAAATTCCACAGAGAATACACAGCAAAGAATCAAAAAGCTTCTGTGTGTATGTAGATCTGGTTCCATAGATCCCTTTTGCAGATTTTGCTTTAATGAGGCCATTGCACTAAACTCACCAGTGAGTGCTCCTTTCCTGCCATCAAAAACAAGCCAGTGCAATGGGAAAATTGAACATATGTTATAAATGTACATTAAATGTTAAACAGAGGCACTCCTTTCACTGCACCACTTTAAACCAATGAGCTTCATTTTTAAGCTGTGGAATTACTCTGGTGTGTTAGGTGAGATTCGTGCATCCAGCTGACAATTGAGTTTCACAGACTAATGAGCTGCTTCCTTTGTTCCAAGCTGGTTGAAACAACCTCCTCTGGGAGGATAGAGATACAGTTCTTCTGAGTGGAAAGATGGAGGATGTTTTCTACTCTAGGGTTGGCATGAATTAAAGACACTGCAAATTAGTTGTAAACATAAAATGAAATAGATGGTAGATCTGGTGAGTGGTAGTCTGGAAGATAATAGTACCATTAAACAAGAAGTTAAAGTTGTCAGAGAAAGGACTGTTTGACCCAGGTAAAAGTCTCCTTTATTTAACCCCCAGAAAGAAGTTACACACATAAGGATGAAGATGAATGAATGAAATAAAGTTATTTATTTGAGGGTTAGAAATTACCCAAGTGAGCTGCACCACATTTAAGCACTGGCTTCGTTCCAAGTCTTTGAATACTGCCATTTTTATTTTGCATATTCTAAAGCATGACCGCTAAGTATCTTGCATGGTGAGGCACAGGATCATTCATAGTCTAAAGCTAGCTTGAAGCATCTTGTTGAAACATTCATGAATTTTCTCTTGGAACTACAAATGTATGACATTGAAACTAATATTGATGGGAAAAGTTTGTTTTCGCTCTTATGATCATTTGACTTTTACATTTGTACTTTGCTATTTGTTTTTAAGAGACATTTTGCTGTTTTCTTTCTTGCAGAACGTGGTTCACCACGTAATTTGGTTACCACAGACATAACTGACACTACAGTTGGGTTATCATGGACACCAGCTCCAGGAACAGTTAACCATTATAGGATAGTATGGAAATCACTTTATGATGATACAATGGCAGAGAAGAGAGTCCCTGGAAATACAGTGGATGCTGTGATAGAAGGCTTGGAGCCAGAGACTAAATACAGGATTTCAGTATATGCAGCCTACAGCAGTGGAGAAGGAGACCCAGTTGAAGGAGAGGCTTTTACTGATGGTGAGTGCAGTACAACATTTGTAACATTCTGTTCTTGATGAAATTACCATTTTTAAAAGACAATGGATCTTATTTTTCTTCTTTTTTTTTCCCCCAAAAAAGTTACCCCAAACCAAAGTGCCACCTCAGCTCAGTCAATTCTGACATTTTGCAGGACAATTAAAAAACATGGAAATCTCTTCTATGTCATATAGGTTTGGATTCAGCAAGAGTTACCTCCAATTTAAGATATGATTTTGTCTGCAAATTACTCTGAAGTCAGCCTTCCATAGGCTTGGTGTGACTGCTGGAAATAAGGTGGAGGAAATGTTATGGATAGATTAAGGAGGAAAGGTGGTGTAAATTCCCACAGAATCAATGAATATGCTTTCCAAGCTAACTACCCTTTCCAGTCTTCACAGTCCTCAAACTGAGGCTTACTGGGTGATTTTGATATTTGTTATTTACCTTTCTGGGGCTCTTCTTTTTTTTTCCTTATTTGCCAAACATTATGTATTATTTGTGGAAGCAGGCTCAAGCCTCTCCTGCAGTGTAGGCAAAGTGAAAAAACAGAGGTGGCTTGTCGCTGTATAGCCAGAACTGGCAAGTACAGCAGTCTGAGTGAATGAATGAAGGGATGCCCTGAATCAGCCTTGATGTTTCTGTTGTTTGTCTAAAGGGGCCATGTGAAGACAAAGCCTGAGGGAGAGCTCTGGGGAAGCATCATGTGTGTTTATATGTTCTTGTACTCTTTCCCAAGCATCTGTTTTGACTACTGTTGGAGAGAGGCTGCTGAACTACCTTAACCTTTGTCCTTGACCCATTTTAGTTTTTCTTAAGGTTTTGCAAGAGTAGTGATTGCTGCTGTTCCTAAGAGCTGACTCCCCAGAGTCAAAGCAGACTGCTGTCCCACGCCTTCCTTCTTTGTTCAAGAACAGCAGCATTAGCCACCCTGCCCTTTCCAAGTTAAGTAGGTAGCTTAGTCATATATTTTGTTGCTTCTCTGTATGTGCTCACTGAGGGAACTTGCTATCGCGCCTATCAACAGCCCCAGACCTGAGACTAATATTGCATCTTTCTGGTACAAACAATGATTAGAAATTGTCAGTTCCCAGGAGCTGCAAAGCCTGCCTTACCACGTGATGAAATATTGACCGATTCCAGCATGCCAAGAAGGTTCAGTTTGCTAAAACCTAGATGGCTTATTTCGGCTGACAGCCAGCATTGCATACCTTTCAGTTCACTTTGGATTATTTATGCCATTTATACAGTCTGGAAAATATTTCTTAGAAGCTGAATGCTGCAATTTGTAGAGAAAATGATTGATTAGTCCATGGGCTTATTTCAGCACATATACTATGTTGCAAATAGTGATGAGTGATTTTCCAGCAGGACAGTTTGTATGGGCTCCAACAACCAGCAGTTTAGTTATTTACCACCATCTTATCAGATCAGTAAACTCAAAACTTTGAAAATCTGAACGCTATAGGACATTGTATTAAACAAAAAATAACTTTATAATTTATCACTTTCAATTTAGACTGGTGAATCCATTATTTAATGGATTGCTGAAAAGTGTGACAAAAAAACCTCCCAATTATGCTGTGTCATCATATGATTTATCCTTCCCTGTTTTTTCTCTCTGTAGTGAAAAGCACGCTTCTGTTTGTTTAGTCCATTACAATTAAAAAATAATGAACAATGACCTGTGAGATTCTGCTGTGCCTTCCCCACAATCGAATACTGTAATTTTAAAGAGGGCAATTTTATTTTTTAATACAGTAGAATTAATTTTGTAATCATGCAACTGAATATATCGGGGTATGTGATAAAGTAAACATTTATCTGTATTTTTACTCTGAAAAGTGTCACCAGATGCCAGGACTGTGACAGTAGACAACGAGACAGAAAATACAATGAGAGTTTCATGGCAGCCTTCACCTGGCAAGGTCTTGTCTTATCGTGTGTATTACCGACCACGCAGTGGAGGAAGGCAGATGTTTGGAAGAGTAAATGCTCCTGCTACAAGCATAGTGTTAAAGCGGCTTAAGCCACGAACTACATATGACTTAAGTGTTGTTCCAATTTATGATTTTGGACCAGGAAAATCAAGAAAAGCAGAAGGAACAACAGGTATGTAGCACAAGGTTGTACAGGACTTCATAATGCAAGTTTTGTGCTTAAAATTAATAATAGTGATACATAGAAAAGTGTGGTGGAGTCTGCCAAGATCATGAATTGACAGGCAAATTGAAGAAAATGTTAGAGGTTGAGAAAAGAGTTTGATTTGTTGTAAACTTCACTGTGGCATAACCTGAGCACAGCTTTTTGCTATTGATATTGAGGGTGTAAATATGGTGTAAAATGCTTGAAAATACTAGACTTGTTTTGAAACACTACCATCAGAAGTCAAAACAAGGTGTTTTGTGAGGAAGACGTATATCAACAGACTACTTAATGAAGCATTGTCAGCTGTTTCATAATTTGCCTTTTTTTGTGGATATTAATTAAAGAGCTACCCAGCATCATGTTATTTAGGATTGTCTTCTTTGGTCACCGTATTTTCTGGGGAAGACCTGAGGTAATAAAGAGGGACAGTAGATGATTTTAAAGTTTCATCTGTGGAAGCCTGACTTCCTGGTCTTTTGGACAAGCTGTCTTCTCTCTCAGAAACTGAAACTCTTAATAGTCCCAGTGAGGGCATTTTTGTGGTAAAAGCAAAACTAATTTTCTACTGTACCTTTAGTATGTATCTGATGCTGATCTTATATTTTGAAGGAAATGTTTTCTTGATACCCAGATCAACCAGATTTAGAGTCAGTTTCCTGCTGCAATAGATAGAAAGCCATTACCAAAGGAGAATTTTTTTTCAAGATGTTTCTGCCTGTGTGGGACTAGTGCCATTCACTGAGGCACTCTGTAAGCAGTTCATGCCATTCTCTGTTCTCTGAATGTAGGGTATATTGAATAATGACAGGAAGTAAGAAAAAAAAGTCTTTTATCAGTGTAGATATCAGCACCTCAGTTACTGAAGATTTCTTTTTAGCCTAAAATGTGATCGATATAAAGGAGTCATGAAAACTTGATCAGATCTTGACCAATACCTAGTTTTCCAGTGTTGAAAATCATACAGCTGCTTTTGATTTTTAAACTCTTCATCTTGATGCAGATATGCCTCTGTGCTTTCAGTCTAAATAGTTGTAGTGGTAAACACTCTTTAGAAGAAAGTGAGGCCTGAGTGATCTTGTTATTTGGAGCTGTTGTCATAATTCAGGAAGTATCATGGGAGATGAGACAGAGAGGCTATATTTTTCCTTGTGAGTGGGACTGTATCTACTATTTCTCAGCAGAATTCACCATATGGGGACATATATGATCTTTAAGCTATAGTTATACAATTGCACAGGCATAGGGATAAAGCAAACTCTTTGTTTTTTTCCCTCCATCTTTCACTCCAAAGCTGTAGTGGTGACTTTCCGTTCACTCTCCAATTTTTTGCAACTTTGAGATTACACTACTGCAGTATTTTCCTTGCTGCACTTCAGAGTTATGCAAAAGCAAAAGTGATGCAGAAGCTAGCAGCAGGCTTGTTAACCACTCTGTCTGTGAGTACTGACCTTCAGAGGAAGTTGCTCCTCAAGCTGGTTGGCTGGCACTCCTCTGAAGAATTATTTTTTGACATGCTGCCACACCTCTGGTGGTGAAGTTGCTTCAGCTGCCAGGCTATTTATCCCTCAGTGTGTTGACTGTAGAGGGATCCTCGATAATAAATTTAACGTACCTCTTGGTTAGATAGCTAAAATTAAGTGACAGGAAAATCACCATTCATCTTTTAATACTATTTATATCAAAGGTACAAAGAGTTTAGGATTATCACTAATACTAGATTTGCATATGTATTTTTACATAAAAGCATGCTTGTTGATTTTTTCCCATGTGCAGACCTGATCTAAACCATTTTTTTCCCCATCCTTGCAGCCTCTCCCTTTAAGCCACCTCGAAATCTGAGAACTTCTGATTCAACTATGTCAAGTTTCCGAGTAACATGGGAGCCAGCACCAGGGCGAGTGAAGGGGTACAAAGTAACTTTCCACCCTACTGAAGATGATGGGAGTCTTGGAGAACTAATAGTGGGGCCATACGACAGCACAGTGGTGTTGGAGGAGCTTAGGTATGGATAATAACTCATGTTTGGTTTTGGTTGTTTTTTATTTTTTTAAATAACTTTAGCTTAGGGTTTTGTTTAATCAGGATCTGGTATTGAAATACCTGGCAAAATCTACTGTAAGTAAGAAAGTAATTTTGACAATAAGCTATGAAGATCTTGTTATGCAGTCTCTGGCAGGTTTCTTTGTGAGATTATCCACTTCCATCATTCTCACAGGAACTGAAGGAGGCAAAGATATGGGCAGGAGCTGTGTTCTGCATTTCAAATATAAAAAAGATAACAGGATACTGGAGGATACTTGGGATTTCTAAAGTTTCCTCTCAAAAGTTCCTTGCCTCAGGTTTCTTGAAAAAAGCTGAGTTTGGTTCTTGATTCATTTTCTCAGAGGCTTGAATCTGTAAAGAAGGCTTCAGAGCATGTCAAAATCTGTTATGCAAATATACTAAATATATTAAAAATAGGATAATTAAAAGTCAAAGAATTATACAGTCACAGAATGATTTGAGTTGAAAGGGATATGAAAGATCATCCACTTCCAACTCTGTTGCTGTGGGCAGGGATGCCTTCTCCAGGGATGGGACACCCACAGCTTCTCTGGGCAATCTGTTCCAGTGCCTCACCACTCGCAGTAAAGAACATCTTCCTAATATCTAATCTAAATCTACTCTCTTTCAGTTTAAAGCCATTACCTGTTGTCCTATCAGTATCTGCCCTGCTTAAATGTCCCTTTCCAGATTTCTTTTAGGTACGGGAAGGCTATCATAAGGTCTCCCTGGACCCTTCTCTTCTCCAGGCTGAACAACCCCAACTCAGCCTGTTTTCACGGGATAGATACTCCACTCCTCTGATATTTTTTTGACCCTCCTCTGGACTCATTACAACAGGTCCAAGCCCTTATGCTGGTGGCTCCAGAGTTGGACACAGTACTCCAGGTGGGATCTCACATAAGCAAAATAGAGGATGAAAACCACCTCTCTTGACTTGCTGATCACGCTTCTTGTGATGCAGCCCAGGATACGTTTGGCTTTTGGGGCTTCAGGAGGACATTTTTAGGTCATCCTCAGTTTTTCATCCACCAGTATCTTCAAGTCTCTTTCCTCAGGGCTGCTCTCAATTCATGGATAACCCAGTCCCTATTTGTGCTTGGGATTTCCCAGGTGCAGGACCTTGCACTTGGCCTTGTTGAACTTCATGCGGTTCACACAGTCCCAACTCTCAAACCTTTAAAAGGTCTTTCTGGATGCCATCCCTTCCCTCCAGCTTGTTGGCCACACCACACAATACACTTGCTGGGGCTGCACTTGATTCCACCATCCCTGCTGCTAGCAAAGATATTAAACAGCACTGTTCCCAATAGTGACTCCTGAGGAATGCCACTCATCACTGATCTCTGCTTGGACATGGAGTCCTTGATCACAACTCTGTGAGTGTGACCACCCAGCCAATTCCTTATCCACAGAGTGGTCTAGTAGGTAAATCCATGTCTCTCTAGTTTAGAGGCAAGGTTGTCATGCAGAACAGTGTTGAATGCTTTGCACATGTCCAGGCAGATGATGTCAGTTGCGCTTCCCTTATCTACCAAAGCTGTAAGCCTGTCGTGGAAGGCTACCAAATTTGTTAGGCATGATTTGCCCTTATGAAGCTGTCTTGGCTTTCACCAGTCACCTCTTTATTTTCCACGTGCCTTAGCATAGATTCCCGGAGGATCTGCTCCTTGATCTTGCCAAGCACTGAGGTGAGACTGACCTCCGTAGTCTGTAGTTTCCCACATCTTCCTTATTTCCCTTTTTAAGAATGGGGATTATGTTCCCCCTTTTCCAGTCAGTGGGAGTTCACTGAATTGCCATGACTTCTCAAATATGATGGCTGGTGGCTTAGCAACTTCATCTACCAGTTCCCTCAGTACCCGTGGATGCACCTCATCAGATCCCATAGACTTGTGCACTTCTGGATTACTTAGCTGGTCTCAAACCTGATCTTCTCCTGCAGTGGGTGGTTCTTCCTTCTCCCCATCTCTGACTTTGCCTTGTGTGACCTGGGTGGTGTGGCTGGGGTACTTTTCAGTGAAGACTGAGTCAAAAAAGTAATTCAGTACCTCAACATTCTCCCTATTCTGCGTAAACATGTCTCCTGTTTTCTTCTGGAGAGGGCCCGTGTTTTCCCCAGTCTTCCTTTTATTACTGATGTACCGTAGAAACTTTTCTTGTTTTCCTTGATGTCCCTGGCCAGATTTATTTCTATCAGGGCTTCAGCTTTCCTAACCTGATCTCTGTCTGCCTGGACAATTTCTCTGTATTCTTCCCAGAATTAAATAACTTGAATGAGGAAGGCTATAAATTTAAGTACAGAGTGTAGAGTCAGCTTTTAAATTTTGAAACTTCACTTTCTTGTGGAAGAGCTAGTGTTTGGGCTTCATGTTTTAGCACCTTCTTTTCCATGAGGGATTTTTTTCTGTGAGAATTTATTAAGTGAAGTGTTTAGCATTTAACTAGCCAAATGACTTTACTTACAGTATACTTATTTAACTATTGCAGGGCAGGAACTACATATAAGGTAAATGTTTTTGGGATGTTTGAAGGAGGAGAGAGCAACCCCCTGATTGGACAAGAGATGACCACTCTTTCGGATACTACTTCGGAGCCATTTTTATCTAGAGGTAAACATGACTGATTTGAAGAAAAGGCAGTCTTGAATTTTGGATTAAAAAAGACCAAAAGTTTACTATGTTTCCTTATTGTTTTTCTAATGCACATACATATTTGTTTACAGGATTCAGTATATTCCCTACCCTGATGACATAAGCCCTGGTCTGAAAAGACCACTAAGCATACTGCAGTTCACAATTCTAGTCCTACACACCCTTTAGATAATTTTATAAAGATGATAACGCAGGCAGCCCATGTTTTGCTGATTATTCAAAGCCATCTGCATTGCATTTTCAAGCCATCCACATCTGTGTCAAATCACATAAGGTCAAATGTGATTGTAGAGATCATGGCTCATATACAAGGGTGTTCACAGAAGCAGAACAAGGAATTTTAAGCAGATTGTTAGCCCTTTGCTTGTCCTTATATGGTGTCTTTTCCTTTCAAGACTAAGATGATATAATGAACAAAGATCTGGTAGTTGGGAATGTCACAGTGTTATTGTGTATTATTTAAGTTTATATTCAACATATCCATTCTTTAGTCTTTTGTTTTTCACTATAGAAGGAGGAGACTTAGTTCAGAAAGGCAATTGCAGAGTCTCTCCAGTATCTGTTTGGGAGTTATTCCCTGTGTAGCTAAATGTAGCTAAAGTTTCTGTGAATGTTATGATAGAAGCTCCCTTTGGTGTGGTTAGTGGGCCTCTGTGTGCTAATACTACTGGATGAGGAAAGTTTCAGGGGTCAGTCCTCCTTTATGGAAAACATAAAAAAGCAGGTCTTTGCTTCTTAATAGCCAAGTATAGAAGAATAAGTAAAGACTTTTCTCCTCTGCCTTTTCAAAGCTTGCATAACCATCAGAGAGAATTTGGTGGCAAGAAAGAACCTAACTGCAAAGTACTTTCAGAGTTAAATAAAGAAAAAAAGATTTCTGACAGCTGACAATATTCTTTTTGCTTAACCTCTTTTAGCCTTGTTTCCACACTGGGCTATGTAAAAAATATTCATCTTGTATAACTTTATTGACAGCAATTTTAGAAAATTCTTAATTAATTGCTGTCCCACTCAGTCTAATACTAGAGGGTAAAACTGAGAAAAACTACAAAACAGTCCATCGGTTACATTAAAGCTTTAATAAGTCTAGCAGAAAAAAAAAATGTTCTAACACTGGTTTATTATTTTTCATTATAGCAACTCTCATTTCTGTCTTCAGTGTTATATTCTTTAAGCTAATTAGTTTTACTAATGCATGTATTTGAGTCATGGTTAATGTGAAAAATAAATTTATATCTCGGACTGTGAATGTAGTAGTAAATTATATATTAATAGGGGGAGAAAAATCACCCTAGATCTGGTACCATTGCTAGAATTTTCCATGTGGGGAACTGTAGTAGTTGGAAGAAATCTAAAAGTCAAAATAGTTTAACACTTATATTGTACATGAAGCTAACTTTAACTTCCATATTGAAGCTATGCATGCAATGTTTTGAGCTAACATGGTTTTACTTAAACCCTACTCCCAACTGATTTTATTGTCCTGATTAAGACTAGATCTATATTTTCTATGCAGAAGAGGATCATGCTTTTAACCCCCAGGTACATGGAATAGTTATATTCATGAGTCTACAGTGTTGGATCAATTCTGTGGAACATATATGAAATCACAATATCTTTCAACTGTGATGAGTGTGGCTGATTTTTCTCAATGGGATTTCTTCCATATAAAGACGAGAAGCTCTGATGGCAGGAAGCCAGAAAATTTGCAGCTGGTAACACAATCTACAGGAAAAGAGAGAGAAAGATTTTTTTTTTTGCAAATGGCTGTGGATAAAATTATTGTGTCTTTCTGTTTTGTATAAATATTTTGTGATTTTTTTGTGATGAAAACAATATTATGCATATTTTATTCTGTAATTTGTAAACTGAAGATATGTGAAATAACTTCCTACCTTTCTAGAATATTGCGGCTTTATATGAATGTTTGTTTTTGTTCCCTCTGTATCTCTTGACCTGTGTTTATGTTTGTGTGTCTTCTTTGAATTGAGCTCTTTCTTTCTTGTACATGTAAACTTTAATACCATCTGTATTACTATGTCTTTTTATCCCAAAATTGAGAAATACTATTTATTTGAAAGTGGTTGTAATATATGCTATTAATTCCACTATTACATAGTTGAAAATTAAGTAGTAGTAGTTTTGCTATGCATGACAGACTAAAATACTATAAATTTGTAAATTTGTATCTGATAATGCTCACTGCCATGTCAGTGATTAGTTTAGTAGTCTTGTACAAAACTTCTGAAATCAGGTTATCAACCATCTTTAAAGACCGAAACAGATAATGACATGACAATAGAGAACACTGGCCTTGACATTTGCAAAGGCTTATTTATAAAAGGAAACATACATGAAGAAATTTAGACAGTTTTTGCCATGGAACCAGTGACTAGTGTGAATAACGTTCACAAATAGGTCATACTTGACAGAGTGCCAGTGAATAAAACTAGAGCTATTTTGGAAGCTAACTCATGACATATGTCATCTAAAAGGATGGAGAAAGAAAACTATCATGCTAAGGCTATATTTTTCTGGTTGACATGGCAGGTTTAGAATGTAGAACCAGAGCAGAAGCTGATATTGTGCTGCTGGTGGATGGCTCATGGAGTATTGGGCGGCCAAATTTTAAAACCATCAGGAACTTCATTGCCCGCATTGTTGAAGTTTTTGATATTGGTCCTGACAAAGTACAGATTGGTAAGTTCTCATATGCTGGAGTGAAAATAAAGCATAACTGCTACACAGACACATAATAACTGAGGAAATTATGGCTTTTTTTCCAGGTCTTTCACAGTATAGTGGTGATCCCAGGACAGAATGGAATCTCAATGCTTACCGAACCAAACAGTCTTTATTAGAGGCTGTAGCCAACTTACCATACAAAGGAGGCAATACTCTAACAGGTATGTCACATTGCCAGGATTTTCCTTAAGCTCCAATAAAAATGATTCTAGTAGCTTACCCCAATATTGTTCAGAGAACTCAAATGTGTCCAAGATGGAAGAGACTTACAGTTCAATGCAGTATGTTTGGGAGAGAACAGGTGTAGCATAGGCTTATAAACTCAGAGGAAGTCTGGAAAAATGTGATAAAAGAGAGCTTGGATGATGAAGAGTTTATGTTACTATTGAGCATATGAGAAGATGAAAAGTCATCATGTCAGGGTTCGGATGAAGACAACCAGGACCCAGAAGGAAAGCTAGAAGAGATCAGATAGGAGGGTGCGTAAAAGTTAAGAGGTTAGAGACTTTGAGAAGGCTTAAATAATATCAATTGCTGGTAAGTCTGGATGATGGACTGCAATTAGATTACAAATACTTCGAGAAGGAAGTAAGTTGTGGAATTATGTTGTCAGAGTGAAATCACTAGGATAAAATAATCTCTTTTACCATAACTACTATATGGAAATAGGTTATAGTGATGGTTACTTTCTTTGTATCATGCTAGGAATGGCCTTGGATTTCATCTTAAAAAACAACTTCAAGCAAAATGCAGGCTTAAGGCCCAGAGCTCGCAAAATTGGTGTTCTCATCACTGATGGCAAATCACAGGATGATGTAGTCACACCTTCAAGAAAACTCAGAGATGAGGGAGTGGAACTCTATGCAATTGGTAAGTACTATATGAAGAAATGGCCTGCAACAGCCTCCTTCTGCCCATCTGCTAAATTCACAGAGAAGTGATCACACACTTAAGTACCTGAAAGGGTATTCAAAGAATGTGTTTAGGGACTTGAGTTCATGGTATTGTGCCTCATGGCCATAATTTCTAACAAGCTTTGTTTTCATGTCTTATCTGTAAGGTATTAAAAATGCAGATGAAAATGAACTGAAGCAGATTGCAACAGATCCAGATGACATCCATGCTTACAACGTTGCAGATTTCTCCTTCCTGGCTAACATTGTTGATGATGTAACCACAAATCTGTGTAACAGTGTGAAAGGTCCAGGTACATCACATTTTCAGTCTATTTCATCCTTTATCCATTTACATGTTTGCACTACCAATTCCTTTTTATTACTTCTTGGGAACACTATGTAGTCCTGGGCTGTTTTTTCAGCTGCTGGTGTGAGGAAGTTGTGCAGACCACCTGGACTACCCTGCAGGGATTCTTCCTTTCCTTTCAACAATGACTGTGTTATGCCTAACACAGCATGACATGGCTGGATGTGCCTTCTTTCTTTCCCAGAATTATGAAGCATGTTTCTTGGTGTGTCAGCTTTTTGCCATTGTGGCAGGTTCCTTGATGATACTCCTCCAATGAGGATAATTTCAACAGCCCTGCTTTTTTCAAGTGTTTATGTCTGACAGCCCAAAAGCAAAGCTGAGCATGGAAAAACAGTAATGTTAGCTGGTGGTTCTCCAGTGAAACGCTGGTGTTGAAGGTGGAATAGGAATTACAGGGAGCTTGTTTGGTCTTGAGAGTGTGACGGTGAGCTATCTCTTCATGAAGTTGTAATTCCTGAGAAAACAGAAACATAAGCAACTACTTAAAGTGATTTTTCTTTCTCCCTGATGATATAAGATGAAAGAATATTTTTTTTAATTTGCTTCTGCTTATAGGTGATTTGCCACCTCCCTCTAACCTAGTCATTTCAGAGGTGACGCCTCGTTCTTTCAGACTGAGATGGAGTCCACCTCCTGAGAGTGTTGATAGATACAGAGTTGAATATTACCCTACCTCTGGAGGTAGTCCTAAACAGGTTAGTTCATCTTTGACATTGTCCATAATAACCTTGGACTTCCACATCATGGTAGTATCATTCTGTAATTTGTGCTGTGTATAATATAACAGTAAATGAAAAAAAGGCTCCCAAGGTCAAGAATATAATGCCTTGGTAAATGATACAAAAAATTACAAAAAATAGGAGCATAAATATAACTTTGGTTGCTTTAATACCATGAATCAAGGAATAAAATGTACCTCTTCAAAACACTTGACTGCTATTTCTAGTAATTCCTTTCTGTTCCTGTTCCATTGTCATATATTGGTTTAAATATGTCTATACCAGCAATTTTCTGGCCATAATGCAATAAACTTTCTTGTTAATAGAAAAAAAGACAGTAGGTGATAAAGGTGTGCTTAAATTAACACTGTGTGATGGTACTTTGAATCTGTGCCTAAGTATGTATTCTAAACTGTTTAATGCACAGGATCAGACTTATCTTGTGGTTATTACTTCTCTACACAAAGAATCAGTGACTCACAACCATTGATTGTAGGTAATCTGAATTGCTCATCGCTCTCTTCAACCAGGCAGAGTAGTATTTAGGAGAATGAAGTATTTGGGAGAATGAAGTTAGGCACCTCTGTGTACCTAACTCTGAACTTTTCATCTCTGAATGTTGTTTTTAAACTCAGGAGATTCATGGGGACTCTTTACTCATGGAGAGTTTAATCTTAGTAAATCATGACCTCAGGATTTGGCATTTGATTAAAGTTGGAGCTGTCAATACAGCGTACACTGACTTTACAGCTTGACTGCTTCCTGGCATTTCTGTTCTTCAAGGTGTTGCCATGTGCTGTAACCATCTAGATTATCCTGAGTGTTTGAAACCTTTTCTCCAAAAGTGGTAGCATATGTCCCTGGCACTTTCTTTATGCTGTTTACTAATATAGAAGTGTAAACCATGCGTGAAAGTAGAATGCACAGTAAGTGATGCTAAATATATCCAGATCCATTTGAGACAAGTGTCTGTATGAGACTTACCTACAGCTTGGTTTGCAAAAATATTGCTATACGGTCAGAAAAAAATACATAGAAGATTAAGACCATACTTTATTTAGTTCCTTACCATTGATTTCTGAAGAGTTTCACAAGGAATGATTGTTTTTCTTAGAGATAAGATTGCAAATATATTTGTTGTACAAATGTTGTTAACATTGCTTCTCTTTTATGTAGTTTTATGTGAGTAGGATGGAAACAACAACAGTTCTGAAAGATCTGCAACCTGAAACAGAATATGTTGTTAATGTGTTCTCTGTGGTAGAAGATGAAAGCAGTGAACCTCTGATCGGCAGGGAAACAACTTGTAAGTTACAAATGGATCTTGAATAACATGTTAACAGCCAGTTTGGCACCTGGGGAAATATCCAGTAGAACTTTTAGCACTATGGGCTTTCTCCTTAGCAGAAACAAAATTTTTAATTTGAATGACTAAACTGTGTTGTGTTACACAGGTTGTTCAGATCTTGTCTGGAAAACTTCAGCAAAGTGAAACTGCAGTATGGTAGAAAATGTTTGTCTCGTCTTCTTTCCAAACTCATAAAGCATGGCTGTACAAAACTAGAACAGTAGACATGAATTATAAGACAGAGTTTAAAAATTACTGAAATCTGATCATATACAAATGTATACTCCTGTATTTTTATGCTAGGTAATTAATTCCTGCTACTATCAGACAATACCATAGAAATGATTTCTAATTAGCAAAAAGCCAATTCAACAGAGTTATGCCACTTCTATGAGTTATAACTTAGCCATGTTTCTACTATGAGTTGTCTACATGATTGATTTTAGATATATTTATGCTGAATGCAACATTGGGTGACTTTTCTGCCTCTTTAATAACATTGATTGTTTGCTGTTCATTTCACTTTGTTTTGTGTTAGGCTTGTCATACACCCTTAAAATATTTGCATAATTTTTATGAAGTCTGCTGTAGTTTTCCATGTTTATTTAATAATTAGAGAAATACGGAAAACAAGAAGAAAGGACAAAATATCCTTTTTGTAAAGATCCCAAACCAGTTGTGTTGTTTCATATTAGAGCATTCATGTGAGTTAATGTTGCTGATTGGAATATTAAAGTGTCCGAGTGTAAACTTGTAAGAGTTTTAGCTGTGTATATAGCAAATCTGTAGCCTCATTCAAGATGGAGTGACCATTCTTAAACTAAGAACCACTTAAAAAACCAGTGCTTGCAGATCGCCTTTCTACTACCCATAATGTACACTAATAGCCATGTGCAATACTCTCAGTGGTACTACCTGTGATATAAAATATGAAGAAGGTGAAATAAATAAATTAATATATATTTTTTATTTGACAGTGCCAATCTCCTCAGTTAGAAACTTGAATGTTTATGATATTGGATCAACCTACATGCGAGTGAGGTGGGAACCTCTCAATGGAGCTACTGGTTATTTGTTAACATATGAACCTGTGAATGCCACAGTCCCAGCCACAGAGAAAGAGGTGAGAGAATTTGTCTTCACTTCCTGTACTCTACCAGAAATAAATTAAGAAAAACTGTTAGATTATCATAATAGTCAAAAGACTGGCATGTACTTTTGAAGTGCAGTGAACTTACAAAGATATTGTATACAATGACATCAGTCAGGAAGCTGTAAATATACTGTGAATCTCACAAACAAAATTCCCTTGAAATTAAATCACTGCTTGCTTTTCTGCCATTGCTTTCTTCAGTTTTAAAACATGGTGTGTTACTTTTCATGTGCAGATGCGTGTTGGACCATCAGTGAATGAGGTGCAGCTGGTAGATCTCATCCCCAACACTGAGTACACTTTAATAGCTTACGTACTGTTTGGTGATATCACCAGTGACCCACTCACCACCCAGGAAGTGACGTGTATGGACATCTTGATTTTTACTTTGTTATTGCTTCAGCAACATTTTTTATATATGCAACAGTTTTTATATATTCTGTTTTGTTTAGAAGACCATCTTAACCATGTTTTATGCATTTGCTAACACTCATTCATTTCCCAAAGATCTCAAGGCAATTTCAATGCAAAGGGTCCAACTATTAGAACAGGAACAAAACAATTTTTTCGTTGAATAATGAAGGAAGTTGGCTTGAAAATCTTGTGGTCGTAGTATTTTAAAAGGTCTCAATTTTGGTTGCATTAACTTAGAAACCTTGTTCCCAAATTCAGACATTCTCTGAAGTGTAGAAAATAACAGAGAAACATTCCATATCAAGAAAAAAAATTGATCTAAATATGGCTTCCTTTTTTATAACTTTCCTTAAATATTTCCTATTGGTGAAGGCACGTTTCTGGGCTAGATGCATGCAGTATGCTTATTTGTATGTCCTTAAAAATGTTAAACTCTTAACCATACATGAAAAGTGGCTATTGTCACCAAAAGTTATGATTTTAAACACTAATACTTCTAAAAGTATTGTGCTCATAATTTACCAAGGTAAAGCTACATACTTTATAGCTATATTGTTCATTACTGGGACAATAAGCTCCTAAATGGAGCTAAATTGTCTCATCTAATGGCAAGGACGATGAACTTCTTAGAAAGTGAATGCCTCCATTTCAATAAAAGATACGAAAAGCATTTACTCGCATCTGTAAGAGACCTATACCTCTGCCATGAATAGTATTTTCACTTACTACTGTCATTATTTTTACAGTACCTTTGCCTGGACCCAGAGGCTTAACAATTCAGGATGTTACTCACAGCAGCATGAATGTCCGTTGGGATGCTGCCCCAGGGAAAGTTCAAAAATACATCCTAAGATACAAAATAGCTGATGACCCTGATGTAAAGGAGGTAAATTCTTGAAAGTACTAAGAAAGAGTTTTATTTCAAGGAGCTAGGTTACTAACATAGCAGTAAGAGTAGTATTATAACCCACCACCAAGAGTAAAGAACATCAGTTCATGGTGATTACAGTCAGGAAAGGGTATTGATTTCTTGGAAATGGATTGAGCACGAGATGGATTTCTTTGGGTACTCCCTTCTTCCTCCTCCTCCAGAGAGAAGGACTGGAGAATTTTCCTGTGCTTTGGTAAACAGCCATTTCTGCTGTCTGGTTAAGTGTCATCTTGCCAAGGTCTAAGAACAGCTTACAATTAAGAGGACAGGATTGTGGAATAAAGGTATGTTAGCCCCTTTGCCGACTGTCAGAACATGCGTGAGCGTTGTTAGAGATGTCTTGTAGTTAGGCACAAGCTTTCCTTGTCTGTACTGCTTGACATGAATCAGCTCTTGGAGGATTAAACGTGTTTTTATAAGGAAATGAGAATTTTCTTAAGTTTTAGTCTGCATCCTTGTTTCCAAAAGAATGAAACCATGAATGATCCGCAAGTACTGCATGTATCTGATATAATATGCTTTGCAAGGAAATTAGTAGATAGCACTCAATATTCAGGTGTAAATTTAGGGGTAAATGGCAAAACGTAGTGCAGAATACTTTTCCTTTTTCAGTACAGGAATTTCTGCCTTTGAATCAAATGCAGAGTAAGAGCAATTTACAATTCTTATTTTTATTCTTAGGTGGAAATTGACAGACTCAAAACCAGCACTACTCTCTCTGACCTTTCCTCCCAAACAGTGTACAATGTACACGTTGTTGCTGTGTATGATGAAGGAGAATCCCAGCCAACAAAAGCAGAAGCTGTCACTCGTAAGCATTCTTATTAATCATTATTGTGATTGGTTTTGCTTTATGTTCTGTTAAAGTGGTACATGTTGCAATATGCTATGTGGAGCTGTCATTTAATCTGAGAAAAATTTTACTTGCATTTGTAGCATTATTTTCAATTTAACAACCCCAGGAATCTTAGATTCCGGTGTCACTGCAGTAAACACTGAGACTGCAGTCTGCAGAGAGGTGACAGAGCAACTCAAGCACAACTATTTCTGTTTAGAGGCTGAAGGAGAAGTGTAGTGTAGAATGGGTAAGAAAATATGAAGACAGAGGAAAGGTTTAGCAAATCTATGCAGGAATCTAGGAAAGTGAGTAGGAAGCTGGGCCATATGCTAGAGGATTAGAGAGACATGATCTTGCTTCTGATCCAAGAGAGTTTTTGCGTCATGAAATGCGAAATCCGTCTCTACTTCTAGAGAATCATCAAGGCAGTATTTGAGTACCTGTGCTGGTTTAAAAGTAAACAGGTGGGACAAATGAACCCATCTCAATGAGATTACATGTCAGAATTACAATTCACTAAAGATTACAATAAATACAATTATCCAGAAAAAAATTGGTTTTAACCCCCCAAAGACAGGTGTATAACCCGGCACCCTGGACAAGAACAGAACGGTGTTTTTAGCCCCTGTGCTGAGCACCACAGGACCTCCTGGCTGTAAACTAACAGGAAAGGAAAACCTGTTGGTCCAGATGATGGTCACGGTTCTGTTAAGTAATGATCGCAGACTTGTTGAGAGTGGCAATCACAGTCCTCTTGTTGAAGTTTTGGTGCTCCTCTGTATCTGACGAGTGGTACTAGAAGTCCCAAAACCATTATACATGCTCAAGCTCAGGTGGGAATGCCCAGGACCTCCACCAGGATGGAGAGTTTCACAATGGGTGATTTAACTCTGTGAATCATGGGATATTTTTGGAATCTTTGATGATCAAGGTGTTGCAGCTCCCTATTATGCCAGTCATTGTGGACTATTAACAGAGATGATCCCTCAGGCTGGGTGTGAAGGTGTTAATGCTTTTCCAAAGGGGAGTTATTGCAGCTGAGTCATTTGTGTGAAGGCAAAGAAACGCTCCCCTGCCTTGTAGGGTTTTTTTTAACATCCAACTTGGAGCCTGAGATGTCAGGTGTACCCTGGGCAGCTGCTGCAAACAATTCATTTATTAACAGTCCATCAGAAATTACACAGAGGGTCTAGAATACACAGTTTTGGTTATACCTGCATAGTGATAAACTGGTCCCAGCCCCTGTCACTAGGACAGTACCTCAACAAATAGAGGCAAGGAAATGGAGTTGCACAAACTGTAAGAGCTGATTTCCATACAACAGAAGTGACAGACTAAAAGGAGAAAGTGGGTGTCAAAAAAGCTCTCATCCTGATCTAGGCTTATGATTTAAGAAGGTAGTTAACCAGAAGAGCTACAACAGAAATGAGCAATGTTATCTTATCACAGCCCCTCAATCTGATATAAAAAGAAGAGAAAAAACATTCCTACGATCTCTTTTTTTCTTCTGAATTTTTTGTAGTTTTATATATTTAAAAATGTTTGTGAGATTTTGTGCTTGCTGTTGGGATAGTCTTTTTTCTATAGCTGTGGTTTTGTGTGAATGTGTGTGTAAGGAAAGAAGAGGAAAACTCTGCCAAAGAAATTATTTTTAGTTTAATTCTCTGGTTTTACCTGTTTCTGTATTTCTTCCCAGTGGCTATATTATATTTAGCTTTCTTAACCTACAGTTAACCTCTGTGAATTCTTTCGAAGTAAGTGGTGTAATTCAGTCATGTCTTATTTAGCTTATATAAGAATTTTAAGATTTGGGAGACAGTCATGCAGGAGATTGAGCTCTGTCTATGGGAGTTAATAATCACTCCTAGCTCCAAAACGTAAGAGCTAGGACTTCAGTTGTTGTGAGTAGGCATGTGAGTTGTGATCTCTGCTGAGGTCAGTAGAGCTGCGTCTGTTTTATCCGGTGATGTGACCTCATGGTGTGACCTTATGAAGGATGAAGGACAATTTGCTTAGTGTAGGTAGGATGGGTTATATGTAGTCATTAGAAGCATGGTAACTGAGAGATGAATCTCCTACATAATTTTCTAAATTCTTTGTCTGAGTAATTGCTTTGTTTAACTGTATTTATTTTGTAGTTACATTTTGTGGAATACTTTTTCTTTTCTCATAATAGAGCCTGTGCCAGCACCAGTCAATCTCAGAATCACAGATGTAACCACAAATAGTTTTAGAGGTACTTGGGATCATGGAGCTCCAGATGTCTCTCTATATAGAATAACCTGGGGACCCTATGGAAGATCAGAAAAACAGGAGGTAAGAATTAGCCACCATAAGCTTCCATGGGCAGTTTCTCAGAGAGTATATTTTTAAAATCAGAAATGTAATTGATAAATGGCCTATAAATTGCAAGCCCTCCTGTTCTGTGCAATGGAAATTCAGTCAGAAGGTGTAGAACACATACTTACAGCCACTTGCAGTGATGTTACTGAGTAAAAAGTTACTCAGTTATATCCCACTTTCTGTTTGTCTGTTTTGTTTGTTCTGTTTTTGTTTATTTATTTTTTTCCTTTTTTTTTAATTTCTCCACAAGACTATCTTAAATGGGGATGACAATAGTTTGGTCTTTGAAAATTTGAATCCAGACACATTATATGATATCTCAGTTACTGCCATCTATCCTGATGAATCAGAAAGTGATGAGCTCATTGGCAGTGAACGGACATGTAAGTAAATAAAGGGATTCTGCATGTTGTTATTCATGATTATTAAAACAGAAAGCATATACATACAAGAATTCTGAAAATTCTTTCTACTTTTTTCTAGTACCCTTGGTACCTATCACAACACAAGGTAAGAATCTGAATTTCCTGGTATTGTACTATTAAGAAAAACCCATAGCTATCTTTTTCTAAACTGTGACAAATGTTGACATTAAAAAGCTGAGATCATTTAATAAATATTATTGTGTATTTGGAAGAATACTAAACACTAGATTACCACATGTTTATTATTTTACAAACATTACAGTTTATGTTCTCTTGTACTTAATACATTCTACTCTTGATCAGGCAGTCATGCAGCCCTAACAGTATGAATGAAGTATTTGTCCCTAATTTTTGGTGAATAACATATTTATTCTTTTCTTTATTGCACTTCTTAGCCCCAAAGAGTGGCCCAAGAAACCTTCAGGTGTACAATGCAACTTCACATAGTTTGACTGTGAAATGGGATCCTGCCAGTGGTCGAGTGCAGAGATACAGGATCATTTACCAACCTATCAGTGGGGATGGCCCTGAACAGTCGGTAACTAATTTTGTAGTGCTATAGTTTTTCAACCTTAAATACAACCTTCTGCAAATCCATTAGAATAATTTCTTTTCAAAGCACAACATTGTATATTTTAATCACTTTTTAGGTGAAAATTTCTATTTATAGTGAAACAGTACATACTCCTACCTTTTTCTTTCTCCCCTTTCAAATCCAAGTTAGAATACTCTTCATGGAGCAGAAATTACTTTGGATGCATGCTGTTTTCTTGAAAATCACAGAGTCATAGAATTGCTTAGATTAGAAAAGACCCTTAAGGTCATCAATATATATCTATAGATATAACTATAATAAAGTTAAAAGGTGTTGAGGAATAAG
This sequence comes from Manacus vitellinus, assembly GCF_001715985.3. Lineage (NCBI taxonomy): Eukaryota > Metazoa > Chordata > Aves > Passeriformes > Pipridae > Manacus > Manacus vitellinus. The sequence continues at coordinate 36,974,992 of NW_021940604.1, forward strand.
TCAAGCAGCACATAAGGCTACAAATCACAGATACAGTTATCACAGCAATCAACGATATGGATACCTTGGCTATTTTCCATTTCCAGAGTTTTCAGTTATTTTCATGGTGTGGTTCATGTGCTATCAGAGGACTTTGCCATGGAACATGCTGTTCAGTTGAACAGTTGAGGCTGTCTCTCACTGCTCTAGGGTCAGAAAAACCACTCAGAAGTAGCAGTTGCAAAAAAAAAAAAAAATGCACACAAAACACATGCTAGGGAAGTGTTTAAGGTGTTTTAGACTCATTTAATGGGATTGAGCAGCTGTAATGATATGGAGAGCCAGTACTGTATGGTCAGCCAGCTTTCCCTGTGTCGTCAGCAAGAGCTGTGTTGACTACTGGCAGCCTACACAGCACAGCCTGGGAATGGTAATTCAGTCAGCCTGTTTATCAGAAATGTGCGCTACTTAAAAATGCCCCGCAGTGGGAGGCTGTTGTGGTCACTGCCAAATGACTCAGAGGAACAGTCTCAGATGAGAAACACGCTCATTTAATTTGCCTCTGTAATTGGAGATCACACATGTTCAGAAGTGTATCTAGGAATATTTACTTTAGAATCAATTGGATACTTACACATCCATTTTAACTCTCTTCTGAACAACATGCATTTGAGTTGAGGCAATTGAACTATTGAATGAATTTGAGCAGTTTAATATAAGTTTAGGGAGAAATCACTAGAAGAAAAAGGAACAGCAGTAAGGTTAATTAATTACTGTAATTAATTGCTGACACTGGAGTAAAAAGAAAATTATGAGCATTCTGTTGGAATTTGTGCAAAGAATATAGTTAATAGACTTAATTACTCACAGCTGGATAGAGTTCAGCAGTGGCAGTTGGAGAAAACACGTCTTTTTAAGGAGAGCCCACAGAACACTCATCCTCTATTCATGGCATTTAATGTCTGTCTGCAAATAACTTTGTCATATGATCATAATTCCTTGACTGTTTTTTTTAGTGGGATATTTGATTAAAATGTAGTTGCTGAGTAGGCAGTAGAGCTGTCCCTACCAAAATAGTTAAAATAGAATTTCTGGAAGGTTTTTATTACCCTGTCTGACATTTAGTGGCCTCAGCACCAAGACGAAGCATGGATGGTTTGAAGACAGCTCTGCAAAAACTGCATACCAAACTGCAGAGACCGTAATAATCATTTAGGGTCAGATTTTGAAAGGTGAACAGATACTAAAATGGAGAGGCAGCCATGGTGGGATGATAAAAATATTTATTCTTTGAAAAGAGCTTTGTACTTTGCTTGTAAGTTAAAATATTCTACTTCTACGAAATGTGAAGATGTATAAATGCTTGCTCGTTGTCAGTTCTTCCTAATCAGATGCTTTTAAAGTTTGTTATGACAAACACATTAGTTGAATTGGCTTTGAAAATGTGCAGATGGTCTTAAAAGTACAAAGGATGCTCTTGAGCAAGTGTAATTACACACTATTAAAAGCCAATAAGCTCATGAGTATCAAATGTTTAAGATCTAAGTATTATTCTCAGTGTACTTTAAATCTTTAACTTAATTGGTGAAGATTACGATCACAGGATTATATGTAAAATAAAAATTAGATAATAAAAATGAAAAGATGACAGAGTCTTAACAAAGATGTTTCAGAAGCTGAAGTGTCATGCTGTAAAATTTTTGAAATCAAGGAGAGACAATGTTGATATTGTATCTAATGTATGTTAGAGATCTGCAGAGTGTTGGAATTTATTCCATGCTTGCATTCAACCTGAGAGTGGAGCATAAAGAGCCCAAATGAGAGTCTATCGTAATTAATAAAAGACTCTGATTGATTTCAATAGGATATAGTCATTTACAATATAGTTTGTACTGGTAAAGAACTGGCAGTTGATACATAGTTGTGGTTATATGCAAGTTTGGAGATTTTAAAGAATAGTAGCTTTATGTCTAAACTTGCTAAGAATATGCGTTAAATATTATTGCTGTTCAATGTCTACTCTCAGTGTCACTCACAAGAGCATTTCAACATCATAGTGTTTTCTCTCTGCATCAAATGCTTACATTCTTCACTACAGCATTAAGCACAAAAGAGGAAGTATAAAGGGTATTTTAATGTTTTTCTGTTGTTTTGCTGAAGACTATGGTTGGAGGGCGGCAGAACAGTGTAGTGATACAGAAGCTGCAGCCTGACACGCCATATGCTATTACTGTGTCATCAATGTATGCAGATGGTGAAGGGGGACGAATTACAGGACGAGGCAGAACCAGTAAGTAACTTCTTCGGATCTTATTAGGTGAAAACCAACATTGATGTATTGCTTTTCAAATTAGCCTGGAAAAATTTCTTGTGGTGAAATTAACCCCATCTGTATTTGTCCTTTGGTGGGTTTCAAATATCTAAAGTGAGAAGATCTGTCTACTGGCTGTAGAGAAACCCTGGACCACTACCTCAGACTGGATGCCTGGCTTTTAAGGCTGAAAAAAACCCTAGTGTACCTATGGAACTTTTTCGTCATTTAAATTTTTTAATTGTTGTATCCCATAATTTAGTAAGCACCTTAAAGCATCAGAAGGCATGTAACTTTCATATGGGTACTGTTAAGCACCTTCAGTTCAGAGACTGATGCATTGGTTTGATTCTGCTATAGAAATAACTGGGTGATTTTCTATCAAAGACACCCCAGGCATAAAAACCATTTCACTATATTTAATTAATTGTTCAAATATAAATTTATTAATCCACTTGTACATAATGTAATAATGAGGTTGCAATGGAAAGTCAGACACAGCAATGTGTTTGATGAGGAATGAAGAAAAAAATCCTAGTGGCCTCATTGCATAATTCTAAAATAGTGTCCAGAAATAAATTTCTTTTACTGCATTTAGCATTACCTATGCTGGTTGATGAGGCTGATGTGTTCTGATTAATGAAGACAAATAACATTTAACACGAACTACTAAACCTCTTGGTTTTTAAATTTCCTAAGGAAACTTTACACAGTCATGATCTGACAGCACAGGTGAGAGAATATGGTTCCATGTTTCTGACAGCTCATTGATCTGTTTCAGAACCTCTCACTACTGTGAAGAACTTGCTAGTTTATGACCCAACCACCAGTACTCTGAATGTTCGATGGGATCATGCAGAAGGAAGTCCTCGCCAGTATAAAGTGTTTTATGGACCTACAGCTGGAGGTGCAGAAGAAATGGTAAATTCTTCATGTGGATCTCTCTAACTGCCTCAGATAAAGTACAGCTCATGGTGCTGGTCAGAGAAGTGCTACTGAGTGAAGCAGATCTTGCTTGCCGATGCACTGGCTTTTTTTCTGTTCATGACTACCCTGGAGAAAACGCACAGCACCTCCTTGAAGTTCAGTCACTCCCATATGTATTACAGATGTTTGATTTTATATAGTAGACCATTAGAAATTAGTTCTTAGCACAGGGATTTAATGCCGCACACAATTTTTTGTTTGTTTATTCTTAGGGCAGTGGGTATGAATGTAAAACTGACTTCAGGGTGTGCAAAAGGTGCTAAAGTTAGCAGAACTTATTTCCGCCTATTTTTACTGCTAAGAAGTTATGTAACTGTAGACAGTCAGCTGCAATGATATTTGTGAAAGCAGAAAAATCCACATTCTAATTTCCTGAAATTACTTAACTGCTAAAGAGCTAAAAAAATAATGAAAATAGGAACCCTACTCCAGACTGTGAAATATTATTATTTCCCAATTGTGTTTATTTTTCTACATCTGTGCAATTTAATGTGCCCATGAAATGAGAGGTACATGAATTGCCACTGTTTCAATAGCATCTAGAGTGCTACTGATGACAAATATGCTTAAATGCAGTGGAGTTTTATTTTCTAACATGACCTGCTCATTACTTCTCGTCACTAGCATGTTGTGATATTATTTAAAGTTTTCTTTTTTTTTTTTTTTTTTTTTTTAATTAGAAAGTGACCTCTTAGTGCCTCTGAGATGCTAAATAGTAGTCATTAAAGAGATCACTGCAGATTCTGCTAGTACTATCAGCAGAACAGGATCTGGACCCAAAGTGAAGATAGCTGTAAGGGATTGTATAATGGAGGATAGAACTTAATAATTTTTCTTAAGTCTGAGACAGAACCTTTTTGAAAAGTAATTCCAGTAGATACCATGAACTCTGTTATTTTAAGCTTCACCTTCTGTAGTTATCACATCCAGTCTGGAAATGAAATGTGGTAGAGGAGTGAGAAACAAAAAAGCTTACACTTTTTTTACATATTTATGTAAGTGTCATGCCTCTACCTTTGTTTTTAAATTTGTAGACCACAGTACCAGGAAACACAAACTATGTCATCCTAAGGACTCTCGAACCCAACACACCTTACACTGTAACTGTGGTTCCAGTTTTCCCAGAGGGGGATGGTGGACGTGTCTCTGACACTGGAAGAACTTGTAAGTAAAATAGCCCTTTTCAGGAAATGTTATGATTTTTTGTGTGAGTGGCTCAGATCATTAGAAACTGATTTTACATCAAAAGTGGAAGTTTATTTTCCCCAAAGCTAAAACACAAATGCAAAAACTGTTTACCATCTTGGTTATGGTTTCAGCTCTGTAACTTCGTTTTCTTTGCTTATTCGTGTGGAGGCTTTCAGTCCATTTATCTCAGGCAAGCTCAGCTCCTAAGTTGTGAAGCGAATTTACAGTTTACCTCACAGAATAGTAAAATTTCAATTGTAGTGCCAGTAGCAATACCGGTGAACAAACACCAAATATTGGTTTTGATCCATACCAATGTCTATACCATGTACTTAAAATTTCCCAGGAAGTTTAAGCTCCTAATGTCAACATGAGCTGAAATGTGTAGTTTGTGTCTACTTTTCATATGTGTCTGATCAACAACAGGATAACAAAGTGTTATGATCATACTTTCAATTTGCAGTATAAACATGTACTTAACTGCCTAGCATGGAGGTTTGAGAAGACTAATCACTGAGATTCTTAAATTTATAGGAGCTAACAAAAGTAATGTGTTTATCTTGGGCTGATGTGTTTTTTATTTTCCTTTGAGCTCTCTTGTAAATTCAAGTAGAAATATAACTTACATAAGCAACTTTGTAAAACTCAATTTAAATTATCCTTGGTCTAGTGGAGAGAGGAACACCAAGAAATGTTCACGTTTACAATCCCACACCAAACAGCATGAATGTCCGTTGGGAACCTGCTCCAGGTCCAGTACAGCAATATAGAATTAATTACGCTCCACTGACTGGCCCAAGGCCATCAGAATCTGTAAGTAATTTAGTTTTTATACTATTTATCAAAAGTGTGTGGAGAATATTGCTTCCTTCAATGAGTGTAAAAAAAATAAAATAATAAACTCAGGCCAACTATCTGCCCAGGAGTGTCTCTGCTGAAAACAGTGTCTATAGGAGTTCAGTCCATTGTAAATAAAGGCTTAAGTTGGTAAAATGAGAGACATAAGAAATAAGACTCTCCTATTTAAAACTGCATATTGAAAATTGAGTATCATATTGCAGGTAAAGATGACTAAATTAAAACCTTTTTTTTTCTTGTAAGAGAGAAGGAAATAACAAATATTTCTTAGGAAATGTTTAATTATGAAACCAGATGCCAAGTTTATGTGATTTTACTACTAAACCATTTCCTTACCCTAAATCATTGGTGTTTAAGTAGGTCTTGGTGAGCAGTGAAGTCTGGATATGGGTAAAAATTTACCCTTCAGATGTGAAGACTTCTTGGATGTGTAGAAATAAGTGCAGTTTTGAAGCTTTGACTGTGAATGTACACAAAAATGTACACCTATATTGTACATGTACAGATTAATATGTTTTTATGTAAGGAAAGTTGAGAATTTTTAATATCCTTTATATGTTAATAGGCTGTGACAGACTTTACATTTTATTTTTCCTTCCTACATGTTTTTCTTTTTTTTTTGAACTATTTTCATGTAACATTTAAGAAATACAAACTCTATTTGCAGAATGAGAGCTCCTTATGTATTTGTCCTTTTTTTTTTCCCACCCTCTATTGAATTTTTTTCAATATTATTTGGTTATTTTAAATTTGTATTACTTTTCTTGGATGTGTGCAGCATGGTCATGTTCCCAATTTTTCTATATTTCATTCAGATTGTTTTCTAAAAAGACATGATATAAACTCAAGCTCTATTTATACAGGTTCCTTTTGTTTCTATTTTAGATTGTGGTACCGGGCAGCACTCGTGATGTGATTCTGGAGCGCTTGACTCCTGACACTGCTTACTCAATAAATGTTATAGCTCTTTATGCAGACGGAGAGGGAAATCCAAGCCAAGCACAGGGAAGAACATGTAAGAGGCAGTCAGTACTTGTGTTGTGAAATATATGTCAAAATTGGTATGTGAAGAATTTATGAAATTGGTTACAGTCACAAATAATATAAGCCATTTAGTCCAACTCTGAGATTAATGCATCTAAATTATGACTGAAGCAATTATAGACCTCCATGGGAGGGAACTTGTTGTCTGTCAGTTGTGGTACATGTATAATCCCCAATGTAATTTTCACTTGTGAAATAAGCTTAATTTGAATGTTTAGGAGTTTAAAGGCTGTTCTTAAAAATTACAGATAAATAACAATTTGTCTTTTGAAAAAAACCCAACACGTTAAATGGGTAGAATTAGTTATCAATAAAAAAAAAGTGCTTTGTGTTCTGTGTCTGACATGGTAATGTATGTGTCAGTCTGCCCAGATGTTTGGTTTTTTGCTGGAGATACTTAAACACCAAAACCTCTTTGTTACAATTTAGCTTGTGGGATTTTGGTTGGCTTACATTTAGCTTTAAAATTCGTTCTAGAAATAACATGTATAGAAACTGTCAATGGCAATAATAGGTCACCTCTTTTTTGCCACTTCTATGCTTTCTCTGTTAAATCCCCATGTTCATCTAAAACTTGCAGATGTGACACACTGTAGTTATACTTGTCTACAGGAGTCTGAGAAGCAGAATGTATGTAGATGCTCACTTTGCACATCCCCTTGATGTTCTCTCCCCTCCATACTGCTCCAGTTCCTCCAGTTAGGCCCTATTTCCATTTAAGACCTTCAGGCACTGCTGTATTCTCATTGACTTAATCTACCTGTGTATATTTATTCAAGATTTCAGGAAGGGCCCTAGGCTTTGGCTTCAGGGCAACTTTTGAATTGATGAGGGTGACACTGAACTGGAAGCATCATGCTCCATACAACCTTCTGTATGTTCATTCTTTAGTGCCTCGCAGTGGTCCGAGGAATGTGAGAGTGTTCGATGAGACTACAAACAGCCTTTCTGTACAGTGGGATCATGCTGATGGGCCAGTTCAGCAATACAGAATCATTTATTCACCCACTGTGGGAGACCCTATCGATGAATATGTAAGTTCTGTAATTCCTTAGTAAACACTGAGATGTTCTCAGTTGATTCTTTAGGCTACGGAAAAACAAAGACACTTGTTCTACATGTAGTACATTTTGCAGGCTGTATGGCTTCTTTGTTCATTATCAGTGCTGAGAAGCCATGGTTTGTATGAAATGGGTTTTTATTCATGAAGTTGCAGAACATATATGGTTTAATGATCAACTTTGTGTGTAAAATATTCTTAAATATGTGAGTCATGCATTAATCAGAAGATTCTGAGCAGAACCTCCTTCCTGGCATTTAATTTAAATGCAATACAATGAATAGCCATCTATTACTTCACACTCTGTTCATTATGAAATCAGTGTGCTAAGATACAAAACAAACATAAGTCAGCATTTTATAAATTGAAGAGAGTTGGCAAAGTCTAATAAGAAAACAACGGTAACTTTGATTCAGCATCTAACTTGCTGTTGTAAGTTTAGGTATGAATTTTAAGCATTTGTGTTTCATTTCCTGCAGCTTAATGATAGCGCAAGTTACAGTCTGAAACTTATAAAATTCACAGAGTGTTTATAGCAAAGCTAAACTCAGATCCCATAGAAGTCAGTGACAGAATTCCTACTGACTACCACCAGCCAAAATGTAACATGTCTAGAATGCTATTTAAATGCTATTATTGCTTGTATGTTATTGTATAGTGCATGCTGAAAATTCCCTATTTGAAAATTCCCTACTGGACCTGTTAGTCAGGACACATATATTTATCAACACATATCTTCTTTGCAGAAAACACTTGAAAATTTATAAAAACAGAAAATCTCAAACAACTGAAAATGCTGACTGGGACATGCTTTTGAGATAGATTCCTCAAGTTACTTTCCATAGTTTCAGTATTTTATGGAGCAATATTCCTTTTGGGATTATACCTACATTTTCATTAGAAGGTAGCAATAGTGCATGGCTGCACCAGGAAGGTGAGATTGAGGAATGCATAATAGGGACGTTTTTATATATCAAAATATTTAGACCTTCCTTCTCAGACTAACTTGTTTCTGCCAAGAAAGTGATATCCAAAGATGAAGATAATGAAAAAGTAGAGATGAAACTGCGGACTAGTGGAAATAACTTTGACTTTCACCCCCATTTTATGAGCTTTTCCCTGTCTTTTTTATGTCTCCAAACACATCATCATGACTTCTTCCTTTCTATGAGGGAACAGTACTGAAATCTTGGTGAAGAACTGCAGCACCTCAGTCTGATGTGAGGGTTGGAATTGAAGAGTCAATTTGGTTTATCTTTTTGTGCTGACCACAGGGTTTTATAATTTGAAATAACAAAGACTAATAATTTTTTATAGGTTATAACCCTTTATATATCCTGAATGAATTTTTTTACAGTGGACATAAAAAAAATTGTGCCAAATGTCAAAACAAATTTTGGGTTCTAGTAACTGTCATTACTGATCAGTTACAAGACTGTGAGTGTGTTTACCTCTGTTTTGTTTGTGTTCTAGACAACAGTTCCTGGGATAAGAAATAATGTGATACTACAACCACTACAGTCAGATACACCATACAAAATTACTGTTGTTGCTGTGTACGAAGATGGAGATGGTGGACAACTGACTGGAAATGGCAGAACTGGTAACTAGTTTTCATATTGTGTATGCTTTTTAAAATTTAAGATGTATTCCTTGAGCACTCCAACATTATTAAGGTTTCATTGTTAATTAGGTTTTTGATGTGGTTGTTACCTTGTAGAGTAACAACGTGCATTTCTAGAGGTTGAAAAACAGTCACTAGTCTAATTAGAGTGCTTTTCTTTCTTTTTAGTTGGTCTGCTTCCTCCTCAAAATATGTATATAACTGATGAATGGTATACACGATTCAGAGTTTCCTGGGATCCTTCACCATCCCCTGTTCTTGGCTATAAAATTGTATACAAACCTGTGGGTAAGAAAACCTATTCATTCTAAGTATACCAATTTCAGAACAGTGAGTAGCTAACTAATGGCAGATCAGAGTAGAAATCATATGTATCATGAAATTTTTGTGCTAAATGATCTATTTATTTCCTTTGTTTACTGATTTTCCTGAAAGCTCAAGTCTTATTATCAGTGTTTTGTAAGAAACACAAACTCTCAAACACAGTTTCATACATTCAATTACAGAGATTGAATTGTATAGTTAAAATTTGATACAGTGACCTGACTTGGTTTTCATCTCTTTAATATCTCTTGTCCTTCTAAGGGTATGAACTGGTATGTGTGAGATGAGTACTGGACAAGTATTTAGATATTATGGCCTTCAGAACCTTTGTTTTATATGACAGTCAAGAAATATACATACCTTTCTAGAAGTTAAACACAAAAATTGCATAATAGTCTGTAAAGCTGTGTTTATGTTCTGTTGGCAACATTCTAATATGCTAAAATATAAGAAGTCAGTATGCTTTGTTTTAGATAAAATGAGGCTAACATTTACTGATGTAAGAGATGGTTTTGTAGCTCATGTAATCATGATTCTTTCTCTCTCTTTGTACTTAATGCTTCCTTTCAATTCAAGGTTCGAATGAGCCCATGGAGGTTTTTGTGGGAGAAGTGACTTCCTACACCTTGCATAATCTGTCTCCTAGTACTACTTATGATGTGAATGTTTATGCCCAGTATGATTCTGGAATGAGTATACCTCTGACAGATCAAGGCACTACATGTAAGTCAGAATAATTTTGTGGTCATGCTAGATACATAAGCTGATCTGAGATAACATTGATTAAGAGAAGATTTTTAAGGCTGATTGTTAGAAAGCCTGAGTATCCTCTCATGGGGAATACTTACCATCTGTCCATGATGTAGATCTTAAAAATGCTAAGCTTGGGAACAGTAAGGAAGATACATTTTTAAGTAATGATTTGATGATATAAAATTTTCTAGTCTACTTCCTAAAGTTTTATTAAGCTATAGTTGAAGTCAGTTTTTAAGTCTCCAGGGTACTACAGAATCTAACCATGTTAAGCAGGTCTAGTCTTTTTGCTTCTCTGCTTTTACCTCACAGGAATGTCCAGTGATTGAAACATCAGCATTTCAAAATGAGATAATTGTAATGATGGCCTCTCAAACTTCTAAAAATTTCTTCAGTTAAGATGAATCAATCATCCTGAGTTTTGTTGACTTAGTACGTTCTTTTCATACTGCCAGATTTTGATTTTTGGAAGTTTCTTATTTCGTAAAGAAATCAACTTACTTCATGTGAAAACTCATAAAATGGGCTGTTACCCAATACGGGAAGGGTATCAGATTTTGGGCCTTTGTAAGTGGCTAGGCAGGGATCTCTAGGGCATAATATAAAGAGATTGTAACTGGAACTGCCCTTTCTTTCTGTGAGGATTTTTAAAAATCGAGTTCTGGATCAGCACTAGTAATATGATTTTCATTTTGGTGTTCTTTATCCATTACATGCTATTTTCCAGAGAACAGTTTATCTCTTTCTCTTTTCACAGTATATTTGAATGTCACTGACCTAACAAGTTACAAAGTGGGTTGGGATACTTTCTGTATCCGATGGTCACCTCATCGATCAGCAACTTCCTACAGGCTGAAGCTAAACCCAGCTGATGGTAAGTGCATTTTATTTTTTGCATTTTCTGGTAACATAATTGTCTCATGTCAGTGACAGCAACACTTCTTTGTCTTTGTGGCAGTCACTCACCATAAACCATGATACATCTGGTTGAACTTTAAAGATCTGAATGTAACCTGTTTTCCTCTAGTGGTGAAAAAGCTGCGAAGGTGGAGTGCTGCCTATTGTCAAGTGAACTTTCATTAGTGGGAATCTACTAGTTACCTACTTTCACATGTAGACTGCAGTGTCACTCTCCAGTATGCTCCAGGGTTCATAATCACCACACAGTCTTGGTCTAGAAAGGGTTTTATGGGACAAGAATAAGACTGCTGTAGCATTGGCTCCAACCTTCCTCTCAAGAGGTCTCTAATTTCTACACTTACTTGTACACATATTGAAAGGGGAGTAGTGAGTTCTAACTGTCTCTCCCTTGGGCTTTTTTCAACAGGTTCCAGAGGAAAGGAAATCACAGTACGTGGATCAGAAACGAGCCACTGTTTTACTGGCCTCTCACCAGACACAGAATACAATGCCACTGTCTTTGTTCAGACTCCTAACCTTGAGGGTCCTCCAGTCTCTATGAGGGAGCATACAGGTAGGTAATAGATACTGTGAACCTTAAGTTTTGGCTGTAGAACTTGTCTTGTTTCAGCTGTAGAACTTGTTCTGCTCCTAAATGGCTTTCAATACCTCTTTAAGTGATTTTCTTTCCTCTTAGTGTTATGTCAAATGGAATTTATGGGGTAAAGAAAAATTTCTATGCTCTTCTTCAAACCAAGTATTTCCTAGCACTTGGTTGAAAAATAGATGCTTTATCAGAATGCTGTGTTACTGAGCTCATGTAAAAGTGTTCCTTTTATAATGAAATCTTTTACTTCTTACTTTAGCTGTAATCTCATTCTTCTGATAATACAAGAAAGTTTTCCTTACCAATTTTAATTTTTTTACATTAGTCAGAAGACATTAGAATCTTTCTGTTGGATAATATAATATATAATCTAGAGTTTTTTCCTTGAATGAAATAATTTATATGAAGTAAAAAAATTATTATTTCATTTCAGTCCTCAAACCTACAGAGGCACCAACTCCACCACCTACACCTCCTCCACCTCCCACAATCCCTCCAGCTCGGGATGGTATGTTTATTTCTAGAATCATTCAATATTTTTTATATAGTTGCTGCACTACTTCATAATTTAGTTCATAATTTTCATAACTTTAAATAGATTCAAAACTAGTACACCATTTTAGGAAAATGAAGTTTGAAACCTTTCCTAATGCCATCCCTTTGTTCTAGAGCTTTACTAGACTTCAACATTTCCTTGTTTAGAACAGCAGTTTTTTTCTGTTTTGCGCAAAAAAATCATTTATATTCTATAGCTCTGCAGCAAGTCTGTGAGATTAGCTGCTCTCAGCTGACAATTTATGTTTTATAGTGGCTGCTCAAAGAAAAAATGTAATTGAAAACATTCGTATTTTATTCTTGAACTCTTCCTCATTTCTTGAACTTTTCTTTGAAATATTTTAATAAATGTTTTTGAGTTGAACATTAGTCATCTGCCAGGTTGACTGTGTGGTAGTAAACATTTGCTGAATATTGATCATTCTTGAATTTTCAAATTTTGAAGTAATGATCTTTATTTTATGATTATATGGTTGATTTGTTTTAAGACTTCCTTTTCTTCATCTTTCAGTATGCAGAGGTGCCAAAGCAGACATAGTGTTCTTGACTGATGCTTCTTGGAGTATTGGTGATGATAACTTCAACAAAGTAGTGAAATTTGTTTTTAATACAGTAGGAGCCTTTGACTTGATTAATCCTGCTGGAATCCAGGTAGGTTTGTTATTTCAACTGGGTACATTTTGGAGGGAAATTGAATATGAAGCTGAATCACTACAGTCACATCTGATTTTTACTTTCTTTCAGAATGGTGTAATTTTTTTTTTGTATTAGATTGTTGTATAGCACATGTATATGGGTGTGCATGTCTATTATTTATTAAATATATTGGTTGTTTTGTAAATACAAAGGAAATCCATTCTATCTTGAAAGGTTAATATTCTAAAATACAAAAGTTTTGGGTGCTGCAATATAAGAAAGATATAAAGCTCTTAGAGAACATCCAAAGAAGGGCAACAAAGATGGTGAAAGGCCTTGAGGGGAAGCTGTATGAGGAGTGACTGAGATCACTTGGTCTGTCCAGCCTGAAGAAGAGGAGACTGAGGGGAGACCTCATTGCAGTTACAAGTTCCTTGTGAGGAGAAGAGGAGGGGCAGGCACTGATCTCTTCTCTGTGGTGACCAGGAAAGAAAGAGAGAGAGAGAGAAAGAAAGAAAGAAAGAGAAAGAGAGAGAGAAAGAAAGAAAAAGAAAGACAGAGAAAGAAAGAGAAAAGAGAGAAAGAAAGAAAGAAAAAATGAAAGAAAGAGAAAGAAAGAAAGAGAAAGAGAGAGAGAAAGAAAGAAAAAGAGAGACAGAGAAAGAAAGAGAAAGAGAGAAAGAAAGAAAGAAAGAAAAAAAAGAGAAAGAGAGAGAGAAAGAAAGAAAAAGAAAGACAGAGAAAGAAAGAAAAGAGAAAGAAAAAGAAAGAAAGAGAAAGAAAGAGAAAGAAAGAAAAAGAAAGAGAAAGAAAAAAGAGAGAAAGAAAGAAAGAAAAAGGAAAGAGAAAGAAAAAGAAAGACAAAAGAGAAAGAAAGAAAAAGAGGAGAAAAGAGAGAAAGAAAGAAAAAAGAAAGAGAAAGAAAGAGAAAGAAAAAAGAGAGAAAGAAAGAAAAAAGAGAGAAAGAAAGAAAAAAGAGAGAAAGAAAGAAAAAAGAGAGAAAGAAAGAAAGAAAAAGAAAGAGAAAGAAAAAAGAGAGAAATAAAGAAAGAAAAAGAAAGAGAAAGAAAAAAGAGAGAAAGAAAGAAAAAAGAGAGAAAGAAAGAGAAAGAAAGAGAAAGAAAAAAGAGAGAAAGAAAGAAAAAAGAGAGAGAAAGAAAGAGAAAGAAAAAGAGAGAAAGAATGAGAGAAAGAAACAAAGAGAAAGAAAGAGAAAGAAAGAAAGAAAAAAAAGAAAGGAAGAGAAAGAAAGAAAAAAGAAAGGAAGAGAAAGAGAAAGAAAGAGAGAAGGAAAGAAAGAGAAAGAAAGAAAAAGAGCAAAAGGATTGTGTGTATATTGCTGTGCTGGGTACATGAATATATGTGTGTATAGACATACGTATTTGAAAAAGATTTTTCAGTTATTTAATGCTTATTAATATACCACGATAAATATTTAAATGGAGAAAATTGGTCTGAATGTGGAGATACAAGACTGAACACTGTGATATATTCCATTTCAGGTTTCATTTGTGCAATACAGTGATGAGGCAAAATCTGAATTTAAACTGAATACATTTGATGACAAAGCCCAGGCCCTGGGAGCTCTTCAAAATATTCAGTACAGAGGAGGAAACACAAGGACAGGTAATTTTGGGCTGTAATTATATTTCCTTAAGATAAAATGTTTTCAGAAACTACCTCATTATCCTAATATTACATGGCTGAAGAATTAGGTTTTTCTGTTGTGGTTTAGCTATTGCCCTTAAAAAGTAAGAGATTTTTTCTCTTGTGGATAATATGGATGATTCCTTGTTTATTGTACACTTTGCAGGCAAAGCCCTAACATTTATCAAAGAAAAGGTTTTGACTTGGGAGAGTGGCATGAGGCGAGGTGTTCCCAAGGTACTGGTTGTTGTCACAGATGGTCGGTCTCAGGATGAGGTGAGGAAAGCAGCGACGGTCATTCAGCACTCTGGTAAGCAATTCACAGTACCTGGCTATTTCATTTCCATATTGTTTCAATTATCTGGTCATCATTCACTCATCTTTTATGGACTCAGAAATGTATGCTGAACATTTGTGAAAAACTCAAAACTATTAATAGAATTCGCACGCTGTTGACCAGACTTTTTCTTTCTAAAGCTTTCTTTCTGGGGGAGGATGTGGCTTCCCAAAGTAATTCCTCATGCATATCATTTCAAAGATGTGGCTTTTAGTTACTTCTTTCTCTTCGTTGTGTGTGAACCCCAGGGATCATTGGGAAGTGTACTGCATTCTAGAGTTTACAATTTAATGGGCCTGGTTTTTTTTTAAGATTTACATTTTACCTGGTATAAACCAGTAGATCTCCAGTTAAAGTAACTGCTTTTGATGGAGCTGGGTCTGAATGGACTTGCTTACTGCCTTTTGAGCTGAAAAGCATTGTGCTTCCTCTTTAGATTTGCTGAATGTGGCTTATGTGAGTGAAATCATCTGTTCCTGTCCCTGCACCCAGCATTTTGCATTGCAGTGCATGAACCATGTAGAGATGTACTTCCTTATTGGAATTACATGCATGTAAACCACAAGTGATCATTTTCTCTGTCTTTGTGATCTGAAGGGATTAGCTCTGTCTAGATGATTTCTACAGTCTCCCTGGACAATCTGCTTCAGTGCTTAACTACCTTAGTAGTAGGAGAGCTTTGCCTTGCCTTTCACCTGTCTTTCTTCAGGCTAGTGAAATTATTGTCTTCATTTACCTAGTTAACCAGGAAACAGTTCATCAGCCCATTGTAACAGGCCATCATATTTGAAACCTGTTGTCATTTCCTCTTTCTGAATTCCCTTTTCTAGCCTAAACAAACCCATTTCCTTCAACCTCCTTTTGATCAAGTTTTTCAAACCTCTTATCACTTTTACTCTCCTCTCTACTTGCTTTGATTTCTACACATCTTAAATGTCATGCTTAAAGCTGGACAGAGTGTTTCAGCCAAAGCTTCACCACAATTGGCTACAGAGGAATAATTATCTTATTTTTGAAAAAATAAAGATATAAATAATAATATCTTTATCATTTGAAATAAATGTGAGTTCTTTCAGCCTTCAGCCAGTCCACTGTCTGCAGTTTCTCATGACTGAAATTTACACCTGGTGATATGATTGAATTCTAGGGTCTGGATTCTCTTCCTTTGACTTAAGATATCTAAAAGCTAAATGTCTAATCTAAAGTCATCGTGTAGGGTCCTTTTATGGTTAGTGAAGAGAGCAACAGTTAGACATCTGCAGACAATGACTTTTCCTGTCTTGAATTTAGCATTGTAGGGAGGTGAGATAAATTGCATTCTGAATCTGCCCATGTCTGTCTAGTGATAATAGAGAAAGACTAGACAAGTAGCCTAGACTTGTTAACTTGGAAAGTAAAAATTGCTGAGGGGAATACTACCCTAAGAAAGTGAAACTAAGAAACATGAAATGCAGTAGATGGCAACAGATAGACAAGAGGATAACTAGTAGTCTGTACAGAGATTTTGACCATAGAGCAGATTTAAGATAATATAGAGTTGAGAGAACTGTACATATTGCATTAAAGAGTGAGGGGACTATGTAGCCAAGGCTGTATAAGATTGGATAATGCCCCCTCAAAAAAGGAGGAGAAAGTTCTGAAAGAAAGATGCAAAAACCAGTCTAAGCCTTTCTGAGCTTGACAGGGGTGAAAGGATATCCAGAATATATGCTGATAGGTAGATCCTGAGAAATCAATGATAGAGATGGTTTGTGAAATATTGACCTGAAAAACGGTAATGTATATTTACTACATTTCAAGTAACAAGTGTTATTTTTACAGGCTTCAGTGTCTTTGTGGTTGGTGTGGCTGATGTAGATTACAATGAGCTGGCCAAGATTGCCAGCAAGCCCAGTGAGCGTCATGTATTTATTGTTGATGACTTCGATGCCTTTGAAAAGATTCAAGATAACCTTGTCACCTTTGTGTGTGAGACAGCTACCTCAAGTGAGTAGAAGACACTGGTTTTCCTGTTCCCAAATGAATTTTGCTTATATGCTGCTACAATTGAGTTGCAGGTTGACCTTGGGCGGACACCTGTTGCCCACCAAAGCTGCTCTGTCACTCCCCTCCTCAGCTGGACAGGGGAGAGAAAATATAACAAAAAGCTCTGGGTCAAGATAAGGGCAGAGAGCGATCACTCACTGGTTACTGTCATTGGGCAAAACAAACTCGACTTGGGGAAATTATTAATTTATTGTCACTGAAATCAGAGTAGGATAATGAGAAATAAAATCAAGTATTAAAACACATTCCCTCCACTGCTCCCTTCTTTCTGGGGTTAACTTTACTCCCAATTTTCTCTATCTCCTCACCCCCAGCAGCCCAGGGGGACAGAGAATGGAAGCTATGGTCAGTTGATCGCATGATTTCCCTGTTGCTCCTTCCTCCTCGTGGGGAGAACTCTTTGCATTCTTCCCCTGTTCCTGTGTGGGGTCCCTCCCATGGGAGATAGTCCTCCAAGACCTTGTCAACATGGCTCCTTCCCATCAACTGCAGTTCTTCAGTGTCCCTCATGGTGTCACAAGTCCTGCCAGCAAACCTGCTCCAAGGTGGGCTCCTCTCTCCATGGGGCCACAGGTCCTTCCGGGAACCTGCTCCAGCATGGGCTCCTCCAGGGGCTGCAAGTAGATATCTGCTCCCCTGTAGACTTCCATGGGCTGCAGGAGGACAGTCTGCATCACTATAGCCTTCACCACAGGGAAGACCAGGAATGCTGGGGAATCACTGCTCCAGTGCCTGGCAGAGTTGCTTCTCTCACATATTCTCACTCCTTTCTCCGGTTGCAGGTTGTTGTGCAATTGCTACACATACATCCCCCACCCCCCTCCCCCTTGCCCCTTGTTAAATCTATTATCCCCCAGTTGCTACCACCACTGCTAATGGGCTCAGCCTTGGGCAGTGGCAGGTCCATCTTGGAGCCAGATGGAACTGTCTCTGTTGGACACAGGGTAAGCTTCTGGCAGCTTCTCACAGAAATCACCCCTGTAGTTCCCCTGCTAGCAAAACCTTGTCATGCAAACCCAACACAAGTTGCCATCCCATTTAAGTTACATCAAAAGAAATGTTCATATAAAAAAGTTATATTTCATAATAATTGGACATAGTTTAAGGGAGCAAATTACTTTTTAAAATTTTGAAGTAGGTATTGTATTTATGTAATCTTGTCTTGTATTTCAAAAGTACTGGTAAACAAAAAGAGATTAACAGTCAGTGACAACTTCTGCTCTTTAAGAAGTAGAATGATGCCTGATGTGAACTGCAGGGCACAACAGATCTCTTACTTACCACTGGGATAGGGTTGCTAAAGAAGTAAAGCTACACTGTGTGATGCTGTTTTAAAACTATCTACAGTTGAGTTGTTTACTCAAGTGAAATCCTTCTATGGCAAAAATAAGAAATTCTCAGGCCTGTCATGTGCAACTGTGTACTCTCTAACTGCCTCATCTGCTGGCTCCTGAGGAGCTACATAAATATGCAGTTTTTCCTTGTGAATCTGACAGCTATTATGCAGCTCGACTCATGCCTTAAATATTCATGGAAAGACTGTGTCATTGTCCTCCTTTCTTCGTATGAATTATACTCTTAAAATATTTGTGGTTTCATTTCTTGTTCCATACATTTTTTCACAGTAGAAATAACCTACTAAAAATGATGAGTAAAGAATTTGACAGCACATCTACCACAGCACAGGACACAGTATGACAAACGTAACAAAATTTGACTCATAATTAACAGTAGCATAGACTTCTTGGTAACAAAACTTTCTGAAGTATATGTATGTTCATCTCATGTTAGGTTTTGTAGTTTTGAATTATATATTGTTTCATGTCTTTCAGCTTGTCCCCTTATTTACTTGGAGGGATACACTTCACCTGGTAAGCAACTGTCTAATATTTTGGCATAAATTCATTTGCGTCTTGTACAGCTCTACAATGTTTCTGTTTTTTATTTTCTCTCTGGACTTAAAGGTTTCAAGATGCTGGAATCATATAATCTAACGGAGAAGCATTTTGCTTCCGTACAAGGCGTATCACTGGAATCAGGCTCTTTCCCAAGCTATGTAGCATATAGACTCCACAAAAATGCCTTTGTCAGCCAGCCAATACGGTAAGTAAACCTGAAAGACTCATATTTAGGGTGAGCAGATGGGAAAGGATTAACAGAGTTTTTAGATGATAGCATTAATGTTTTATGGAAGATGTGTTAATTTGATGTTTTTACTGAACACTAAGACAAAGAATATCTATCATTGTTCTCATTAAATGCTAATCTATTCCTTCCATTGCAGTCACAGTTCATTATTAATCCAGTTGTTCATTGTTCTTTGAGATTATGCTTCTTAACCATTTGAGTTGCATGTAATCCACAGTTTATACTTAGACAGTTGAACAACAGCCTTCTTAGTACAAGAAGCTCTCCATTGCCAGAGAGAAATGGTTTCAATATGGTGGGATAAGCATCACTTTTTTCAGAAGCGTTATTCCTACTGCAGTAGGCAGCACGCTGATGCCACTGATTTAGGGAAGTTTCTCCTCTACTTGACTTGCCTTATTTGGCGAATGGCGTGGAGTTTTCAAGGGCCTGTGGTTATGGGTGGGTAATATATGGTCAGTCTGGCCAACATTTTTTTCACAAAGAACAAAAAGACTTAGGAGTTGGTTTTACTAAGAGGGGAACAGTACCTCTCTCTTCTCTTCTTTTTTTTTTTTTTTTTTTACATTTGTTTCTCTCCCATTTATTTAAGTAACTTTCAAAAAAGGTTATTCTGAGTCAGAGGAGATGCATAAAGATAGCCCATTGTTCCTATTAAATTTAAGGAAATTTAGTCTTCTTTTCACAGAAGCCTTTGAAACCTTCTGAAATTCTGTCAGATTGGGTAAAGATCAGATCACAAGCGCAGGAGCTGAGGTTTATGAAGAAATAATTTCTTTTTGCCAGCCTTCTCAGATCACAACCTTAAAAGGGGAGGACTTGAGGACTTTTGAGTTCATTGGCATGCGTTAATAGCTATAGGGGTGATAGTTCTCTGACAGCCTGGATTTTTACAATCTAGGGAAGTACAGATAATCCCAATTATGTGTTAAGATAGACCTTGCATTTAGCAGGATCAGCTGATGAAAAGACAATAAAAAGGCAGACTTCCTCTTTATTTCATTTTTTTTAGAATGCTGTGATACATAGTCTAATGTCTGCTATAAGAGGTGGAGGACTTGCCAGAGTATTCTGGGCACTTATTTTTCATGAGAATCCAGAAAATAAAACTCACTTTAGACTGAGTCAGCAAAGCAATAAAAGCATACTGATCCTAGTGGCATAGTTGTTTCCATATCTGAAAGAACTTGTTATCTGGGTTATAACTTGTGTTGCTATATCTACATTAATACTTGCATTCTTGCACTGTGCTGTGTAGTGTTGTTGACTTAGTGATACATTTTTATTGCAGTGTCCATAATTGTATGGGTACATAAGCTTTGCCTAATATACAAAGGAGGTCCTCTCTTCATTTTAAGATTTTAAAGTTTATGTTCATGTAGCCAAATCCCACCCTGAGCTGCATTATAATAGTTAAGGAGAAGCAGTAGCCACCTCCTTTCTTACAGTTGCTTTACTGCATTCCCTCCCTTCCCCTTTAGAAAATACTGGAGATATTTCAAGCATGGTTTTATTTACTTTTGTCTCTTTGCTTTTTTAATGTCTAACAGTTCAAATATCACAAATTTAAACCTGAGCCACTAAAGAATGATCTGGAGCCCAAATGCATCACTAATTGCAGAGAAGATATTGAATATCTCCTTTACTATACCTATGCCTGAAAAGCAGCAGTAGTTAAGTGCTGTTGCCTGACTGAAACAGACCAGATATAAAAAGCGTGGTCTTTTTTTCTGTACTTATCATCAAGGAATTTAAAACATGTGCAGTTTATAAAGAATCTTGCCACAAGAATCAAGAGTTCTTGGTCATATTTCGGCTTCCTCTATATTGGTGCCGGGACCAACAGAAGACAGGCTGTGAGTTCATCTTAGCAAATCACATGATGTTTTTCTATCACAACAGTATTTTCTATTTGAAAGTGTAGTTAAAATATTCTGTTCCATTGAATGCTGTGGTTTCCCTGTTACTCTTGTGTCTTTTCTTTGAAAAAAGAGCAAATTATGAAGATCTTCTTTTGCTTACGTGTTTCCATGTGAAAAAATATCTTCATATTTTTTTAACAGAGAGATTCACCCAGAGGGATTGCCGCAGGCATACACTATCATTCTGTTATTCCGTCTCCTGCCTGAATCCCCCAATGAGCCTTTTTCAATTTGGCAGATTACAGACAGAGATTACAAACCTCAAGTTGGACTTGTACTTGATCGTAAGGATGATTACATTTATTGCATAGAGAAGTTATATGTTATGTTACTTTGTATGCATTCTTCCCAAATATTTCCAACCCCAAAGCATTTCTATATGATAAAAGGATTATATATTTAAGAGATTTTTTTTAAACTTTGTGCATCTATTATTCAACTAAGAATAATTAATCTAAGCTACATTTCAACTTTGGTATGAACTCTAAAATCAAAGGAAAGTATATCTATGTACTTACAGGTCATTAAGACCACCTATGATCTGTGTTTACCCAGCTGAGGGATAAACTAGATTTTATCTATAAGTGTATCTTAGGAGGGTGGTTTCAGTAGTACATGTGAAATGAAATGTGTTATTTTCATTTATTGCAGCTGGCAACAAAGTGCTGTCATTCTTTAACAAGGATACACGGGGAGAGGTTCAAACTGTAATTTTTGATAATGATGAAATAAAGAAAATCTTTTATGGAAGCTTCCATAAGGTAAAGGATTGAAATTACAAATGTTTCTTTCTGAAGTGCTGTTCTTTGAAATAAAAGACAACTAAGCAGAAGTTACTGCCAGTTATATCTGTTCCTTGAATAGTACTTTAAGTTGACATAGGGACTTACAGATCATGTAAAACAAGATCTCTGCAGTTATAGCTTTCCTTTGAACCAATGTAAGATATTTGTCAAGAATTTGTCAAGAATTTGTTCAATTTGTAAGTGAAGGGATACATCTGAACAAGAAATCGTAGCCTAGTTCCTGGCACACAAAAGAGGGAGAATAAAAGATAAACTTGAAAAAAAAAAAGGAAAGGAAGTTCTGGTGACAAAAGATTGGGGTGTGTGTTGTGATTTGAAATCATTCAGAGAAGAGGAAGATGTAGCCAAAGAAAGTGAGTAAGAACGAATGTTGGGAGGCGAATAACATATTGAAGAAGATTCTTATGTTTATCAAATATAATACATGTATTTTGTATGTATGAATGTGTATTCATATGTTTTTGGCTTAAATTCATTGGGCCTAAACTATTCTGTTGTCATGTTAACTGAGGAAGTAACGATAATGAAAGAGAGCCCATAAGAAATCTGTTTATGATTTAGAATGAAACTTATGTTTTTTTAATTGTCAAAATGGCTAGTGAAATCCTTGCATGTTACTGCATCTGCCTTCAATTGTGACAGTTTTGTGCCTGCATTTCTAAACTTGTGCATGGAATTATGAAAATTTGATCCTGCTTCCTTACCTCTACTAACCCAAGTGTTTGGGTGTCAGGCTACACATATATCTAAAAATAATTTAAAAATATTTTCTTGCTTGTTAAGTATATATGTTTAGGGCAAGAAAGTGAGTTGCAATTGCAACACTTTTGGTCAGCTGAAATGCACGTTCTCATGTTTTCATTTATCTCCCTTCTGTTTAGTTTAGTTTTCGTCGGATAACTAATTATGGATGGAGTATAGCATTTGTTTTCTTTATGACTAGTGACTTGCAGCATTCCTTTGAGGATACTGATAAGGGGTTGCCTCTGTCAACTTCCAGATACTGGAGGCCACATTTTCAACTGAGCTCTCTTTGGCTGATAGGAGGGAAAGATAGGTGGTGCCAGCATTATGATGTTTTGTGACTTCATTTGTTTAAAACACAGAGGATTACGGAAATCACACAGTACTATTAAAGCTAGTGATTTCCTCAGAATTTGACAGAGGATAATTTCCCAGACTGGTTCTATGTTATATCCAACTATTCTTTAGAATTTATTTAATGCCTAATTATTTTTGCATATATGAAGAATTGTTTAAGTCACTGATTTTGTAACTGATAGTTACAATTATCTTCGGATCACAACTACATTAAGCAGCCTTTAATTTGTCCTTGACATTTGGCATTTTGTCTTTTTTTTTTTTTTTTTTGTAGGACAACTGAATTTTAAGGAAATGTATAAATCTATCGACATGAGAAAAGCTGTCAGTATAGGCTAGGATATATATTGTTTTTTGAGTCATCAACAAGAAGTACTGTTGAGACACAGAGCAATATGTAGCATGCCTTATTTTACATATCAGTGAGAGTTGATACTTCCCTTCTTCAGGTCGGTGGTGTGGAGCTCTCTATGTGCTATACTGCCAGCAGTCTGTTTTAAGTGTCTGCTGCTAATCTTATTGATGTTTAGAATCAGATTTTTTCTTGTAGTTTCTCTAAATGTGCTAGAGTTGAGCAGAATTGTCTGGCAGCACTTAGAGTGAAGCTCTGCTCATTTATCAGAGCAAATAGGGAATAATCTGCAGCCCCTGTTAGATGCTAGAAATACTAGCAGTAATGTAAAATTGTTTGTTACACTTGCTAATGAAAAACAATTACAGGGAAAGTAAAAATCCAGAATTTTTTATTATTTTAGTAAGTAAATACACTAATACATATGAACAGAAAGTTAGCTTAAGATGCCAAACGATGTGCGAGAATAACATCCATTTGCAAATTATCTTAAAGCTCTGGAACTATGAATTCTTGCTTATGGGACTGTTTCTTAAGCAAAAATGTCTCACTTATTTTGTGAGCCATTCCCCTTCTTTTTTCCCCAGAAAGGAATCAAAAGTTCAGATTTTGATAGTATTTAAAGTAGCTGGAGGAGCTTTGATTTAAAGAATCATAGAATCATAGAATCATTGAATTAGCTGGGTTGGAAAAGACCTCTGAGATCATCAAGTCCAACCCTTGATCCAACACTGCCGTGGTTACTAGACCATGGCACTAAGTGCCACATCCAGCCTCATCTTAAAAACCTCCAGGGATGGTGAATCCACCACTTCCCTGGGCAGCCCATTCCAATGTCTGATCACTCTCTCTGTAAAAATTCTTTCCTAATATCCAACCTAAACCTCCCCTGGCGCAGCTTAAGGCCATGCCCTCTTGTCCTACTGCTGGTTGCCTGGGAGAAGAGACCAACCCCCACCTGGCTACAACCTCCTTTCAGGGAGTTGTAGAGAGTGAGGAGGTCTCCCCTGAGCCTCCTCTTCTCCAGGCTGAACAGCCCCAGCTCCCTCAGCCTCTCCTCATAGGACTTGTGCTTGAGTCCCTTCCCCAGCCTTGTTGCTCTTCTCTGGATCTACTCCAGCACCTCAATATCCTTCCTGAACTGAGGGGCCCAGAACTGGACACAGGACTCAAGGTGTGGCCTCACTAGCGCTGAGTACAGGGGAAGAATCACTTCCCTGGACCTGTTGGCCACACTGTTCCTGATACAGGCCAGGATGCCATTGGCCTTCTTGGCCACCTGGGCACACTGCTGGCTCATGTTCAGCTTCCTGTCAATCCAAACTCCCAGGTCCCTTTCTGCCTGGCTGCTCTCCAGCCACTCTGTCCCCAGCCTGTAGCGCTGCAGGGGGTTGTTGTGGTCAAAGTGGAGGACCCAGCACTTGGCCTTGTTGAACCTCATCCCACTGGAATCAGCCCAACTCTCCAGCTTGTCCAGGTCCCTCTGCAGAGCCCTCCTGCCTTCCAGCAGATCAACACTCCCCTACACCAACTTGGTGTCATCTGCAAATTTGCTAGTGGAGTGGTATTTGGGATGTTTTCATCATGTAGCTAAGTTTATTTCTCTGAATTCTCTCCAGGATGATTACTGACATTGCTATCTGAGTCAGGTTGTAAATGATGGCATCATGGGCTTCCCCAGCTCACGTGCTGGGAAAGACTTATGTATCAACCATGTTGATTAGCTCCTAATAACGGATCACAGTAGTTTCAGCTGGATGAAGGAAGGAAAGTAAGACTAAAACATTCCTGAAGGTACTTCTGCAATTTCTCCTACCATCCAGTTTCAAAGAAATAGCAAATCTTTACAATGCAAGAAGTTTGTTTTCCAAAATATCAAACATTTTTGTGGTTTCCTTTTGATGACTTAGTGGCTTATTCGGTGAAATGCAGTTAACTAAACCTAACTGTAGGGAAATTTACTTTGGCATACTTGAACACTCTCTGTAGCACAGCTATGGTGAAAGCTGTTGAATCTGGCAAGTCCCATAGGAAAAAATCTGACTGCCTGAGACAGTCATTAAGTTTATAGCTGATGTTTTGGACAGACAGACAACTTTTTCTTTCTTATTCTTACCATGCTAGACTTCCTTTTAACTTACCATTTTGCAGTAGTTAGTCACACAAAATTTGATAATGAGTGTATGTCTTTCTGCTGATATACATAGGGAAATTAGTTTGCTTAGCTTATTGATATGATTCCCTTAGCAGTAGATCAGAACACCATCAAACTTTGTCTTACAAGGTGTCCGGAGAGAAAGATTAAAGTATGTTTCCTTTCCTAAAATCTCATGAATGAAATGGTCAGAACCGATTCTGTATGTTAGGGTGTTAGACATTGTTGAAGACAAAATGTAGCAGGCTTGAATATAGAGATGTTTTATTTGCTGTAAAGACCAGATGCCTCATTGTACTAGATTTATGCCTGGGTCATGAGATTTAGGCTGGAATTCAAATCTGACATTAAATCAGTGGTTAGCTGACTGAGTCAATGACTTGGGAGAGCTCTGCTTATTTTTGATTGCTGGTATCTCTTATTTGGATGGATGGGCAATGCTCAGCAGTTATTCCTGTTTGAACATTTTCAAGTTGATGGTCTCATTCGGCATTCTGATGTAGATTCACCTCTTCTAAGTTTTGTGTGCAGATAAAAATACAGTAATATCCTTTTGCTATGCAATGTCTTTTACTTTACTGAAATTGTGAAAAATACTTAACACTCCAGTAGAAGGCCTTGCCTTTTAGGTACCTGTCAGAACTAGTAAATTACATCTGTGATGAGTTTAAGCTGAATGATGCATTAATTAACCTGTAAAATTTAGTCATACAATCAAATGACTGAGTATATGATGTATAAATTATAATGAATTTAAAGTTTTGGCGTAGCACTTATTTATTTTATGGAAAGTTTGGCATGTAATACCCGATTATACTTTGGACATGCTCAGTTATCTTTCCATTATTTTTTAATTATTTGCTCAAGGAACATTGTTGGGAATACTAATAAAAAAACCTCACTTGTATATAAAGCATAAGCACATAATTTCAAAAGAGTTTTAGGTAAGCTATGCTGATGCCTTGGAGACAACTCTGCATGGAAAAATATTTAATAGGGAAAAAGAAGAACAAATTCTCAGGGGAATGTTCAGGCACTTGTTGACTCAGGACATTTAAGGAAATCTCTCACTTTTATGCCAATTTTTAAAGCAGTAATCAAATAACAATATGCTTCTGAAGGATTATGTACTGGGATAACAGAAACTTTAAAACATAAATGCCTATGTCAGGGATTCTTTACTGCTGATCTTAATGTATTGATATTTTAACAATTACATAGATGTTATAATGATGTATGTAAAATATATGCAGTATTTAAGGTATATAAAGCCCCATAAAACTTTGTTGCCTTAAGATGACCTTCCATCAACTGCATGTGCTAAAATGCCAGACCCTTTTTTGTTTCCTTGAGACTCCTGAATGTTTTCTGTTTTCACAGAAATGTAGAAAATTCACATATGTTAATGTTTGCCATACATACTATACGTTTTTGGAAAGATAATATTTGCTTAGATTTTGTTTGTTCCTCTCTGTAAGGTTTGCTGTGTTTCCCATAAGCATTTAATTCTCTTTTCCTGGTAAACATACTCTCTTTATTGCAGTCATTCCTTTCTCCCTACTAAATTTCCCCTATTTCCTATAATTAATCTCTTCCTCTTCTTCCCTGTTTCTCCTTATTTTAGCATATGTTTTTGTAGCCATATTTCTCTCATGGAAATTTCTCTCTTGCATCTTCCATTATTTTGTCTTGTTCTGGGCAGGCTTCTCTGGTCACTTCCTGTATCTCAATGCAGCTAATGCCTCTGGTTGAGTCATCTGTGGAAATTGAACCCTGGATCTTTGGATCTGAAACAATCTACTCTCTGAGCTACAGGCAGAGTCTATTAGCCCGTGGGCAGTCACAGACTCATAAACCTCTTGTGTGGTCCCAGACATCAGAGGAGGACAAGAAATGCTTATATTCAATTCTTCTCAAAAATTCTTTTATTTTTTATTTCTATTCCATCTTAAAGCAATTTTCAGGCAAGCTTTTTAAATAGCTAATTATAGTTCAACTATTACATTAAACACTATTTCTTTGCTGTGCTTGTGTATTCATCTTATTGACCTTCAACACATTCTAAAGAAGTTATTTATATCATAGACTTTCCTTGAGTTTGAATTTTTCCACCAGTTGAAATTAAAGCAGGTTTACTAGGAAGAAACTTTCAAACAGTACTACCTAATCAGTGAAATACTCTTATGCCTATGTGCCTTTTTTAACTATTATGCTTAACTTTTTTCAGGTCCATATTGTTGTAACTTCATCAAATGTTAAGATTTACATTGACTGCAGTGAAATACTGGAAAAACCAATTAAGGAGGCTGGGAACATCACAACTGATGGCTATGAAATACTTGGGAAACTTCTAAAAGGCGACCGAAGATCAGCAACAGTAAGCAATAAATATTAATCCATTCATTAATGTGAGCCCTTGAAATTTTCTGAGGAAAGAGATTACAGATTAAGGATCACTAAGAAACGAGTGTTGCACCCAAAGCTTCTAAGTGTCTGTACTGTAAGACCTAATATACTTAACTGAGAAGTTTGGTCTTGATAGCTTCTCATTCCAGCAGAATTGCAAGAACAAAAATCAAATAGCTGAAAGTATTGCAGGTATAAAAGCAGTCAGGTAAATTCAAACAAGCAGTCATGTATAAAGCAGTCAGGTAAATTCAAACAGGAGCAGAAATGTTTGTCTCTCAATAGAGAGAGCAGTTAATCAGTAAGTGCATTTACTGTGGGTTCTCTGTCACTGAACATTTTTTATAGAAGAATTTTTATTCCTAAAAGACATTCTCTAATGAACAGGTTTTAATTCTGACATGTCCTGTGGTGAGTGTTCTACTGGGTGATCAGAGAAATCCCCAATGACTTTATGATCTATAAACTTGTAATGAAAAAGTGGCTGCTGCTATGAAGGTTGCATCAGTTATCCTGATATATACTTAATATGTAATAATATGTAATTGATACTATTA
Organism: Manacus vitellinus; assembly: GCF_001715985.3. Classification (NCBI taxonomy): domain Eukaryota; kingdom Metazoa; phylum Chordata; class Aves; order Passeriformes; family Pipridae; genus Manacus; species Manacus vitellinus. The sequence goes on from NW_021940604.1 coordinate 37,003,295, forward strand.
CCTGGGCTTAGAAGATTTAAGTCTGCAGTCTGACCCATGTGTGCAAACCCTACCAGCTGAGGATCTTACAGTCTACCTAAGATCCCCATTTCAGCCTTTCTGAAAAACCTTTTGCTGCTAATGTGAGTGAAAAGTTCTGTTCATGAATCTGAATTAATATATGACCCAAGGACTGCAGTCCTCAGAGCTGGTCCAGAAGTTTTTCAACCAGATTTCATGCTGAATTCTGCAGGCACTCAGCTGATGTAGAAATTCATTGGTATTATTCATTAAGCATTGCAAAATATTTCTTGAGTCACATTATTTGGTTATCTTTTGTCCCAGAACAAGAGCAAGCATCAGTGTTTGAAGTTCTTGTAGCCTTATGTAGGTTTGGTTTTAAATTTTTTATTATTTTTAAATCCTTTTTCTGTCAGTGTCAAAAGAAGTGAAAGTATGAATGATGTTAACCTCATTAGAAATAGAAATTGTTGTAATTTTTAATGATAATGTCGATAGATTTCATAATTAACATCTCATCTTTCAAGAGTATTCCATTCTTTTACAGTTAGAAATCCAGAATTTTGACATTGTATGCAGTCCAGTATGGACTAGCAGAGACAGATGCTGTGATCTTCCCTCAATGGTAAGTATAAGTGAAAGAGAGGCTATTCAGAAAAACGTTATTAATAGGAAATTTAGCAATATCAATATTAGGCTGGTCTTATACCTTGTACTGACAACACCTCTAAATCACAGTTGTCAGAGCAGCCACTGAACAATACTGCATTTCAAGGTTTTGTGTTTGAGGGGGAAAGGTTGTAATGCTAGAATTGAGCCCCCTAGGAGTGGTGCAAAAAATGTCCATTATAATATAATTTCTGTGATATTGCAGATTCTAGGTATTATTAATGGAATGGCTATATATATTTTTTTCTATTTAATTTCTTCTTGAATTAGCTTTCAAAAAATAACTAGTATATTCTTTGTCAGTTCAAGTTGATTGTCCAATGCATATAAACATTAGAGCAACAGAAACTGCATATGAATTTAATTTTACTTGTGCCTGTGTTGTTAGTGCCTTGCATAGCTTGCAAAGAAAATTTGCTAAAAAATATAAAAGGTACTGTAGAAACATTTGGAAACCACTGGTGAGATGTGAGTTTTATTTTTATTTGAAAACAGGATAATAGAGAATCTTCCTCCTATTGTTTTAGAAAAGCATGCTGCCAGTGAGTACTTTTCTTTAAAATGACAGTAATTGTTGTGATTGAATTTTCAGAGAGATGAAGCGAAGTGCCCAGCTCTTCCAAATGCTTGTACCTGTACTCAAGACAGTGTGGGACCTCCAGGACCTCCTGGACCAGCTGTAAGTTACCAGCTCTAACTATTTACAACAGAGAGGTTTCTGATTTTTAGATTTATGGAAATAGTTTTGTGTTGATCTGTGGTTTTGTGAAAAAGGATCAGTCAGAGACATAGTTTCTATCAACATGTCCATAACATCACAGTAATCTGTCCCCATTTCATCTTAATTTCAAACACAGTTAGGCAGCTCCTACCACTTCTATTCATTTATATAATCTTTTGCTGTATTTCCAATGTGATCATCACTGTGAATAGCTCCTCATTGTTTGATAGGTTGAAAGACCCTGGCCCAGTCTCAGCTGTCGTGCACATCATGTACAAGATACTTTTAATGGACTGTGCAAATATTTTTCCTAAATAAAGAATCAGGATTTCACTCCAAGGAAAGATTCTTTACTCTGTAAGGGAAATAAATTAGTTACTGTCTTTATTTTTTGTATGGAGAAATAGTCTATAGAATGAATATGCTCCTATCAATTGCTTTCAATATAAGGGAGTTATACTCAGCCCAGTAGTCCTTCTACTTTGAAGCTGTCAAACTGCTGCATGAGGAATCTGAAGCCCAGTTAAGTTGTCTGGTAGTCTACTAGAGAGATATCCAGAGATTTTGATGAATATAAATTGAAGAAGTTTCTTTCTGCAGAGACAAAAATTACAATAATTTTTGTCAGCTGAATTGGCAAGTCTGAAGCTGATGTGGTTTACCTGAGTTCCTCATGCATCTTTTATTCTAGCACTCTTTTTAGCAGTGATCTGTACACTTCAAAACTTTGGAATTTCATATAAGTTTGTTAAAGAGAATTCATAATGCACACCAGTTTTATGTACCTTTTCTTTCTGTGTATAAAATAATTTTTCTTTCTGAATACTCAATTTAGGGTGGTCCAGGTGCTAAAGGTCCCAGAGGTGAAAGGGGTTTGACTGGCTCATCTGTAAGTATCTTTCCTCTAATGCATCTATAATAATGTTGCTACATGTTTACCTGTATGAAAATTTATATGCTTAGTTTTATGCTGAGCTAAGAATGGAAATGAAAAATTTACTTGAAAGTATACCTTTATGTTATTTATGTGCAGCCAACCTATTTGAGACTATATATACACAGTCTGTGTATCTTCAAAGGCATTGACTGCACATAAGGATACTGGGATTACAGGCATCAGGGTGTTGATACACACTCTGCAGCATTATTGTTCTCTTCTGTGTACAGAGGAGATGGCTACGCTTCTAATTGATGCTGCCAGAGGGCATGTATTGGCCAACATGAGTCAGAGAATAGCTTATGAAAGGGTATGCCACTTGAATGTTTCTAAAGTTGTTCTGAAGTATGAAAGGTGTCTCCAAGCTTCTGACTTGCCTTAAGTGTCTAACCCAAAGGATTTTGCAGTTACAGATCTCAGAAGGCATTGACATGTACAATTTTGTTTGAATTTTCTGCTTTAAGGGCCCTCCTGGTCCTCGTGGTGAGACAGGTCCTCCTGGCCCTCAAGGTCCGCCAGGTCCGCAGGGACCCAATGGGCTGTCAATCCCAGGTGAACCGGTGAGTGGCCGTTTTGGGTGCAGGTGGGAACGGGTGGGGAGCCAGAGCTGTCCATGTGGATGATGGTCCTACAAAGAGGGTGACAGTTTTGCCTGAATGTTCATTGGCCCCTGCAGGGCGGTAGTATTATGAAACAAGTCTATTTCTGAAACAAGTCTCTTAATACAACGGCATTTTGTATCCTGAATGTTAGATGTGCTTATGGGATACCAATGAAGAGACAGATCCTAAGCACTGTAATGTATATTGTGCTACTCTGTTTTCAGTTTTAATGACTTTTCTGTAGAGTTGCTAGGCATTCCAGCTTTAGGACTCAAAACTATCAAACTGTGGTGCAGGAAAATTAAGCATGAAATATTAATTTGAAGACTTTCTCATAGACCTACATGTCTAACAGCTATTGTTTGGCCTAAATCAGTCGCTGAAGGTTCAGAGGGGAAATGGGTGCCTATATCTAGTCATACAGAACAACCCTTCATTCCTAGGAGGTTTTCTTGGCAATAGCATGCATATTTTAGCAAGATACTGCTTCTGATTTCATGCACGTGCCTTCAAAGCACTGATGAAATTTCACCATATTCTGTTTTTTTTATAGTAATAGCATACATAACCCTTTGCTTACATTGTATGTATTAAGACTGCTTTTGCCACATTTTAATAAGCAATCACCCCAAAAGTAGGAATATAATTCTGATGTTTCCTATTTAGGATTAGCTTGAATTTTAATACATTCAGGAGCTTTTTGTATGAAGTCTTTTATCAAAATATAAAGCTTATGGAAAACAAAATAGAATTGGTGTGTGATTGCATCCCGTCTTATTTTACATTTGATAATAGGTTACCTGCTCTGTCTGTAATGTAATGTAATTTGGGAAATGGAAAATAAAATGTGCTTGAAGATAGACATTAGCAACACGGTCTGCTTTGTAAAGACAAAGTAGAAAGATTTTCTTAACCTGTGTAGATACTTTTCAGGCTTTTTTTCGTATACCAGGAGGAAAAACTTCATCAAGATGTTCTAGAGGTGCCAAAGAGCAAGAAAGGGCAAACACATTCCTTTTAGACATGGAATACAAATAATATATTTATTTGTCACATTCAGTTGATAAAGTCTGAAGAATGAAAATGCCAACATTCATGGAATTTCTCATTAGCTCACAAGAAGTTTGAGCACCACTTTTGAGTCCTAGTTTTCATACCCATTGCGATTCACGTTGGCAGGCTATGTTTACAAATTGTTTGGTTACTAACAGTTCTTAATGCTGGATTATCATGAAGCCACTGTAAAAAATAACTATTGTATTGTCAAGTTTAGCTCATGTGGGTTTAGACTGTGCATTTATACTACAGTGCTGTAGTGTATATGAAAGGCAAGCTACCTATGAAAGGCAATACATTGCTTCTTTATGTTCTCCTACACCTTGTGACCTGGAAGTGTGTAATATCTTTTAGACCATGGGTTAGAGAAAACTAGTGATACTTTAAAAAGACCGAGATTTCACCTTTCATGAGTTTAGACAGCTCCATTCCCCAGCTGAGAAAGATAAAGGAGATTGGAAGAAAACATGTAACCCCTCACAGCTTTCCTGCTATGATATCATCTGATATCAGCTGTGATATCAGTCATGGACTCAAAAGTCCATGTCACTTTCTTATCAGTTGAAGCCCCCTTCAAATGCCTTGTTTTTAATATAATATCACCCAGTCATCCTGCATTTGCAAATGTTTGTTAGAAGATCAGTATTGCTTCACTTAATAGGTCTATGTATCTTGATTTATTCCATAATATGTAGTTGGGTTATGGATTCCTTAATTTAGGTGTCTTGTAGGAAATATTTTCTATCAATTTACACAAATTAATTCTGTGATTCAGAATATCTTGCAATCATTTATGAAAATTATAGGGTCGTCAAGGAATAAAAGGTGATGCTGGCCAACCTGGACTACCAGGGCGATCGGTAAGTTGATGCTTAGACAAGGTAATGTCATTTTACACTATTCCTGATACAGGTTTACTGCTGGACAGCTGTCTTTGACATCACTAGGAGTCATGGGCTCTTCTCATACCTTCCTAAGTAATAGTTTTGGAAACATAATTGTCTTATACTTAGGAATTTGAAATATAGGAAATAGTAAACCATTCAAAACAGCAAGAGTGAAAGAACAGCTGTACTGAGTCAAGCAAAATGTCCATCTGGACAGTTGTGAAGAGTACACTGGTAGCGTCCCAGGAAGGTCTCTCAACTGCTGACCACTTGCAGTTAAGCATCTTCCTGAAATAAAGGTTGCAGAACTTTTGCGGAACCCCTCTTCAGCAATGTTGCCTAATTACTTCCTTCTTTTGGAATTCAAGTGGTCTTGGGGCATTAACTGTCTGTGTTCTGAAAGAAGAAAGTAATATTCAATTTCGGTTACTTTCAGGTTTCTATATTGTAAACTAGGATTAGGTTTTGAGGAGAAAAATTTAGGGTATTTTTAGATAATCAGCGAAATTTAGATAATCTAAGGTCATTTTACTGCACATATGGTGACATAATGAATATTCCTTGGTTACTGTATTGTCCTTAATTTTACTGGAGATATATAGACTAGATGGGGGATGTTTAAATGTTGCTGTGGATTTAATTTTATATATCAGGTAATGTCAGTCATGGGCCAAGGGCCTTGTATTCCTTACCTGTTTTATTAGTCCTTATAACCCTGAGTAATACACTTTTAGAGAGTAGTAATGCCCTGGAGAAAGCAATGCTACATGTCAGTGTACAATGAGATTAGACAGAAAAAGTGGAAGAACATCTATACTAGAGATATATGTGATGCTTAGCATAGCAGTGTTGTTTATTCTGTCATGGATACAATTTCTCATTCCTTTTCCCTCTAGGGAACTCCAGGTTTACCCGGTCCACCTGGCCCAGTGGGACCTCCAGGAGAAAGGGTAAGGTTTCATCAGTTTATGTTAAAAGACCAAGTAATGTGTTTTCTGTGTTCCTCCCCTCTCTCCCCCTGCTTCTTTATATATCTTTCTATTTTCAAATACTTTTTCAAAAGGAGTTCTTTTATCAGTATCCCATCTGGAGAGACAAAAGTAGAAGGGTTGGAAACACCTCAGACGTGAAAAGCTCCCAAGACAGGTAGCCAGTAGGTTCTGTAAAAACTGCACTGCTCCCTTTCCTGACTGGGTTCTCAGATGCCTGCACCCACAGAGCAGCTGAGTGGGGCTCTACTGAGGAACTCAGCCCTGCTGTCTTCCCCACACTGTTGCTGTTGCCTTGAATCTCTGCTTATCTCAATGTCTGGGAGATGTCATATTGGTAAAGAATCTGTCTGTGCCAATCTTACTGTGAAGGTCAGGTTTGCTCCTAAACCTTTGACTATTTGGAACTAAAAAGTTTTCTTTGGATGGAGGATTCTGAAATGTCTTCATAGTGAAGGGCATGCTTGTTGTGGAGTTGTTGCAATTCCTTCCTTCTAATTGGAGTCTACTAAGTAAATCTCTTTTGTTGTCACAGTGGAATATCATCTTTGAGATGACTGAAGCAATTTATCATCTTTATAGTGAAAATTAGCTCAAAATTAGACAAAGGCTCTTACGAACCTTTACGGTCAAAATTAATAGCTGATATATGCATATATAGTTATCCTTTAGTGGGAGTTGATAGCCAGAAGTGAAAATAGACAACCATGTCATAGCCAGTTGCCAAAGAGCATTATGTTGGATTGGTGGGTCAAGGACCATCAACATTAATTTATGCATGCTATGTTAGGTCACTGAAATGGGACTTCTCAGCATCTCTTCTTGCAGGAGAAATATCTGAGAGGGAGATGGTTCTTCATTTAAGCAGAAACCTCTGATTTTCCAACTAATCCATGAGTGAGAAAACAGTGAAAAGAAAGATCTTGCTCTTCTGGGATAGAACTGATTCCTTAAGCCCCTAATGGTTTTTATTTTTCGAATGCTTGTAAACCCTTATAAGTTTTATAAGTAGATTTTAAAAGCAGCATCCCTTACATCCTTTTCCCTGTAGCACCCTTGTTTACACATGCCTTAACCCTCTTACCCCATTCTATGCTCCCTATATCACTCCTACCCCTGAATCCAGTAGAAATGTTTAGTCAAGGCAAGGCCTAGACTGTTTAGGGAACAGCCATATCAGGGCCTGAACAACAAAATGAAGTCAAGAATTAGGTAACTATGTACCCTTTGTGCTCTGAAGAAGATGAAGATAGATGAAGTAGGTGGTCCCAAAATACACCTCAGACCCATTTTCAGGGGGTGGAACCAGGGCAGTCCAGAGTAAAGGTCACAGGGCGGACACATCTGGGATTGGATGGATGGTATTATAAAATGTAACATCTGGGGCACAGGGGTGCACGCACCGTGTAACATCTTTTGCCTTGGCATAATAAAGCCTTTCTTATCATACCCCTAATTAACTGCTCCGGGAGATTTTTTGAGGCACCATAAATCCCACGGCATCAAACGATGATTCCTTTTCTTAAAAATGCTGAGAAAGATTGATTTAATTCTCAGTTAAGCAACAGCAGCTGAACATCTTCTAAATTGTCTATAGCTCATTGTTCCATAGCCTTCTCCATAGCATTAGTTGTGATAACTATTTTATAACTTACATTGTAGATTGGTTTTAAAATATATGGCAGTAGTAATCAGGAGTATTGCAATTATACAATCTTAAAGGCCATTTTCATCAGGCTACAATCTTAAATTAATCTCTAATTATGCTTTTGTTTTTGAATAGGGTTTCACAGGAAAAGATGGTCCCACAGGTCCAAGAGGCCCACCAGGACCAGCGGTAAATATAATTTTGTCTTTGAAATACTCTGAATTAAGAGACCTGAGCCAACAGAGAGCTACACTGACATTTTCAATTTCTGCCAAATGTGACAGTGATCCTTTGTTTAATATCCTAAACGAGTCTGGGAAACTCTCAGTAAAAGGGGAGCAGACAGCTACGTAAAGCACATATTCACAAATGTTTGTAACAGTGGTTTCGAAAATTTCTGCCGGTGTAAATAAGGAAAGAACTAGTTTACCTGGTTCTTTAGTCATGATCTTTAAATGCATAGCTAGATCTTCTGAAAGCAATCAGCTTATTACTTGTAAACTGGTGGAAACGAATGCTTTTAATACAGGGGTTTTTTTTGACAAGAGTATTTGAGGATTAGTTTTTTTCTTAAAAAGCTGCTTCATTGTGCTTTGTGGGACCATGCTAGAAAGAAGGCTGGCTGTTAGAGAAAAACATGCTGGATCAGACAGCCTGAGATAGGCAAGTTGCTAGAGTTGAATGTTACCAATTCCAACCAGAAGCAAGTTAGAAGATGTATTTCCATTAGGCATACACACACAGAGCACACATTTACAACATATATAGGGACAGGAGTCTCTGGGCACGGAATTATTTGGGCAGCTCCTGCTCCCCCATGATTATTTTTCTTGTGCCCCTTTGTGAGTGTTCAGATGAGCTTTTATCACATAATCTAATACTGGTCTTTTGTTTTTTCATATTTATCTACTATCACTGGAATGACTTTATGGTCTTCTTGATCTGGACTTTTACAGGGATAACGGATCTGCTAGGTGAACTTAGAAGGCCAAACTGTTTTGTACTTCTTTAGCAGTCTGTCATTAAGATTGATACCAAAAACATATAGACACACTCTGCATTTTTAGGTTCAGAAATGCCTGTTAAACTGTGCTGTCATATAAAAGGACACATTTCCATGAAGAAACAAAGTATTTGTTCTGTAAGAGAGCTTTCAAGCCTAATATGTACTTAACAGAAAAACCCCCGATAGGAACCATTTTCAGTAGTGCTTTGGACAAAGCAGTAACACATTTCTTAGCACTTAGATTGTTGTAGTTTTCCACAATTCACTTTTCATCTCTTATGCTGCAGGGTGCCCCAGGAGTTCCAGGAGTTGCTGGCCCGAGTGGAAAACCAGGGAAACCAGGAGATCGTGGAGCACCAGTAAGATAATGATACACTTAGAGTATCAAATTGAAATTTACAGTCTGTTGATGAATATGAGGATTCTGCTTGCTTTAAATAGTTGTCTTGCACTTATGATGGTGGTTAGTATGGTGGGGCTGACCTAAATCCACAAGTATTTTTTTAAAAAATAAATTTATTTTTACAGTACGCCATTTTGCTGAGTTTAATAGTTGGGGCTGGAAATTGTGGTCTCTTGTTTCCACTAAAAAAATTGCAAGATATTGTGTGCCAAGACATATATTCCTACACTGCATAAGCATGAAGAACTAGGTCAGCAAAATGACTGGAAAGTCTTTACATTTGTGTGTGTGTAGCAAAAATGTGATAAACTCCTGAAGGTGGACAATCTTTGATAATATTACATAATCAGTTCTGGTTTGTAAATGTTTTGTGCTTTTTACAATGTTATTTCAAAATTATTTGGGGGTGGTTTCTGTGGCTTCTAGTCTGGCTTTTAAAGCACTTCCTGAACAGGGAGAAGGAGCCGGAGGTGCTGGCTCCCACCTACAGTTTCAGGCAAAATTTGATTTGATTAATTTATAGGATCTCTGAGAAGTTATGCTTGAATCAGGAGTGGAGACAGCAAGTGAAATGAGAAGTCATTCATTACCTGTGCTTAATGTATGGCAGTCATCTAGAATTTTCCATCCCGCTTCAGTGTAATTGTGTATATGAAAGCTGAATAATTTGGAAGAATATATAGTAGGTTGGGAAGCTTGATGGTCATGGAGTGGAAGTTCCCAGGTGCACCAGGAAGCTGGGTCATTTTTTCATACACGTGTTGAATTCAGTCTGTTTGCTGGACTATAAATTCCATTTCCCCTTGTAGTAGAGTACACTGAGTATCTTGGGAAAGTACTGAAGCTTTCCTGCCTTTAGATATACATTGCTAATTTCATATTCCTGCTGGGTCAGATGCTTGATAGAGTACAAAATGCTGTGCTTTGTTCACAAGGGAGCTTCAAATTGCCAGGTGTATCTGATTTCTCCTTCTCTTGGGACACTGGATAGCTGAGCCAGTGCAGCAGCAAAAACCTTCTGCAGGTAAATAATGTACTTAGAAGGAAATCTGGCTACTAACCCAGTTTCAGGGCTTTTGCAAGCAAAGCAGTCAAGTCCTGTCCAAGAACCATGTCTAAATTCTCCTACACTCTAATCTTATGAGGTCCTTTCAGTTAGAATTTTCCCCCCAGTTATTGCACTTTCTTGTAGTGGGACACTGTGCATCATATTTACAATTCTTAATGTTTCTAGAACAGATCCCAGCAGGAATTCTGGCTTGCACCTTGCACAGATGTTTTATCAGATTCCTGGTGGACAGAATTTCAAGGCCTTCCTTTGTGTGCAGTATTACAATTGCCAAAGGTGCAGTTTGACAGCCAAATGCAACTTGCAGTGTCATGAATCATAGTTCTGCCTGAAGGGAAAGATAATGAGGCTTCACATTGCCTCTGGTAAATGCAAGGAGCAAATAATTTTTGACCAGATCCTGTCATTTTTTCTTCTACCTGAACTGTCTGTATTGCTAGTACTATGCAATGCAAGTAAGGAAAAAGATCCCCTATAAACCAAGGAACATTACATTCCAGGTAAAAGATACACATTTACTTGCAAATTATGAGCAGCCTTGGTGTTATGAGGAAATTCCCAGTGAATGTAGTCAATTGGAGCTCCTTCCTGGTGTATTCAATACTACTAATGTGCTAAGATGAGACAGACCACACTGTAAAACATTTCTCTACCTCATTGTGTACTTATGCTAACTGACCTTTTATGGAAATAGGAAATTTGACTTTTTAATCCACTTATAAGTACCTCCAAAAGAAACTTAAGTGTTTTTTTCCAGTGTAGTAACAAAATGAGTAAAAAAGGAACAATAAGTACACAAATCATTTGGTAAACTATTGAGAATTGAGCACAAACTATCCTAGATGAGACTAAAGTATCTGTCCTCCATCTGTCTGGTCAGAGAGTGAGAATTTGGTAAGAGTTTGTACACGTATCATAAGGTAACAACCATCAGGAGTAAGAAGGACTCATTAAACTGGAAGGGGATAATGGTTCAAGAATAAATTGATATGTTTTCTGTGAATAAATGTAATGGGAAATAGAAGATATTGGACTATAAGAGAGGAAAAGTTCCAGTACTTGTTTTATAGGTGTGTGAGTAAAAACAGTAATGGATGGGGAGGCAGAGTCAGCTGTGTTAAGGTAGAGCTACAGATTCTGTGACAACAGGTCTGACTTGGTTGATGAGGAAGGTCCCCAGAAAACAGTGCGAGGTTTTATGTTTTATGTATAAGGTGCTATTAAACTGATGCCTCCAGGAACCAAATAAACTGTGAAAACGTTTTGAGGGTAGTCCCAAGTTTGTTGTGAGTTATATGCAGGCTTTGAGAATTTTGCATTTCCTGCTGCCATGTGTTCACTGATCTTGCATGCATCTATGCAGATGTCCTAGATGAAGTTTCAAAAAGACACTGCTTTGGGAGGAACAAACTGATGGTTTTTGAGCCGAGCAAACATTCTTCTGGGGAAAACAAATGAGCACATTATCTTTTAAAGTAAAAATAGCAAAACTTTCTTTGTTTTGTCCTCCTTCAGCCATAGAACTATGCTACAGGCCCAGCCTTCATCCCACAGCTCAGAAAAAATCCCTCATGCAGCATAAACCAGCTTTTCCTTGCACTGATCCCAAGTGACTCCCTCATTGCAGGATATCAACAAAACAGAATGCCAGCAACAGCTGCTGCTTCACAAAATGCTGTCAAGCAGTTGGCTAAACTTCACTTTTTTGTCTATTAAAAGAAAATAAACTGAAATTCAGGAGGCATATAACCAAGTGGAAGGAAGATGCAAATAGCAACTCAGTAATTGCAGTTGTCATTATATTTTGGAAAATATGTTTCTAAAATATGCAGGTGAAAAATGTACTTTATTGTTAACATAGCCATCAGCCTGTAATCTTCAAATTCTAAAATTGGTTCCAAATAGCCTATAGACTTTCAATCATAAGGCTGAATCAGTGTTTGTTTGCAAGGTCACAAATTAAAAAATGAGGCTCATTTTATTTCAGTGAATTGCAAAATTGACTATGTATCACTTAGAATTAAAGAATAACATAATCATTTTCCTAGCTGGGGCACCTTTGTTGGCAATACTTTGGAGCAATGTTGTGCTTTTGTTAACAGAGCACCTTCCTGTCTTACCAACATGGCTTGTGGTTGAAGACAGCCTGAAGAACTTTTCTTGACCAATCAGCAAAAATATTTCCAGAAACAGTGTATAGGATTTGAACATTTTAAGTTTGTATAATTTTTTTCTCTTTGTATAGTTCTAGTGTGTGAATATTCTAGCAAGTGAATTACTTGGAACATGGAGTTTTAAGTAATTATTAGAATATTGTCAGGATAGTAGATCAGAAATCTGATTTCTAATGCTTGCACTTGGCTAGTGAATAAACCAACTGTGTACTGTATGATTTGCTTCTGGTCAAAACACCACAAGGTTGTACTATGAAAACCGTAGAAAGAATGAGAATACAATGAGCAAGTATTATAAATATTTATGCAGCATATAATTTCAAAGGAATATGCTTTCATAAAATAGAAAAAATCGGCAAGTTTCAAACAGAAAGAGAAGCATGAAATAGTTTGTTAACATTCCCCCCCTCCTAGATTTTCATGTTATAGACTAGTGCAAGTAAAAACCTGCAATTCTGTTCAATGGATATTTCAGCTATATGTAATAGTTTATGAACGAGATGTCGATGTCTGTTGATTTGGGAGTCAAATTACGTCTCTACATTATCATTTACCACAATGTTAATTATTAGAGAATGACAGACAGAAAGGTCATGTTTTCCTGATGATTTTAGTTGTTACCATTTATTTATGTTGTTATGGCATTTACAAGTCCATAGGCTGTTTCAGCATGTGGCTGTAATAAGCTAAAACTAAAAGACAGATACTTCCCTGTGGACTTCACAGAGTAAGAAAGATATAGATGAAACAGTAAAGGACAGAAGGGAAAGAATATTCATCAGCTTGATGGGTATATTTACTTATAATATAGTAATACTAATATTACTTATTAGTAACTGTCTCATTGATGGCATAATTTATTCTAGTGGCACATTTATGATGTCACCATTTTAAATCAGTCATTTGAGTCTGTACAATCAATTTTGCCTGAGCGATCTGTCATTCATGATGCAAATGTACCATATGACAACTACTTAACTCAATGATGGATGAACTGTCTCATATTTTCTGTGGCATCTCGTGGGGTAGGTGTGTGCAACTCTGCTGCAGAGAAGCTGAGAGAACATACTAAGTTCACACTCCAACATACCCCATAGGCATTTGTTTGCCCAAAACCTTGATGGAAGTCTATGAAACAGTACCACTGCGTTCGAGTGGTGTCTGCTGTGACCTCAGTGGAATGATTTGGTGTCTCATGTTGCTGAAATTAATTGCGGGTACTGTAGGAATGTTATGAGAAACAGCTGCAGCCCACACTTAGCCTTTGCTTTGTTAATGGTGATAAACAGGCTCCTTAAAGAAATACTACAATGTACAAAGCAGTAATACTTAGGATGTGTGTGTAAGTATGTGGAGAGCCATGTAGAGCATCAGATAACCAAATTGATCTCTCACCTTTGAAATATGCCTTATGTTCAAATAGTAATTTAGGCTACAAGTGAAAATCTATGTGAACTCATGCTAGACCCATCATTATTCCTGATGTTTTTCGTATACACATACATATATAAAAATTAGAATCAGGCCTTCTGGTTTGCTTCTTACATAGTATTCTTCAAAAACCAAAAAACCCACAACCACTAAACTATTCAAAGGCTAATGGAAAGTGCTGTTAGAAAAAAGTTGGCAAACTTGAATAATTATAAAGCAGCTCAAGCTAAGACTTCTATGAGACTTTTGTAAGATGTAGAAATAGTTGAGAATTAGGAGAGAAGCTGTCATTTTAAATAGAATAAGTGCTTACTGGCATCTCTCTCCATCTTATGTGTCATCTCTGCATAAATATTTTTGTCTTAACAGAGAATCCTTTTCATATGTGTTCAAGGAGACAGCTACCCTTCCTAGATTTGTGTTATTTTTCCTAGATTACCTTCTTTAATGATGAGTTGTCTTAAGACTTAAAATTAAACAGTCTTGTATAACTCACACAAGACCATTGACCATTTACAGAAATGTGATGCCAGAAATTACACTTTCAAATTGACAGTGAGGTCCCAGTGTCAGAATACATCAGTTTTTTGGCCCTAGTTTGAATTTTTTCCCTCTGGTCTTTTTCTTATGCATGTCAGTGTGTTTGATCCCAGACAAAAGATCATTGTTTCTCCAGTCTTTTCTGGCACCTGTTTTAGCATCTCTGAAATGTAAAGTTCAAGAAGGATTGGGTCTGTCTTCTTGAAAGAGTCAATTTTTCTTCTAGAATTGCATGTCTCAAACAAGTAGTTGGGGTGGAATAACATAATTCTTCAGTTGCTTTATTTTTCCTTTTTTATTTTAGGGTGCACCTGGAATGAAGGGAGAAAAAGGTGACAGAGTAAGTCTGAATGAAAGTCAGTTTTTCTTATAATTTTAAAATTAAACACTATGTCTTTAAAAGCACAGGCACTTGCTAATAAAACACTTGTTTTGCATTTGATTATTTAGGGTGACATTGCTTCTCAGAACATGATGCGAGCAGTTGCAAGACAAGTCTGTGAACAACTGATAAATGGTAAACTGTGTTGCTTGCTTTGTTTCTCATACTAGTGATTTACCACTTTGTGTTTTAAAAAGAGAAAACAATGGTTTAAATTTGAGGTGACGGATACTGGCTAGAGAGCACAGCAAGAGCTTGACTGATCTTATAGCTGTCAAACGCCAATTATTTGGCAGAAAAAAACATAGCAGCAAATTTTTGCCAGATCTAGGGGCTAGCTTGATCATGAACTAGTCTGTGACCTTTGGAAATACACACGCAGGTCTAACACTGTACAAGGAGTGTGACTTTACTTTTGTCATTCTGGTCCAAAATTACTTCATCTTTGCAGTAAAATCAGTATACATTTTCTCTTTAAGCATGTCATCTTCAAGAGGAGGGAATCGGTGAGAAAAACAGTGTTTGTTGCAGATATTTTGGTTGCAGGTACTTTACTAGCAGGGAAAGACAGATGAGTGTTGGGTAACTACTGTGCACAGAATCAGCAATGTAAAAGTAATATTTATTTGGAGAAGGACTTCAAATTAAATTTCAGTCCTCTACTGCCACACAGTGCAGCTCTGCAGCCCAGGAAATTGTTCTCTACAAAGGCTTTCTCTCTGTCTCTGAAGCAGTGCTTTTGCTATCAGTAGACTTGCTGAGGAGGACAGAGGCAAATGTGCCTGTAAATTGTTCTTAATATTGTATCTATTATAAGGGTAAGTGCTGACTGAAGTAAATAGATATACCTTTGGGATCACTACCTTTGTGTACAGGGAGTATGTCCTTTAAAATGTTTGTGATGGCTGCTGTTTAAAACATGTCTGTTAGTTAGCCATCACAGAAGAAGGAAATTACATTCATGAATGTGTTAGACTTATGAATACGGGTATCTTATCTGAGATCTTTTAACTTTCCTTCTTTTAGCATCCCTGCCTTATTTTTTTCATGTTCAGCTCATCTCTTCAGGGTTATGCTAGGATTGGCACATTACACTAATCAGGTAGGACTAGATGTGTCCCCCCATTAAAGGGTTCCTTCCTGCATAGTTTCACAATGCTGTTGCTTTTATTCACACACCTTTTTTTTGCCTATGTGCAGAAGGTATATAGGTACAAGCCTTTGTATCCTACAGGCTTTAGAAAGCAACTTTGCAGACTGTGTGCTTCTAGCTCTACACAGGCATAATTTATATGGTTTGTGGTAGCTTCAGAGCTCTGAAAGTACGTAGAAATGTGATACTCCAGTTTTAAAAGTGGAACAAGTCCTTTCTGTTCTTCAGAGTAAAAGCAACTCTAAATAGAGCTCTGAGAACAAGAGTATTGTAAAAAATGCTTATTTTATGATATTAATAGTTTTATGTTAAATTTCTGTTAATGTTATTGGCTTCCAGAATCCCCTTACATTTCCTCCCTCAATCCCTCCTCTGGTTATGTTCAGCCTTCTCATCAGGCATTCATCTTAAGTCTTTCCAATTCATCTGAACTAATTCATCACTAATTTATTGAGTGGGAGCAAGAATAGGACTTAATGAAGAGACATGATTTTTTATTACTTCCCACTCTGATAAAAGATTTTCACTCATTTTGCATGTTTTTTTCTTTTGAAGGTCAAATGAGCCGGTTCAATCAAATGCTGAATCAAATTCCAAATGATTATTATTCAAACCGTAACCAGCCAGGGCCACCAGGTCCACCTGGTCCCCCAGGAGCTGCTGGGACAAGAGGAGAGCCTGGACCTGGAGGAAGACCAGGATTCCCAGGACCTCCTGGGGTCCAAGGTCCACCTGGCGAAAGAGGTGAGTAAATTCCAAGGCAGCTGTACAGTGGACATAGCGCAGAGACTGCCAGGAGAGCTGTCTGCTTCCTTTACCATGACAGACGAGGAAGCCCATACCTAGCAGCAGCCTGTTAGGCCAGTTGGATTGCCTGAGGGATACTGGTGTTCTAGAGGGCAAGGTTAATTACATCAGTGCTTTTCCTCTGTCCCTCTTGCTTAGATTTCATGAAACACAAATTAGTCTAACATTTTGGCTGCTGTCTGATGCTTCCATGTAATATCCCAGGAAAATGAAAGTTCTCAGAACTCTTCTGGCACTAAACAGCTGTATCTTGAAAGGCTGTTTGGAGTAACACAGCTCTGCAAAATATAACATTGATTAAGAGAGAGACTGAGTCATTACCAAGAATAAAATGTCAGAGTTGAAAGAATTAGGTCTACATCCTTGGTTCTTTGCAGTACCCTGAGGGAGGGAAGCGACTCTGAACTGAATTTGAGCATGTGGGTAAACCTCTTTTATGGCTATCCTGGATCACTGCAATCATATGGAGTATCTGTACTGTACTATGTTGTGGCCTTTGTTTATTCCAGCTACTCTACTGTAGCATAGATTCAGAGCTGTGTTTTCTAGCATATATTTTAGTATATTTTAAAATAAAGACTAGGAATAAATCAAGGAAGAATGAATTTCTGAATTTCTTAAACTTATTTCATTATAACTGTTCCTAAGAAAGTGTAAGCATATTTTATAGCAGAAGTATGCAAGCTTGAAGTGCCTTCCTGTTTGTAGATTAAAATAATAAGGTTCTCTGGTGTTTTTAGTATCTCAAATTCTTTTCTATGTTTAAAAAAGTTTATTAATACTAAATTACCTCTTCATCTTACTTTATTTTTAGGTTAATGTATTTATATCCAACTTTTTTTCCCCAGATACACATGTGGACATCTGTAGAACATAGAGTTTAACCGGTCTTGTTACATTAAATAATAGGAACTAAATATTAATGTCAACAAGAAAGCATGAAGAAATATTTGTTGATGTGGTTTCCTTTCTTTGGTTTTTACTGCATTTTTATTATTCTGTAGGAATGCCTGGAGAGAAAGGTGAAAGAGGGACTGGATCTCAAGGACCAAGAGGTTTGCCGGGACCACCTGGTAAATATTTTTTGTTTAATCAGATTACAGAAAATTAGGAGAAAAGGGCAACATTTCATCATAGGGAGCCAGACTACATATGGTAAATGAACATGCTATACTCTGTCCACTTCATGTGTTTGACAAGTATTAGAGTTTACTGGAAATCCCTAAAAAATTGGGAATTTAGGAAGATTTTTGGATGTGACTAAGAGATATTTGTCTTTGTCTTGCGATTTCCTCATTTGGCATGCTTGCTTGTGTGAAAATATTTTTCATGAAAACACATTTCCAAATATTTGACAGATATTTTTCATAAGTGTTATCAAATAATACTTCTGCAGTGTCTAATTCCATTTTTTAGTTGTTGGTTGCTGAACTACAAAATACTCCTACATTCAGAGTTACCTGATGATAGAGGCAGATGATTGGACTTTTGGTTTTGATCTTTTATCATGAAATTTTGTTCATTGATGCCTTGCCTTAAATCAGCTGCATCATTTGTTCCTGCTTGTAGTTTACTAGGCTAAAATGACTTTTCATTACAGGACCCAGAAGATGCTTGCAGCAAATTGTAGCCACAGTTACTTGATGCTTTACTTTTCTGCTAACCATAATAAGACTGGTTCCAAAAAAAACATTACCTCATCAATCCTGGGGCTACGGGGTAGCAGAATTAATATACTCCTGTATTTTAATTGAAATCCAGTGTGCTTGTCTAATCTAGTAGTTTCCCTTGAGATCATCATATCTTACACAAAGAGGAAATAAACCAGAGAATTCATTGAAGTTTCTTACTTGGCTCAAACCTTGCTAAATCAGATTCTATGAATAAATCCTTAAAATAAACCACACACAAGGAAGCAACTAATGATGAGTCACATTTCTAGTGTTCTTTTGTTTTTCTTTCTGTTGACCACCATACAGCAACAAAGTGCAAGTGTTTCTCACTAAAGACATAGCCTAGGCTGTGTAGTCTAGACACCAGTAATGTTAGCTGTTTTATCCAGCTGGCTCTTAGAGAAAACAACCTCCCAACCTCTCCATTCTAAAATTAGGTCCACAAGGAGAATCTAGAACTGGTCCACCAGGCTCCACAGGATCACGAGGACCACCAGGGCCACCAGGTCGTCCTGGAAATGCGGGTATTCGAGGTCCCCCAGGGCCACCAGGATATTGTGATTCATCCCAGTGTGCTAGCATTCCTTACAATGGCCAAGGATTCCCAGGTGAGTTATGAACAACTTATCCTTAACCTTGCCTTAGATAGCCTTCAAAGACATGGCTGTTCATATTGAGCTGCTTTACATGAGACAGTCCTGCTAGCCTGAACATACTGAATCAGGAGATGGTTGCAGTGAGCAGGCCTGCCTTGTTGTAATGTCAGGTATATGAACAGCCATTTAGACTTTGATACAGGTTTACTTGATGTTATTTATGTATGGTTTCCTTTAAAAAGGAAGTGGTGAGCAAATATTTTAGTCTTTAAAAAAAAAAAGTTAATAATGTTGTTCATAGAATTTAACTGATTTTAAGTGATTTTCTTCTCTTCTTTTTTCCCTCCCTCTATCACCACCCCTCCCAATCGTCTTCAGAACAAGGTTGAATTCTCCATGTTTCTCTTGAAAAATAAAAGGAATGCGGTGTTTGGCAATTTCCATGTGTCTCTTTTTGAGCAATGTCAGGATTATTTATACAAAATTGATTCCTGAAATAAAAATTTTCCGCAAAGGAAATCCATTTGGTGATAACAATGCAGACAACTGAAAAGCACCACTGTCCTACAATATCTACCAAATTAAACAGCATGGAGTCTCTGATTAGCCCTGGGTCATATAAGCCTTCCACTCTGTGATGTAGCTCAAAACAGTAGGCTGCTTCTGGAATCAAAATGAAGGGTCACAGCGGCCAGCAATTTCTGACTGGAAAGATTCTAATATAGTTTAACATAGGGATCCTGCAGGACCACGGTATTGTTAACAAATTAATATGTATGCCTTGCCAGACCTCAAAATTAATGTATGTGATACTGCTATTTGATATGGTTTGCTGTTAGCATATTGTGCATGTACCCATGAAAAGTAAAAAAAAAAAAAAGATATATATATATATATGTACACACTTGCAGACTCAGTGTTGCTGGTTAAAGAGCCAAGTGGTTCTGCAGATATCACACAAAATTCTTATTTAAATGAAAAATAAAGAAAATTCTGCCTGTGATTCAGCAGTGTTTTCCTTTCTAGTAAGCAGCTATGTATACATATATAAATATATGCTTATGACTTAACTGTTATGTATTTAATTGGATGAAAGTATTTTTTTGCACATCAGATGGACTTTTTAAAAGACTAACATCATCTTTGACCTGTTTCAGGTTTCGGCTAACACATTTTCTAAGTCGCCAGTGCTGCTTACAGTTTGAATACATGAAAGTCCTGTTTCTGAGATGTTTGCGCACGTGCTTATTAGAAAATGAGTCTGTATGGATATTTCACCATGGATATGGTTTTTGAACCATGTTGACCTCATAGAACGGGGAGATACTTTTACTAACACAACTCGTGAATGAGATAAAGGACAGCGATGTCAATTCATTAAGCCTATTGCATTTCAACAATAAAACAGACAGTCTTTCTTTTTTAAAAAAGACCTAGACCATCAAAAGCCTCAGTGGCGAAGGAGGCTTGTAAAACTACTAACCAGTAAAGGTAATGCCATTAGTAGAGAGACGGATTTAACCTGGAAAATGAGAAATAACTTATGTAAATAGTAAACTAATTGTGGCTTGTAAATGATTTGTATGGGACTGTATCCACTAAAATCTGTTAACAACCCTACATGATACTTTTGCATAAAAGCCTGCTGCTGCTTGCTATAGGCCGGAATAACATCTTTGACAACTTATGAAACCTACCTGTCTGTTGCTTGTTACCAACATGTCTGAATCGGGGCATGTGCCTTTTCTCATGTGTAATCTTGTTGGATCTGTAACTGCAGTTATAAATATCAAAGTTTTATAATTATTTTTCTTCTGTTTTGCTGTAGTTTTTGGTGTTCCTGAAGCACCAGCTGTAACTCGGTATGTTACGAGGAACAGCACGAGAAAATGACATGTACTGTATATTGCCGCTGGTGATAGTTATGTCTACAATTACTTTCCCATTCTCAGAGAAAATTAGTATATGCCAAACCCGTCTCTTCATTTTACCTGCTCCATGTCTTCTACTAATTACGCAGTTTAAAATGAAGTCCAGTGCTTGGATTTACTAAAGTAGCTGTAAAATAATAATTTTATTTTATTTGCTTTGGTTTTGTTTTGTTTTTAATAATTTTACCATAATTTGTCCCTCGCATAATTTAAGACTCTTTCTACAATGTTTTATGTATTATAAATATGAAGCCTTTCAAGTTGAATTCTAAACCTTTTATTATTTTACTACCAAAAAGCATTCATCAGCAAAACTGAAAAATACCCCCAGTGAACTACTAATTTATGTATTTATTATATGAAAATAAGATTGAACTAACATTATGTACAAAAACTAACTTTCATTGCATATGTGGATTCAAAGACATGCGATAACTATTATGTTCAATCGGACAACTATTTTCAACCAGAACCATACGTGCCTGAAAGTGGACCCTATCAACCTGAAGGTGAACCCTTTATAGTACCTATGGAGTCAGAAAGGAGAGAGGACGAGTATGAGGACTATGGAGTTGAAATGCATTCACCAGAATACCCTGAGCACATGCGCTGGAAAAGATCACTGTCAGGAAAAGCAAAAACAAAACCATAAAAGATCTGTGTCTTGTTTTGGTTTTTTTGGTTGGTGGTTTTTTGGATTTTTTTTTGCTGTACTTGCATTTGCAGATACATGCAGGGAGAGTGCATCATTCCTTTTGCAATATATCTTTCTGGTCTTTTCATATCAGATGCAACCCTGTTTTGTATCTTGCTTATGTGGTGATAGCAATGTGTGTACCTAGAGACTTCATGTTGCTCTGGAAATGCTTGTAAAATACTGTTGCTTGTAGTGGCTGCATACAGGTTAATGTGTGCATTCAGTTATACCAGTTCTGCCTTTTCATTAAAATAATGTAAAAACAAATAAATAAAAAAAAATGAAAACCAAAAAACCAAACCAAAAATAACCACAGAGCTACTGCAAATTTTCTAAGGACTGTCTGCTTTAGCTCTGCATTTTTCTTCTTTTTCAAATGCATGTTTTCAGTTCAGTCAGATCACAGGTTTGCATTATCTAGTTAAAAAAGAAACAATAATTTCCCTCTCCTTCCAATATCATTGTCATTTTCTTCTATTCTGAATTACAATCTGCAGAGCATATACTGCTCTTATACATCTCCTCTAAACACCACAAACATTAAGTAGCTGAAATCATTGTATCAACTGGATACAGTTTAATAATGCCTGAAATCTCCTTGTTTGTAGACACAGTTACATTTATGCCAAATTGCAGTCAATCCTGCAGAGATGGAATTGCATGTTTATGTTGTATATTTAGTATGGATTTTTTTTTCAGAATACAGTGTTTCTTAGTTATCAAAAGCAGTTGGAAATCATTTGCAAGACTATGGATATAGAATTGCTGCTTTTATATTTTAACTGCACATTGTGAATTTCACTGCCTTATATTATTTATTTCTGAAATGAAAGAGGCATTTTTCAATAAAACTACTGAAAATTTATGTGTCTATTCATTTTTGAAAGGCATTGTGGCACTGATATGTGTGTATTGTATTAGAGTTAGTTACTCAATCTTTTGGAAATGCTGGGTACCAAAAATCAGTTAGAATGGGAATAGTCTTAAAATAGGTATTTGGGCTGTGGTATCTAGAGGTGGGTGGATGAAAGCAGAAGAGGCTTCCTCTGTCTGAGGTATGAATAAGACTTTAAACAAATTCAATCTGCAAGGCATTTGGTGAAGAAAATGAGGTAGCAACTGACACTCAGAGTCTGCCTTTTTTGGGATTTCTAGTGGATGGCTGCTGCAGAGAGACACTTTCCACCTGAGGAGCTATTTGAACTGCAGAGAGTACCTAAAGCTACACAACCTTTAATTCCTCATGAACTGTGAGCACTGTGGCAGCACTGAGTCCAGTATTAGCAAATAGCTTGCTTGAGGAAGTGGGTGTCTGGTGTTTGCCGAGCTCTGTTCTGCTTGGACTGTACATGTGCTGGCTCTTCCCTGCATGGGAGTTTATCTGTGTTGCACAACTTTGATCACAGCTTTACCTAGAGAGGGTGACAAGAACAATTTCGAAAAGATCAACAGTGGACCAGAAGAATTACTTGGTAACTGAGGAGGAGAATGGACTGGTGGTGATCCTTCCTATCCATGGTATCTTAATAAAGGTTTGTCTTAGAAACAGAAATGGCTTTTGCCATAGGACCTGGAGCAAACCCTTTTGACTTAATTGGGAAAGCTGGAATTCTGTTTCTTAAGATTGTGCAAGACATCTGTCACAGAAGTGAAGCTAAACATGCAGGCTGGCTTCCTGACCACTGAATGTTAGTCTGCATTGGAAGCTGTATGGCAAATTTTAGTGTCCACTAATGGAAATTATATACCTCCGTAGACTGCCTGACTGATTATAAGTGAAAGGAAATACAAACAAATGGTATTTCAAAGAGTGATCCTGATTATAGCCATATGCCTTTTAGACTGTAAGAGAATAATTCCGGTTCGAACTGAGGAACGTTTAAAGGAGAATCAAAGCCATTAATTCTTTGTGTTTCCTTCTAATTGTGGGGAGTTAAGTATCAAAAACATGTCCTGCAGCTTCATGTGCAATAAATAAAGGTATGAGTCTTTCAGAAAGAAAAAAAAAAAAAAGATACTGGTAGAAATCTGGAGAAGTGATTAAAAAGTTTCTCTTATATTTGAAAATAACGACATCTTACATTATCTCCCATCTGCTTTTTTCTGGCATTAAGTGTGTCTCTAGGATAAGATTAACTAAATGCCTATATCTTCATCTAAAAGATTTCTTTGTATCTTCCAAACAGAAATTTTTACCTAATTTAAAGCATATATTTTAAATTATTTTGTATTTCTTCACAAAATACACCAAATGCCTGCCAAGGATGCCTTGTATTTTTTGTGTTGTGTATTGATATCAATCTTAATAGAGATGCCACTATTTTATTATCTGGTGGCCTGAAATATTTACACATTTAACAAAACCTTAGCTTATTGGTAGTTAATACATTTTTAATGACAAAATTTTGCTCATATATCTGCAGGATGGACACAAGTTCTAGCTTGTGTGCTTCCTACAGGCACAGAATTACAAAGTACAAGTCATGACCATTTCTGAACTTGAAACAAGTGCTGGTAAGCATTTATATTTAATTTAGAAATCCTCACAATCCCCAAACCTGTTAACACTTCTTTTACCTCTGCCACCAAGTTTGACAGAGTCAGACTTCTGACAGTGCATTTTGAAGTAAAAAGGACTTTCACTGGCTCATACAAATTATGGAGAAAATACTGGGATGTTTGGACAGTTTATAAATTAATGTTTACCAGTTGAGGCCAACAAGGAAGAACAACTTATTTCCAGGAATTCTCAGGGGAATGACTCTCAGGGGGTGGTGGGGCTACTGATGGCACTTCTGGGAAAGTTGTTGCAAAGCTGAGCCAAAGGAATCCTGGAGTAATACAGATTCAATGCACATACAAATTTCAATTCCTGAATATCTCATACACAACTGAGCCATTTACGTAGTCTGGAAATTTTGAAGAAGGGAATTGTTTGAAAGCTAAATTTTAATTATCTACACAAATCTTCTCATTTTGGCAAAAAACTGTGGGTAGAAACAAGCAGATGGGAAAGGGTTGCTACTTCTTTGAAATTATTATGGAGCATTTGGTAGGCTGAGAGAGTTGGGCCTGTTCAACCTCGAAAAGAGACAACTGAGAGGGGACCTCATCAATGTCTATAAGTATCTGAAGGGAGGATGTAAAGAGGATGGAGCCAGGCTCTTTTTGCTGGTGCCCAGCAATAGGACAAGAGGCAACAGGCAAAAACTAATGCACAGGAAATTCCACCTGAATATTAGGAAGAACTTCTTTACTGTGCAGGTGACCATGCACTGGAGCAGATTACCCAGAGAGGATGTGGAGTCTCCTTTACTGGAGATATTCAAGAATTGGACACAATCCTGTGCAATGTGCTGTAGGATGGCCCTGCTTGAGCAGGGAATTTGGACCACATGACCCATTGTGGTCCCTTCCAAACTTGCCCATTCTGTGATTCTGTGTTTGCAGAGGGGAACTTAATGAAGAGAGCCTTTGTCCCACAACTGTTCAATCAAAGAGCAAGTTATTTGCATTTCTGATAGCATGGATAGCAAAACTGCAAAAATACCCAGATGCTGTTACTCATTTATGGAGACTAAATATTGTAGTAATGCATCACTGCTGAGATCTTTGTGCAATAGTAGGCAAAAATACAGTGAAAGAAGACATGTAAGAGTGCTGGCCTTAATTTTTATTTTTGTTGTGGTTTTGCAGTAGTCTCTTGAATGCCATAGAGCTGACTGCAGAGAGAGGCTTATTAAAGAAGAAGATAAAGGGACAGTGACTGATATGGCCAGACGTGAAGAGTTTCAAAAAACGACATAAGCAGTTGATCTTTGTTCCCATGAAGGCCCCTCATTGTACTAAAAAAAAATAAAAAGAGTATATTAGTGATAACTTGATCAATCTCTACAGATCTTAAAGGCAATAATTTTTATTAGCAAGTTTCCAAAACAAATTCTTCTGTGGAAAGCATATTAAAGGAGCCACGTAGTCCTTGAAGTTGTCCACTGTTGTTATGAAGTGAAATAATGTGTTGGCATTTTTTGACTGCAGCTCAGACCAAAGCTACCAATGGGAAAACATTTTGGGAAGATGTTGCACTGTGAGAACAAGAATTGTTTTCATGTCAGATTCTTAAATAAGAATTAATACCTTTTGTATAATTTTATTTTAGGTGTCCCATTGAACACACTGTTATGAAGGTTGTTGTACTTCTGGTCTTCAAAGTTAAAAAGATCAGACCAGCTTTTAGCTGTCAAGAAAACACAGCTTCTAATAAAGGCTTTACTTCCTTCAGTGTCCTGCAGGAGACCACCAGGTTTTGTCTCAATCAGCTAGATAAAAGATGCATAGCCATAACTTTCATGCTCTGGAAAAGGAGGTGGGAATTAAAGAAAATGCTTGTCCACATCTGAACATTTCTTAGATGGCATTCAGCTGAAAAGAACGGAGTCTAACACTGATTTTAGTGCTGATACACTATTGGCATCTGGAAAAAAAGGCTCAATCCATTTTCATTGAGTTATGCTTAATATGTTTCCATCTCATTATTTTTACTCTTTTGTGTCGTTTATGAGCTAATTGGGACAAATTACCCCTCAAGAGTGATTCTGAAATTGCCTTGTATGATCAGCTATGTTTTTCCACTAAATTTAGTGAGGTTGAATTTATAGTCCTGCTTTGATTCCACAAAAACATTCTGTAAGCTTGGACACTTAAAAAGCCCTTAGTAATCAGATATTTCCTTTTTGATGAGGAAATGCAGCAAGACTGTTCGGAGTTGTCACACAAACGCTGCCCTGAGTTTAATTTCTATGTCAGCTTTGTGGCTCTGAATTTCTTCATCCTTGAAAACGACTGTTTGTTTCTGAACTATTCTTACAGAATAGTTTTGTGCCCAGTTTGACTCCCACTATCTTTCATTCCTCTACAGACAGGGATGTCTTGAAGGTTTCATTCATTACCACTGTAGCTTTTCTTTGTGCAGCTCATATTTGTTACTTCCTGCAGTGATACAAGCTACTCACTGGATTTTCAAGAGTTTCCTAAAGTTTTGAGAACATGACATTTCTGGGTGGTTGCTTTGAGAGACCCACTGATCTCTTAGTGTCAGAATGCGATATGGCTCTAATAACTCGACCTTTTTAACCAGCCTTGAACTCTCTTTCAAGTCACTACCAAGATTATTTGTATAATTTTTAATACTGAACAAATCAATGAAAATGAGACAAAGAAGAAATAAAATACTTTGTCTCTCATTTTCAGCGCATGATATTCCTGTAAAGTTCTTGAGTTAAAAATATTGAAGGAAATGTATTTTCTTTCTTCAGCTGTAATGAAAGTAGAAAGGCTTCAGATGCACAGGAAATACCAGAAAGAAGAAAACAAAAGCTTTATCTTTTTCCATTAGAGAGGGAACCTATCCAGGGACTACTGTCATGAACTTCACCAGAATTATTGGTCTCTGAGCAAAATAAAGTCATTTATAAGTTACAGAACTCCAGTATTGTTAACAAAAAAAAAGTGTTCCTGTCTGGGATAAGCAGAAGTATATAAAACTGATAAATACCTGGAGTAATAGTGGTTTTGCAGCTGCCAAACTGAAACAAATGTGAGACGTTTATCTGTTTTAGTGCCCTGATGTTTATGCCTCATAGCAACCACCACTGGAAAATTGCAACACTTTATTTAGTGTTTGCACCTTGGGTTCTGTTCATGACAATGAACAGAAAAAAGTGACTAAAATTACTGTACACCGTGCAGGAGCAGTTTTCTCTTTATCAATTATGTCAACATGTCATGCCTGGCACAGTGTTTCTTCCCTTCTGCCATGCCCTCTTTCCTTCCTGAAGTTTATGTGCTGCCCCCCCCCATTCAGCCCTCCTGCTTGTGTAGCTCTGGGATCCCAGGAAATAAGAAAGACAAGGACATGTTGGAGCAAGTTCAGCTGAGGAACACCAAGGTGGTCCAGGGGCTGGAGCACCTGGTGATTGTAAGAGTTGGGCTTGTTTAGCCTGGCAAAGTAAAGTCTGACAAGCAGGGATCTGTCTTCTATCTTCTACTCTCTTTGACTTCCTGCTATTTCAAGCACTTGTTTTGTTTTTATTTTTCTGGAAGTATACGGATGAAAGATTAGGAAAGTTTCCAGGATTCCTGGATCATGCAGTCCATGTAACTTGCATTTAGCTATTACCTGTCTTGCATCCAAAACTGTAAAATAGAGTTTTGGGCACAGAGTTTTAGGGTTCCTTATTGTCAATACTTGTAGCAGTATTGCCCTTTTCAAGTCTCCCTGTATCTTTTTGAACTGTTAGTCCTCTTCCTGCTTTTATACTACTGTTGCAATAGATTAACAAGCAGGAGGTCTTCTGGGTGGATTTTATTATTTTCTTCTTATATGTAGCTACTGTGTCAACTATGAAGTGAGATGATTTTAAGCCAAATCTATTTCTTCTATGTAATTCCAAGGAACAAAAGTACTTTTTTATACACTGGAAGACAGTGAAAACAATGCTCTTTTAACTATAGTGGCTTTGAATTTTAACGTTATGTTGCATTGTGGGTAAATAACCAAAGATATAAAACCATAACAGAGGTTTGACTAGAAATCTGGAATCCTGTCTCAGAATCCATACTTAATGTTAATCCTTAAATTTCAAGTTCCAGAAACTCTGTTGATGTGAGAAATGTCAACCTAACATCAAATAAAGTGTAATCTGCAGACTTGTTTTCTTTGGCAGTTCCTCAGAATACCGTGAATACTCTGTTGTTATTTGGCAATGCCCTTTTGTACAGTATATCTGACAGAAAATGTCTGTAGCCTGAAAATCCAAGCCAGTGCATCCTCTAAGGTAATATCCTGCAGTTATATTTCTCAATCTCCCTAGCAGATCTCTTTTCAGTAGCAACAGAAGTCAAAACAGCACCAAACATTTAATATATCTGTCCCATTTCTCAAATACATGCCTGAAAAATGTGTTTTCCTTCTACAGCCCTTGCTTCCCCAAAAAGGAGGCAAGAAATTTTCTAGTGAAATAGGTACAGCTTTCAGAAATTTGAAGGGAGAGATGTTTAAATATATAGTAGAGATTAGAAGCTTTACTTTAAAGAGTGGTATGAAATTAAAGTGTTTTCATGACTGAAAACAGTGCTGGCACAGTATAAGTTCCCACCTGTAGGTCAAGGAAACCAGGTGGAGAGACCATCTTGCCCAAGACCCGTGTACTATCACAGGGTTACAGGTTGTTCAGATTTCTTCCGGCATCTGGGAGAGGTGATTAGAAAGACAGGAAATGAAAGCAGCACTAATGAATTCTTGATGCAGTAGATTAATGAGTATTGGCCTAAACAGTGAGCTGTCATCAGTTCACTGAGTGCTTTATAAATGAACCATGACAATAAGAAATTTCAAGAAAAAGAGACTCCCTAAAGGCCATATTCTTCTTACCTGTATGTTGTCTTTAATGAATTCCTTTAAAACACAAGCTCTTTCTTCGGCTGAGGTGGGATAGAGAATGATGTAAGGAGCTCTTGCATAGTAGGTGGTAAGTGTCCTCATTTAAACTCCATCTACTTGTAGTAATCCCAGAAATCAAACTACTTTCACCATTTTCATAAGGACAATCCTTACTCTTGACCAAAAGAATGTTTTATGAGAGACTGTTTTCTGACTGCTCCTTCTTTTGTTCCACATGTAGAGCACAAGTTGTGCTGTTGCTCATCCCTTTAGCTGATACAGTAACAGACAGAAAATATCATTTTATTTACCACTTCATCTTTTAGTCTATGAAATTAAATCTTAGTTTTTTAGTCACTCTAAAAGAAGTATCAGTTTCCTGTAAAATCATAGAAAGCTCCGTGTTCCCTCCAAGGAAACCTCTAGAAGTGCATCCAGTTGGTGCAATCAGAGAACTTAAACTTGGAGATCTGCATACAGATGTGATGTCTAGGAGTGGAAAAATCAGCTTATAAGAGTAATCAAACTTGTCTCATGTTGCCCATCAGGAAGAAAAGGGCGAGAACTCTGTTTTGTCCAGAAAGACATCGTGGCCTAACTAATTGCCTCAATAGCTGGAGACTGGCCCTGCTGTGGCAACACTGGGGCAGAGGCTGGTGACCCCAGTCTGGGCTGAAATGGCTTCCTGTGCCTAGGAGGGTGAGGAGGTCCTTGTGCGTGTTTGGAAGGGACAATCAGGTTTAGCACTGCCCTTTGGGCTCTGAAAATACTGTTTTCTGCTCATACAGTATTTTACAATATTTAGTTTGGGAAATCCTTAAATGGTCATCATTGGAACTACTCTACCAGGCTAGATGGTAAAATTGTGCAGGACATGTCCCTTATGTGAAATGTAGGGCTATTCCTCCTGAGACTGGAGGTGTGCTACGAGAGACAATGGCTGTTGACACTGGAACATGACTCAATGCAGCACTGTCTTGCTGGAGAGATGGAAGAGAGTGACTGTTGTCACTGAATGAAGATGACAATGAGGTCTCTTCTGAAAACAGAGAAGTGGAATAAATTAAAAACTGAGATATTACACATATAATACTTGGACTACAGACACTGAAACAGATGTAAAATTTAGGAAACCCCACAGTTTTGCTCACAAATCTTCATGTTTGTATTTAAGGCAATTCTATTTGCTATGATTTATTGAGATTTACTGGGAAAAAAAGATGAAGATTGTAGCAATCTACAGAAATATAAATCCAGAAAGGAAGAGGCCTACATTTTAAAATAAATGTACTCTCCATCCCTCTCTGGCAGAAGATACATAGATACAATTTCTGCATATTCTAAAAATACAGTAATTTGAAGTAGGATGTGATTGATATTTTTTTAAAAAGGAATTATGTTAAGAAATGTAAATAATGTTTGTTGTATACTGCTTTATGTACCTTTATATAGAAATATTAACTAGAAATGCGGAATGGATGAGAGCTACATATACTTATTTATTGATAGATATTTTAGACAATTCTCTTTGAAATTTAGCTCTAGATGGAAAGACATTAAAATGAGACAGGGATAATAACCTTTCACTCAAGCACTGTCTATGTAAGAAGTAATATTATAGATTTCCTGAAATAAAGGTTTTCTTCAACAATCCTGTATTGGAGAGTTCATTCAGTGTTGTGACTCTGATTCAGTCCATCTGTGATATGTCTCAACTTCAAACTGCATTACTCAGATGTGTAACTTATAATTTAAAATTCCTATCTTAAACAATAAAAAAAATATCTTTTTTTCACATTTCTGAGTCATTCTATGCCTCTTATTCAAAGGTGCATAGGTAATAATAGAGCCATATATGACTAGGTATCACAGCAGTTTTTCCTATTTTCTGCATAGATCCATCTTGCATATTACACTAATTGAAGAGTTCATGACGTCTCAAAGAAACCCATACTATCCATCCATTCTTAAAAATAGTTCTAAGTACTTCTAAACTGTGTTTGTGTTCAAACTGAAGTTAGAGATACTGGAGAGAAAAAAAACATGGATGGGTACGTGCAAGAACAGTTTCATTTCAGACCAAGGTATGGATGGATTTTACTTTTGCAGTTTTAAGAATGGCTCCAGCTGCAACAGCTGGGAAGATCTTACTTTGATACCAAAATTGTATGACACTTTGTTCCAGTTTAAAGTTCACCTAGCTTTATATGTTGTATCTGATTGTATTTTTTCTAGTCTTTCTCCAGAATCATCACCTGTGTAAAATGCTGCAATAGTGTTTCTAAAGCTGCATGAGTCAATTCAGCCTTGGAAGCCAAAATTTACAACCAACATTTCTCATGTTCTTAGTATGCTGTCTTTTGGCACATCACATTGGCCTATGGTTATCCTGTAACATTAGTAGCATTGTGCATTGTACTATGGGAAAAGCCACATTCAGTGTGGTGGAAATTCCACTGGAGGAAGAACTAGTTCTTTCCAAACCAAATGGGTTTTGCCTTTAATAAAATCTTTGGAAATGGATCAGTATGGAATTTCATGAATTATGGCCAGTACCCTGAGTTAAGTTAGTTTTTTTTTCTCCCTGAAAGTTCAGCTTCTGTTTGGCACAGGGACTAGTTATAGTCTCGGTTCAGATGTGAACCAGCTTTTTCAAGGAGGCTGGTTGGCTGATATTCTTAACTTGGTAAAAGTTGATGTAGGAGAGCCCCATGTTGTGATGTGCCTTAAACAGGAAATCACCTAAACACTTTTCAAAGAGCACTAGGCAAGGGTAAATGAGCAACAGGTCAGATTTACCAGCTGAACATTTATACTCAAGAAAATGTAATAGCAAAGGATGGAAGAACCTGTTCATTGTGCGTAAGAGAAGGTTCAGGGTGGATCTTGTCCATGTGTATAAATACCTGATGGAGGGAGTAAAGAAGACAGAGCCAGGCTCTTTCCAGTGGTGTCCAGTGACAGGACCAGAGGCAATGGCACAAACTGAAACACAGGAGGCTCCATCTGAGCATCAGGAAAACCTTTTTCATTCTGAGAGTGACAGAGCACTGGCACAGGTTGTCCAGAGATGCTGTGGAGTCTCTATGCTTGGATAGACATTCAAAAGCTCTCTCTGGACATAGTCTTGGGCCACTGTCTTTAGGTAGATTGGACAAGATGACCTCCAGAGGTCCCTTCCAGGCTCCACAGTTCTCTCATTCTGTGATTCAGTAATTGGCTCCTCCCGCAATGCAAACTGGATTATACCTGCATTCAAAAAACTTGGACAACTGTAATAAAATGAATGTAATTTGAATTTCTGGCACAATTTCTTGTGTTGTAAAAATAGTTGTTGAGGCAAAGCACAAAGATGTTATTAGCAGCATTCTATGATTTCCTCAGATTTTGAGGTCTTGCCAGTTTAGCCTTCCCCCGCAGCTCCCACTGCAAACTTATCTCAAAGAAATGTTGAGTACCCATGATAAGCAAAGTAATTTTCCAAGGATTGTGAAATGAGTCATGTAAATTTATGCAGTCACTATCAAGGCATTTAAAACAGAGGCTTATTTTCAGAAGTGAACCCTTAGAGAGGACAACATTTTTATGTAAACAAATGACAAATCACTAAATAATGGCTGCAGTTTTGGTAGAGGAAGGGATCCCAGTGTGTGTAGAGTTGGCTTATGAGCATATCTGCTGGGTGCTCCATGACCTAGTTGTGTTCCAGTGACTGCGTAGTTTCCCACCCCAGGTCATCCAGCGTGTCATAACACTGATGCCACATATAGCAGAACTATGTGCTTTGTCTCAGAGACCAACTTCTACCATGGTTCTGCTGCTTTGGTTCATGTACAGAATTGAAAATTAAAGTAATTAATTCTATGGAAAATCTTTAAGGAAAAGAGCCATCCAAAGACTGATGAAGGGTGACTGATGAAGGTCATAAAATAGCTGATTTCTGACTGTGCTCATCAAATTCCTGATCTTAATCTTTCCCCAACACCTGGCAAAATAAATAATTGTAGTCAGCACAAGAAGTGAGATTTTTACAAGACCTTTCTTTTAGACTAAACGCATGAGGCAATCATGAGTTCAGCTCTTTTTGTGCCATTTTGTTCTCTTTCCTCATGAGGGTCTAAAAGCAACGAAGGAGAAAGCAATGGAGGACATACCTTCACCCTCACTCAAATTCTCTGCTTTTAAATTAATCGTTAGCTGCCACTCAGTGAAAGTGCAGGGGCATGGACCCCAGCATTGACTGGAACACCAGTGACTGATCCAAGAGAGAACCTTCTTATCCATTAAAAGAGTTGCTTGTTAGGGGAGTATTCTCTTGCTGGTGGTGATCTGGGGAAGATTACTGACAGCTGTCTTTCAGTGGTTTGTCACTCTGTGGCACATTATTGTTTGGATATAACACACTATTTTGATATTATTTCTAAATTGTTCTTTCTGGAGAAGTAGATTCAGGCTTTTCAGTGGGAGCTTGGTTTATTGCCAGGCATTATCACAAACATAAACATCTTCAGGAGGGGATGGGTTATATGTCTATATTTGTCTAAGAGGACCCTCTTCATTTTGCTACAGTCAATGTACTCTCAATAAAAAAAAACACTCTGAAGATAAACCAGCAGTTCACATCCCTGCTAGGAGGACTATCCATGCCCCATAGCTCTTTCTAGCTATGCTGCTCTTCAGGAAAAAGGCTGAAATATGCTGTGGCAACTGGTGGGAAACATTGCCTTCAGATCTTTGATGAATAGAGGAAAGTCTTGATTACTTGTTTTCCCCCTGGGTTTATTTAACAAGTCAAGTCCAAAATTAATGTTCATGACACTCTTAAAGCAGAATGAAACCCTAGCACTGAGGGCTTTTATGGGCTGTGATGTCATGCCTAGAGACAAGTTTGTTTATGTGGTTGAAAGGCTACTTACTGGGTTTTGCCATTACTTTTTGTCTACCCATGCCAGTACAGTCTGTTCTTGCAGCATGTTGGGTTTTCAAGACATGCTTTTGGAAAGAAAAACAAACATTATCTTTTATATCTATAGGCATCTCCTCTTTCGATCTTTTATTTATCATCTCAACTTTTCTGATGTGTTATCCTAGTCCTCTTTGGAACTATTCCAGTATTACAGAATCACAAAATATTCTGAGTTGGAAGGGACTCATCAGGATCATCGAGTCCAACTCTTATCCCTGCATAGGAAAATCCCCAAGAATCACACCATGTGCCTGAGAGCATTGTCCAAATGCTCCTTGAACTGTCAGGCTTGGTGCTGTGACCACTTCCGTGAGGAGCCTGTAAGAGGAACAAAAGATCCATTTGGCTTTTTAAAAACGCTGGTGTTCCCTAACTGGGGTCTGTTCTGGGGTAATGAAGTCACCTCGTCTGCACCCACTGCAGACCCGGGTTCCCGTCCCAATCCAATCCATTCCCATCTCATCTCATTGGGTCCCAGCGCAGTCACTGCTCTGGATTTTTCAGTGTTTGACTGCAAATGGAAAGCCAGGTTGATTCTTATATTTTCCTATTCTGTTCTTATTTTTGCATCCTTAAAGAGTTCAGAAACTTTGGTTTCCGATGTGTTCCGATTTATGATGAACACTTCAATTACTTCAACCATCAAATCAAATTTGGGTGATTAAAAAACCTGATTTTTGTCTCATGGCACTGAGAGACGAGTCTTCCTCAATGGGGAGCAGTAAATGGGCAAGGTGGTACAAATGGTTGCATGTCAAGTGCCTGCTCCCAGGATTACCAAGTGTCCACATGGCTAGGCTTGCAGGACAGGAGGCTCACTTGCTCTGGTCCTGGTGCCCTGAGGCACTTATTGGAGATTGCATCTGGGCAAGCTGCTCTATTACTATTAAAAACCTAATTTTTCCTTGTGCTGTGAGGTGGTTATGGATGTACATAATGATACTCATTCCATCTCAGCAAGACTGCTATGATTCCATGGCATGTAAGCTCAGCAGGGCCACTGCTGCTTTTCACAGAACTAACTGTACTAATGCAATTAGCCCATCTGTGGCCAGAGGCTCCAGGACTGCCACTCTCCAAAAGTTGCTAGTCCAGCTGTCCCACCCACAGAAGTTCCTGTTCTCTTCTATCTCAAATACATTGAGATCCTTTCTTAACAGCTTGCAGGGAAAACTTCCTTTTGTTCAAAGGCTGTGCAAAGTTTGCAATCTGCAAGTTTTCCCATTCTTACAGGAGCTCAGTTCAATTGTTACATTTAATGAAACATCTCATGATTCTTTTACAATTTTGGCAATCTAACAATAATTTTTGTCAGTGAAAAAAATCAATGACTTCCACTACAAATTGGCAGAAATAATTTATTTTTTATATACGAACAAAAATACTGTTCCTGTGACTTCTGGGGTAAAGTCTCACATAATTCTCCTATTTTCCCCAGCAATTCTGATTGCTGCAGTTTTTCATAAGTGGATCAGCATTTGTACAAACTCACATCTTTGTAGTGGGAATCTTATTTCAAAGCTTTTCTGTTTGTTTTTCTGTACATTATAGGTGGTATATTATATTTACTGAATATTTGCTACTTACTGGTTTGTCATTTTAGGTGTGGTGACTCACAGTTGCTGTTTATGCCTCTTTGGAAATTTGCTGTGAAGAAAGGAACTTTGTGCTAAAGCGCTTGGGGCTTTATTTTGGACCATTAATTGGAAAATATTTGCAGAGGCAATATGTATGTGCTACTACGTGGAGAAAAAGCAGCAAAAGACACGCGTATGTTCTAGACCTATGAAATATTCCTGGTCCAGGGAGAATGGAAGTCAACCAAAAGTCTTTCCATTAACTCTACTGGGTGTTGAATCAAGTCTTGTGTATATAAGTGGTGCCCAAAGATCTGAGCTGTTCACAAATGGTCCATGTCTGTTATAGTTACCAGGAAATGCAAGGAACGGGGCAGAGTTCAAAGCTTCAGCTTTTTCAAATCCAAGTCATACAGATAAAAAGTGCCATTATCCAACCTGTTCCAGTCCGAGTGCTGAGTTTCCTGTGATCCAAGTCCTCAACTATTAAAAAAATAAAAACTTTGCTGGTTATACACATATGGGGCAGGAACTAGCAGGTCTCAGCAAAGAGGGATAGTGATTCTGAAAGTGGTCATAAGTGTAGTTGGGTTGTAAATTAGGACTACATTGACTTTCCGAACCAGACCTCTGATGTAAGTAAAGTCACAAATGCACTGAGTTTTGAAATTAAGATTGGCAAGTACAGGGAGGGGAATTTTATGGGCACAATCTGATCCTGGCAAAGTTGGTAACCAGAGAGTGTTTTAGGAAGGAATTATATGGTACAGTGTCTGTCGTTGTGGGGACTAGGCTCACTGAATATAAATACTATGATAAATACACTGAAGATTGCAAAAGTATGCAGATACTGAGTGAGCTGTGAAAGTGCATCAGCTACCTAAATAATCAATTCAAATGCAACATGTCATACTGTACTGAAGCACTGTCATGGGTCTCAGTTTAAGAGTTATGTCTCATATTGATTTTAAGTACAATATCTAAGAGATTATGAGTGCTTTGAACTTGAATTTCCCATCTTACCATTAAAAAATACCAAAAACTAATGACCTGAAGAATTCTGTTCGCTGAAACAAACTAGACTACTGGTAAATTATTTGCAGGGAATTTTTACATGCACAGATGGGACAGACTGCAGAAATAATTGCATAAACAATAACTAAAAGAATTAAGAATTTGTTGATATTTTCTTGAGAAATGATGTTCCAAAAGACAGCAGTTTGTTGTACTTGAAACTAGTTCCCCGTGAGTAGTCCTGAAGAGGACTCGTTTGCAACTCCAGTGAGCATAATAGCACAGTTAAGTAGAACGTAAACTGTATCCAGCATCTGTAAGCTTTTACTCATGTCAGCTAAGAAAATAAAAACCACTTCTGGCAATGCTTCAGATATTCCCAAGAGGTCTAGTGTGTATATTGAACATCATGAGAAGATTGGAAAGCTGTCGCTCCTTGCTTATAAGTGACTCAAAAAAGGTCAATGACTACTTTCTTCAAGGGAGTCCTATAATCTGACCTGGTAGTTTCAGGACTATAGAAACAATCTCCAGCTTTGCTGCACCTTTCCAAATATGACAAAAAATATTTAAGCTTGGGTCATTACCAGTGTGTCCATTGCTGCTGAGAGGAGGGACAGACAACAACAATTGAACACATAACAGAGAGCAACATCTGATTTGACAATTATTCATTGTTCAGGGAAGTAATGGAGAATTCTCCCGAAGTGTAGCTGGCTATCATTATAATTTGATTAAATCCTGAAAAGTTAAATTGAAGATAAACTAAAAATATGAGGTTTTGTATTTACACTGGGTGGTCTTCATGTCTTGGAAGCACACAGATATTGAGAAATCCCAATAAAATAGGATCAGAATGAAACATTTTGACTTCAGACTTGCAAAAATTCCACAAGGAAAGAAGCACTGAGGAAGAATATGCCTTACAGTCACAGAAGATCTATTCCTCCCTGCTTTCTTCAGTGGTAACAACAGACAACAACTTACTGGTTAAAATGAAAGATGACTCATACAGGCAACGTGAATGAGTAAAATTTTGCAAGACCGCCTTTCATATTTGACCAGTGTAATGAGTATGTATCAGACCTTTTATGGATGGTTTTGAGTATATGTGAACATAGAATGAATGTGGGGGTGCGGAACAGCTTTTTTCCCACATATAAACCCTAACCACATGAATCTTAAAGGAGTCATAAAGCCATAGTTCAAAACAAGCCCAGTCACACTGGGGTGAGCTGTGGGAGTACTTTTTAGTGTGTAAAAAGAGCAGAAACCAGGAGTCTGTGCCCTTTTCAGAGTTTGTTTAGGACAATATAAGTCTTCGGAGATTGGAAGCAGAGTAACAGCTGCCTCTCCCTAATCAGAAAGGCTGTTACCCAAGGTCAGGTTGTGCCCATATACTCCAGCCCAACAGGCACAATTGCACAATCCAGGCAAATGGACTCTGTAGAACAAAATGTCTGGAAAAATGGGAGCACTTTTGAGTATTGTTGCATGAGTGGCATAGTTTTCAATGATGTGGAGTCAAATCCAGTCTTGTGTTCTTAGCTTTGAACCTTGACTTCCAGTCAAGGCAGTCCCCTCGGGAGAGAATTTTCTTTCCATGTGTCATACAGAGTTAGAAGAGTGTCACTGGACACTGACTGATTTGAACTGTATGTGCAACCTTAGAGATTTTCCTGGGAGTCAAGATGGCCAAAGCAGCTATGCAGAGTTCAGCTAGGTGGCATTTTTCATTCTGTAGTCCAACATGGTCTTCCTCAGGTGCATGCTACAGTCCCTTGGCAAGGCCTTTTACGTTTTTACTAAGAGCTTTTTTCCTGCTGGAGGGTGACTACCTAGATACAGAATCATCAGATTATAATATCCTATATTCTTCAGCACAGCTATCATGAAACCTTTTTGCTACGTAGATCAGGACGTTGTTGTTGATGTTGCTCCTCCACATCTCTATCAACTATACAACCAACTAAAAAAGTACAGTTTAATGCATGTTTATTATATGTTCCTTTCTGGATAATTACTGAGACCTTGTGATGTGGTGGCCAGACAGGAAGCCTCTCAATGTGCAGAAGGCAGTCGGGGAGCAGCACAGCAAGTGTGTGGGCTTTGCTTCCAGGTGCAACATGGCTTGGGCACTATGGTGATTTCTGGGTGGTGCTGCCTCCTTTGGTACAGCTGAAGGCACCTGTCAAACCTTTAGAAACAGAGTAGCCTTGTGACATGGGTGCTCAGGCTGTAGCCTTGTATTTGTGACCTTGGTTGAGCAGATGGTACAGTTGGCCTGGTAAATGTTGGCTTTCCTTGCTTTTCCCATCCTGTGCTCTGTGTGTGCTGCCACTGGATCTATAGAAAATGTCTGCCCCATAATAAGACTGTATTTTTTTACCTTTCTTGAACATCTCTTGGGACACCTCCTGACTTGATTCTATTCCCCACCACAGGTTTTCTTTGGGCTATTTCTCCTCTTTTCTGCCCCACCTCGCCCACCACCCTCCCTGCTCTTCCTTCCCCCCTTCCCTCTTTCCCCCTCCCCAAATTTCCCTGTTCTCTATGGATCAAATCTGAATTTGTCCACAGCTTTAGGGACATGAGGAAGTCTCTAATTTATGTGATCCCAGCACTCCTGTTGTGTAGTTGTTGTGAAAGAAGAGTTTGGTATAGTCAGAGTTGAATGCGGTGACAAAGTAGAGGAGAACGATGCAGCTGATGCACAAGACATTGGCTTAGTGTCTTAGTGGGACAGAGAAAAGACATATACTGATTAATTCCTTCCAGTGGTTACCTCCTTCTCTTTGGAGGTACCTCCAAGTATCAGCATCTCCTCTTGCCATATAACCTGCATTTTCACTTCCTCATGAACAGGAACAGCAGACAAATAAATGTCCATTTGGGGAAAAACAATTATATTTTTCCTTATTATATGCAGCATTATCCTGTCTTTGAAATATCCATGACCCTGAGGCCACTAATTTCACACTAACTCTGGGAAAATCAAAACAGAAGGAAGACAAGGAGATCTGAAACATTATCTTCAACCACTTCCAAATCTTGTGGGAGTTTTTCTCTCACTATGACCAGGCATGCAATTGTATATCTTTTTACAATTGGAATTGCCAAAAAGCACAATGATACTTTGAAATTGTGCTATTTGGCTCATAAATCTATATCTAAGTCAATTTGGACTATAAGTTCCTTGAAAAAACTGTCCTGTTTAGTAGACAGATTTTGAATTGCCTGTTCTAGACATATCACTTCCACGATCTTTTAGTTATAGAAGTATAAACCAAAATGTATATTTTTTTAAAGCTGAATGAATTTATTTTTGGAAGCTCTCTGGAGATATACCAACAAGAAAAAGGATATTAGTCAGTAGAAGCAAAGATTTGTATGCATGGCAGCATTTTCAGTAATTCCTTCCTCCTGTAAAATATATTAGTGTTCTGATCAAATCACATCAGCCACATTTTCCCAGCTATATTTCTCAGTGTCTGAAACCATGTAGTTTAAGATATGTTAGAAATGGAAATAATCACTGTATATTGTCTTTGTGACATTTTTTATGTTGGAGTGACTTAGTGCCCTTGCAGGGATCGTCCAGCTAATCCCTCTTTTCAAGCGGAGCACCACTAGAAGTCACTTGACAGCATCTGAAGTGGATTGCCTGAAGGAAATGTAGGCAATCTTTGGATGTCTGGCTTTTGTCTATAACACTATAGATATTAATGATGATATGATGCAAGCAAAGTCCTGTTTTTCCACTTAGGCTTGTGATCTCAAGGTCTGTAAGCAAGTTTCTTAGTGCTACTGTGAGACCAGACTATTTAATCTGTCATGTAGGCAATTTGAAGATTTCCACTGTCCTTTTCTCCCACCCGCAACTAGAAGAATAGGTAGGACCACACAGTAATAAAGAGCCTTAGGATGCGTGTACCAAACTCAGCTGCACTAAGGCTAGCATGTCTCTGGTTTTGCATTGGGGG
The DNA here is from genome assembly GCF_001715985.3 of Manacus vitellinus. Lineage (NCBI taxonomy): Eukaryota > Metazoa > Chordata > Aves > Passeriformes > Pipridae > Manacus > Manacus vitellinus. The sequence continues at coordinate 37,043,647 of NW_021940604.1, forward strand.
TTTTTTGTGGTGCACATGAACACTAATGCATGCTGAGCAGGTGCTTGCTATTTGATAGTTTCCTGCACTTCTTTGCTACCTAAACCCAAAGGATTAAATAGGTCTGCTATTCTTGGCAAATCTGGGTCATATCAAACACAACCTCACAGTTACATTTAACTTGCAAGACTGAAGACAAAGCATTGTGAAGGGTTCTAGGTTTTTTACTCCCCATTTTTAATATAAGCCTGAAATCAGAGCCACTAGGCAATGACCCTGAATCTTAGTTTTATGTATTCAAAACTCTGCTTTGGTTAGTACATTAGTGCTTTTTAAATAATCGTTAATTCTGTTGACAGCTGCAGGATATAATTTCTACTTTGAAGCTTGTTGCACTGGTTTGTAGGATCTCATCAGATGTTCCTTCTTAGCTCACAAAAAGGCTGCCTCTGCAGGGAGATGAGTCAGGGCTCAGCCCTCACCCTGAGCTCTGCTCACTTTGTTTTCTCCACTGCAATCTTTGTCAGTCCAGTCTGCTGCAGAAGTCGTCCAATTCTCCAGCTGGGGAAATGTTTTTGAGGAATTGCTGTCTCAGGTACAACTAAGCGATGCAGTGGTGTCCTTGGAAGTAGAAAGACATAGCAGACACCCCCTTTTCAGTTCCTGCTGCCCCTTGTCTTTAATCTGCCCACCAGCAGAGTCTGTCAGCTCCTGGAGGGGTGAATGTGTAGCTGGGAAGTTGTGTAAGTTGGAATAAGGGATCCATTGACTAAATCTTTTTCTTAACAGAATTTAAGCCATATAGAGCAATTATTCAGGATATCTGGTGGGATAAATAAAAGGGTTAGATTTCCTCCTTTGTGATTTTAGTTTGTCTTCACATTATCATAGTACAGTATTTTAGCACCTGACATAAAATTGGCATGCCAGATATTCTGGCTCCTAATTTTGAATGCTTCTGCAAGTATTATTTTCCTTGTCCTCTCCAACTGCACTAAGAAGCAATTGTATCATCTATTTATTGCCAGTTGCCAGGTCTAAACAATACAGTACAAGTCATCGCCATCCTCCTATCACATATTTATGGAAAGCATCTTTGTGCATTTTCCCAAGTTGCTCTTCTGATAAAAAGAGGAACCTCTTCATATGTATTAATTCAATAACCATGGATGTTTTACCATATGCCTTTTTATAGTCCGTGAGAGGCTCAGAACAACTGGTGATTTGTTGAGACAGTTGCCTATCAGACTAAGTACTGTCCATCTATGTAGATCTAACTACTGTCTCTTCTATACAAATTTTCTGTGTAGTGCACAAGGGTTCTGGATCATGACTGACACAAACAGGCATCACTGAAGAGCAAACAACCAGTAAAGATCAGTAGTAATGATATTGACATGACAGTCCTCCAGTGCCAGAGGATGAAGTGTGTAATTCATCCTGGGCCCTGTGCAGGAGACAAATGAAAAATTATCATTTCTGAAGAAAAGGGAGATGCATCCAGCCTCTACTTTTAACATGGATTTAATCAGGCTGTGGCACATAGGGCACAAGTTCTTTAGAAAAGGCGAGATAGAAGTGATGTGCAAATCCAGCAGATGAAATGCATTTCTATTTACTGCAAACAGATATCAAACAGGTCCCCTGAGATGTCTGAGAAGTTTATAGAATTGGATAGTCATCTTTTAAATTAAACCTCCATTCCTCTGTCTTACAAAAGACAAAATTCATGTTACAAAGAGCTAAGGAATATTTGTAAAAGCATTGTTATTGTTCAAACACAAAACTGTGACAGGATGTGGTTTTTGCAAGGGAGTTGGGGGTAAGGTTTGACTATACTGAGTAATGGCTTACCGTCTGCATGGTATTTTACATTCTATTTTTAAAAAGAAATCTTGTCTCCCTGATTTTCTGATCTAACATTTACTTCAAAAGCAACGCAAAACTACATAAACTGTCATGTTATCACTGCCTAGCACTGCTGTTTTGTATAATCATGTAGCTTGAAACCTAGGAGCAACTCACAGTATTACTGCTCAGATCCTAGAAGCTAAAGGACATTACCTGGTAACTAACACACGTTCATGTCCCATCATTTGTTGAAGTACTTCCTTAGACTTCTCCATAGACAAATCAATGTTGTTTGTTTAAAAAATAAAGCATCTTAAAATAGAAAACGAAAGGTCCAGCAGTTGGAAATCAAACCCAAGTAAAACCAGGTGACACTATTGACTATGAAGGTAACCATTAAAATGCTGTAACTAAGGATCTGTAATTTGAAATAATTTAAATAATTAAGTAAAAGCTATGTACCCTTTGGAAATGTATGATCTAGTTCTGAGAATCACCCAGTGAAGATCCATGAGCAGAATAGATAGACAGTCACAAGACAAGAAGGGGTGAACGGTTCTTTCTATCCTGGTTCAGGTTTTCCGTGTTTCTTGGCAAAACAGTTGCTATGAGTATTGGTTTTGTTCCTAATGACATATTATCTGGACTTGCAATCACCCTGTAATCTAGAGATTGGGCACCGAGAAGAATATGTGACATACAGTTAGTTAATATCTAATATTAGTTTAATATCTAATGTATCCCGTGTAAAGTGCCCTGATGTAGAAGAATAGTGGAATTGAGAGCACCATGTGAGTGGGAAAAAAGTTCAAATCCCCGTGTCAGAGAGAGAGATGTCACACAGGGCCTCAGGGGTCCCTCTGAAGTCTGTGTAATTCCTTCACAAAAGCCATAATCCGTGGGATTATGTACAAAGGCCTGTGTTACACATAGGAAGCTACTTTCTCCACCTCTATAAGCAAGAAGGGGACTCATTCTCCTCCAGCCTATTAGTTGCATCTCAGGTTATTGCTTTCAGCCCCTTCTCTTCTGTACAGAAGGGTTCTGGGGCTATGTATGAAATTTAGCTCTTGGGAATGTTTCTTTTGGCGCCTCATTTCACTTCTAAGCAAATAGTCTGAGATGGCAGAGTTTTGCAGTTTCATTAATTCTGCTAGCCTCTTTGTCAGAAGAGTTTAAGGGCTTGCATTGTTAAGAGCAATTGTTCAGTCTGCATCTCTATTTTTCAAACAACATCTGTATTATTGGGAGCAATATTACTCAGAGTAAGAGAACATTGCATTGACCTCAGAGGAAGTCTGGGAAATAGTCTTTTGGACAAAACTGCATTTTTATACACGTCCAGTGTTTCTTCCTTGTTCCAAGTTTGGTTTACCATGATGGGTCATCATGGTGTCTTAAGGTAGAGGAGGAGCCAAAATGCATGCCTCTTGCTACAGACGTTTCTCCGTTAACATCCTCATCTGGACACTCCTGGCTATGTGCAGGCTCTGATTCCTGTCTGTAGACAGTGGCTTGGCAGCCTTGCTCTCTGGCTACCACACAGCCTCGCCCAGTCAGAGGTTTGGCATCTGCAACTCGCCCACCCATCTGCAGCATACTTACTCACAGAAGGAAGGCCCAAAAAGTTAGATTCCCTTGGGTTTCCCTAGGAATGCAGTTGCAGAAGATCAATATAGGAAGCTGTGACTTAAATAGAAGTGGTGAGAAGAGGGAAAGAAATGTTGTGGTCATGGTTCAGGACCCAAGAGATGTAACACTGATTTAGCTCCTCTGCTACTCCCTGACTTACTTCACAGAAGTCTTGTAGCATCTCCAGGCTTTGGCTTTCCAACTGTATGTTGACTTAGCACTTCTCCTGTCTTAAACTTTGTCAAGACCTGGTGCCTGAAGTAATGGGTCTTTATGTAAGATTGAAGTGAACTCACAGAATTATAGAGATGTCTGCAAGATATTTAACTGTGTGATTTAAAAGAAAATGTTACTTGAATGTATTTTAATCAGCTACAAAACACCTGAGCACTTCTACTAACCCTTGTAGCTACAGCTTTCACCGCAACTTACAGCCTACGTATAGCCCTACTAGTACAAACTGACTACACCCGAATTCCCTCCATTACTCCTATCAATGAAAACAACCCAGCAGTCACAAACCCAATTACTCGTCTTGCCCTAGGAAGTATTATAGCTGGCCTACTAATTACCTCCTATATCTCCCCTGCAAAAACCCCTCCTATAACTATACCACTGATCACAAAAACCACTGCTATCATTGTTACAACATTAGGCATTATTCTGGCATTAGAATTATCAAAACTCACACATACCTTCTCTACCCCTAAACAAAATACCGCTACAAACTTCTCCAGCACTCTAGGATATTTTAATCCCCTTATACACCGCCTCAGCTCTACTAAGCTCCTAAACAACGGCCAGAACATTGCATCCCATTTAATCGACCTATCCTGATATAAAAAAATAGGCCCAGAAGGGCTAGCAACCCTTCAACTCAAAATATCCAAAATCTCAACTACCCTACACTCCGGACTAATCAAAACCTATCTAGGATCCTTCGCTTTATCTATCTTTATTATAATCTTATTCACACAGAACTAAGAATTAATGGCCCCTAACTTACGAAAACATCACCCCCTTCTAAAAATAGTTAACAATTCTTTAATTGACCTCCCAACACCACCAAACATTTCCGCCTGATGGAACTTTGGATCACTTCTTGGCATCTGCCTAACAATCCAAATCACCACTGGCCTCCTACTAGCAATACATTATACAGCAGATATCACTCTGGCATTTACATCCGTCGCCCACACATGCCGAAATGTTCAATTCGGCTGATTAATTCGAAACCTCCATGCAAACGGCGCCTCCTTCTTTTAATCAGCTACAAAATGTTATATTCAGCATGTTATATAAGCACGAAGACATTCAGATGAAAAATGGCCAATTCAAAATATATTAAAATTAACAATGTATGAGCAAGTCATGGAATGTAATCCTTCGAGGATCAAAATAGTAAGGAACAGAATAACCATCAAATGCTTAAAATTATCTCACATTACTTCCAAAAAGTGACCAAATTTTATCTGATGATGTACTGTCAATGAGGTTTGTACATGAACATCCTCTTCCACATGTTGCTTCCAAATGTTAAACTCTTCACATCCACAAATGGTTGAGTTGACTGGTGCAAAATAATTAAGCCAGCCATTGTCTGGCTTCAACAAATTTCATTACAAAGTTAATATTAGCATGTTCTGTTGATGTAGTCAAGATACATCAGGATCACTGGTCAAATTAGGAACAGCCATGCTGTCTCAGACCAAGGGCCTGTATAGGCTGATATCCTTTTACAACAGGAGCAAGGGAAAGCCTAGACAGCAACCATGAAAGGTCATTGCTTTTTGAGCTGTCTTGGGAGTCTGGAGAGGTCCCAGGTGACTGGAAGCGGGTGAATGTTATTCAAATTTTCAAGAATCACAAGAAGGAGAACCCCAGAAACTACAGGCCTGTCAGTCTCAGCTCAGTGCCTTGTAAAGTTATGGAGAAGATTATTCTGGAGGTATTGAAAAACATCTGTAGAAGAATAGTGGAATTGAGAGCACCATGTGAGTGGGAAAAAAGTTCGAATTCCTGTGTCAGAGAGAGAGATGTCACACAGGGCCTCAGGAGTCCCTCTGAAGTCTGTGTAATTCCTTCACAAAAGCCAGAATCCCCTTTTAAGTCTGCTGATATTGTCTGCCTCCACAAACTCCTGTGACAACAAGTTCCAGAAGTTCACCAACCTTTGTGTAAACAAGGTTCTTAATTTTAGCTGTTCCATACTAGTCTACTGCAAATTCAGTGAGTGCCTGCATTTACAGTCTTGTGGATTATGATGAAAAATAGTTTCATGTTCTTTTTAACCACTTTGCAAACCTCATGAATATTCCATTCAACCTCCTTCTTTCCAAATTTAAATGTCCCAGGGTTTTTATTTTTTATTTTATGGCAGCTGCTCCATCATCCTGATTGTTTTAAGAGCCTTCCTTTGCACTTTATTTCCTGCACCCTGTAGAGGTGAAGACTAGGACTAGACACAGTATGCCAAATGCAGGTGCAACAAAGTCTTCAGCACTGGCAACATAATTCCCATGATGTTGTTCTCCATACGCTTTCTGGGGACATAGAGCACTCCACTGCTTCTCTTTAGGTTGCTGCAGCACACTAAGCCAATTTCAGAGAGCTGAGATTACTCCAAATGTTTGAGTGCACATTGAGCTGCTGAATGTATACGTGACAACTGCAACTTTACACGTGATATACATAATTTCTACTTCACAGAATTACAGAATCACAGAATGGATAAGGCTGGAAGCGACTGGAGGTCACCGTAGTGCAACATCGCTGCTCAAGTAACATCCCTTAGAGAACATTACTCAGAATTCTGTCCAGATGGCTTTTGAATATCTCCAGAGAAGGAGACTCCATAACCTCTCTGGGCAACCTGTTTCAGAGCTCAGTCACCTGCACAGTAAGGAATTTCTTCCTAATATTCGGGTGGAACTTCCTGTGTTTGCCCATTGCCTCTTGTCTATTGCTTGGTACCATCGAGAAGAGCCTGGCTTCATCCTCTTGAACACCCTCTCTTCAGACAGTTATATGCATTGATAAGACCCCCTCTCAGTTTTCTCCAGGCTAAACTGGCCCAGCTACCTCAGCCTTTTCTCATAAATGAGGTGCTACAGCCCCCAAATCATCTTTGTGGCCCTGTACTTCTATGTGTCCTCTTTTGGTTTTGTACAGGTGAAACTCGCTGTCTTTTTGCCCATTCACTCAGCATTTTATTAGCTGAAAGGTTTTAGTATCATTGCCAGACTTGGATATTTCACCATGTTGTGGTATAATCGTGTTCCTCTCAGCAGATCACTGATAAAGATGTCAATTAAAACCAGTCCCAAGAGCACCTGCCAAGGCGCACCACTACTGAAATGATGCTTCCTCTCTTCTAACCAATTTTAATTACAGAATAGTATAGCTTATTAATATAATAAGTAAATAAATCATACAGACACAGCTAGCTTGAGGGTTCACTGCAACATTCTCTTTATTCAAATGAGACAACAGCTTACATATGTGTTCAATAGTGACATGTCACACAATGTGACCTTACCAACCAATCACCATGGGTATCTCACTGCCCATGTGATAGATTACTTCAGGACTTCATTTCCCAGGATGCTTCATCCAGCATCCTTCCTAAAACCCAATCCCTACGGAATAGGACCTTTACTCCAGCTCTGTGGTGACCTAATTTCTGTAATTTTCAGGGCCTGAGGGCAGCAATAAGCCTTAATTGCCCTGACCAGCTTCACCTGGGGCCACATCCACACCTCTAACTGAGAGCCCAGGGGCTCCATTTCAGCCTGGCCCTGCGCTATACTGCAGGTAATCTCGTTCTTGGCCTTTTGTCCTTGCTGCCCTGACTTACTGGTTGAGATTTTGTTGTGTTGCTGGCATAGCCTTATCTCTAGACCTGTCTCATGATTGGACTATGCTGTAGGTAAACTACTTTTATCTCTTGTTTCTCCCAGGAGAGCATCCTGGTTTGACCCCAGATTGACTCTGGACGTGACTCAGCACCTGACTTTACCCTACCTGGGGATCACTGGGTGATGTAAGCCACTCCTTTTGGTCACCCACCTGGCGCTGCTGAAGCACTGGGGTACAGAGCCCAAGTGTGAGGGCACTGCTTGTGCTGAGCTTGCACTTGGCCCTTGGCTTAGCCCCTCATGGAACAGCTCTGCTCCTGCTGCTTTCTGACTAATAATTTTACTTTGGAGCCTTTTAAAGTCCTTCAGGAGGCCTCTGATATGCTGCTGTATCAGGACAACCACTCAGTGCCTGCCCAGTGCTTCCTCTGCCCTAATTTTTAGGTAGCCATCACTGGAGTAGAAACACTTTCAGGCTGTGCTTTTGATCTGTTGCTCAATATAACATCCTAACTTTTTTCTTTATTGCATATGCTATTTATTTTGCTCTTACCTTTTTCAGGATGTCTCAGGTGTACCCAACTAACTGAGTCTCGTCATTGCTCTGAGTAGAGAGAACAACTTCACCCTAATGTAAACATGCTGTTGGCAGTGTTTCAGTTACTTTGGCTGTCTAAAATGATCCTAGATATTTATGCTCATGAATCTGAGACATCCTCAGTGGGCCAGAAGATATGATACAGATATGAACCATGACTTTTGAGACCTGCTGCTAGAGGCTGTATAGACTACTCTAGAGCACCTGAAAGGGCATTATAGATGGTTATGTGTGGCAACCTGAATTAAGTTCCTGACCCTGTTCAGCGCCATTCAAGGTAATAATACATATCTGGTCTTTCTTGTCACAGCCCATTCCATGTACATCTGCACTCGAACACAAGGGAAGATGATTAACAAAAGGTGTTTTGTTTTGGGTTTTCTTGGGGATTTTGGTGGCTTGGGTTTTCTTGTTTGTTTGTGGGGTTTTGTGTGTCTTTTATTTTTTTTCTTTCGGAGATACAGTCTTAGCATGAGATATTTTGGGGTATCCTTGTCTGAGTGTAAAACAAGAAAGATTGCTGAGTGATTTGGCAGAGACTGGAAAAGCTGAATAAAAATTTCAAGGGGGAAAAAAAGGTAATCAAAACAGCATGGCAAGTGAAGCATATTAAAAAATGTTTAGCTTTTGGAATAATTTTTATCATTTCCCTAGTGGCCATTTACACTGCCAAAACTACTACTCTCCACTACAGTATTACTTCCTACATATAAACAAACATTCTACAAAGCCAGAGCTACATTAACACTTTGGTTAGGGTAAACCCTACTCTGAATTTTTTGGATTATGGACATGTAAGTTACTGTACCTTTTCTAGGAACTGAATTGTTAAAAGACATTGTCTTTAGACACTTCTTTGTTACTGGCTTAGATGACAAGAGAAATGGAAATATCTTAGAAGGAAGATGTGTTGTGGGTTTTTTCTTTTTTAATTGTGGTTAGCTTGTGATATTTTGTAGCATGGAGCTTTTCCATTCTTTTAATAACCCCCTAAATTTTTATACACATTTCAGTCAAATAACTAGCATTAACACACCTTTAGGCTTATATTCAAATTTACTCTATGTTCTGAGTAGTCACTGCTCTCGAGGAAAGATTTTTCTTCATAATTCTTCAGGCCCTAATGTTTATTTAAGAGTTATTTATAACTCTTACACAGGGAGCATTAAAACTTAAGAAATGGGAGAAAGACTGTAGGATGGGTCAACATTTGTTTTGGTTTTTTTTGACCATGGGGCAAATTCTATGGTACCTAGCCTGCTAGAGTCAGATGGGATGAACATGAGCCAGCAGTGTGCCCAGGTGGCCAAGAAGGCCAATGGCATCCTGGCCTGTGTCAGGAACAGTGTGGCCAGCAGGTCCAGGGAAGTGATTCTTCCCCTGTACTCAGTACTGGTGAGGCCACACCTGGAGTACTGTGTCCAGTTCTGGGCCCCTCAGTTCAGGAAGGATATTGAGGTGCTGGAGCAGATCCAGAGAAGAGCAACAAGGCTGGTGAATGGACTCAAGCACAGGTCCTGTGAGGAGAGACTGAGGGAGCTGGGCTTGTTCAGCCTGTAGAAGAGGAGGCTCAGGGGAGACCTCCTCACTCTCTACAACTCCCTGAAAGGAGGTTGTAGCCAGGTGGGGGTTGGTCTCTTCTCCCAGGCAACCAGCAGTAGGACAAGAGGGCACGGTCTTAAGCTCTGCCAGGGCAGGTTTAGGTTGAATATTAGGAAAGAATTTTTACAGAGAGAGTGATCAGACATTGGAATGGGCTGCCCAGGGAAGTGGTGGATTCACCATCCCTGGAGGTTTTTAAGATGAGGCTGGATGTGGCACTGAGTGCCATGGTCCAGTAACGATGGTGATGTTGAATCAAGGGTTGGACTTGATGATCTTGGAAGTCTTTTCCAACCCAGTTGATTCTATGATTCTATGAACATGGGAACAATACTGGAGGTGAGTATATGAGAGGTAGTTAATGTATGGCATTAATCAGGATAATAACCTCTCAAAGACTCAGTACGGTGCCTGCTCCAGAGAGAACTTAATGTGAAACAGTGTACACAGAATCTCAGTCACGTGAAAAGTCTATCTATCTTAGAAATGCCTGTGACCAAATTAATCACCTGATTTGAAATCTATTTAGTGTCAATACATTTTGTGGGGTCAAGATGACAGAATGTATTTGAAGACTAGACTAAAAGCTTCCATGTTTGTTAGAGTCTGGAAATCTTGGATCACCTACTAGCTCTAAGGCATTTTTGGAAAACAACACATTTAGAAATTACTCTTTCTTCCCTTTGGATATCAGTGACATTCATTGACCCAGATCTACCGAAAAGTATCCAGAAATCCTCCATAAATAAGATTCCATGGGTTAAAATTACATTATTGATGTTTCCATAAGCTCAGCATTCTGGCAGCATGGCTATTTCTTACTGGTTGGATGCAAACAGCATAATTGGAAAAATCTCCCATAATAACTGGCTAGAGATAAAGCCGTAAAAAACCAAGCAGTACTCAACAAAATATTTGAAGAGTGACATCGTCACTTGTCAAGGAGTGCAAATATAGCACTAGCCAGATTTTTTTATTTGCAAAGAAACAGAACAGCAGTGGAAGATTAATTGTTGAAGTCATCATCCTTTAATCCAGAGCAGAAGCTGAAGAATAGTGTCCTTTTTGAAGTCAGCTGTTATTAGGGATTACTAGCTAGTACTAGATCCCTTACTAGGGATAACATAAAGTAAGGAAGTAAGCTAGATTCCTACACCCTGTCACAGAATCACAGAATATGTTGTGCAATGCACAGGACCGTCCTCAAGAGTCACACCATGTGCCTGAGAATATCATCCAAATGCTTCTTCAACTCTAGCAGGTTTGGTGCTTGACCACTTCCCTGGGGAGCCTGTTCCAGTGCCCAATCACTCTCTGGGTGAAGAACCTCTTTCTAATATCCAACCTAAACTTCTGTGACACTACTTCAGGCTGTTCCCTTGGGTCCTGTCACTGGTCACCTCAGAGAAGAGATCAGTGCCTGCCCCTCCTCTTTCCCTCATAAGGAAGTTGTAGGCTGCAATGAGGTTTTCCCTCAGTCTCCTTCAGGCTGAACACACCAAGTGACCTCACCTGCTCCTCGTATGGCTTCCCCTCAAGGCCCTTCACCATCATTGCCCTCCTTTGGACACTCTCTAGTAGCTTAATATCTTTCTTATATTGTAGTGCCCAAAACTGCACACAATATTCAAGGTGAGGCCACACCAGTGCAGGGCAGAGAGGGACAATTGCCTCCCTCACCCGGCTAGTGATGCTTTACCTGATGCCCCCCAGGACACAGTTGGCCCTCCTGGCTGCCAGGGCACTGCTGACTCATATTCAGTTTGTTCTGAGGTATTTAGGAGTTCAGTCCATTGTGGAAACACTTTAAAATAGGCAGTCTGCAGTGAGTGACCTTAGGATTTTATAGATGAGACAGAGCAGATGAACAGAATTTATCCCAAAGAAAGGCCTTATTTTTCTTCTGCACTGTAATAATTTTACCAGTGTTTTTCAACTTTTTTCACATAGGTTATCCTTTTCTGGACTTCCTCATTGTTCTCATCTGGACTGTCCCTAATTGATCCATAGTTTTATCACATTGCAGCACCTTAAACTGAACAAAATACTCCAGCTAAACTCCAGTCTGAACCATACGAAGAGGATTTTTTCTTTGTCTCCTTTGCAGTTGAGGTTCCTGTTCTCCATCTGAGTGGGATTGTTTTATTTTCTTCAACAACAGAGCATGGATGATCCTTTCAGTTTAGGGACACCAAAACTTCCATCTCCTTCCTGAAGAGCTACTGCTGAATCCAACATTTCTCAAGTATGTGCTTCAGCTTCTTACAGGACAGTCAGGACAACCAGAAAAGCGTCAGAAGTACTTAGGAGTTGCCAGAGACTGGGAAATGTGGATCATTCCTTTAATTACAGATAGATACATTTTACATTGAATCATATCCTGGGTTGACGAATCCTTTGCCAGAAAAGCAAGGGACATGCTCAAGGTCTCATGGAGATGAAATATGAGTTCTATGCAAATGATTAGTGACCCCCAAGACATTAAAGATGAATCAGACTATCACAGTATGAATTGAAGGGTGCTTAACTTCCATTGACATATTAGTCATACAACTTTCAGTACAAGGGATGATCATCACTCCTGGGGACTAAAAGGGACTAAAAGGACTCCTGGGGGCTGTGCTATACATTTAGCCTTGTGAAGAAGTCTTAAATACCCTAGAGTTATGCAAACAACACTGGGAACCTACTTCTTTGCAACATAAGTAAATAAAGCAAATATGCTAGGTAAGGCATTCTTTGGATGTGACAGTCAAAGGCCAGACAATGCCAGAAACAGCAGTATTCAGTAAAACTTGAACAACTGAACAGAAACGAAGGTGCGGAATTCAGTTTGTGATTACAACATCTACATGTAGGCAATCTGGGAAGTTTTTAGGCAATACATTTTGAGGTGTCTTAGGCAATCTTTCCTGTCCTCTGGATGCTGCTGAGGGAGCAGTCTTCCACAGGACTTGTGACACATCTACCTGTCCCCGTTGGATGTCGTGTGTACTGGTCATTCAAAAGTCACTTGATGCTGATTTGTGAGCCATTGAATCAAACTCTACATGGGTCTAGACTTGTTGGAACTTGCTGTATAGCCAGGTGATAGAAAAAGACTTCACATTGACCAGGAAGGCAGTCTAAAAGAAAGTGAGATCTGATTGTTTGGGTTTTTTTTTTAACATACAACAAAAAGAATCAGATTTGTATATTTTAATATAGAATCTTAATGTTATGTAATAATATATTATTTAAAGTATGGAAGAAATATAAATTTGAATAAATTTATATAAGGAATAATATTTACATTTGATTATAGGGGTCAGTTGAATGGAAATAAGACAGAAAACTTTCTACTTACATTTAATAACTGTAAAAGGAAAATTAAGCATAGAAGTGAGTTCCACCTTAAGAAACAGAACAGAATGGAGAAAGATAGTACTGACCAACAGTAACTGCAGTATGCTGCAGAATTTGGAGAGGGATGGTGAAAATAAGACTGAAGAGATGTCCAGTTCTGTATCCAAGTTTATTTTAGTGTTTTGAATTGGTCATGACATTTTAAATAAATAATCTTCTGAATCCTTAAGTATGAACAGGTCAATTTTGTAAGCCCACACTGACTTTAGATTTATGACCAGATACAGCATATAACAAATGTAGAGTAAATTGAAATAGATAATTGTAAGGAAAACAACAGCTGGTTATCAGAAATAATAAAGATAAAAACTTCGATATACGTCAAGAGATGATGAAACAAAAAGAACTATTACATCCAAGTGACAGATCATAGAAGAAATGTATGACTGGCAAAAAAAGAGTTTGAGCATCTCAGCCAAGTTTAGAGAAGTCAGAGGTGTATCTGTGAACATACATCACAAAGGCAAGTAATCAGAAAACACTTCCCAGTTAGAAGTCTGGGAGAGGGAAAAGCTTTTTATTTTTTTTTTTCCTTTCAGTCAACAGACTTGTAATCTCAGAATATAAAATAAGGGAAACTGAAGGAGGAAATAGAAGAACATTCACTTGATGTGCTTACTATCTGTTGTTGTCTGATAGACAGAGTGGCTAGGCAGCAGGGAGAGACCCCTCCTTGCTTTGTCCTGAATGCTATTCTCTGGGTCAGATGTAGTTCCCGGAAGCAGGAGATTTCTCTTGGACTACTGAGGCATGCACATCTGGAATAGAAGATGGGACAGTTAGTATGAGAGCACGAGGGAGCCAGCATGCAGAAGCCTGCACTGTTTGGATGCTGGACGTTTTCTGAGAGGCTTAGGGAACAAACACACATATCTGAGAGGTGATGGGAAGAAGACCTTCCCAGTGGACCCCAGGCAGGTTGCCCAGTGTTTGTTGCAACCCGGGGTATCAGTAGAAAGCTGTTGGTCCAGGGGAAGACTGGTGAAAAGGGTCTGCATGCCAAAGGGTAGCTTTGTTTTATAACCTTTTATTTTAATCTGTTTCATCTGTTGGATTTGACTCATTCTAATGTCAAAAATTACTGCTTTTTGGTCTGTGTTTTCAGAAATATTGGCTGCAGAGATCTAAACCTTTGCTATTTTTGGCACCCTCCCTGTTAATGCAGACAGATGCATCTCAAAGTAGTGGCTGGCTTGTAGCCTTTCAGAGTCAGCAAGGCCTGGATACGTCCCATCAAGTATTCAGCGTAAAGCTGAAGTAATTAAGGGAAGGAATAACCTTTCCTAACTGCAATGCACTAAAAAAGTGTACGTTTTAGTGGAAACATTTTCCCTAGGAATGCCTTCCCAGGCACATCAGTAGTTGGCTGGAGGGCCAGTGCAAAGCAGACCTGTTGCTCCTGCTGATCACCTCAGCATCTCGTGCCATAGTTCAATTTCCGGCATCTGAGCAGGTCAATCTATGTCCAAGAGGGCAGAAATTAAAATGCCTTTCTTAAACTGCAGAAGTTTCTGATAAAGAAGGAGGTTGATGACAAGATTTTTCTTATTGTGAATTGTATTATATTGGTGCAGTGAGTTAAACTCACTGTTAGGAATACTAGATCCAGAACGCTGGCTGTCATCCAGCGTTCTGTACTTCTGCAATACAGATCAGATATCTCTAATAAAGGTCACTTCTATGAATGCCAGCAAACAGTGCAATATTCTCTTTTACAGCAGACAGAAGTCTATTTACAAGAGAGGAGAAACATTTCAGATATTAACTGATTGTAATGTCTCCTATTCCTTCATTTGAAAGATATTGCTAAGGAGCAGGAGAAAAGAGCTGAAGTATGGAGCTCTGTGTGTGAGGACAGGACTCCTGGGCTCCTCTCATCCCTTTTGGGAAGCTGAGTTTCCTATATAAATACTTCTTAAAGGAAAGAAAGATGAAGTGGTATCAGAGAACACCATAAATGAGTCTCTTGGAAAAATGCTTGCTTTAACAAATAGCAACTATGACAATGCTGGCAGGAGAACTTACTAGCTAATGTTAAGAGCTACATCGTGGCCACAGTGCAATAGTAGACTGCAGTTTGTCTTATTTTTTGGAAGAGAGGTTGGTCTTTTAAGAAAAAGACTTATATCCCTGCCTACTTATACTTATTTCCATATACAGCATTTGTAAGTATGTGTCTACATAGACATGTATATATTTATCATAGACAGATGTGTATTTAGAATATATATTGGATTTCTATTAAAAGGTTTCTTCCATTAGTCACTATTGCTCTGTTGTTTTCAGAACTGAAGAATAAAATTGAAATGGACTTCTGCCAAATATTAATTAATATACTATCAGTTTAGTCAAAAAAGTGTTTCTTTCATGAAAAAAATACAGATTTTGCAGAATTGTGACTTCATCAAAGCAGGTTAGGTTAGTGTCTGGTGAGTGAGAAGAAAAGAGTTTTACATCATCCACAGAAATCAAAACTAGCTCAGAGCCTAAGAAAGCACTGCAGGGAATCCCAGCAGGCATCCATGAACATGATTAACAATAGCACTTTAAAGGTGTACATTTTCAAATTATGTGTGAGGCTTTAACTCCTGAAAAATGTGATGAAAATCATGTGGCTAAAGGTCATGCAATGCTGTGAAAATTCAGAAGATTAAGATCATTTGATTAGGTGACATGAGAACCGTAAGATCAAAGCATCTGTAATTCCAAGTTTCAGGATAATGGAAATTTGTAAGGCTCTTTATGTCAAGAGATTGTAAACAGCTAGAGGAGTGCAGAGAGTGAGTTCACAGAACACTGCAATGCGTGGGTAGATGCATCTGCAGGTGTGTGAATGTAAGTGAAGTAAGACAATGGGAATAGATTTTGTCCTTTTTCCCACACAGACCTCTTTTGCACGTGCATTATGTTCCCATATGTTGTAGTATGGTACTCAAATACACAGTGTTTGTCTACAAGGTGTAATAATGGATTCTATTACAATTAAGGGTTTTGATGGGTGCGTATCACAATTATATAGGCCTATTATAAATACTCCATCAAATACCTGCTGTCATAGTTTCACCCCATCCAGCAGCCAAGCCCTGCGCAGCCGCTCGCTCACTCCCCCACCAGCGGGACTGGGGAGAGAACTGGAAGGGTAAAAGCCAGAAAACTTGTGGGTTGAGATAAAGACAGTTTAACAGAGAAAGCAAAAGCCATGCAAAGCAAGACAAGGAATTAATTCACCGTTTGTGAGAGGGAAAGTAGGTGTTCAGCCATCTGCAGGAGAGCATGGCCCCATCACCTGTAATGGTGACTTGGGAAGACAAACACCATCACTCCAAATGTCCCTCCCTTCCTCCTTCTCCCACCCACTTTATACACAGAGTATGATGTCATATGGTATGGAATATCCCTTTGGTCACTTCGAGTCACCTATCCTGGCTGTGTCACCTGTCCTGGCTGTGTCTCCTCCCAACCCTCCATGCACTACCAATTCCTTGCCAGCGTGGCAGTACAAAGAGCAGAAGAGGCCTTGGCTCTGTGTAAGTCCTGCTCAGCAATAACAAAAACATCTCTATATTATCAACCCTGTGTTCAGCGCAAATCCAAAATATAGCTCCATACTAGCCACTGTGAAGACAATGAAATCTAGCCCAGCTAAAACCAGCAGACTTATGTATAAAAATTAGAATCCTAAAATACTACCAATATTGCGGATAAAAATAATTACTGATGTTAACAAAAGAATAAAGAAGGTGATAAGAAAGTAAAGGTTTTAGGTAATATTCACCTCAACTTTAGCTGTCTGAATTGAGGTTTCAGTCTAAGGTAGTTGTTTCAGCTGCTAAGGCAAAGCCCATATGTCTATATCCACTTAGATGCCCATCTTACTCATCCCATTTTTCCTCTACATAGTTCACCTTCTGAAGGCAACTCCCTCCACTCTATCATCCCTTTTTTTTTTTCTTTTCTTTTTTCTCCAGGATTTTCTTTTGTGTCTGTTCACGGATCTTTTCTTTACTTTTTTTGTTTTTAAATTTCTGGAGGACTCTTCTCCCTTCTGTGCTGTTTTTACTTCTCTTTAGCAGTCTTGCTTTTTTTTTGCCAGAAGGAAGAGGAATTAGTGACAAATGGGTGAATCCCAGAAGTTTGGTTCCTTATCTGATGTCTCTTACATTATGAACTTTTGTATTTCCAAAATTGGCCTGCAAAGTTCATGAGAACAGAAAACTCATGAGAAAAGACTGTCTTGCATGATTTTGAGTGTTTTCCCCTTTTCATTTGGCAAAGGATAGAATTTGAATAGAGGACTTTGGCACTCTTACTTATAAACATTGCCAGAAACTGGAAGCACAAAGGCATACAAAACTGAAGTAAAATGAAAATAAATTAGCCAAGGGTTTTGAAGCTAAAAATAATTTGGTTTTCAGAGTTCAAGTTTTAAGAAAATGTTCAGGGTCAGGAGCTGGAAAATATCTAATTTGATATGGCTTTAATTTACCCATTGATACAGGTTTTTTTTAAGTTTTACAATCTGGACCTTGTATTCAACAAGAAAGAAGAGTGGTATTTATCCTGTCAAATTTCTGCCTGACTGGGTATCAGCAAGCTCTGTTTTATGTGCTGGATGCAGTTCTTACACCATGGAAGTGATGATCTCTGTCATAAAAAGAATGCACTGGAAGTAGCCCAACAAAAGATATTTATTGTCCAGAAAATACAAGTGGGGAGTGTGACTTGCCCAGTTGCAGGGAGTGCTGATAGCAGATGCAGGTGCAGGATTCTGTTTAGAAACAGCTCACACAGAAATAATTTTTGGCCTTTAAGAACAAAGCTTTTTAACGCTATTTGTTCTAACAACAACCTGAACTCCAGAAACTGGAGGCTAATTGTAAACCACATGTGGTCAAGAGTTTCAAAGCAGACCGAGGATTACAGCTGTGTGATGAGGTTCATGGTGGTTGTAAGTGCCAACACCACTAATAGAAGTTGCCTTCAGCCACCTCTTAAAAAGCAGAATGCCTTAGATTTTATGAGAAACTAAAAGGTGGTTTTATCATCTGATGGAATCAGATCTCTAATTTAGTTTCCCTCCATTTTTTTTGAGTGTAAAATAGTGACTATATGTAAATCTAAATATATTTTGTATAGGATTGAATGGCACCTAATTTTTGTTATTATAAAGGATGTCTATTGAAAATACTAAATTTTTTTGTTGAAGTCATAATTAATTTTTTCTAACATGGGATGAAATAAAATGAAAATGGACATCTCAATACAGCTCTGCTATTTTTGAACACCATAGAGGAGTGAAATAGTACACTCTGCTTACACTTGAGCATATATCTTTGGACTGACTACCAGATAATTTCTTATATTTGTCTGAGGCATTAATTTGAATTTCTAGGTGAACTCAGAAAAGAATTTTAAACAATCCTAAAATACAAGAATTCCAAAATCCATCTTATAATAAATTTATTGGTAAATGTATAATGTGTCAGAGCAGAAACAAATATGAATGATGGAGCACAGGGCAATCTTTCAAAAATGAAGTCATAAAAACTTAATGTGTCTGGAAGAAAATGAAGCCCAAATGTTTCACATTACATTTAGGAAACGAGTGTGTTTTAATATGACTTACAATTTTTAACTGTACAGCTTGTTGTAATGGACAATATAATGGCTGGATGAAAAGAAAAATATTTTAAACCAAACTGAAAGTAAAATTACATTAGCTGCTGCAAATAAAACTAGTTACTGGTTGTAAGATACTCCATGCATGGATACCCATACAAATGCCTAGTATTATTGTGAAAAATGTTGAATGGAAATGCAAGGAATCTGGCAGTTGAAAGAACCACAGCAGATAAAACAAAGAAAAGATGTAAATAAAGTGGATCTTACTCCAGCCTAAAGCAGTAGAATTTAATATAACAATAGTTTAAGATCTTGGCATGACACTTAGGCTGTTGCTTCCATGAATCTAAAAACTGTGGGACAAAGAACACAAGCTCTGGAGTCATATTATGTTTTCAAGGGTGATGAACACAAATTTATCCTTGAGATTCCAAGTTGAATGCCTTAATATAACTGTGCAGCTTATGTCATTTTGCACCTATATGCAAATATCAGATGTTTTAGTACACTTTAAAAATCCCATTTTCTCCAGAGAATAATTGTGCATAAGATATCCATTGATTACTACTTTTATATGCCTTCATTGAAATATCTAGAATGATTCACTGCCCTTGATTAATTAGTGCCTTTAGTGAACCTTTCTGATGAACCAGGAGATCAAGGTTTGTGAAGGCAAAATGTGGGGCCAGTCTCAATCAGGGTCTGTTTGCATGGAACAGAGAATATGTTGGGAAGGGCATCTGTGGAGCAAACAGGCCGTTGAGAAGTGAAGATGAGGAGCAGGGATGATAAGGAGCAGATTAGCTTTTATATTCGGGATCTCCTTGACTTCACCAAGCTATATAGGGCAAAATTAGAGACATGCCTATTGGGAGCTTCTGCATCAGCTTCAGAGGAGAAAGTTATACTGAGGACATCTTAGAAGTCTGATTGGTAGGAAACAGAGGAAGAGGCCTTTTCCAAACAACTGGTGGAAACTTTATACCTGCAGGCACCTATTATTATGGGTGGCCTCAGCAGTCCAGACAACTGCTATGTGGATAATGGGACTTCATGCAGACAACCCAAGGCTGGACTGTGGGGGCAACACATTTCCAATGCAAATGTTGGAGAGGCTGCACAGGGGTGTTAGTCTGGAGGACTTACTGCCCACAGACTGAGGAGGAGTGATGAAAAATGCAGTCACTGGTGTCATCTTAAGCTGCAGAAAGCATAAGGCAAGGGAGTTCAGGATTTGGAGGAAGGCTGGAAACAAAACTCTAGGGTTAGGGATCTAGACTTTCAGAGAACAGACTTGGTTATTCAAGAAATTGCTGAGCGGAGCCCTCTGTGATGCAGCCATGCAGTAGAGTGCCCAACACAGCTGGGTGACTCCTTCAAAGTGAACTCATTTGAGGGATCAGGAACAAGCCATCCTTTTGTGTGGCAAAACTAGAAGTTTCAGCAAAAGGCCAGCTTGACTGAAAGGGTGAATTTTGATGAACTAAAATACAAGTGGTGAACACGTTTGAGACAGAAACAAGGACAACAAAGGATGAATATAAAAGGATCATTAAGGTACTTAGGAACAAAATCAGGAAAGTAAAAGCCCAGATAAAGCTAAAAATAGCTTGATTAAATTGAATAAGAAGGACAAGTTGTAAAGGAAAGATTTGGGGCTGGTGGTGTATAAGAGAAAACATAGTGTGGGTTATATGGAAAAGGCTGAAGTACTCAGGGCCTTTTTTACCTTTCTCATTGCAGGCAAAACCTTCTCCCTGATCCCCACAAATACTGGAACAGTTTGGGAAGGAGCCAGAACAGTGTGAACAGGTTAGAGCCCACTTCATATGGACATGTTCATATTCCTGGGAGTAACCTAAAGGTGCTGAAAAAGTTGGCTGCTGTAGTTGCCTTCCTGGCTGCTGTGATTGCAAGACTCCTGTGTGTTGTCTGTGAAAAACTGTGATGAATGGAAAAAGTGAACAGTACAGTCATGTTCAAGAATGGCAAAAAAGAGGATCTGAAACACTGTCAGCTGCTGGCCCACCTCAGTCTCTGTGAAGATCATGGTGCATGATCTTCTCCTGGAACCCTTTTTTAAACTCAAACAGGACAAAGAGGTAATCAGAAACAGACATCCTGATTGCTTTCTGTAGTGAAATGACTGGTTATAAGAATGAGGAGAGAGAAATGAATATGCCTTTAGCAAGGTTTCTGATCCCAGATCTATAATCTGGAAGCTGAGAATGTATGGGCTGGATGATCAGACCATTGGGTGAGTTGAAATGACTGTGTTCAAAGTATTCCAGAGTTGATAATGGAGCTGATGTTCCTCAGTGTTTTTATCAGTGACCTGTATAATAAAGCAGAAAGCATGGCTCAGCAAATTTGCAGGCATCACTAAGACAGGGAGGAGCTGTTGATACAACCAAGGACACAATTTCTATCCAGAGTAGCCTTAAGCAACTTGAGAATTGTGTCAGCATGAATTTCAACAAGAAGAATAACTATCTGCACCTAGAAAACTGGGAACAGGTTAGGTGAGAAGCAGCCTTATTGCAGGAGACCTTGAGAATACAGTGGAGGGCAAATAGAGTTACTGGCTTGAGTAGGTTGAAAAGGTTTTTGGAGGCTGACTTGTTGATCCTTCTGACATTAGATGAGGTTACTCAGAGCCTTGTCCTGTTGTGTTTGAATATCTCCACACTATAACTTGATACAGTGCTTATCTACCCTCACGTTGAGAATTTTCCCTTATGCTGAGTTGGAATTTGCTGTGTTCCAGCATGTGATTTTTACCTATTGTCCTTTCTGTCCCTCAGAGAAGAGTAGCTCTGTTCACTCTATACTCTCTCAGTGTATTGCTGTAGATAGCAATAATATATCCCACTGCCTTCTTTCTCTCTACTGACCAAACTCAACTCCCTCAGTTTCTTTTTGAGTATCTTGTGCTTCAGCCTCCTGACTACCTTGGTGGCTCTCATGCTGGAGTGATCCCAGAGGCCAATATCTTTCTTCTATGGAGTGAGCCCAAAGTGGGATACAGAACATGTGGTCTCGCAAAGCTGGAAAGAGGGAATAGTCACTTCCTTTGACTGTTGGCTAAACTCTAAATACAGCCCAAAAGCTGGCTGTCTTCCTTTGCTGCATGTGCACACTACTGACTCATTGTCAGTTTCTTTTCCACAGGGACACCAGAGGCTTTTCTGAAAAGCTGCTTGAATAGGAGCCAAGAGTGTACTGCTATTATGAGCAAGGAGAAGTGGATAATGGGCTACTGCACACATTGGGAAGGTGTGGCCAAAAGATTGGAGGAATTTATTATAACTCTCCACATGGCTCTGGTAAGACTGCATCTGGAATGCTGCAACCTGTTTTAAGTCCCCTTTTTCCAGTGGTTGTTGGGAATGGTAAGAGTCTAAAGGAGGCCTTTCTCAATGGTCAGGGATTTTGAACAGATGGCTTTGTAGAGGGGTTGCAACAGCTGGGCTCATTCAGCACGGAAAAGGGGAAGCTAAGGGATAGTCTGGCAGCAGCCTACAAATTTTTGAGTGGTAGTTGCAAAGGCTATGGAGCTTAAGTCTTTGCAGTAGTGGCAGATGACATGAGACAACAGCAGAGTTTCAGTTTGAGGCATTGGACATTGGGAAAAACTTTCAGTGGACAGTAGAGAAGCAGAGGAATAGTTCACCCAGAGAGCTTGGGTAAACTTGGGGTTTTCAAGCCTTGGCTAAAAAAAGCTATGGCAGACCTGATGTAGAACTGGCAATTGTTCCTCTCTGAGTGGGATTTTGAGATCTGCGGGGATTAATTTCAGAAACATTTCTGTTTCTATAATCCAATGCTGTTAGGCAAGAAGCCCTCAGATGAATAAACTTTGCTGCTAACCAATCACCAATACTTTTCAATACTCAAGGTGGCACAGCTGGAAAGAACAACCTTTTCCACTGATAAGCACCGAGAAGAATGGAATCCTTTTTTTCTTTTTAATTTGAACTTGTCTTTAATCATTCACATGGTGATTTTGACCTTTCTGTTTAATGTCTGTAGTTCTCCTTAGCTAGAAACAAAACCACTTACATTAGGGTAGCTAAAAATAATACAGGATTAATGACTATTCTGCTTAAAGAAGGCTGAAAGTCTACTGTTACTATTTCTTCACTTATCTGTCATCACATTTCACAGAGGTTAGTGTTCTAAAATGAAAGATGGTGAGGAGGGCATATTTGCTTGGCAGTTATAGTTAATAACGAGAAACTGATAGTAAGGACTATTGGTGTAGTGGCAACTACTATAAGGACTGAGATTCTTGGTGTTTTGCTCTCTTCTAGTGGATGCTGAAGCAGTGGCAGGAAAACAAATTTCCCAATGAACTTCACTGGTAATTTAGACATGTGCAAAAACTGGCTGTGAAAGAATCCAAGCATTTTAAACAATACACTAAAATTTGTTAATTTATTCTTCATACAGTTGCTAGTACAGATGAAAGTATCATTAGAGAAAGAAGCTTATATGTTAGTTTATATTAGCTTAGTAATGTTGTCATAATACTTGTATTCACCTATGTTCAGTAGATTCATACTTGTTCACCTCAAATGTGATCAAGGGCATACTTCTTTGTGTGTCACATTTATATATGAATGCATTATCCTGGCATTAGTTAATTTGCAAGAAATGTATAAGTTGGAAAAAGAGGACTCTTTTTTTATATTCTGACAATCAGTACAAGTAGGGCAGAAGAGTTCATGCCTGGTATTCCTTATTTTGAATGAGCAGGAAGCATGACATGAACTGCATTGTCTATATGTGTTATCCAATAATGCAGATGATGGAGGGGAAGCTGGTGTCGTTGGCAGTGTTAAACAGCTTGCTCTCTGCAGTGAAAAATGGGCATTGAACTCATGAATTTTGTTATTCCCACAGAGGCAAAAAATAAGGCCTGCAGAGAACTCTGACATAATAGCAGAATTTTAATTATTCTCATTATGAAAGTTTTATTAAATGGGTACTGATGCCTTTGAATTTTTAAGATTTTTAGCTTTTTGTAGATTTTAGTGTAGCTGGAGTTTTCCTTCACTTCAGACCATTACTTTCTCACAGTTTGTGTGTCACATTCCTGAAGCTTCGGTTCAACCATCTTTTAACTGTCTTTTCAAGGCAATAGATATTCAGCAAGAACATTCCGTTGGGACCTGCACCTGGACTGGAATAGCAAGAGTTATGGTAGACAAAACAAGATAGGAGGCTCAAGGTCCTTGGAGGAGCTCCAGTGGGGTAGTTCTGAGAGTGGTATCAGGGCATGAGGGGTCTCAGGATTGGATGTCCCCATTAGATATGATTATTAGTAAAAGACATAAAAGTGTAAGAATTCTGTATGTGGGGCGTGCATCTTTGTACTCCATGGCCAGGAGGCCTTCATTAAAAGAGCTGCTCTCTATCTTATCTAATATTGCCTGGAGAGTTTTTTTCTCTCTGTTCTTCAGATTGGGAAATTGCACCCTGAGAGTAGTTCTTCTGCTGGTGTATTTTGGAGAATTCCCCACAAACCGATTTCAATGAAGTTTTTGGCAGGATATGAACAGCTGTTCCAAGCTGATCAAGTGGTTGGAATTTTTTGAAATATTATGGTCTATGATGTTTACTGGAGTCAGACAACAAGAGTTAGTTCTCTTGTTCTAAACAGCGAGTTAATTTTTAAATGCTTAAATAGCATTCGGTTCTAGACCAAAAGTAATGTTACATTGCAATAAAACAAATATTCCTTTGCAAAGAGAAAGCTTAACTAAAAAGCTGGAGGACTATGCCATTTGGAATGCAGATATAAAGTTAAGCACTGATCTGTTTAGATTGGAGTAATTCAAGGAATGGGAAATTTCAAGATGTTTTGCAGTAGTCAATATTGTTGAAGAGGTGACCTGGCAAAGCACAAAGCCTGTGTGTCAATTGCCAGAAAACCATTACTTCTATACTATAAGTCATAAAAATTTCTTTTTGTACTCAAATCTGCAGGTCTTTACTTCAATACATCTCCAATAATAATACCAAATGTTAGGTTATGTATAACAGTGTATGAACTTCCAGTTCTACAAATACACATGAACTGCATATTGAAAAGTCCCAAATCAATGGAAATATTTTTGCATGTGAAATTAAGTATGCACATAAGTGGGAGATAAAGGCCTGAGCAGTGTGTTTGCTTTCTTTCGTCTGTATTTATGTTAGAGCCCTGCGATGGGAAAACCATTAGATGTTTTTAAGGAAATCTAGTTCAGAAAACAGTCCTGTTTCAAGGATTGAGATGAAGTCAAATACAGGCTCTTATAAGTCTCTTGGAAAAAATGTCCCTTACCTAGAGGTTAAGAAAGAAAGAAGCTGTTTGGAGGGAGTTCAAACTGGGAAGTGGGCCATAATGGTCCTTTTAAACCATAACTACCTGGATAGATGTCTACAACATCCAAGATATGCAGAAAATAATCCAGAAATATCTGATGACCTGACTTCTGCAGAACATCTAATAAAGATGAACGGTGCAGAGCATAGACTGTGACCTCTGTCTCAGTTAAGGAACTGTGACAAATACATTAGGGTTCTGATTGCAATTTTTAACCCAAGATCTGCAGAGCCTCCTTATTTGTGGTAAAACTCTTCGTCCCTTTATGGAATAAGCAGTACTAGTGCAGTTATCAAAGTTCTCTTTTGTTTTATTTTGCAAGTTAGGAAGGTACCAATGAGAAGTTGCTTTTTAGATAGACAGAGTATGTTCACTAGAGATTTTGAGAAATGTTTTCAATAAATTTGAAGAATGTTTTGAAGCAGGTGAGAAAAAGAAACAACTGTATTTCTGCAACAGAACTTCATCCTTCTTATTCCTACATATCTGGATATACCATGTTCCTGCTGTATCATTAAGCCCCATGTCCTAGCTTTCTGCTAGCTCTCCCTGCTTTAGACTTTCCTCTTCCATTGTTGTGTGTACAGCTTGACTTAAGCCCTTTGGAAATTTTTTGCACCATACTTAATTGTCTCTTGTCAAATAACTCACAAAAGACCAGCTCAATTTTTAATTCCCAGATGGGAAAAACCCATATAGAGTCATAAAACAGTTTGGATTGGAAGTGACCTTTAAAGGTCATCTAGTCTAACCTCCCTGCAGTAAGCAGGGACATCTTCAACCAGATCAAGTTGCTCAGGGCTCCATCCAACCTGACCTTGAATGTCTCCAGGGATGGGGCATCTACCACCTCTCTGGGCAACCTGTTCTATTGTTTCACCACATTCATCATAAAAAGTTTCTTCCTTGTATCTAGCCTAAATAGACCCTCTTTTAGTTTGAAACCTTTACCCCTTGTCCTATGGCAGCATGCCCTGCTAAAAATCTGTCCCCGTTTTTCTTATAAGCCCCCTTAAAGTACTCAAAGGCCAGAGTAAGTTGTCTCTAGAGTCTTCTCTTCTCCAGGATGAGCAATCCCAGCTGTTTCAGCCTTTCCTCACTGGAAAGGTTGTTTTTGTGGTCCTCCTCTGCATCTCCTTCAATAAGTCCATGTCTTTCCTGTGGTGAGGACCCCAGTCTGGGACACAGCTCTTCATGTGGGATCTCATGGGGGCCAAGTAGATGGGGATAATCACCTCTCTTGACCTGTTGTCCACTCTTCTTTTGATGCAGCACAGGATATGGTTGGCTTTCTGGGCTTCAGGTATGCATGGCTGGGTCATTCACCAGAATCCCCACTTTCTCAGCAGAGCTGTTCTCAATCTGTACATCCCTCAGCCTGTATTGATACCAGTGTTTGCTCCAACTCAAGAGCACTTGGTTCTGTTGAACTTGTGAAGTTAACGTGAGCCCAATTCTTGAGCTTGTCCAGGTCCCTCTGAATGGCATCCTGTTACTCAGATGTATCAACCATACCATTCAGCTTGAGAAAGACTGCGCCTTCTGATTGTGAATTCCCATCATTCCAAAGGAAACAGAAGATGTTAGGCAAATCCACTAAGACAGGCTTTTATTCTATTGCTGGTTAAGTCTTGTTAACCTGTTAACCTTGTTATGTTGAGGTCTAGTAAGAAAATCAGTGGCAGTACATGTGGTACTAATCACATTATTTTCTCCTCTAAATTACAATGCTACTAAACTTTCTAATAAGAAAGCCTGCCATTTTTGTGAACAAAAAGCTATTACATGGTTTTTACATTTCTTTCTGTTGCTATATTATTCTGGATGCCTAAACCCACTGCTCATTTAATTGGCTTAACTAACACACACTAGTGCTTCTGGCACACTCTACTAAGCTTGAAGTGTGGTGGAATAGAATGCAAAAAACACCTAAAGGGTCAAAAATATGTAGGTGCAGTTTTTAGCTTTTTTGCTTACAAAATACCATCCTATTTTGTTTTGGGAAGAAAAAAAAAGGATTATGAACGAAGAAGTAGCTTTGCCAACACACCATTAGAAAGTACTGAGTTTTATCAAGGATACAAAAACAAGGAAAGGAATCTTGGCATTCCAGGTCACCCGTATTTATAGGTATTTTTTTAAAAATACCTATAATTATTATATATTTTTTTAAAAAAAATCTCAGTTCAAATGGGAATACAATTAGTAGATTATGACTTTTTTGTGTCATCTAACAGCCAAATCAAGGAAATAAGAGGAAGCTGAACTTCCTCTATGTTGATGGTAAACTAGAAGTAATAATCCCTTGTTGAATTTTTCTTAAGAAAAGTGAGGAATAGAAAACAGCTTCCATCCCAGTTCCTTGCCCATAGGATTTGTAACACCAGCACACAGAATAATCTTGGACCTGCAGTGATTGGTTGTGATGAACCAGCAGCAACCTCCAAAGACGCCATCCTAATAAATCTGACTGCTGGCAGCTGTCAGTGCTTCAGCACGATTTCAGGGTGAAGTCTCCTCCTTACAGACCCTTACAGGTTCCTAAAATTCTACTAGTAAAATGATTTAAAATTAGGAATTCCAATACTGCTGATTTCTTGGCAGACTGGGAAAAATCTGCACTATGCAAGCAGTTCATCACTAGTTTTTTGTGAAAGAATATTATTTCTTTGAGTTGACTTACTATAAAATAGCCCTGGTTTAGAATTTCTCATTCAATTTGCTATGGTTGCCTGACAAATAAGAGACTCTGCTGCAGAGAGTGAATCTCATATAATGGTAATGTGTACTTGTAACAAACAGATAATATAGAAATGCCAAAAACAATGTTTTAATTGTTTCTGCATGTCAAAACTTCCTACCAAAAATTCTCTGTCAGCTTTCCTGCCAGAAGCCCTTACCAGAGTTTCTTGCTAGAGTTTTCCAGCCAAAAGATCCTGCTATTGTTTACAGTTATCATATCTCTTCACACATCTGAATAGGGCTACATGCCAAGAAACCATGTACAACCTCCTTTGAACACTATAAAACTCGAGGAAAAATTTTGGAAAATCAGGGGGAGGAAAGGAAGAGAGAACCAGTTACCCTAGCCGAGAATCTCTCCCCACATTGCCCTCACCTGTTCTCTGCCACCACATGCTGCCTGCCTGCCATCTGAGACTGAAACTCTGCTGGCCTGGAGAAGAACTGACACCCACCGTGCCACATGCATGAGTTATACCTTATCCTTCTACCCTTACCGAGGGCTGAAAAGTGCTGCTGCTGAGGATCGGGACCCTCTCCGTCCTGGGCCATGGCTCAAACGTAAGCGGCAAAGCCGCACATCCTGGCTGCATTCCTGAGAACTAAGCTGCTAAGACAACCCCCCCAACCCGGCTAGGCACAAAGGTAGTTTTGTGGTAACTCTCCTATGCTTCTAAAACTAATCTTAGCTTTTTCAACTTTTCCTTGATTTTTCCTCTTTCTCTTTGCGTCTCCTAGCATCTGGTATCAACAGATAACTCTGTGTGAGTTTTAATTTTGCTGGGGGGAATATCCAAATCTGAAGTTCTTTCTGCAACATTTAAGCAGATTGTAACAGTACTTTATTTGGTGTCCTACTTCTGATCACCTTTATGTTGGCTTATTATGACCACACTGTGGCTCAAACATGCTTTCTGGTGTCTTTGTTCTCTAGGTCAGAGCTTCCCATATTTTCTCATTTGGGTCCTGCCATTGTGCAGATGGTCAGTATTAACAGCAGCAGTAGCTCTTGTTTCTGTTGTGGCCCATATGCACGTGAGGAAAGGCTTACACCTTGACTCTTGCTCCTTCATCCTTCTGTCACATATTATCTCCTCCCTAAACTCACTTGGCTAAATTTTCTACCACTTTTCTCTCTCCTGCTAGTGCATTTTGAAAGAAATTTGGAAAACTCTGCTGTGAGTGGCACAGAAAGGAAAAGAAGCTGTAGAATGTTGCTAAAAATGATAGTAGAGTCATGGTGGAAACTGAGAGCAATTTTAATTTTTGTTTTGGCTTTTTTATAGGATTTTTTTTGAGACTACAAACAGTTCTTATTCCAATGAAGATCACCTATGCAGTGTCTGGTGAAGATAAAACTTTGCAGATCCTGACCAAACTAAAATCAAGTTCTAAAAAATTTCCCATTTCAAAAATTATTTGACAGTCCAAAAAAAAAGGAAGTTGGGAAACATGTATTGCTTAACAAACTGTTGAAATAGAATGTTTCGTATTAGTGCATTTTGCCTTTGGCTTTGACAGACTGAAGTGTGACACCTCCAGCTTATTACAGAAACTAATACCAGCCCAGTGGGTAATTGGATAGAGAGACCACCTGGGAGTCTCCGGTGCTATAAATGGAGCCAAGAAACTGTGGCTGAACACTTGGAAATGTCTGACAATGGAAATCTGATGAGTGGAAAGATTTGACCCTATTGTCATTCACAAGCTAGCAGACCAGAGCAGAAGAAAGTTACTGCTTTTTAATAATTTGTTTGAACAATCAGGGAACAATAAGAAATTGTGAATTTTCTAGAAAAGTGAACTTTAACTCTGGAGACCTACACATCACAGAATACCGAATTATTTTACAAGATAAAAATAATAAATTGTGTGAGTTATTTTTACGAGTGAGTGGTAATTATTAAGGTGAATTTCACACAGTAATATCAATGAGTTCTTATCTGAAGTTGCTGACTTATGAAGGGTAGGACTGCCATTGGGGGACCTTGATATGCAGGCTGACAAGTATCTCAAGAAATTTAGCAAAGAAAAATGCAAAGTCCTACACCTGGGAGGGGATGACCCCAGACTGCTAGGGAGGAAGTTTGTAAAACGTCTGGTGGTCCTGGTAGACAAGAAGCTGAGCAGGAGTCCATAGGATGCCCTTGCAGTGACAAAGGCTCATCACATCCTGGACTGCAGTAGCAAGCAGTAGCTGATTGGTCCAGAAGAGTGATTAGTACACTCCACTCAGCCTTGAGTCCATATCTGCAGAACTGCATCCAGTTTTCAGCTCCCCAGTAAGAGATATATTACAGATGACATATGGAGTGCAGAGCCACCAAGATGGTTAGGGAGCTGGAGCATACAAGGAATGAAGAGAGGCCAAGGGGTCTGGTTCGTTTAACCTGGAGAAGTGCAGGCTGAAGAGGGATCTTATTGTTGTCCCTATTTGCTCAGTGAGTGGGTTAAGAGGAAGCCAGACTTTTCCTGGAGATGCATAGTGAAAGGACAAGAGGCAATGATCACAGTTTGCGACAAGGAAAATTCTGACATGAGGGCGGGTAAGAAGTACAACAGCTTCCCCAGAGATACTACGAAAACTACATCCTGAGGGATGTTCGAGACTGTACTAGACCTGATCCAGCTGATCCAGCTATGAAATTGACCTTGCTTTCTACTGGAAAGCTGAACTAGCTCATGTCCAGATGTTCCTTTCAGTCTAAATTATTCTATGATTGTAAAAAACTATAAATCTTGATTTACTGAATTCTTAATCATAAGAAATAAATGTGTTTCATCCTGCTCAATGTTTAGAACTGATACAGTACATGTCAAGCTGTTGTCAAAGCAGAATGTGTAGCTAGACAGTTTCTCCCCAGTTTTCCCAAATGAAAAAAGTATTTCTTGTAGGTCTTGACAAGGGCTGTGTTGAGGAATCTGCTTGGCTCCAGAATGGAATTTTTGATCAGAGAAAATTACAGTCCACAGTTACTAAGCAAGAATCAAGTGGTTGAAGCATCAGCCTGGCAAATTTACATTTAGGTTCTTTTTCTATATGATTCTGGAACTTGGAAAATGAACACTTTACTCACTGCAAAAGATATTTTTAGGTTATCTTTCCTTTTTTCTATTCTTATTACTGCGTGCTTATGAAGAAAAAATGTTGAAACATTCCATCATCTAAGGACCAGACAAGATCCATTGATATTCATCCGTGTTCAAAGTCCTGTCTCCTGCGGCAGGATATGGAAAGACTTTGTGATAATGCTATCAGTCCATGCAGAAACCCCTCCATTTTCCCCCCTCCATTGTAATCCTTGTTATGGGAAATGTTAAACCATTTTTCCCTCATATGTCATCCTTGTTACTGGAAATGCTAATCAATTGTGGAATCCCCTAGTTGGTATAACCCAGCCTCCTCATTAGCATGTTCTGCCCCCAAGACCCTGAAATAACGTTTCATGTGTTCAATGAAGGATTCCACTTTCTTCCCCCATATCTGGGATCGTGTAGTTTTTGGACCCTTGTACTGATGGTAACTGAGTATTTTCAAATGTAAAATTACTATGCCATTAATTCTACTTTCATGAACAATGAAAGATAAGACTCACCTAAAGTCTAAGTTATTTGCTTAATTGTCCCTGGATATTTGTAATTTTTTCAATTATATAACTCAAGTCATGTCATTGTTGTTTTGAGTAAAATAAATGAAAATAAATCTTTTTATGTTATGATAATTTCAAGATGCTGACTCATGAGAAGTCACCATGCTTTTCACTGTGACTGATCAAGTAGATTTATGTAATTATAGTGATTATGATATGCATTTATGGAAAGAAGGAGATAACTTTCCAAAACTTTTAGACAATAGCAAATATTAGTGGGCTTATTTGCCTCTCGGTTTCATTAGGTAGTATAGAGATGGTGTTGAACAAGGAAAGCACTATTCCGTTTCTTTCTCAGCCGCCTTCCATTTGTGGACCCCTAAACATTTTCTAAGATTTTTCTAGTTCAGTGCATAGGGTCTTTGCTCTTTTCCATCGGTTTCTTGGGATTTGGCTACTTAGATACCCACAAAGAGGTTGTATTTTGCTGTTGCTGTGCACTGTAGTTGGCTATATAGTCCTCATTGCCCCTTTACCTGAGCATGCCACAGTTACTAACAGGATTTACTACCTGAGTGAGGTGAGGAAGTATTATCCCTATTCTGTTGCTAGTAAAGGGAGACACGAGACAGGACATGGGATGATCCCAGTATGACTCTGGACAAGGGGACAAAGCCCCAGCTTTTTAATTAGAGGTCATGGCCTACTTCCCCCATTCCTCCTACCATCCATTGAACAGTAGTTGAAGTGGGTCAGACTAAACCTCTGTCTAGCTCTTCCCACCTCTGGATGATGAAAAAAGCATTTAAGAGCAAGGTGCCTTGTCAGTATTGTCTCTTTCTACCCCTGGAACTCAGAGAGGCCTGGGAGGCTGCTAGAGCAGGAGACTGATGGTGTGCTGCCCATCATGTTTGACAGACAGCTGACAACACAGCTGGGCATTTGTCTCAGCCATTCCTGAAACCCACTTATAACTGTGGCCCTCTAAATGTTCTTTAGTAGTAAGTTTCACTGTTCAGCAGAAATCTGCATTCATTTGTTTGATTTACACTGGCATTGGGTGCTAATTAGTTTTCCCATTAATAGATTTGTTTTGTCCCCTTCTCCAGGCCCTACATCATTGCCTAGGTATGATTCTTGGATACGTATTTGTATATGTTTCCTCTTAGAAAACCAATTACCAAAATGCCAGTTTTACTCTATGTATTTTTTAACTGCCCAGTTTATTTGGGCAAAAACTTGTCAGGGTAAAACTCATACTGATATTGAGCAACTTTTAAATATCTGAGCCCTTAATTTGGTAGGACCTGAAGTTGGTTGCAATTTATATGAACTTGTTGAGAGAAATGGATCTGATTCAGACCTCAATATGCCAATTTAAGTGAAAATGGATTTGACAGAAAGCCTGCAGAACTGACTTATGTATGAACAGCTGGATTAGTACATGACCCAATCTCCAGATGAAGACTGAGATGCAACCCCAAGATGTTTCAGGATGAGATACTTCTACTTGGAACTCTGATCAAAATTAAGAAGCTACTATGGAAGATTAAATAACTTCCAGGATATTTCTAAAGTATGATTCAATTTCTAATCACTTGCAAAAGCATTCTGCAGCAACAAGAATGAAAACAAAAACATCAGCATCACAAATTGGTTCATAGTCTGGACAATTCTGAAATTCTGGAAAAATAACAGAGAGGCTGGTTTTATATAAAAAGTGTGTATAAACGTGCATATAATCCTGTACTGCTATCTTAATTCATGGAGCTGAGAGCTACTCTGTGAATGAAAAGTGTGGATGGGGCATTTATAGAGAGTTAACAATCCTTTTTACTGGCATTTTTTCTGGTCCAGGACTCAGGGATACTTTATGGCCTGGCATGAGCTACGGCAGACCAGATTTATTTAACCTGGGAACTAGAAGGCTAGGCAGAATTTTAAGAGTAACAAAATATTTTTAAGACTAACAAGAAAAAATCCCACTATTATATTAAATTCATTATAGACAAGAACAACTTATTCTTTACTGCAGGAACATGAAAAATTTGCTTTAACGAGGGGGTATTTAACCAACTTTAAAATCAATCAGCGCAACAAATGAACCCCTGCTGCGGCATATTTTGGTTTACTCTAAAAAATTTTGGGAAGATTGCAATAAACATCCTAATTAATGAAAATTTAACAGAGCATGTGAAACTATTTAAATTTCAAAATTCAAAATTTACCAGAGACCAATCTCTGGCAAAAATTCTATTATTTCCCAATAGTCGACTCCAAGTGGCAGTCCCTGCTTTGTCATCCGAACTCCTAGTTTACTTTTCAAATATGGAAAGTTCAGCTGGTTCCCAGGTTGTTAAGAATCTGAGTCCCAACCCAAACTGTACTGCAGTGAGTAGTGGGCACTCTACTTGGGAATTCTGAAGTAGTTTTCAGACATCTATGTGGTCTGGTAAGCACGGCCCTGAAATCCCTCTTCAGGACCTCTCTTCTCAGCCCTGCCACTTGTGGGCCTCTAAGTGCAGCCTGAAGGCTGGGCAGCATGGACCCAATGGGATGGTGGGGATTTCAGCATGGGGAAGTGTCCATTCTTTTCTCACTGCACAAAATGTGTCCAGAGAGCAAGTGGGAAGGATAGTCACAGCTACTGCAGCTAAAGGTGCTGCTTGGCAGTCTGGCATGAAGGTGACCAGCCAGATGGGAACCTGGTCTCACTGGTTCCTTCTGCAGAGACACATCATAGGTAGAGTATACAACATCTATAGGTCAAATTATTGTAAGGTATTCTTGGGTCACAAATCAGCATCTTTAGTGCTATACAGTACCTTTCCTGTTCAGTTCATGCACTTTCTTATGAATCATGATCCTCCTTTACAATAAAAAACTAGATCTGACTTGAGAGGTGCCACAGTTAAACAGCTTTTCTCTAGTATAAAAATGTGTTCCTCTCCTTCTTTTCCATTGCCTTTGTTTGCCTTCTGACATACTGTGTTCTCTGTGTTTTAAGTGCCCTGACCAGAACTTTTACTTCAAAGTTCTGCAGATGGGTGTTTTTCACTCCAGGGTACCAGCTACATTCAGGACTATGGAACAGAAGTTTATCCGAATAATCTCAGCGGTTGACGCCAGTCACTGTTCCTGTACCAGCTGGCAGTGAAAAGAACACGGTGTCATCACAACTGACTGGGGAGAGAGGCAGGGGAAATGAGGGCTTCTCCTGTGCCACAGTGGATCACTCTATACTCATAGCCATGAGGAAATTCATAAGAAAATGTCTCCTTGCTGCACTCAAAGAGTGCCTCATCTCGAGGCATGTGTCCTCAAATCATAAGAGCAGTTCCTTGACACATATACTGAGGTCCTGTAATATAACGTGAACCAAAGAGCTGTAGAGCCTGAGTTGTTGCTTGCTTGCAGAGCAGCATGTATCTGCTGGGCTGGCTTCATGCCATGCTGCCACAAAATCAGAGCGTGAGTGCCATTTGCAAAACTGCTGTCAGGGTCTCATCAGAGCTTTACTGCTTGCTGATGAAGGTAGAAGATAAGGTGGCAAGTTACTGCTGAAAAATCTGAATATACAATCTAAATGACAGATTTATACTGCTGAATTGAAAGGAAAAGTTCTTGGGTGAGCCTTGCTGCAGTGTAGCCAACTACTATGACTGATGCACAAGGGTGAACAGGGGTGAGTCAAGTGTGAAAAGGCATCTAGGAGGAGGCAGGGAGGTCCAGGTGGGCTGGTGCCTTCCAGGGAGGGCTGAGTAATGCCCTGCTGCATGCCTTTGAGGCCAACTGTTGATAAAACCAGCACAACTGCTCCAGTCATAATGCTCAACACAGTAAAACTTTCATTACATTCTCAAGGTAGGAAAGCACACTTTTTCCATGAAGTTTCACATGATTATCCACACACACCCCCAGCAAAATAATGACAGGTGTTTCTGGTTTGCACGCTATTTGCACTTAAGCATTTCTGGCATGGATATGCCTGCAAAGAGAAGCTGGCAGGTTGCCATCACTTTGAGGTGCTGCAACCTCCAGCCCCTTGGCTCTGTTTTCTTGGCTGAAAAAAATTGCTTGGTGGCATCTCTTTGCAAAATTAGCTTCTGAAGTATCTTCTACTTCTGAGAGATCCCCAAATTGTGTCTGTGAAGACAAGACACCTATTTCTGCTTTAGAGATAATTTTCTAGGACCTCATATCAGGATTTTATGAAAGATATTTGAAGTAACTTGGGTTTAAAACCTGCTATTCAGGACGCACTGTATTTCCAAAGAAGATGAGTCAGCTCAATTTACTTTGGATTTCAACACTTTTAAACACTTTTATTTCCATGCTCTTCTTTCCTTCACTCTCTTTTATTTTTTTTTCCTTTTTCCCCTCTGGTGTCATATTAGCAAGTTTTATTTTTGGAAAGAGATTTAGTGTCTTAAACAGAACCGTTTTAGGTGCTCTGCAGAGTCTGAGGCACATCTGCAAGGGATTGGCACATACAGCACAAGAGGTGAAGACAGATGTTTCCTGATGCTGTTCTGGGGTATGTCACATAACAAGGGATCTCTAAGGCATCTACAGTGCCAGTAGGAACTGCTGAAATCCTATCTCTGGTGGCAGGGGTAGAAGACATGCAAACTGAGAGGCTTGACCAAGGAGCACGCGTGGGTTGGATGGCTGCTGTAGCTTCCTTTTTTTGGAGAAATATGGAACAAAGAAAAGGAATAAAGAAAGTAAAAATATATAAACAAATGTGGTTTTTCAAGCTTCATGCAGCAATGATGGACATTTCTCTGCTGGAGACCAACAGGATTTCCAGCTTACTCGTTTTGTGTTTTGTACTTGGCATGCAAATGAAAGATCAAGAGGGCACTGAGCAGTAAGGACTATCCATTACTGACACCCTGAAGACTACAATCCCAAATCACTTGCAAGAGCATTCAGTACCATATAAAATAGCAGAAACAAAAGCAAGAAGTCAAACACGTATATTTTTTTCCACCCAGACTAAAAATAGTTGAAAGAAACCCACTCTTGACCCAGAATGCAACACTCTGTTCAGGAAAGCAAAGAAGAAAGTAATGGTAATGGGAAAAACAACTTATAACTACTTTATACTTTGTAAAGGCTGTTGGTACAGGACGCTTCTTCAGAGGCTGAGAGGCTACATAAACAGTGCAGAAATAATTAAATCCACCAATTCTCTCATAGCAACTTCCAACCTGAATTGGAAGGATCTCTTCTTAATTGTATTTACTCACAGTCAGATGTTCTACAAAACACAGAAGCACTAAAAGAAAGGAACTTGCTCTCAGGAGTTGAGAGACAAAAAATACATGAATATGTGATGGACCAGAATGAAAAATCCGAAGGAAGAGGTCATTCCATTAGATTTCTTGTATTGAGTGGTGTTTTGTTATTGCTCAATTAATATTATTATCATGGCTGGGCTTCACGAACGAAGATTGGGGAAGGACTCTACCCACATTTGCTACAAGCACGCTACTGGCTAAAGAGGCCAATGCAAGATAGACAAGATCAGTTGCAAAAGGCACAGCAGAAAGACCCCTTGGATGGTATCAGCAAGACACGGTTCTTTCTGCGTTGTCTTTTCTCTTCGATGGTGATCCTGCGTGCATTCTCAAAGGCATCAGCAGCGTTATAGATGGTGTGTCTCCAGACCTCCCAATTGGAGGGCAGAGTAGACCAGCAATGGAGATCAATGTGGCCAAGGCTGAGATGTTGTTTCAGGGAGTCCTTGTATCTCCTCTTCGGGGCTCCTCTCTTGCGGCAGCTGGTGGCAAGTTCTTAGGATAAAGCATAAAGCAGGATCTTAGGGAGGCGGTGGTCCTTCATCCTTGAGACGTGCTCTGCCCAACGCAGCTGTGTTCTCAGCTAATATTATTATTGCTCAATTAATATATAAGTGGATAGATGTTCTTATTTTCAGCTGCAAGTTAATGACTTGTTCTCAAGGTAGAGTGAGCCATATAAGCTTTTGCACTGTAGTAGCTCTCTGCAGCATGGAACATCTAAAGGGTAAAAAAGAAATAATTAAATTATCTTCCAGTCTTCCTCTCCTTGTTCATTAAGCAACTTCCTTCTAAATCAAACATTTTAAAGCTCTTTCATATCCTCAGGGTTACAGGTAATTATCACCATCTGGAATGCACCGTCTTGGATTCAAATAATCATAAACTGTGCAGTAGAGCTTTCCCTTTGCAATGATATACAATGCAGGCCACTTATATCTCAGCTGCACCTCAAAAAACCAGTGGAATCAACTTCTTGCAAGTGCCCTGCTGGAGTTTGCTGATGGCACTTTGATTTCTCACCACCTCCTCACATGCAGTCTTCTGATGCAGCTCATTTTGCTGTCTTCCTTTTCTGCTCCAGTGTAGATGTCTCAGAATCTGATACAACATGAGGCCTGCCACAACCCTTTCGGGAGGAAAGAAGGGTCTATGTAACCTATGTAACCATTGTCATGGTTAATTATTCCTGTAATGTGGTTTTGCTCCTATTCAGATTTCATTTTGATAAAGGCTTCCCTGAAGAGAAATATTTATGACTTTTGCCCTAATCCATAATGTCCTTTCCTCAAGGCTTTAGAATAGCTAGAATCTAGCTATTTCTTTTTTTTTTTCTTCTGAAACTTGAAGTCAAACTAGTGAAAAATCTGTATGTACCATTTATGTCCTGTAACTATTTACAGTTGTCTTTTAATCAGAGCCTACGATTGGTCTTTAGGCTTTCTCTGAGCTTCTTTGTGTGCTTTGTGGGCTTTTGGGGAGGTTTTTCTTTGTTGTTTGTTGTTTGTTTTTTGTTTGTTTCTTTATGTTTTTTGTGTCTTTTTTGTTTGTTTTGGTTTTGGTGTTTTGGTTTTTGTTTTGTTTTGTTTTGTTTGAGTTTGTTTTTGTTTTATTTTTGGTCAGAGCTGGTGATTCCTGAGAGGGAACAGGGTGTTAACAGTCTGTAGCTGGGCTTGCAGAACACAGCTCCTTGTCTGAACACTGTGTGGCCTGTTAAGTCCAGGACATGTCAGAAAGACTACTACTGTTTGCATCAGCCCTGCACTTTCTAACTCCAGGGTTTCTGCTGCCTCAGTGAAGTGTTTCTGTCCACAAGCATACTGTGTTTGGCAGTACCACTTCCAATAAAATTAACATCAACCAGTTTTATCTCTGCTGGATCCCTCTTGTATCTATATCCGCTGTTACTCCTCTCCTTAAGGAGCAATATGAATGCTGGTTTGTTGGTCTTAAGGTGTTTATGAGTGTTTTTAATAAAGTTTTGGTTTATGACAAGATGCTACGGCAACCACGGCAACAAAAACTCGCTATTTGCTCTGTTAGTAGTTGCTGTGGTTTAATCCTGGCTGACAGCTCAGCACCAGGCAACCCCTGCAACTGGATGTGGGGCAGAATTGGAAGGACAAAAGTGAGAAAGCTTAAGGGTTGAGTTAAAGATGCTTTAATAAATAAGAAAAAACCCTCAAAACTCAAACCACATTTGCTTACCACCAGCTGACTGATGCCCAGTCAGCCAAGCAATGGCAGCCCTGGCAAACTTTTCATCCAGTTTTTATTGCTGAACACAATGCCATGTGGTATAGAATATCCCTTTGGTAAGCTGGGGTCATTTGTCCCAGCTGTGTCACCTCCCAGCTGCTTTCTGCTGAGGTGGTGTGATGGGCAGAAAGGCCTTGACATTGTGCAAGCCCTGCTCAGCAGTAACTAAAACATCCTTGTATTATTAACACTGTTTTCATCACAAATCCAGACCAGCTGCACAAAAGCTACTATGATGAAAATCAACTGTCTCAGAAAAATACATTGGAACTACAGTATGCTTCAAAGGTAAAAAGATAACCAAATGAAATGTGATAGTAATAAAAATCAGATTTTTTAGCTGATCTAATTTTGTTAGTTTATCTTCTCAGGTGCTTTAGTTGGTGTACCTTTGGTCAATACTATATTTATTACACATTCTCTCTGTAGATGCATATTTAATATAAAATATTATACAAATAGTATTTAACAAATGTTCAAGACTGAACAGAACAAGTCACAATTTCATAACTAGTGTGATCGTAGTTGTTTAAGTTCCTGACATGCAAAATAGGGCTCTCCATCAAAGGAGAGTTCACTGCCTAATTTGCTCACTTTATGCTCATTCAGTTCTGCACTTCAATATTCCACTGCAAACAAAAAAGTCCTTCAGTAAATGGAAACCTTTTGGTGAATGAATTGGGGACCACATCAAGGCTGAAACTTCAAATAAATAAATGTCATGACAGATTTAATTGGGTCCATGTGTTCAGTATCAACAGCTCCTAAGTAGAGTTTGTTACCAATGAAGAGGAACAGCCAGCAGGAAATAGTGGCATGCTGAATTAAACTTGAACACTCTAATCAAGCTAAGGCAGAGGTGTAAATTCTGCTTCTTTGATGCATCACTCACCAGTGTTGTTAGCTAACAACAATTTGTTTGCTCTGTTTTGTTGAGGCAACTGATTGGGTTGGATGACATTTATTTTCTGTGGTATTGGTAAAAAGGACAAGTAAAGATTTTCTAAAGTAATTTCAAGGAAAGGAATGACTCAACAAGCAAATTTGCAATGCCACTGAGGGGAAGAAACCTTATTTGATTATACGGTGTCTTGATTAGTGCTGCTGATTATACGGTTTCTTTTATTGTATCCAAAGGAAAAATACTGAGAATGCTAAGAATAGTATTTCATAGGAAAAAATGTTTCTATTGTTGGGAAAAATTAATGTAATGCCTGTGATGTTAAACTTAACCTGTGCCTTACCAAGGGACCCATGATTTCTTGGAGACATTAAAATTCATTCTTTTCTCATTACATTCACTGGGTGATGGGGATATATGAATGGTTGCAGGAAGGTGGCAAAGATGCCTCCAGCCAAACACAAATTAGTTGTTCCTCTGTGGCTATTAATTTCTAAGATACAGTTGCTAACTATGTAACTAAACAATTTTTTTCTGCCTTATCAAAGGACAAGACTGCAGTGTAACTTGTTTAGAGAATTTTTTTCTTTTGTGTAAATCTTCAGTTGTTAATTAAAACAGTAGACTGATCAAAGCATCCTACCCTTAAAATATTTTGCAAACTCTTTAATGCTCATTTTTACAACCTGATAAATCTCCCAGGAGCATAAAAAATCTACTTTTTATGTGGATCTATGATGTCTAATAATATGTGCTATGTTAGAGTATCATACGATATTTATAGGCATAATTTTTAATCACTGACACTAAAGCAAAATTTTTAAGACTAGATGATAACCACTAGATGGTATTCCACCTAGTAGCCCTTGGTTGGTTTCAGACTGTTGGGTGCTCCCATCCTATTCCCACCTTTCTTTTGGAGAGGATGGGAGCTATTTGAAGAGCAGACCTCCTTGGAGAACTGAGTAGCCCTTGTGTACCTGTGGGTATTCATGTCTGTGCAGAGACGGGAGGCTTGCCTCAGTCCCTATATACATGCACGCATCAAGGCCAATGTCCCAAGTGCAAAAGCAGAGCTAGAAGTCTTTCTCAGGCTGTCAAATTCTTTTGGAGATCTGTCACACTTCTTTCCTGACAGAATTAGGAAATATAGAAAACTTAATCAAACTATAGTTTTATTTTGCATTCTGACTTATTCAAAGTCCCAGGTAATAGCAGCAACTCGCTGAGGAATCTACTGGGGGAATCTACAATATATACAAATTTGGTATTGCTCAGAGGACTACCAAGGGTTCCCGCCTTCTTGCTCTGCCTGTAAATGGCTCTGTTTACTCTGTTTGTTCTCAGAGAAAAATACTTCCCAAAGAAGGAAGATAACCTACAAAGTCCAAGCACAGTGTTCTAGAGCTGGAAGAAGAATTTCCTTATCGTAGGATCATAGAACATGTTGAGTTGGAAGCGACCTATTAGGATTGTGGAGTCCAGCTCTTGACCCTATGAAGGACACCCCAAGAGTCACATCCTGTGCCTGAAAGCATTGTCCAAATGCTTCTTGAACTCAGACAGGCTTCGTGCTGTGACCACTTCCCTGGGGAACCTGTTCCAGTGCCCAACCAAGGGAAAAAACTTTTTCCCAATATACAACCTAAACCTCCTCTGGCTCAGCTTCATGCCATATCCTTGAGTCCTGTAACCGGTCACAAGAGTGGCGAGATTGGTAGTTACCCCTCGAATGCAGTGGCTCAGCAAAGCACGGGGGTTAAAATTTGAAAATTATATGCCATTACTAGTTAATTCTACTGTCTTCATTGCATTGTTATTCCTTTATGGCCTGCAGACTCAATGCAGTATTTCCTAAGGTTTAGTTTTAAAAGGCAATCTGATACAAAATGTATCATTGTGGGGCACCATATCTGAATTTAGCAGACTGAGGCATGAGTTAAGAAGTGTAGATTTTCACCAAGAAAACCAAAACATTCTTCAGATGGTAGTAGCATTTGAGATTCAGAACCAAATATTAAAGGATCATCTACAGAATCCTCTAGTCCTCCAAACAAGACTCCAAAAACAATTCAAGTTTTCAGAGCCAAATATCCTAGGGGACTTAAAACTTGTGGGAAAAGAAACTGCGCGTGTAATTAGTTTCACATGTTATACATGTGTCTGTGTCTACCTGCTGTAAGTGGTCTTTCTATGAGATGAACTGTCACTGCTGTCCATGACTGTGGATACAGAATTTAGAACCTCCCTTAGGATGATATCTTTCAGGTATAAATAATGTCACTACTGGGAAGAAACACACTGTTTTAGAAAGAGCAGATGGCAACAACAAATAAGCAATTATCCTAGAACCCTCATTGCATCACAAAATGATGATAAGGTTTTCTAGTAATATTGTACCAGAAATCAAACCATTTCAATAGTGAAGACTATGTTTTCAAAAGCAGCAGATGATTCTGGTATTAGAATCAAGAAAGTGTATTCTTTCTCAGCTGTGAGAGACCAAAGAGCAGCTCAGTTGTAAGGCTGAAATTATCCACTGTTTGTGAAGCTTTGAGCACCATGACTGTAGAGGACCTTTAATCTCAGCCTAAGGTGTTAGGGAGAGCTTTCAAGTGGTGACATGCTTATCTGAAGCTTCAGAGGGCATTATTCAGAAAACCAAACTGATAATCCCATCAGGTAAATCTTCTGAAACATTTTAATACTTATGCTTCTTGCTGGAGTAGAAAGCCATGGGCGGATCCAAAGCCAAAAGCAATAATTGGGAACCACTCTTGATGAATTACTTCAAAGCACTTTGGATCAAACTCATCGTGACAGCAGGCTTTCCTCTGGTATGTTAATACTTTTATACTCAGCTTTATCCAAAGCAGGCAGTGAACTGAAAGGCAGAAGTAAAACAAATGTTTTTCTGATCTTGAAGGGAATCTGAAGATGACTGTAATTACCAAAGAGAATCAGTTCTGATGTGAGTAGAGAAGTGTGAGAAAAGAGAAGATGTAAAGGAAACCAATGTATGATCACTGTAAAGTGAAGGATAATAAAAGCGAGGTGCCTATGCTGCAGATCAAACTCCCATGGCAATGGCCACTCCACATCTGTTCCTTTCTGTGTCTGAAGGTAATTCTGAAAAGTGCATGCATATGATGCCTTATGTTGTACAAGCCCAAAAGCATCTGTGTAATGATTTAGCATGATTGCCTCCAAAAAAAAAAAAA
Organism: Manacus vitellinus; assembly: GCF_001715985.3. Taxonomy (NCBI): domain Eukaryota; kingdom Metazoa; phylum Chordata; class Aves; order Passeriformes; family Pipridae; genus Manacus; species Manacus vitellinus. The sequence goes on from NW_021940604.1 coordinate 37,086,585, forward strand.
AAGACAAACCCCAAAAAGACCTTCAAACCAACATTATTTATTTTAATAATTTTTATAAACCCATATGTCAGAAGTGGAAAATTAATAATTTACATGTAATATCTACAGTGTTCAGAGCAGCTGTATAGTAGTAAACTCATTTATAAATGCGTTTCATGCTAGTGATGCTGTCCTTTATTTAGTTATTTATGGAGGTCCCAAGAAAGTCATTTACTGTTGAAAGTTCTTGGAGTGAAATAAAAACATATAGATAATTATGACGGCATTTTTCAGCAGAAACATTACATCTCTTTTCCAATATTCACAAAACCTTAAAAACCACATAATATGTTTCCTTTACTTTCTAGCTATTCAGCAAAATTGTGGTTGTCTATTCAGTTCTAGTTAGATACCTCCTTGGAAGCCTGCTGTGGAAAGCTAAAGGAGGATGTAATCGATATCCCCATATTCTGAATCCTCAGCCCTCACTGAGAAACACCCTTACACAATTGAAATATTTAAGATGTATTTTGAAACTGAATCTCTTTTAGAGCCACAGTAGGAACAGAAAACCCTTTGAGATTTAATTACTGTAAGGACTATTTATCTTTTCCGTTTTCAAATAGATGCTTACTAAGCACGGTCATGGTTGCTTGTCAGGAAAGGACTATTGCCATATATCATTACGAAATTAAGGTCCATTTTCAAGGTACCATTACAGCAGCACAAAGGCATGAGCATTATACTGAAAAGGCAGTGAAATGTCATTTACTTCAGACTCTATGCAGCATCTCTCTTTTCTTCTTTGTCGCATTTCTGATGTTACCCATCTATTTACACCAGATTATTCTCTGCTGCTTGTGACGTGAGGGAAAGTGAAAAAGGAACCTGTGCAGTGTCCACTACAGACACTGGAAAATTAGAAATGGGAAAGGTTGGTCAGCTAATTTTCCACATCAACTGATTGTGTTGGATTATGAATGGGCAGTTTCTTACCAACACATGTATTATCACAAGGGAACAGGAAGTGGGTTGTGCCCCATGGAGGAGTAAACTGTCATGTGCAAGCATTGTGGACCATCTGACCAAATAGGAGAATCAGGCTGACAGGTTAAGAGCCAGCCTCAGTATTTTTCATTGCTGAAGGCAAAGTGCACTCTGCCAACCATGGTAAGTAGTGAGTGCATCAATCAGAAATCACAGAGTGGAGGTAATGTGCATGTAATCCCAGTGAACTCTAGATTTATTGACCCTTCAACTGATTCACAGGATGAGCCTAATAACACCAGGCCAAAAACTACATGCGTAAAGGGAGATAGCTAGGACTAGTCCTCTCCTGCTTCCTTTCATACATTTTTAGCACTGCTCTTTTTATTTTATTTTTTTTTTCCCTAAAGAAAGCAAAAAAGCAAGGTGAAGATCAGAATCCAAGTCTGATCCAAAGAGACTTCCTCCCTGCCCCAATCTGGTGTCTGAATTTTGAGTCCTGCTCAGTTAAAGTCACTTTAATCAATGTCCTCCAAGTCACCTGAAGGTAATACACGTAACAGAAGGCTCTTGTCTGAGGGCTGGAGGAACCTGAGCTCCAAACCTGCCAAAAGAAAAACACTTAAATATTTTGTTTCTCCCCTCGTGAAACAGGGATGATAATACTGTCTTTTTGGAAAAAAATAGCTATATGACTCTATTTTTGCTTCTGTAGATTCTGTAAATTTATTCATCTTCTGTTCCTCATCAGCTTTAGCTGGAATCACAATCTTTGCCTCTTCAACCCTGCCCAATCCTCTTCCTTGGTCCTGCGGTGCTCCTCTCCCAGGACTGTGCCTGCTCTCTATCCCTGAGGCCAGGATTTCTCATGGTAGCAGTGGGTGTATTTCTCCTTTCTTTTCCTCCTTTCTTCCCGTTGGCTGTGCAAATTTCTTTTTACATCCTGCTTTTGTTTAAGCACCTTTGGGGACCCCCCAGGCTTGTCAGTCATGGAAAATAGATTGCACTGAGAATAAAGCACAGACTGGGATAAGGCAGTAAAGGAAAGACACATCTGATGAGGTAAATGCTGGCCCAGAGTACTGAAGAAACCACAGAGCAGCATTAACATTTCCAGGCAGCTGGCTCAGCAGTGATGTATGCTCCTACTGGTTAAGCTACAGTTGCTTTCAGTGCTCTTGGAGTGCTGTGCTCCACAGGAATGAAAGGAGTAGCAGGCTAGCGGTGCTAAGAAAAACATGTACTTGCTTCGCTTGTGGTCAGGACAGGACACACAAAGCATGGCTCCAAAAATCTCCTCTGCAAGCACCTTCTCCAGGTACACCTGAAGAGAAAGAGCAGCGAGCAGCAGTTCAAAAAAGACTGATGGTCTCTCCAGAGGCAAGATACACAATTGCTGCTGTCAAGCCTTTATCGGCAGCAGCATCTTTGCAGTGGTGAATGTTCAATAGTAATCGTGATATACACAACTCTTTAAACAAGACCCATTGCCGTGACAAACACCAGCTGAAGGAATGTTTACATGCTGACAGATGCAACCTGCAGCCACTTGTGGTTTATAGCCACGGACAAATAATAGTGTAGACAAGCTGGATCTGATTTTTCTCACTTGATCTGTTGAATTAGCAGTGTTATGCTGCTGTAAAGGAAAGAATAGCTAAACCTGTGGTGTCTTGATGGGTTTAACTGAGGACAGTCTGTATTCAAAGGGCAACAGATCAGCGCATGCTCTGGGCTCTGTGCCTGTACAGGGGCAAATGAGGATGCAAAACGGTCCTTCCCTACACACTGTGGCCTTTCCACATGCTTTCTTTGTGACCTTGTGTCCAGGCATACAATGGCAAATGGGCAAAAGCAACTTCCCAGTGTCCTGTCTCAACCAGTTCAAAGGCCAGCCACGAGTTTAATGTGGAACAGACACTCACTGTCATACTTTACAAAACATGCACTGTACCAGGCAATGGCAACAGGAGGCTGCAGCTCATTAGTTCTCTACTGACAGCAAATAAAGTCACTGAACCTTTCTAGGGGGGAGAGCACAGAGGGCAATAATCTGCTGCTGAAGAGTCACATAAGAAAGAGCAGAGAAATCCTGGGGATGTCTGTACTGCCGTGAGCCAAAGCTGGAAGAGGACAGTGATGGATATCACGTGTTAGGTTGTAGAAAACATAGAAACATGGTTGATGTCTTATACTGCTTAAAGCCAATGCCTAAATATTGTAATGTTAAAAAAAACCAAATCAGTGGAGATCTTGTTCCACTGTAGAATATTTTGTCATATTCCTTAAAGTATAGATTTTCTGCTGCAGAATGGGAAGTGATAAAGCACCTTCTGTGTTGCCTCATAATCCTGCCAGTAAGTTTCAAATGCAGCATCCATTTAAAGCAACATCAATATAGGATAAAAAGCAACACCATCAGGGAAGAGGTTACGTTTAGTTGGACTTACTTGTTTCGTGTTTCTTTTCCTTGTTTGAGCTTTCTCTAGAAGGTTCTATGTTCTCTTTATTGGCAGCCAACAATAAAACTCTACAGGTGATCCAAAAGGCTTTGAAGGTAGGATTTTCCGGGATAGAGTTTAATTGCTTATAAAACCTCCACGCACATGTTGAGCTCAGGGAGGATTCCTGCAGGCTCATCATCAAAAACCTGTTTGATTTGTATTTGCCAACTTTCCTGGTAATATCACATGTTCACATTAATTACCTCATTAGAGTACCAAACAAGAACTTACAAGAGAAGTGGATACATATTTTTCTCTCTGCTGTTTAAATATGAGTCATTGTTAGTGGCAAAAGACACAGAACAAAACGTGAACACACAGGCATGCAATTAGCTATCTTATGGAAAACCACCACTGATGTTTCACAGCTTCTATTTTCACAATATTTGTTTAGCTTTTCTGTCTTTGAGGACAAACTATTCTTACATAGCTGTCAGCATCTGCAAAAAGTTTTCTTTAAAGATCTAGTGACTACTATGCAATATTTTTTATATTTTTAGGTTTTTTCTTTTTCAAGAAAAAAGGAAAGAAGTTTGCTTCTTAAAAGAAGTTTGCTTCTTTTAAGAAGCAAACAAGTTTATGAAGCAAGTTTGTGAACCAGACCATACAACTCTGAAGGAAGACATAAGTTCATGATCTAAAGGAATGCTGAGGCAAACTCTTTTGGCCCTTTTTCTGACCCAGAGTTCTCAAAAAGTATGCTCAGAGATGCCAGGAATTATCTGTCAGTTGCAAAAGACAATAAAATATTTGCCATAAAAATTATTTGCTTCTAGTGTAGAGAAAAATACAGAAGGAAGATGTGCCCATTATCTTTGATGTCAATAGGTTTAAAATTGGGAAAAAATTGTTACATGGATGTAGTGGAAGATATGGGGATCAAGTTTTGGCTTCTGCACGAGTACAGTAAATCCTACCTTATGGGACAGGTAAAATCCAGAATATATTATTGTTTACTGCTCACTGGACTTTATGACAAGTTTGTGCAAGTTAAAGCTACTTTAAGCTGCATTATGAGATCAAACTGTCTCAAGGATTGTTTATCAGGGTTCTACAGTGAATACAGCTCAAAACCTCATCGTGGGTGATGAGTGAGTACAGTACAAAACTTCATCATCCCCAAGTCTAAGTCTACTTGAAAAAAATATCTACAGCAAACCATTCTTCATTCGGAAGCTTGTCTATATATGCTGCTTTTTGGTGTGTTGTGGATTTTTTTTAATTTTTAATTTATTTGCTTTATCCTGCAATTATAAATCCCAGTTTTAATAATCTGTAAAACTGTGACATAGTATTGTGCTGAACCAGTCATAACACTAATATCTGTGTCTAGGTACAACTCTAAATTTCTGGAGTTTCTCATGGCACTTGGATTTTGTGCAGGCTCCAGACAAACCTGGGGACAGTCAGCTATAAAACAAAGAAAACCATAAAGAATAAAAAGGGGGGTTTAGAATGTTTTGCTTTTCTTTTTTTTGATCCCTTTTAGGGTTTTTACTGACATTCACTCTTTGACTTGGCCACTTTGATCCCAGTCTCGCACAGTTGTTTCTCACTTCTTGTTCTGCTACTTGTATCTTATATCCAGGTTTTATCTGTAGGGATATCTCCAGATAAGTCCTTCATAAGCAGAGGGATACCTCTGGAGGGATATCTGGCTTATCTCCTGCTCCTGTGGGCCATGGCATTCACATGAAAGAGGTCTAAAAAAGCTCATACAGTCACTGTTCCTGCCATGTCTGGAGTCTGTACCCTTCAGATGAGAGTCAGTAACTAAAAACTTAAGGCTTGATGGGCATACTTGCCCTTCCTCACAGGGCTTTGCTGACCTGCACTACCTAGTCATGGAGGTTTTCTCTGAAATACTGTTTCAAATACTGAGAGAGTTGGAGTTGTTTGGCCTGCAGAAGAGAAGGTTCCAGGGACATTTTACTGAGACCTTTCAGTACCTAAAGGGGGTTTATAAGAGGTAGGGTGACAGACTTTTTAGCAGGGCCTGTTGTAACAGGATGGGGGTGATGGTTTTAAACTTAAAGAAGGAAAATTTAGACTAGATACAAGGAAGAAGGTTTTTATTATGAAGGTGGTGAAACACTGGAACAGGTTGCCCAGAGAGATGCCCTATCCCTGGAAACATTCAAGGTAAGGTTGAATGGTTCTCTGAGCAACCTGATCTCATCGAAGTTGTCTCTGTTCATTACACTGAGATGGACTAGATGACTTTTAAGTGTCCCCTCTAACCCAAACTATTTTATGATTCTATGATAAATGCACAAGACTCAGGAACTGTTGATGTTTGTTCAACTTGCACAATTTGTGTATGGTTGATAGATTAGTTTGCAGTTGAATCTTAAATGGCATGATTGGGAAATGCCTAATCCAGTATATTAGAGTAAATAGTGATGTGAGAGAATGAAGAGGTGTTGTTTCAAATAGCACTTTTAGTTAGGGAGGCACAAAAGAGGGTTCCAAAGACTGAAAAAACAGTCTTAAAGCCCTACTCAGGACGCTGCTGAGGCTGCAACACAAGAGAAACTTTTAGAAGGTTATAGAAAACAGTGTACAGAAGCAGAGACAGAAAGAAAAGGAGATTTTAACTCACATTTCAGTTAGAAAACTGCACTTGGCAAAAGTGTTGCTCTCCAAAGTGAAAATGGCAGTCCCATCAGCTTTCCCAATGGTCTCATCAATTTTCACTGTGAACAAAACCCATTAAACACTGCTCATAGAAACCTTGATCAGAAAAGGAGGAAAGATTTACCAAATATCAGCATGCTTATTTTCAGTGTTTGGAAACCTGACAGAGGCCCCTATCCAACTCTACATGATCCCAGTGGAAATCCTCCTTCCCCCTACTGATTTTTTTGGGATCCAGACTCAGCTTGGTGCAACAAAGATGGAAAGTTAGGGTCACATCAAAATTCCTGTAATTTGCAGCTTTTTTGGAAGGCTTGCTTGAAGTTTGTTCCCTTCCACTCACATACACATTACACACCAGCCAGACAGGACACTCAGACTTACTGACTTTCTAAATATTTCCTGAAACCTCTGGAATGTTTTGGGGAAGATCCAGGAACTGGAAAAATATAATCATGGAGTTTCTTGAGGGAAAAAAAAAACCACCAAAACCCGAAAAACAACACAGTGGTAATTATTGGAAAGAGCCTTATTTAGTGTGATTGAGGGAACCCGGACGTTGCTGAGCGGGCAGAACAGCCGGGTGAGGTTCCAGGTAGATTGACTTATGCTGGGAATCAGAGCCACGCAGCTGAGATTGAAGCTGCCGGGCTCAAGCTGAACTCTGCCTGGGTTCTTAAGGGCTGGTGCAGCCATACACAGTGCCATCTAGTGGGTCGGGACAGCTTTTAACCGCTTTTTGGGCTCCCGCAGCAGCTCTGAGGTCAGCTGCCTGAACCTGCCAGTGATGGCTCTCTAGCTGAAAGGTCTGGTACATTGATTTTCTCGTTGGCACTGTGAAGCATTGCTGCAGAGATAAATATAGGGCAACACACAAAATGTCAGGAAGATCAGAATTTACCAAGAACTGCATGAGACTGAAAAACAGCAGGGAGAAATACTCCTGGGAAATATAGGAAATGGCCTTAATAGGGCATGTGAGGTTTTTTACCCTTCAAAATGAAGAGTAAAGAGTCAAAAAGCACTTCTCTCTCACCTCCCACCAACACTTGGTGGGTAGAAGGACAGATTTCTTTTCTCTCACCTCATCCCTTCACATTGATCTGGGACAACTGGGGCTGAAGACACTTCCCTCATGCCTGTCTGCTGTCTCTTACTCTTGTAACCAAAGTTAGATTCATCATTATGATGGGCTCAAGAAATAATATTTTCTAGCTCTGATTAGGAAGGATCTTTGCATTTTTATGGAAAGTACAACATTTCTGATGTGGGAAGATGCCAAGAGTATTTTCTACAGCTCTTTTTGTAGTAAAAGTGTGGAAATTATTATAAGATATTGCAAAATACTCTGAGGGTTTTGCAGTGTGGGAAAGAGTGGGGTTCTTTGATCCAGCAGCATGTTACCTGTTGTGGACAGGGGATGGACTCAATGATTCATGCAATCTCTTCTAGTCTTTTTTTCCTTCCTCAGAGTTTGCTCTGCTCTTTTGCTTCCAAGGAAAGAAGAGTACAAGATTTCATCCCCTGGCTCAACTACAGGCTGCTTTCTCACTTCGTTTAGCACTCTGAATAACTGCTGTTCGTGAGATAATTGACCCGTGTGAATTCACTGGGGGATGCAAAGTCTGGCCTTGCTTGCTGTGTACAGTGTGCTTAGAGATGGCTTTCAAACCATCATGAAAGTCTTGTTTGTGCTAAATAGTTGTCTGTCTCTTGAGACTGATGGGGTGTTAGTGTTCATGTTCCCTGCAATAGAAGTTGCATGACACATCAGAACATAGTTTTCTTAATTATATGTGCAGAGGATCCTGTAAGCAGATGGAGCCAGAAACAATGCCACATCAAAGGTACCCAGGAGAGACAAATGCTGAAACAAGTGAAAACTTCAAATTAGTGACAGAAAATACTTTTTTTTTTAAACTTTACTGTGGCCCTAGATTTACCTTCCAGAGTTATAGCCTCCATCTGTCATTTCTTTCTTAAGTACGAAAAGGAAGCAGACAAATATGGTAATTGTGTAAACTCATGCTTAGATATTGCTGTTGATTTTCTACCTTAACAAGCATATATTTCGTTCTTAATATATGTTTATTAAGCATATTATGCTATAAGTGCAAATAGAGGAGCAACTTTTTTCTAAAGAAAGAATACAGACTTACCCAACTCAAAGTATCTAGAGTGACTGGATTCCCATACACAAATTAACCATTTATCACTCTGGGTCCTGATCCAGGGAAAAAATTCAGTCTTTGCATAATTTCAAACATGTGCCTAGTCCCTTTGAAGTAAATGGAAAAGAGTTAAAGGGAGTCAGAGCCTCAAAATGGGGGTTGTCCGTTTATTCACTCAAGTACCTCCCACACAGAGATCATGATTCTCTTCCAGGTTAGTGCACACAGAGTAGTGGGGTGTTTTCAACCTCTTTCATTCTCTTGGGATCTTCTCCTCCTGGTTCTTAATATGCCTGACTTCACTGCTGTATTTCACAGTCCACTTCCCTAAACCACAGCTATCATCATTCTCCTCTCACCTCATCCCTATATAATCATAGGAGTATCTCCACACAGGCAGATGCCACCCATCAGTGACCTAGAGGGCCAATTGCTCAGTAACTCTCATACCTGTCTCCACATAGGAAATCACCGATGATGATCAGTTGTTAAATTCTGGTGTTAACATGTTCCCATGGGCAGACAGGTTCAGTACAGACAGAGCTAGACTTGCTCCCCTGGCTGCCACCACCAAGCTGTAGTGATTCCATCTAAAGCAGGATTCCTATATTTAATTGATTTGGTGATCAACATGTGCAGAACTGGTCTGAAACCCTTCCAACACCACTAAAAGTACATACAGCATAGTCTGGGAACCTCTGTCTAGAAAGACACGTACATTTACTGGAGAAAACCACGATCCTTGAATATCACATACCTTCCCTCATGAGCCATCAGACACATCTTTCATTTAGACAGGCACAGAATCAATACTTATTCCCGTAACAGATATCTGACTAATAGGTTAGAAATGTCTTTTATGAGTTTTTCACTACTATCCTTGCTTCTGTAGCATGACGGTCCAAAAAACTGAAATACTCACCAGAAAGGAAAATAAAAAAAGAGCGTAAATATTCACAGTGTGTGTAGGAAATCTTGGATTAATACACGTCTGAAAACCTTCATATGTGTCTTAAAACCTTTCTTTGTCTACAACACAGATCGAATGTACCTCAGTGTTTTCAGTCTGAAGCACACTCTTCTGCTCTAGAGCTATGCTTGTATTTATACATTTATTTCTTTTTTCTAACTTCTTGTTTTCACTTGACTTTTTTCCATGTAATTTTCTTGTCTTTGCCTTTGGCTATGCACAGCTTTTTCTGAAAGAACATTTTGTACCCAATCTCTAGGCAGGTTAGTTTTCATGTGCATGGCCACTGAAGGGGCTGGGACTGGCAGCACCAGCTCATGGAATTTGTGGATCCCCTCACGTTGCTTTTTGAAAACTTGGAGGGGGATACATTTAGACTGAAAAGCAGGAAATAATACCCAATTTCTATGAATATGAGTCATATTGCCAACTCATGCTTACTGTTCTGGAAATGTATTTGGAAGATAATTTTTTATTTTATTGCTAGCAGCAAATAGTTACTTTGAATCATTTGTCATTTTTTTCCCCCCGGTCTCCATGCTGCATCCTGAGTTATTTCTTGTTCAAACAGGTGCCAGATTCCCCTTTCCTTCTTCTCAAAAAAGCAACCCCAGCCAAACAAGGAGTAGTTATGATTTCTGTCACCAGCAACACAACTCTCTAGTGGATGGACATCAGTATGGAGACTGGGAGAGCAAAGTCCCTCCCGCTGTAAGTAAAGTCCAGGCTTGTAACCACCTGAGGTTTCTAATTGTCCGTAAGTCTATGGGACCCTATGAGATGCATCCCAGAGTCCTAAAGGAATTGACTGGTGTAATTGCTAAGCCGCTCTTCATGGTATTTCAAAAGTCATGTGGTCAGGTGACTTGAAAAAGAGAAACATTTTACCCATCTTTAAAAAAACTAGAAAGGGGGACCCTGGGAAGGTGTCAGCCTCACTTCTGTGCCTGGGAAGACCATGGAACAGATGCTCCTAGAAGCTATGCTAAGGCACATGGAGGAGAAGGAGGTGATTTGAGACAGCCAGCATAGCTTCAGCAAGGACAAGTCCTGCCTGAGCATCCTAGTGGCCTTCTGTGATGGAGTGATTACATCAGCAGACAAGGGAAGGATTACAGATGTCATTTATCTGGACTTCTCTAAAGCCTTTGGTACAGTCCCCCACAACATCCTTCTCTCTAAACTGGATACAGATTTGATGAGTGGACTGTTAGATGAATTAGAAAGTGTTTGGATGGTCGCATCCAGAGGGTAGTGGTCAATTGCTCAGACTCTTGATGGATGTCAGTGACAAGTGGTGTTCCTCTTGGGGGTCCATGTTTGACCAGTGCTATTTAATATCCTAATTAGTGACATACCCGAAAGGATTGAATGCACCCTCAGTAAGTTCGCAGTTGACACCAAGCTGAGTAATGAGGTTGACACACCTGAAGGACAAGGTGTCATCTGGACAAGCTCATGGGAATCTCATGCGGTTTAACAAGACCAAGTGCCCCTGGGTCAGGGCAGCCCCTGGTATCAATATTGGCTGGTATCAATGAACAGATCAAGGGCAGCCCTGCCAAGGACTTGGAGGTGCTGGTGGATGAAAGGCTGGACATGAGCTGGCAATGTACACTTACAGCCCAGAAAGCTGATTGTGTCCTAGGCTGCATCAAAAGCAGAGTGGCCAGCAGGTCGAGGGAGGTGATTCTGCCCCTTTACTGTGCTCTGGTGAGACCTCACCTAGAGTACTACCTCCAGCTCTGGGGTCCCCAACACAGGAAGGACGTGGACCTGTTTGAATGAGTCCAAAGAAGGACCACCAAGTTGCTTAGAGGGATAGAGCACTTCTCCTATGAGGAAAGGCTGAGAGAATTGGGTTTGTTCAGCTTGGAAAAAAAAGGCTTCCGGGTGACCTAATTGCAACTCTCCAGTACATGAAGATAGCCTACAAGAAAGCTGGAAGGGGATTTTTTACAAGAGCACGTAGGGATAGGACAAGGGGCAATGGCTTCAAACTGAAAGAGAGTTTAGATTAGATATTAGGAAAAAATTCCTTACTGTGAGAGCAGTGAGGCACTGGAACAGGTTTCCCATCGTCAGTCACCAGCTCTGTCATTTTTAGTAAATCCTACCTGGATGCAGAGCATCCAGTAAATAACAGCTGAGGTTGGCAACACTTAGCAAGTGTTTCAGAACTTTCAGAGCAGTCTAAAATTTTGTCTGGGCAAGAAGAAACAGCAGCAGCATAACTGCACTGCCCTTAATCTTACTCTGCAGTCCGTTCAAGTTATGTAGCTCTGCCTAAACCAGCAAACTGTCTATCAATTCCAAGGTATGTTGATGGGATATGTCAGGTGTTATCTGAATGTGTGTGCTGAATGATCAGTTATAATGATGGAAGTATTCCTGGGAAAATATTTAGAATAGTGTAAAGGTGTGTTCTCCTCCACAGATAAGGTCACTGGTCATTTTTCAATAAAAACAACCAACAAATCTATCAGAGAAATCTACCTGTTCTTTTATCTTCTACACCATGGTCCTTTTTTCATCACGAGGTGTTCTTACCATGCTAAGCCTTTAATGTTTACTTTGCTCTTTCAATATTCTGATGTTGATTGTTTTTCTACCATTTTTTTCCCCTTCCCCCAGAAGCTCTCTTTAATGATGTTCTGTTTATACTGTTTGTCAGAGCTCACACTCAGTGTATATCAGGGATCATTGGTTTTGCTTAAATTGACTTTTTCATGCTCTTTTGTCATTTGTACCACAGCCAAACAAAAAGGGTAAAATGAATGCTGTGGCCTGGATGCATTATTTCTAGACAGAGATGGTAACCTCTTTGACATTAGAATACATGCTAAAGAGGGTTACAAGAGACCTTGTTTTCCTGTAAGAAACCTGTCCAGACTCTTGAGCTGCCAGCCCCAGAATATGAAATCAAGGGAAGAATCTGATCTAGATACTGTCTGCCAAGGATCACTTTACTCTGCCCGGGGCCTGGTAGCATCAGCACTGCTAAAACAGGAGGGACAGGCCTGGGGAAATAGAGGAAACATATGAAGGAAAAACAGACACTGCTTTATTTTGTGCCTCATCTTTATTTAGTATGAACTCATATGTGGAAATGCTTGGTACTTTGAAGCATGTTAAAAATAATTGTTATTGTTATAAGAAATGCATTTACTCATTCAATAAAACAAAAGGTAAGCAAATATCTGATCCTGTGTACAAGGATAGGATTGACTTTTAATGAGCTCTGTACTCTCTTTTTAGTTCTTATACTTAGACTTGTAACTCTTGACCTTTTCCTGGCACGCCAACAATGTCAATGGTTTATAGAGCTATATTCATAAAATAGGACAGCTTTAAAATTTACATCCCTGGATATACTTTTCAAAGCAGGATGCCTGAGCTCATACAAAGCATACTCATATTTTTTCATTATCATTAAAAATTTGTGGATGGTGTCTTATTTCCAGAAAATAACAGCATTTCTATGAGACATTGGGGGTAATTTATGGCCTTGTCTTGTGATACAAACGGACCATCAAATAATATAGTGTAGAAATGTATGGTTGAAAGCAGAAAGTACAACAACCTAGTAGATTATCTATTCTTTGTCTTTTCCAGTACATTGATTTCTCTGGTTGGTACTGGATGAACACAATCCTTTCCTGATAAGTCCCTCCTGATAAGGTGTGTTTTTCAGCAAACTTTTTCTGGAACCATTAAAATGACATCACAGGACAGACAAATGGAGTATTTTTTTCTACAGAGCACTCAAAACTGAGGCCTAATTTCTACCACTATCACTTTCATTTGCTCAGTGTTCTGAGTGTAACTGTTCACCTTCTGATGTTACTGAAACATGAAATGTAAGAACACCAGTAATGTAGCCATCATTTATCACTGAATAAAATCCGAGCTGTATATTTGTCAATGAATTGTTGTGACTTGCTTGCTTAAGTGGAAATGTTTAAGACAGTCAGGTGTCCAAATCCTGTTCTTTTTCTGAATTGCCTCATTGTTTGCTGATGGCTTACAGGCCGAATGATGACTTGAATGGGACTTGGGGAACCACCTGTGCTTGAAGAGAATTGATATGAAGATGAGAAGGCAGTGCCAGATCATGCTCTCATGAAAGAGCATTTAGGCAGATATCCAAAGGCTACTGAAAGAAGGACCTGAGGAAATAAGATTTGTAAACATCCGCCAGGTGAACAATACCTTAGTTGAGTTACAAATACCACAGGAAAGACTGATAATCTCCAGGAAGGTAAAGTTGATTTTTTTTAATAATTAAAGCTAATCTCTATCTGTCTTTTTGTTTGAGTACTTATTTCCTACACTTAGAAAGTCAAAGACATTAAGGTAATTTAGTGAAATGTACACATGAATAAGGAATAAATATGCACATTACAATTTAGAGACATCATGCACAATGGCTTTTTGTCAACGTGTCATTTCCTCCTTTCAAGAGAAAACAATGACAGAAAACGTTAAGGCAATTCAGTCCCTCTTCTACTTTGTTTTTAAATTACATTTCATTATCTTTTCATAACTTTATTTAGATTTTAAGATATAACTAGATTTGACTAAGGGGCTGTTGATTCAAACTAGGTTTAGTGTGTGTGACTATTTGGAAGATTACTATAGTGTATCCAGTAAATAATTGAATGAAAATTTTGAATGCAAAGATTCAAAGCCTAGAAACATATATTTACCTCATCTGTCTTATGTATGACACTTACTAATGATCCTTATGTACTTTATTTGCAACTGCCTTATTCATAAATGAATTATCTGTCTTGTTATCTGTCTTGTAAATACTGAATATTATTTTTAATAATACATAATAAAGAACACATAATGAATAATACCACACACTAAATTTTAATTATATTTATATAATAAATGGTAGTGTTTTGTAGAATGATAAGATTTGACCTAGATAGGTAAAACTTTTTTTGAACTACACTTGCTTTTGGTTTGATAGTGAGCCCTTGGTAACTACCCTTTCAATTACTTATTCAATTACTTATTCAATTACTTTTCAATTACTTATTCACCTAATCTATAGGGATTACGTTTTGTCTAGTGATGTGCAAACTTATTCTGCTTGTGGGAGGCTACCTACAGATGGATAACTTTATACAACTCATATACCTGTATAAACAACTGCATTCTACTTGAGCTTATAGTGTAATGACAGTCATGACCCTAAGTGGTGGTGCGACTCTAGTTCATGAACAAACACTCTAGACTGTATTTCCATTGTTTGTTTATGAGGATGTCATGTGAGGCACTATCACAAGCTTTTAAAGCCAGGCATATCATATCTACTGCTTCCTGTCTATCCTGTAAGCCACTTATGCTGTCAAAGAAAGAAATTCAATTGAGCTGAAAAACTTGGTTGGCTAGCACCCTACCAGGTATCAGTGAGATCTGCCAAGATTTGTCTTGGCAGCCTCTCCCATCAGAGCTATGAAAGTTGGCGGGCCATAGAAAAGCAGATGGTGTGCTTACTCTAAGGAATTATTTATAATGACATTGTTTATGATAAATCTATGCTGAATGTTTCTTATCTCCTTAGGAGTTTCCATATTTGCATTCTTTCATCAGGTGAAAGAATGACTGTGGAGGCATTAATTATTTCCTCTGATAAGTTGTGGAAAGAAGTTATACAAGACTGCAGAAAAGATCTTGTGATGCATTTTTTCAAGAAGAGAAAAGCAGGAAAACCCCCAAATAACTATAGAGCAGACATCATTGCTTTTATTTCTGGGGACAGACACTTAGAAGATAAGAAGATTATGAATATGCAGTAGTATAGCTCACTATGCAGGTCATAGTGAGCAATCCAGAGGCCCTGGTCATTGTTTCTGCAGACGTGCAGTGCCAAACATACCAGGGAAGGTCAATGAGTCAAAGTGACTGAGCAGTTGTGGAGGGGACTGGAACCCTATAAGCAATGATTACATCTACTTACAGAAGAGGACTGTTGGTGGGAATAGTGTAAGTGTAGCTGGTAGGAAGCTGCACTTGGACAATTCCCACATCTGCCAGGCTGGAGCACCTAAAGGACCGAGATCCTGCTTTGTCTTTCAATGGAGTCGGGCACAGAGAGGCAGACAAAAAAAAAAGTGGGGACATGATGTGCATAAAGTGGTTGGGGAAACACCAAGGTGGGAACTCTGTGCCATTTACATTGAAAATGTACAGGGATATTTCGGGATAAAAGGTATTTAATTTTCCTGGCACAGATTGGTAAATATTACTATCGGGCTTCCAGTAGCAATTCATTTATTGCACTCAAATATCAATGTTAACTATATCAGTATTGACTCATCTTTGCCTTTTCACCAGCAAATCAAACATTTCATGGTTTCATGCTTATTAGTGAGTAGTGTATTTTGCTTCCCTGCAGAAGCCACTCTATTCAGAGTAGTAGTTATCCCCACTTTTGAAGATTTTTACATATGTGAAAAATGAGAGATTGAATTATTCCTCTGTTAGGAATTTCCTGGATCTCTCTCTCTTAGGCTACCAACTTGGCCACTTCCTAGGTTGACCGTTTCCAGTCTTGACACTGCATTTCAACTCTCACTTCTTACACTCCACTGTGAATCAGGCAGGGAATAATTTGTAGAGTCCACTCTTTTGATCCCTTCCAGACTTTTCTGTCTTCAAATTGAAGAACTCAGAATTGCCCAGTTGAGAGTCATGCCAAAATGTATTTAAAAATCCCAGAAAATGTGTAAACAGCATCTACATAGGGAAGGGCTCTTACAGCTTTGGTAATGTCTGTGCCAGAGCAAGACATCAGTATGCCTCATATCAATCAATCTCTGTCTTCTGACTCATGACTGCCAGGCTTCACATACCTGGGCATGCCTTAGAGGGACCTCTGCAGCTCAGATGGAGTGAGGGAGATAGATTAATTTGATGATGACAGCAGTCTTGGAGCACCCATAGTAGTCTGATACAGTCACTGGGAATTAGGTGGTTCCAGCAGGTGAAGAAGACTTATTGCCAAAAGAGATGTCTACTTCAGTTTGATCTGAAAAGATGTCAAGTCACTGTACCTATTACAGCCACCACAAAAATGAAGTCCTACAGTGAAAAACAGCATTGTCAAGACTCCATCCTTAGAAATTAAGCTAACTAAGGATTTGAATAATTACAACAACAAAAATAAAACACCTCTGGAGAAAAGAACACGTGATAGCACCAGGTTTTTCTGATGGGCTGTTATTGTAAAGTATTTTGTGAAAAGTGAATTTTGAACAGCTAAGAGCTATTTTTCCAAATGCAACCAAAATCCATATCCAGCATTTTTTTAAAAAAGAAATAAATTGACACATCTTTAATGAAACACCCATAAAAATCCCATTCAATAGAGTTCATTTGTTGTTAAGTCCACAAAACTGGTTGTGTGACAGAAGTTAATTGGTGACAGTTAGTGCTACTGTCTCTTAGATACTAACTCTGTCAGCTCTCTAGATTATAACATCTGCCTAGACATTTTTTATCAGAAATGCTACTATATTTATTAATTTATTTCTTTGCATCATCTTTTCAAGGATATAATAAGGGTGGAATTGCAAGAGTTTCTGGAACAAAATCTCAGTCACTGAGATATGAGTCAGCTCTGCATAATCTCAGCATTTCTGGATTTTTTTTTTAATCTGTCCTTTTTTGTGACTTATTTACTCCTTATGGTAGTATTTTATTTTTGAAACTCTATTAGAATGCATGAGTTCAGCAAACATCCTCAAAACTTAGTGCTAGGAATGACAAGTGAGGTAGAGAATTTGCTCCCTGGACTTATTAAAGAGACTCTCTGATCACTGAAAAGTAGTTAAAGCAGCATAGCACATCCTCACAAAATAAGTCAAAAAAGATTTCTACATGTCTAAAATGAAAATGTTGTTGTCATTTGTGCAGGCAAAGGGCAGGACAGCAATATCCCTGAAAGATTATCATTGTCAGAACACAATTCAAACCTGTGCTCTGCCAAGGGTAACCACACTGAAATTTTCTTTGCCTCAACTACCCATTGATTAAAGGGTGATGATGGCACCCATGGGTCTTATCAGACAAAATTTTGAGGTACAGTGTGATACAATGCCAAACAGAGTCTGTAAAATGCATAAGTATCTCTGAATGAAGAAGTTTTCTAAGTTATTTGCTGTAAGATTGAAATACCCATCTTTTATCAGAGTCAATGTGCATGGAACAATGTAATACTTTCCTATCACTGATATTTTCTAGCAGAAATTTATCATATTGCAAAAAATTCATGACCATTTAGTCAATAGCAGACATCTTAGAAATATTAAGGAAAGGACTATTTTGATATACAAGGATTATTTTTTTCCACTATAAAATTAAGATTTGTACTTTTTTTATTTTTAAGCTAAATTTTAGCAAAAAAGAACTGTTTATTGGATATAGGATGGTTTTAGAGCAGGGAAAGAAATATTATGGTTTCCCACTTAAAATTGTAGAAGAATAAATTTTTTAAATTGTTTGCATTAAAGAGGCATTAGAGATTTGGCTAGCAAAGAGTAACAAGTAGTTTGCTAAACCTGGATGTCTGGGTTCAGAGGTATTTAAGTTCTAGTACATTCAAATTTCACACATTATGGAATTCTTTTAAGGTTGTTTAAAAAATTTCTGTGACTGTTTCTTCAATTAAGGTCTGATTTTTGAGTACTTTCTGGTTAAAGTAATACACATTAATCAGACAATGTTATTTTTCCTTGGGTGCTTACTCTCTCAGTTAATGGAAAAAGAACAAATTAAGATCAAAAAGCATTGTTACAGAGTTACAAAAATTAGGGTAGAGGAATTTTCTAGGCTGTGCTATCATGTCACTGAGTGCCATAACTGAATTGCAAAATAAATGATAAAAAATAAATAGTAAAAATTAAAGGTCACTCATATGCAGCCATAAAATTCTGCATTATATATGAACAGAAAGACATTTTAGTTCTCTGTGTTTTTTAAATACTTCATTTGATACTTGTGGTCAAAATGAGAATGGAATTAATATTGGACCGTGCTCTTCTCCCTCACACTTTGTGAAACTATTTTTTTGGGAAACTAGTCCTCAAATGCCTATAGCAGAAGCTTGCCTTTTATGCATTCTATCCTTTATAAGATCGGTAACAGCGTGAGGTCACTACTGGAGGAGATAGTCCCCCAAGTGAGAGAAGCCAACAACTTCTGCTTTTCATATAGATGTTTTGAATTTCTGACATTTTGTTAAAAGCATATTGCCTCCTCGTTCTGCTTCCCAGTGTCCTGAAGTGAGAAAATAGTCTTATTTTATGAATGGGTTAGAGTGCAGCCTCTGTAACTTAGGTGCTTGTGCAGAAATATACAGCAGCAGTACTCTCCCTCAAGAGATCTATCTGTCTATCTACCTCTATTGCCTGAATAGAAAATATAGGTATTTACTGTCTAGATTAAGACATAAATTAGGTTCTCAGGTTAGGCAGACTAGACGTCGGGTTATAACTCTGCATGTTGTAACCATCTCAAGTTTCTTGACACCAGTACTGCTGTAAGGGAGATGTAGCTAGGATCTATGACATACAGGGGTAAAGGGGAGGCTTGTGCCATTCTGCAGTGGAGCTCGTTTCTAGGTACAACACTTCTGGTGGTCTAAAATGGCATTTGATGCTGATATGGCACAGCTGAATCCTGCTTGAGCAGTCTGTCATTGAGGAAATATTCAACTTTTTAACGGTATACATGTTCAAGGGAAATTGAACCACAGACAATAAGGAAAAGAAAAATTCAACTGAATTCCTGTTTTTAATATGTGGAGACTGATTTATCTTTGTCTTAGAAGTATGATTTAGTTACGTGTGCAGGTGTCTGAAGAAAAGCAGTGGTACCACAGGAAGGGTATGGTTTTCAGTTTTGGTTGGTACTATAATTTAGAATTTTACAAGATAGGCAGAGATAAAAAAAACCAAACAACAAACCACATAAAATTAATGTGGCTTGAGCTATTCACAGATGTTACTAATCACAGAATGTTCTCAGTTGGAAGGGACCCACAGGGATCATCAAGTCCAACTCTTAAGTGAATAGCCCATACAGGGACCCTGGCATTATTAACACCTTTCTCTGAGCAACTGAGTTAATGACCTTTATCTAATGATATAATAAAATAAACTGGCTTCAACAACAAACTCAGATCAACAACAAAAACTCTGACTCGTGCTCAAAACTTAGGGGAAGTTCATGATATAAAAAGAATTTGTATCAACTAAGACTTGATCATGTCTACTTTAGTTTGAATAGACAAAGGTTGCTTTTTTATACAGAAAGACAAGTCATAGTAAGTTCACTACTTTGGTTGCAAGTGTAATCAGCACATAAATCTTCAAATTTAACTTTGATGCATTTTGTCCTGACCACAAGTAAGAACAAACTGGAAGAAATATTGCCTGAATGCTTGCTGAGCAGGGAATTTAATTAATTTACCTTCAAAGGATAATTTTTGCAGCATACCAAGATGAGTGATCTGTGGTAACCTATAATTATTAAAACATATTCTATTTTAATTTGTTGTTGGATGAAGAGCACAAACACCTTAACAAAATGAAGTGTCTATCATTTCAGTTGGGATGCAAGCAATCACATTTTTGTGGTATGGATTTTTCTTTGATCAGGAATTTCTAACTGCCAGTGAAGTAGTAAATGTGATTATCATATTATGGGCATATTACCATCAGCCTAAATATCAGCCAAATGTTCATTTCCTCTCACAGACTTTCTTATCTTCCATCATTCTATTGCACCACAGTATTCCTGCTCATGCAAGCCCACAACCTAACTTCCTCAGTTTAATAATTGTGACAGTAACAATTAAAATATAGAATGGTATGATGAGGTTGGTTCTCTTTAAAGAGAACCAACACTGGAGTTAATTTTTTACAAGAAACTTCTAACTTTTCCAAAATTAACTTCACTTTTTTTAAATTTTGCTTTTTTACAAAAATAGCATATGTAAGGGCAGTGCTTTATGTTTATGCAATGACCTATTATTTAATGTTATTATAAAAAGAATAATAGAAGCAAGTAATATAATCAAGTATGGAAACAAGTATAGTATCAAAGAATCAAGTAATAAGTCTGTTAAAGGTGGTGATGACTGGAATCCATAGAGTTCTGTTCTTGTCACAGTCACTCTCATCCTCTCTTCCAAATCCTTCTCTGCAATGTTTGCTATATAATTTGCTCTGTTTCAATTTAGCCAATGTCCATTTTGGACAAGCTATTTTATAGATATGAGAAAGTAAATTAAAGACACAACAAAGTTTAAAGGACTATCCAAAGCAGTCTCTTAAGAACTGGAGAATGATGTAGTAGATGCTGGGAACTGAGGAGAGCAAATACAGAACTTTAGAAGCAGGACAAGAAGAACCTAGTTGATTCTTCTGCACTTCATGGTTCAGAAAGGTGTCAGTGCAGCCAATTTGTGAACACTAAGATGACCTTACAATACAAGGTAGTAAGAAACAGCTATAGAGCTCTACTGCTAGCAAGTCACACCCAAGTAAATATCCTTTGACTAGTTCATTTGTATAGCATCTAAGGAAGAGAACAGAGACAATAAGATGCTCCTTAATAAACTTTTCAACAGCCTCATACAACAATGACATCTCACACACAAATTAGTGAAATATGGTCTTGCATGCCATTACCATGAACTGGATGCCCAGTGTAGGCAAAACCAATTACTGTCAGTGCATTCTTAGACTTCTTCAATGCTTTCTTACAGGAAAAGCACAAACTATATTTATAGTGATGAATGCAAACTACCTCCATCTAAGCGCGGATAACATTTTTCTTGGAGGGTTGAAGCTTTTTAAGCAACGGGATAAAGTGCTAAGTACAAGAGGACAAACTTAAAGTACTGGTCTGGCCCTCTAAATGCAGTTCTTCTTCATCATCACCGTCATCATCAGTTGCATGTTATAACTCGTTAAATTGCAATTTTTGAAATTCAGAGTCTTGTCAGACACTGGCAACTTGATCTTCAACAACTGAATTCTATGGGAGGTTCATGGATTTCACAGGAGCCAGAAGAGGGCTTTAGCTGTTCATATTATTCAAGAGCAGAAAGAAGGACTCATCTTCATTTCAGTCTCTTGAAGTGAAAACACAAAGTGGAAAATTTCTACTGTTTTCCTCTCTTAATAACAAATATACAGAGAAACTCTTTCTGTATCTACCTATCTCCTTTGTCCAAGTTGTATTTTGCCATATTTCACTTCACGCTGATGCAGCTACAGAATTCAAAGCTCTGTTCCATGCCTTCTCCCTGGTAGCTGTAGCAGAGGAGATGAGCAAGGTGTTGTGGCTCCACTCTTTTCTTTAGCTGTGGAACAGCAGAAGGAGACATGCACGAGTCTCACACTTGTTGGAAAGCTACCTGTAGACTGTACAGTCACATTGAATTAAGGAATCAGGAGAAGCAACGCAATATAAATATCTGGAATAACTACATTACAGTGTAATTTCCTTGGCCCAACGATCTGAACAATATGTGGGACAAATTTACATTAGAATTATTTGTTTCTTTCATATAATAATTTACCAAATCCCATACAAAAAATTCAGATGTCCAGAACACACTAAGACACCAAGGAGAATTTCTTTGCTTTATTTTCTCAGCTTAACTTTCTATCCAGTGCATTACCCAGGAAACTCCTTGTCCTGCTTTGTCTTACTTTCTTTTAAGTTCACACACTCACTGATTGTTTTGAAGTGTCCTCAGTTTCTTCCTGTCTGCTGGCTGCTTGTCAGCTCCTTCTGACAAATGAATACAGATAGCTTTACTAATTGATTCCTGGTCCCTGTGTTTTTCTTCAGTTTGGTATGGGCTATGGCTTTCATTATATCTTTTTTTTCTTCTCAACAAGGAGCATTTAATTGTTCCTTCTTTTAGTGTAACTGGAAGGACATGACTCTGGTCTCCAGCAGGCTTTTTTATTTGAAACAGTGAAATTCAAACTTATTATGATGCAAGATTCTTTTCTGACCTATTCTTAATTACCATTTCCAGGCATTCTCAAAAGAGAATTGTTGGTATGGATCCAGGAATTTTTTTATATGTTTCTTTTGCTTAGGTGTGGCAACCACATAACCACAGGCACAATGGATTATCCTAGGTTAAGAGACTTGCTATGTGAAAGTGGAAAATGGAGTATGTAAGAGACAGTTGAAAAGTCTGATTAAAGGATGAGTCTGGCTGTCAATATCAATTAACATAACTCTTTAATGAGTTTTTGTCATAAGGGATGTACAGTAATGAATGATGACATAATTCATTGACATGAACCTGTGCACTTCCTTTATTCATCAAGACACATGAATTTGCATTAGAAATATGGTAAAACCTAGCTATGTAACACCTTATATAGTCAAAGCTATTGCTATTGTTCCTGGATGCCACATAAACTAAAACTGGCACATTACTTTTCCTTTCTCCAGTGCTTACGCTGCTTTCTCAAGTATAGCTTTACTGTCATGTCTCCAAACAAACAAACTTTTTTTTTTTTTGAGGGAGAGATGGTGAAAATGGCACATGTGGTTCTGCAAGGTGATATTGTTAAAACATGAAGTAGGGTGGTTACAACGATATACAGAAATTCCTGAAACAAGTAGTGTCCCTAAGTGTGGTATTTTTTCTTCCGCTACCTGCCACGAATGAGGGGGGCAATTCCTATACATGAAGAAGTTAACCTCCTGTGTTTTAGTGTGTGATGTCAGCAACCCCCCCAAATCTCAAAATCTGAAGTTCACCTTTGTATGAATTTTTACAATTTAGCAAACTAAACTTCATAACATGAAACCATTTACCAAATTTAGGTGACTAGATTCCAGTATCTAAATATTTTTCAACACTGGTCTGATGAAGTACTTGTCCAGAAAGCAGGACACCCATCTTCCAGGCCAGGAAATGCATTGATCACCCAACATTTTGTGTAGCAAGCAATCCTCATTATGCATGATGCTACAGACAGGAGTACACAAGAAAAACAGACTGGCTTTGTATCATAGTGGTTAGAGAATTCTGCTTTTGGAAAAGCTTGACTCCTGGGCCATGTGCCCAGAACTGTTTGTGCGTTTCACTTTGGATCATCACTGGATAAAAACCAGAAACACTGAAGAGAACAATGACTGGAACAGCAATTCTCCTCCTTTCCAGCAAAGCTCCTGAGTCATTACAATATTAAGTCAAGCACCCATTGCCACTGTGGTTTTGACTATCCATGGCTCCAGCATCAACAAGAGTATGGAAAGTGAATGTTTTTACAGTAACAGTCTGTTGTTTAGTAGTTCAGGCAAAATAGATCACATATGCAAAATATAAGTCTTAAAAGAAGATCAGCTCTCTGTGCCACCTGAAAGGTGGAAATTTATTACGGTTTTTCAGCTGATCTCAGAGAAATATGCTAAAAACACACCTCATATTAGGATGCACGAGAGACACAGTTGCAGCAATGATTTTCTGTGCTGCAGCTTCATGTTGGAGAGGGAGTTTAAATCATTGTGGAAGATGATAGAAACTATAGGTGGGTAGGATATCTCAGGTACATAAGTGCACTGCTGAATAAACAGCCTTTACTAATTTTCTTTAGTTTCAAATAATGGTGACTGAAATTCAGCACCTTTGCCAGTTCAGAGTCATTTTATGTAGTTGCCATGAATGTTTCTTTTAGGCTTCAGAGGTGGGTGGCCATGTTTTGGGGTTTTTTTGGTAGTCATATGTCTGATAAAATTCAACCTGAGGACAGAACTCATGTTGATCTGATCTATCATGGAAATGTTTGAACAAATTAAATCTCAATAATTTTTACACCCTTCTTTGATTTTCTTTACTGAACCAAGATGAGCCTTTTAGCTCTGATAAGATGACATTCAGTCACATATTTTCTAATTCATATTTTCATGAAATTTGAAAGGATAGTTGTTTCTATTTGTGTAGATCTTTGCTTTTGTAGAAGCACCCTGTTAGAAAAAAAAGTATCAAAAACATGTGAAAGAGGTAAGCATAGGAAAAATACTGAAAGCATTTTTTGTTTGATAACATTTTACTTAGAATGATTGAACTGCTGTGGCGGCTAAGTAAAAGAATGTTCCCAACTTTTGACATTACACAATGCTACAATAGCTTGGTTTTGGATTATTGTTTGTTCCTAAAAGTGAATGACTTTCAGATCCCAGTGAAGGAAAGCTCAATAGCACAGCAATCTTCAGAAAATGGCTCCAGTGGCTTCAGCAGTATGTCCTGATTTCCTTTGGTTTTCTTCTATTTTAATTCTTTATTATATTTTTAACCTTTTTATCATAAAAAGTTTTGGACCTTTAACCACCTATCACTCTGAGTTATATTTAAAAGTGCTGTCACTGAAAATGATTAAAGCAGAATTTTATTTACCTTATTTTTAGGGATTTTTCCACTGGTGTGTTAGATAGGGCTCTGTTTACATTCAGCTTCACTGTTTGCTCTTTAGAAAAGCTGTTCCCCTTTATCACTGATGATATGGTTTGAAGCTGGCTCCCTGCCAAGTCTCCAAACCTTACCACCAGAGTTCCCCCCCCCCCTCAAACCTCAGGGAGAAGAGGGAGAAAAAAACGAAAGAAAACCCGAAACGAGAGAGAGACAACCAAAGATGAGATATATAAATATATTTGCACTTATATACAATTAAAAATAAGGGAAAGGGAAGGGGGAAGGGAAAAGGAACAAAACCAAAATATTATGTATATAAATATCCCAATTAGCAGCCCAATATCTATCCACTAAAAGAGTTAGCAAAGAAATAGCTCACTACTCTCCTGGGACAACCGAGGGTCGCTCCGGAACGATCGCCGGCAACCTCTGTCTCCCAAGGTCGACAAGGCCCAACCAGGCCTCGCTCCCCAACACGGCAGACTCAACAGCAGGGAACCTGCACCTCCAAGCCGCCGGAAGGAAAGAGAACGAAAGCCTCTCCTCCTTTCTTCTTATATCCCAGCTTACATAAAAAATCGTAGGGAATACTGGGTAAATCTGGACCCTTCCTTGGTTACAAACTGGTCACCAAGGAAGGCCTAGCCCAAAACACCACAACTGATTAAGTGAATATTTCATATAGTCATAAGAGAGTGAAAAATATTTCCAACACATAAAAGTATAATTAGGGAAACCTCAGAGGGGAAAAACCTTTGAGGTATTTTTGAATTCTTTCAAAAATCAGTTAGATTTCAAGGGCTGTGTATCTAATTCTGATTATCAGAATTATTCTTTTTAATTACACTGTCTACATCTGTACACATTTATCTAGAATTTATGAGATGGATCAAAATAGTTGCCAACTCTTTTGATTTTATTACATATCTTATGGGGTTTGGTTGAGAGCTTTCATAAAGCTCACATAATCTCAGCCTTATTGATTCAACCCTAATGAAATCTTCTTCAAGTATAGTGGTTCCTATTACTTTTTGCAGGACTTAAATGAAACTACATTTAGGTGTGGCAAAATCATTCCCTACAATCTCTGTCTTTACAGTGAGAACTTACCCATGAGAAGTATGATTCCTATCAGCAGTTTCTCAAGATCTTGTGAAATATAAGAAATACCTGTATCCATGAATAATAGATACCTTAGCAAACTGCTAGGAAAGAAATTAATTAAAATATCTATATTTAAGAAGAAGAAACTGTATTTTGGGTACTAAAATATATTTTGAAAAAAGGATGAAGGTAACAGGGAAATAGTTTTTAAAGCCACATGGATTTATGTGAAACCAATCCAAAAACTTCTTTGACACAACAACAAACATTCGAGGCATTCCCCTCTGGCTATTAGTATAAACTATCTGGACTTCATTAACACACATAATACAGTTCCACAAAGATGAATATAGGCACTGAGGGAGAGTTAGATGAGAAGTACCTTCAGGAGAAGTCTCAAGAAGCTGTATTGCCCGGGGAAAAAATAAGCAGGACAGAAATCACGGTGGAGTTCATGAGCAGTTAAATCAGGAGTTGATTTCTGCTGATTTTCTCATAAGTGATGTTGTTATGGGTATCATTACCAATAAAAAGAAAATCGAAGTTTGTTAGTGACATGTCTTAGTGCACTTGGTTAACCTTGAACTCACGCAAAAGTAGTGGATGGAAATACATTTGTATAATATAAAATCCCCCCTATTTTCTGTGGGTTTGTTTTTTAAAGTTGTTTTTTTCAGTTGCTGGCCTTAGATATTTTATTTTTTCAAACTAGCATCTATGTAGTGCATTTGGCCTGGAATAGGTCAGATATTTTTTGAATTGTAAATCCAACTTGTGAGCTATGCAAATGCAACCTTTCTGAACTCTTTACTTATCAATCTTTTACTGAAATAACATGACTTAGAAAGAGTTACAGGCAGTCATAGTGCATTTCAGCCCAGAAAAGATACTTACAAAAGTCGAACACTGTGAGACCATATTTTATCTATACAGAACCCTTCCATATAACCACAATAGCCTAATTGTCTTCCTGTTGTCTTCCTATCTTCCTACTATTTCACAATGTTGTCACACTTGGCACAGATATTTTCTGCTAGCAGCTAATTGTAATTTATCCCAGAGCAAAAAATCTGCAAGACACCAATCTAGAGTTTCCCTTTGAAGCTTCTGAATATTGATAAGTTGCACGACATAAGAAAGATGAGCAGCTGTGCCAGTGTTTGTGTTAATTAATGCTTCTGCTGTATATTAAAACATAAGAGTTTAGTATGTGCCTTGAGCACAGTATAACTTTACAAAGTGATACTCTTCTGGTCTGCACCCCTTGTGATTTTTATTTTCTGACTCTTTGATGAAAAGATCATACCATAAAAACTAAGGAGTTTCTGGAGAGTATTCTCATCAGTGAGTACTCTTCTATTTCCATTTTGTATCTCTGCTTCTTGCATGCACTCTGTATTTATTTCTGCAGATATACACAATTTCTGCAAGGGAGATGGAGACTCTACCTACACTACAGATTATTCTGAAGAACTAGCCCTTTTCTTAGAAATGAATGCAATATAAGGCTTAAATCCTTTCCTACAGGGGACAACAAGGGGATCAGGCCCAGTTGGCATAGGTTAAGAAAAGGTAGGTCCTGCTTGATCAACCTGATCTCTTTTTATGACCAGGTGACATGCCTAGTAGATGAGAGAAAGACTGTGGCTATAGTCTGCCTGGACTTCAGTAAAGCCTTCGATACTGTCTCCCCCAGCATTCCCCTGGAGAAGCTGACAGCCTATTGCTTGGACAGATGCTCTCTTCACTGGGTTAAAAACTGGTTGGATGGCCGGTCCCAGAGAGTGGTGGTAAATGGAGTTGCATCCAGCTTGGCGGCCGGTCACTAGAGGCATTCCTCAGGACTCAGTGTTGGGGTCAGTTCTGTTTTATGTCTTTATCAATGATCTGGATGAGGCAATTGAGTCTACAGTCAGTAAATTCATGGATGACACTAAGTTGGACAGGAGTGTTGATCTGCTGGAGGGTGGGAAGACTCTGCAGAGGGATCTGGGCAGGCTGGATAGATGGGCCAAGACCAGTTGTATGAGGCTCAGCAGGGCCAAATGTGAGGTCATGCACTTGGGTCACAACAACCCCATGCAGCACTACAGGCTGAGGGCAGAGTGGCTGGAAAGAGACTCAGTGGAAAAGGACCTGGGGATGTTGGTCAACAGCTGGCTGAAAATTATCCAGCCCAGGAGGCCAAGAAGGCCTGGCCTACATCAGAAATAGTGTGACCTGCAGGACTAGAAAACTGATTTTCTCCCTGTACTCAGCACTGGTGAGGCCACAACTCTAATACTTTGTCCAGTTCTGGGTCCTTTACTTCAGTTCTGGGCCCTTTACTTCAAGGAAGGCATTGAGGTGTTGGAACGTGTCCAGAGAAGAGCAAGGAAACTGGTGAAAAATCTGGAGAACAAGTCTTATGAGGAGTGGCTGATGGAGTGGTGTTGTTTAGACTGGAGAAAAGGAGGCTTAAGGGAGATCTAGAGACCCTATAGCTCTCTACAAGTGCCTGAAAAAAGGTTGTTCCTTCTTCTCCCAGGGAACTACTGACAGGATAAGAGGAAATGACTTCAAGCTGCCCCAGAGGAGGTTCAGCTTGGACGTCAGAAAGAATTTCTTCACTGAAAGGGTAGTTAAGTATTATAACGGGCTGCTCAGGGATGTGGTGGAGTCTCCATCTCTGGAGGTGTTCAAGAAAAGACTGGATGTGGCACTCAGTGCTATGATTTAGTTGGCATGGTGGTGTTCAGTCAAAGGCTCAACTTAATGATCTTGAAGGTGTTTTCCAACCTTAATTGTTCTATGATTCTACGATAGGAGCTTAAGACTGACAACTCCTGGTTCCTGTATTTCAGCCACTGGAGAATTTTTCAGTCTGAAGTGTAGGGTCTGGCAGACCTGACTGGCAGCAAATACTCACTTGAATTTAAACTCAAACTGTGTACTCCACTTCATTCTAGGTGCAGAGTTTCCCAACTGCTTTACAGTAATCGGTCCCTTTTTTCTTGTATCCAGTATGTAATGTCTGTAATGGTTGTCTTGGACTTTGTGGTAGGAACCAAAGAATTTGCACAAAAAGTCACAGGGGTGTCATTCCAGATGTTATGCTTTTTTTCCCTATAAAGTTAAAGCATGCAGTTTGAGATTCAGATTCTCTATCTAAGTTTGTGAAGCTGAATCAATAAAAGAATTTTCCCTTTTGAAGGATCACATGTGGGATTATCCCATCTGTATGAACCCCCCTCCACTTTTTTTACTCTCTCTTGTGGAAATTACTTGGCAGCCATCTCACTTTCAGATTTTCTTCTGAAACAATTCTCACTTGTCTGACATTTCCTCTCTTTTTCTCATGCTACTCAAGGCCAATAAAATAAAACTGCAGCCAGTTCCAGGTTTCTTTGCACTCCTGTGTGGTTCATCTCATTATGAATCCCTTGTTCTATTAAGTTGTGAGGAGTGGAAAGGGTCATAGTTGTTTCAAAACTTACTTTTCTGAATCTTTCAGCAGCAAACCCACCTGTTGTGAAAAACCCTGGCTACACTTTTATGTTCTGCTGAGTATTATATGTCTCTTTAATTTCCTTATCAAGATTTGGTCCACAGCCCGGTTCTGAATAGCAAGTCATTTATCCTATTTGTTTGTCAGGTGATGGTAAAGCCTTTCTTTCAATAGGATGAAAATCTTGGACATTTGCTCTTCCAGGCCATAAACTTGCAGATGAAAATTTTAACATCCTGTTTCATCATGAAGCAAGCTCTTTCTGTAGTCTGAGCTGCTGATTACTTTAGGGATTATCCTCTGGTGATTTGATACAGAATCTTATAATCATAGAAGGTTAAGGGGTTGGAATGGACCTCAAAGATCATCTAGTCCCAACCTCCCCTGCCATGAGCAGGAACATCTGTCCTGTCACTAGATCTGTCTTTGTAGGGGATGTTCTTCAGTCCTCTCATCAACTTTGTGGCCCACCTCTGGATTTGCTCCAACAGTTCCATGTCCTTATGTCGGGGACACTAGAACTGTACGCAGTACTCCAAGTGGGGTTTTACCAGAGTGAAGCAGAGTAGTAGAATCATCACCTTCAACCTGCTGGCCATGGTCCTTTTTATGCAGGCCTGGATTTTTTTGGCTTTCTGGGCTGTGAGTGCACACTGACTGCTCATGTTGAATTTTTCATCAACCATCACCCTCAATATGTACTTTTTGCATCTACGTGTGTTTTTCAGAGCTGCATAAACCCTCACGTGAATGCCAGCATCTCACAACAGTGCATTTGACTCTGCTACTATCAGCTAAACAGGTTGGGAATAGAAAATGAGAAATAACAAATTTATAGTACTATCAGGAGAAAAGGTATTTATTATTTACGTGAAATTTTGACTCATTGACAGACGGGGAGAAAAAGTGGTGAGGAACCAGAATTACTGGGAAGGTTTGATGATGTTGTGCAGTATGTAAACAAAAAGTAATGTTATAAAATTTGGACTAGTTCAAGGGATAAAGGCATATATTGATCTAAATGCCAAAGAGAAACACATGAGACTCACAGTGTCAGTAAACTTGGTAAGCATTATTTAATCAGAAGACAGAATTCTTTGGCTACATATTTTTACATGCATATTAATTCAATTCAAAATACTGAAAAAAAATAAAGAGTGGAAATCTTTGCAATAGAGATAGAAAAACGTATATCTTGTGAAACTGTCTATGCTGAATATTTTTACCTGAGGTTTCTGAGAGCTGTTCTTAGAAAACTGGAATTCACTCTTTCCTAAAAATCCTACTGGAATTTGTTTTAGCCCTGGATTCTTTAAATAGAAAATACACAATATTTTTTTTAATTATATAGAGGGTTGTAACATCTGAAAATTGTCATTTTGACATAGAGAAGAAAAGCAGACCAAATGCAAGGCAGCTGTATCTGCTTTGATTTGTTTTGAAAGGTAGTTTAATCTGCTGAACCATAGTTTGAAGAAACCTATGAACTTGTAGAGCAAAATGAGCAGAACTAAGGAAAAGCTAATATATAAAAATGCACAATTGTTACCTGAAGATTTAAGCATGTTGAGGTATGCCTCATCAGAAAAGGAAGCAGTGAAAATATTTCCTTGAAATGTGGGTAGACAAATCTCAGTGTCTAGTCTAGATGTCAAAACCAGCCACACAGGCATTCAGATCTCAGGAATGAAAAAGACGTCCAGCTGGTGTGGTATGCAGATCTTGATGACTGGTTTAAGAAAGGTAAAAATTTTAGTTCAGATGTCTCAGTTCTGAGATATAGTGCAAATGCTAGGCAAGTACAGAACAAAAATGGTTTACTGTTAAATAGCATAGCCAATATAGAGGCAATCCTTAGCTTATTTATGCCAGTGATTTATCCTAGACAGAAGGTAAAAGAGCTGACTGTCAATCCAGTCAAATAAAGAAGGCATTTTTGCTCTGTATCCAGGACTATGCAACATTTCTGGCATTAGTAAGCATTTTTATTGATGAAATGAACGACGGAAGACAGAATATCCTTATTACATTTGCAGACAATATTAAGCTGGAACAATGCAATAGAGGACAAAATTAGTATTTAGCCAGGACCTGAACAAACTGGAGAGGAGTTACGAGAAAAAAAGGATGTGATTCAGTAAGGATAAGCAAAGAGGTCTATATTTAGCCAGGAATGTCAGCTACATAAATACAAGATGCAAAACAACTGGATGCCTTGTGGTTCTGCAGAGAAGGATCCCAAGGTTGTAGTGGATCATAGCTGGACATGAAACAGCAGCATCACAGCATGTTGTAAGGAAGACAAACTGAATATCAGACTGTATAAAGATTCATGTCTTTTGTAAGACATCTGAATAAATTCTTCTGCTCATCTGCTCATTAGCACCACCTTAGCTGGAACACTGTCTCCAGTAAGGGGACTATAATTATAGACAGGTGTAGATTGGTTTTAGAGAAGAGCAGTGAGCATAGGTGAAAGCTAGAAAATATAATAAGGAAAGATGTGAATATTGTAGTTGTTTGGTCTAGAGGAGGGAAGATTGATCTGAGATGTGATAACAGACTTCAAATGTTAAGAAACCTACTGCACAATGGAAGGGAATATATCAGTAGTGGAACATTATTGTGTAAAAAATAATTACCTTAAACTACAGCAAAAGAGACTTAGGCTAGACATTAGTAAAAACTTTCTAAGAATAGTGAAATACCAAGACAGATTACCTAAAAAAGGTTGTGTAATACTTGTCTGCATTGTTAGAGGCTTTTAAGGATTGGTTAAGCAGGTATCTGCAGGAATATTTTAACTAAACATTTAATAGTGAAGTGTACATGTATATAAAGATGTTCACAATGAAATAAAGATACACTGGTGATACTGAAGCCACCTTGGTTCCAGAAACATGTGTCAGGTAGTCAGCCAGTGTAACCTATTGTGGTGTAAGAAACTTTTATGATGACTACAGAGACTTGGAGTATGACTGAGTACCCTTGTGATTCAAGCAAACCATATGCACCATGTGCCAGACAACGCATATCCTACTGCCTATTGCCCTGCTACAGTTAGTGAACTCTTTTATGACCTTGGGGATACTGTTGAGGATAGCCAGATGTTTTGGATTCATTCCTGGTCATCTCATTTCTACAGGATGATGTAATCCTGCCTGGAATACTTCTCTCTCTCTGACACAAAATTGCAAATGCTACCTGAATGGGAAGGTGAAATGTTGCTGTTTAGATATCCCTACTTTTTCTTAGTATGTTTATAGATATTAGAATCATTAAGGTTGGAAAAGATATCTAAGATCAACGAGTCCTACAACTAAAGTAACACTGCCAGCTCCCCACTAAACCATATCCCTAGGCACCACTTCTACACACTGTTTTAACACTCCCATGGATGGTGATTCCAGCACTTCTCTGATCAGCCTGTTCCAATGCTTGACAGCCCTTTCAGGGGAGAATTTTTTTCTAACATACAGTCTAAACCTTCCCTGGTGCAACCTGAGGCTGTTTCCTCAAAAATGGCTTGATTGCCTGGTTCCATTGGGTAAAAGTGAGCTGAGAAGTGACACAAGGCCCAAGCCTACTCATGTGCTCCACATGAGCCACCCACAGCAAGTCTCTTCAGGTCACATAGAACGGGAGCTCAGGGTTGCTGTTGAATCTGTTTGAATTTGAACTGTATTGACACCTAAATTGAAGCAAAGAGCATTGCAGAAGGGGAAAACCATCTGGAATAGTTATTAAGTGGCCCTGGGATTCTCTGGGCAGATTGAATGGATGTAGGCAGCCAGCTGCCAATATCCCTTAGCTTCTCCAATGTTATTGTCAGCTAATATGCTCCACTTAGTGTTGGGACTGCACATCATGAGAGAAGCAGACTTAGTTTTTCTCTTTCGTTCATTGCAGAGAAAAGATCTAAAAATCTGTCAATATCACTGAACAGTAAATTTTTCAGGAAACTCTCTGTGGGCTGCTTATAGGTTATAACACAGCATACAGCACAAACTGAATTTTAAACTTAAAATAGGGAAAAGCATCGAAACTCGAAGTCTTTTCAATTTTACCCTACAAAATACCCCCAAAACAGAACTGTGAATATTTATTTTGAGTGAGAAGTCATCCTTCTAAAAAGACACCAGGGTAATATGAAGAATGAATACCTGAAGAATGAGAAAAAGAGATGTAAATATCAAGGAATATGAATTAAAGGTGAATTTATAGGGTAATTAATAAGGAACCTGTTGGTATACTGACGATTGACTGAACAAAAGATAGTAAAGTGAATCTTAAACATGAATTTGGAATAAGGAAAAACTCAGTGATTTACAGTGAAATGCAGGTGAATAGGAAGAAATGTATCCATTACTTATCTATGCATTCAGGATTTAAGAGGAGGAATTCAATATATGGTACTTGTGATATGAAATATTTCAATGACAGCTCTGAAACACTATTGGCTAAGATTAAATGTTCTCCAACAACTAGGTTCCTGTAGACTGACCATATAATATCACTGCTAGTTTTAACTAATACAGAATTGCTAATCATGTAAGTTTGTTTTGGTTTTTTTTCAAGTTTTTTAAATCTAAAATAAACATTTTAAGGTATGAACTATCTAAACTCAGCTAAAAATGTAAGGCTAAAATTCAGAATTTTATACAAATTCATTCCAACTTTGCTTATTGACTTCCTTCTGCTTTCTTCTTTTGTTCTTTTTCTGTTTTTTAACATTTTGTTTACTCCATTGTTTAGTTAGCACATCCTGCTCTTTGTTACCTACTATCTACTGCAATTCTCCTCCTTGTCAGAAGTCACTATAATCATACAGCTCATAAGATTTCTGGTTTTTTTTCTCGGCATTTCCCTGTTCAAACCTTCTTATACAAAATAATATCACAGAGTTAATAATTAATATTGTCATTTATGTCCAGTGATTTTGAGACTGATGCAAGGCTTCTAATTTATAATGGGCTGTTGGTCATGTCTTAAATGAGGCTATGCTCCCACAGAATTAATAAAAAAACCACCCGCCATCATAGAGTAAACACTACATTATCACTGTTTTTTGGCAAAACTTTTCTTGCAAAATAGTGCTCACTCTGACCATCTGTGCTTATTTAAGTGAGACGAAGCAGTTTCTTCTTCTGATTTAGATTTCAGGCTTCCTAATTTTTTTTGTTACATCAGAAACATAGCTTATTTTGTCATCAAGATTTTAAATTATTTTTTGATTTTGAGACTAAAGTTTTTCAAGAAATTTTCACAAAAATTGATATCAAGAGGAACTCCAAAGCTTCTTAAATTTAATTTCTGTATAAAACACCAGGTAATTTGACACAAATGCACCACACTTTGGTAAAGTCTTGGTAGACATCAACAAAAACTAGAAGAGACCAATGTTTCATCAACAGTGACAAAATAGTTGATACCAATACAAATCATATCAGTGAGTCACATACAAGATTTCAGATGATCAGTAGATGGTAAATCAGGCTACAGAAGGAGGGGAAAGTTTGCTAAGGAAAAAGTTTATCTTAAAAAAAAAGACAA
Source organism: Manacus vitellinus (assembly GCF_001715985.3). Taxonomy (NCBI): domain Eukaryota; kingdom Metazoa; phylum Chordata; class Aves; order Passeriformes; family Pipridae; genus Manacus; species Manacus vitellinus. The sequence goes on from NW_021940604.1 coordinate 37,121,446, forward strand.
CCAGTGATCAGTATAAATTTTTATGTAGCATCATTCAGTCAGGCACCTAGGAGGCTTCTGCATGCTCAGCCGAACACTGACCCATTTTTCTCAAGATGCTGTAGTCTTCATTTTAAGATTAGCACTCTGTGATCAATGTCTGATGCTGTAAGGTGAGACTAAAAATTAATCAAAATCCTCCTCATTTATAAGTCATCTTATGCAATTGCTACTAACCCTCCGAACTTAATTTATTGGTAAATATTTTTGGGCTATAAAGTCCTGAATGCTACATTGTAGTGCTAGCCAGGTTGTCTTAGCCAGCTATCCCAACTCTGCCTTCCCTGAAGTATGCATAAAAAAAATATTTTAAAACATTACACTTGTTTTTCCTCAAAAATTGTGACCAAATATCCATCCACTAAGCCCTTAGGACAGTTCTTTCAGTATTTAATCTCACATCTGCCATCAGGCTGCCTTAAGGACAAATGGCAAAACATCTTTTTACGATTTTAGAATATTTTTATGCTACTCTTGAAATCTCTGACAAAATCCATGTCAAAATGACCTGGTAACAGTGTCTAGTGTGGGAGGGTAGCAGCATTCATGATGGGACACCCAAACAGAGAGGGAATGTGCGCAAAACTGATCATGTTAAAGAGCAGGATGAAAATAAGCCGCTGAAAGAGCATTCAGTGAATTCCAGTCACTTTGGAAAGAAATGAAGTCATCATGAAGCAATGTCACAGGAGTGTTAAAGCCTGGAAGGGAGTGCTGGTAGAGGCCTTGGAGTGGGAGGAGGAGCAGTGCTCCTGGTGTGCACAGCCAAGTATTGCCCCATGGAATCCCCAGCCCTTCCTGTGCCCTGTGGGGCACAGAAACAGACTGCACTCGTCCAGGGATCTGCAGCACAGCAGCGGTGGCACGGGCCAGCCCCTCCCTGGGGTGCATACAGACACCTGCCCATAGTGCTGCCTCAGGGAGGTGCTGGCAGCAGCAGGGATACCTGCAGAGCTGGGGCACGTCATCTCCATGGAGGGGTCTGCAGTTTGTGCTGTGTAATGGATACTGATATACAGTTCACTGATGACTGGTTATCTGTGTACAGTTAGCAAATCAATAAACTGCTCCCATCTCAATTTGTTTATAGTAGGTGGACTGAGCACTTCCCACGTGGCAGTCCCATACATCTGACTTTACGTCATTGTTTCCCACTCCGAAGTCAGTGCACCCCACTCCAAAGCTCACATGGTATGTTCCCAGAGGCCATACTTTTGGTTTAGCCGTATCGAACACATCTGGTTCCATTTTAATAATTTCAGAAAATTATCTAGAGTGTTTTATGACAGTTTCTCGTTCTCAGTAGTTACTGTAATGATATTTTTTTCTAATTTTTTATTTTTACCAGAAAGATTTTATAAGCTACAAATAGTTGCTAGCACTGGTCCAAGAACTTTTGTTATTATTAATTCTTTCTCTTTTACATAATAGTTTTTAAAATTGTATCTTGAGCTCTGACAAAAAGATGGTTTTCGACTAATTTAATTTTTACCCTGCTGTTTGTGTATAATGTCACATTTATTATTGACATTACTGAATATAATGTCAATATTGAAAATGTCATAAAGCAATAAGTACTGACTGAAAACCATTGGAATGTACTGTCTTCCAAATAAACTATGTCAGTGCTTTTGGAAACCAGGGTTGTATTGCTGTCAATAAAGACCACAAGTTTATTTCTGTCAAGACCATTGTCTGTGAACAAGGTCAACTTATTTAAATTCCAGGATTTATCTTTATTTGCATGTATCTATGAATCCATTTAAATTACTTTATTTTAGCCTTCCTACAGGTTAGGCTAACTGATTTGTACGTCACATGATTATTCATTTTATCCTGTTTAAATATTGGAACGACATCTGTAGTTATCCAATCACTTGGAATTTCTTCAGTGTCCCATGCACTGTTCTGAAAGCTCCCAGCTGGGTTTTTTGGGGCTCTTGGGTGTCAGTTAAATGGGCCTGTTGATTTGCAAATGTATAATTTCAACAGATGTTCCTTTACATCTTTCCTTGCTGCACATGGTAAACTTGCTATTACAGCAGCAAGAGCATCTGGGATATATGTTTCTTTCCATATAGAGTGTACAAATGTCTATAGAACACTTTTGTGTTGTTATTAATTTTCTTTTTTATTTTTGCCAAAGCTATCTAGATGGATGTGTACTCATAAACCAGTCCTCTCAATATTAGCTTTCATTCTGTTTCAGCAGGCCTTCAAAATCTCCTTTTTACTACACTGGCTTCCTACCCAGAGTAACTTTGTTTCATATACTTTGAATTGTGGTTTATGGGTTACCCCATAGGACTGTATGCACTGAGGTGCAATCCATATGTGAAATAAAAGAGGTTAGGAAAGAGAGTTCAGGTCCATTTCTTTTCTATGACATTTAGAATATGTGTGAGGGATCTTTCTCCTTAGTTGCAGATAGATTTCTGCTGTATAAGAAGCAGTAGAAAAGTATTAATAATTTTTGAAAAGAAAACATATTTGTTTTCTGTATGAAGTAAGTGAGATTTTCCCCCTTGATTTTACCTACAGAATACAAATTTTATTCTCTAAAGAACTGAAAATTAACTTCCTGAAAATGAATAGGCAAACTACTACTAAGAGAATGAATACAAAATGCTGCTTTAATACCTGGGTTTTAATCTAAATTGGACAGAACATAACATTCAAAATAAGTGATTGTCTGGCAACGAGGCATGATAAATCCCTGATATGAGGTATTTATTGTGTTTTGAATATTTTTCCAGTTACTGACACTGAAGGTGACACCCATATATCCCATCTAACACAAAGTAGCTCTTTTGACAGAATAGTTTCCGTTATCTAAAGACACAGTAGGAAACAGGGAAGATATATAGTGGACAAAGGGAAGAGAGAATCTTGTGACCTTTAGAAAGGAAGATGTTGTTTATATACACTGACAAAGGTTGCTCTGCCACTGAGGACTGGAAAGGCGACATAGCTACAGGAATGAATGATAGACACTATAGCTAATCTTGGACCTGCCAGGCCTCTGTGCCCAGCAAAAAATCTGCGGGAAGAGAGACACTACCTATGGAAAATGTGGTTAGTGTTGGCACAGCTTGAATAAACTGAACACGTATAATTCTGTGGGACTGGGTGGAGAGCAACATGGTGAACTGGCTGAGGTACTTACAAGGCTGACCCCCATTGCAGGCAAACAATGGCAAGACAAACATTGCATCCATCTTCCAAAAGGGGTGAATCATCCCCAAAGAAGGAAAAATCAGGAAAAAGCAGACCAGTCAGGTTCACCCTGTAACAAATTGTGGAGAAAATCCTCCAGGAAGCCATGTCCAAGCACTGAAATCCCAAAAGAAAAGGTGGTTTAATCTTCAGGAACTTTGTTTTCAGATGCATATATAAATTAAAAAATGTATCCCCTATTCCTTCCTTGGTCCTATGTCCTGTTAACATTTTCATTGTCTAGCTTGTGGCAAACACATATGTATTTTTTGTTAGAATATATGTATTGGTCTACAGAGTAAACCCCATAGAAGTGTTGTGGATGATTCAGCTTTTTTCTCACATTTTCTCCAAGTATTCCCAACAACACACACTCATCTTGTTACACTGGATAAGTTATACTATTCTATATTAATCATATTGATCCTGAATTTTCCTGTTAGTGATGGGGAAACACTGAAGTTGAGGGCTCAGCTTATAGGAACATGTGTACTTATAGACTATTTATTTTTGGGAAAATTACTCTGCTGGACTGATGAGGGCATAGATATTTCATGGCTGGAGAAATGCCAATTGTACATTAGATGATTTTTTTCTTGGAAAGATTAAATGCACACTATTTCATTCCAACTCGATTTGCTTAATTTACAAAATTGGCAATCGGGTCCCTTAATAAAATGTGTCTGATTTTTAAACACTTGCATTTGGTGAAAATGTTAGTATGATTTAGAATTGGAATGGCTTCAGATTGCTCATTTAACTGTCATTGTAGGCTTTATTTACTTGATTAATTATTTTCATTTAATTATTTGTTTATTTACTGTTGCAGAGGACTTCTATTTCACTGATTATATGGTTTGGTTTTGGCACACATGAAGTCATAAACTAGCAAAAATAGTATTTCAGTCTAAAGTTATAGAAATTCTATAAAAGAGCAGTGAATTTTGAATTCAATGTTTTAGAAAAAATGAAATTCTATTTGTGCTCAATAATGAGTTCAAAAGTTGTCTTAATTTCATTTATAAGAGGTTACATTCTTCTGTGGGTTGCTTGTCTACACTTTAAATTTGACTTTGTGTGGTCTATCATTATCTTTGTTGAGAAGTCATTTCTTATTTCCTGAGACACTGTGTATTGGAGATCAGCTTAGATATTTGAATTGACAAATCCTTGGCTTAATACTTCGTTCAGCAAAGAACTGGAAACAGTGATTAGCTGTAAGCACCATTGATTTTCATGGGATTGATCATATGCTTTTAAGTAAGCATGTCCTTCTGCACTTAATTGAGTCTGTACCCAAGAAGGGAGGGCTATTCTTGGCTCCGGGAGGGAAATCGTGCTTTTTCCCTCCGTTAGGTACTCAGAGATATCCATGTGCCAGGAGTGCTCAGGCATTTGGAGGGGTCCTTGAAGAAGAAAGAAAACAGGTAATACTGAGTTGTACTCAGTCATGAACAATTTGCTATGTACCGTTGCAAAGTCAATTGAAGATTTTGGTTTGATAATTTTGGTGAAGATTTATAGCAGTGCACAGAGCCTACCTACAGAAACTTCAGTTAAGTGTGTGAAACCAGTATGCTTGATTTACTATCAAACGGGGCTATTTCAGCTACTTCACAGTCCCTTTGCAGTCATTATCATCTCCTATACCACTTCTGTTACCACCAGGTACTGGACATTAGCACTGCTGCTAGAAGGCAGACTGCAATTTATAAGTATGCAAAGTTCCTAATGCAAAATTCAGCTGATCTTTGTATCCCTCACGGATCAACTCCCTCTCGAGAAAAGATTAGTACCATTACATCAGCATGGAAGCAGCTTAAGCGTATGTCTGAAACTGCAAACTACAATTCAGAAATTATTTTTAGTCTTGAAAGAGACTGTTGTACCTATACTGAGATTCAGTATCTGTATAATCTCTTAAAATTCCCCCAAATGAAATCCCCAACATATGCTTTTCACCTGAAGATCTCTCTTCCTTGCCTTGCCTTCCTTTGTCTTGCTGACTAATTTGCTTTCTAATGAAGATACATGAATTTAACAAAGAAAATGAGCTAATGCAGTTGCTTGCACGCCATCACTGGTCTCAGTCTTCTGCATGTTCTGTCCCTTTTCTTGCCCTCTGTCTCGTCTTTTCAGCAGTTAAAGCCTGTTAGAGAAGGAGCTGCACTGGTACTGAACAAAGCACTGTGGAGACTATTTTTCAGTGAGCTCCTGTGGCTTTATCGTAATATCTATAATACCAAATAGTTTAATGTGGCAACAGTTCAGTAAGGACAAAAAAAAAATTGCATTTAGGTCACATTCCTAGTTTCTGAGAAAATGCAGAGGGGTAGAAGAAGGAAAAGAAATAGACTTATGTCTGGAAAAAGCTAACATACATAGCTAAGTCCCCTAGTATGAAAAAAGAACTGTGTCACAGACATAGCTGAGGTTAATAATAGACATGTTACATCATCTTTTGCACAATGCAGTAGTGGGAAAAGAGAGGAAATGAGGCCTTAGGAGAGGAATAAATAAATTACAGCCAGATTTTATAGAAAAAGGTTAGACTGGAAGCTCCTTAGGAAAAATCTAGATTGTGGTCTGTGTTAGATACAGGTAAGGAAAGAATGGAAAGAGCTGCTTTAACAAAAAAGTATAGTTGAGGTTACTGAAGACATAGAAGAAATGGTCAGAATGTGAGAACATTCAGGGGTTTTATGACTTTTTTTTTTTTTTTTAAGAGACCCTATAATTGCTTCTGGCATGTTAGCAATTGTGGCAAGCTGTGGCAGCAGCCTTTCAAAGTCCAGGGTCTCCCTAAGCTCAGCAGGGAAAACCTATACAGAACTCTGAACAGTTTCTTTCTCCCATTAGACTTTATCCAAGACTGCAATCGAGTTAGCAAGAGAAAGTTCTCCTGAGAGTGAATTTTACCTTCAGGACTGTACCTCCAGCACCTTGTCTATAGCATATGGAAAAATAAGGGAGTTTAATTAGTCCTGTGAGAACATAGAACCTCTATAGGCTGGGAGCTGCTTTCAGCAGTGAAGACATGCCATCCTCCTTGGAGAAAAGTGGTTCTTAGACAGAAGGACAGTTGCTGGTTGGAGTGTGCAGAGGAGCTCCTAATAAACACAGCCCACAGGCCACCTGAATGCTAGGCTTATTTGCAGGATTGAACAATTGGTTCAGAAACTCTTTTTTTATTTCTTGCTATTTATTGGTGGCTTTCATCATGAATGAAGCAGAAATGAATACTTAATCTGTTAAACTAGCTGGATAGGCTATCAGCTTCTAAGTCTGTAGAAAGACCTATTCTGTGCTTCCATTTCTAGCCTGGAGTAGAGAAATGGAAGGAAGGAGAACAAAAGTATGCTTAGTGTTTCCTAGTTCATCTAGAAAAAAACCAACATCCCAGCACTGAAAAAAGCATGAAAGTCTGAAAGCACTTTACTTTGGACAAATGTTTACAAAAATAAACAATGTTCATAAGGTTACATGGGAAAAATGCTGGATACTAACTGGTTAAGTTTGAAGCTGGTGTCAGACAGATTGTAAAAATTATAGCCTAGGGATAAAGGTAAGCTGGAAATGATACAATGTGTCCACTGAAACCATTAGTTTAAGACTAACCAGAAGATACTGCATACATATATGACAGAAATAAATTAAGATGACTGAGAAAAATTAACTTGGCATTTTTAAAATTTTTATGTTCAAATTTGCAACTATAACATTTTTTTGAAGTGTTTTTCCTGATGTATAAAATAAAATGAAAATATATTGTGTGATTTTATGAAAGGCTACAATAAAAACTGCCTTCAAATCATTGCACAATCAATGAGACACAAAGTTACAGGAACAGACAATGGAAATTTATGCACTTGGATCTATTTGTAAAGAAAAAAATACTTGGATTTATTTTTCTTTTTTGTCAGTTCAGGGGAAATAGTTTTATAAGTATGCTTCCTGTAACAATTAGAGATGATAATTTCCTGATTCCAGATAGACTACCTGTTCTCAATCCTCCAGAGTAAACCAGTTAAAAAACCCTCCAGTAATGCAGGGGAATAAGCTGTCAGAAATATAAGCCTAAATATAAGTAAAACATGCTTTAGTTGCTATTTTAATCTGAAAAGACACTAGCTCAGATTACTCAGAAAATAAAAATAAATTTGAAACAGACATCCGGAAGTCAAACACTTTACAGGTGCCCTGCCTGGAACGCCCTAACCAAGCCAGGGTCCCGGTGGCTGAAACTGAAACTGAAACTGAGAGTATCTGTCAGTTCCAAAGAGAATGAGTATATTCATAGAATCATGGGATGGTTTGTGTTGGAAGGGACCTTAAAAATCATCTATTTCCAATCCTCCTTCCATGGGCAGGGACATCTTCCACTAGACCAAATTGCCCAAAACAAAAATCCATTTTGTTGCTTCTCAGTGTCATTGTACCTTTCCATTTGTGCCAGTACAAATGTCACCAGTCACACAGGTGTAACTCACAAGGATAAAGTCAGGAATCAGTGTGTAAAACCCCTCCATGACTGCCTCCCACCCTGGTGTGATAACCTCTGTTGCCTACTACTGTCACCAATGATGTTGGTTAATCTACCAGCAACCTTCTCCAGCAAGAAGTACCTTAATTTTGTCATCAGTACACCCTTCCACACAAACCTTCACTTTAAACAGAGGGATGAATTGGAGCTTACTGGTCCTTGATGGCTCTGTGTGGTAGAAAGTCCAGGACCTCACTAGGGTAGGGGAGGAGAAGGAAGGGGGAACAGTAATGTAGAAGCATGTGTTACCTCAGGAATAAGTTGAGATGTTCCAGTAGTTTTCTGGAACCAAAATCTCTACTGTTTTTACCTATCTTGTCTGGCAATATTGTCCAGAATTCTAAATAGTCATTTTTCACACTGCATACAAACACTCAGTCTGAAATCGACTTCTTCAACAACATGCTTGGGTTACTCTACTTGTTTATACTTATCTTGATTGTCTGAATGGGATGTTTTAACACTGGATCTCTAAGGGCAGCTCATACTGTACCAATGGTATGTGATCTAGTGTGTTCAGGACAAATACTGATATTTGTCTACATGCAGTTTTATATTGGGTTTTTAAATTGTATTCCCTTCTAGGAAGATCTGAGCACATCAGAGGGAAGAGTGGGAGTGGGAATGATGAGGCTCTATGTTAAGAACCAGTATGGACTTGATTTTCATGCTGGCACATTACCTTTCAATCTATAAGTCTTCTGGAAAGTATCTTGCATTCCGGTCTGGTTTTTAGACACCTATTGCTAAAGAATCTCCTTGTTGGCATTAATCCTTGACATTTTGAAAGTATGTTTGCATTTATGACTCCATAGATTTGTACTTTGATTTCTGATGAATTGCATGTACATAATACAGTCAGAAAAGAAATTACCAGCCTGTTCTGAGAAAGAACTAACAAGGATGTTAGTTCATTATTAGCTCCATTAGTGTTTTTACACCATAATGTACAGATATCCAAGGCCTTCACTGACAAAGCTCGGGTAAATACTGAAGCCTAGCAGTAACAAAAATTTAAAAATAAGTTCCTAAAACTACATGTGAAATGATAAACTAGCTCACATCATGCTGGTTGTTGCAGTGGACTGTAAGTCACACATAATTTAACTAGTTTGACCTTGTCTCATTTAGCAGTTACTTCATGTCTATGCTGGTTACAGCAGATTTGATGAGGTCTTGTTTTTTTGACCTTTCCCAGCTCCTGCTCACCTTTTCATCTTGTTGATTTTTTGTCCCTTTCACAGTTACTTCACAGGCATCTCTCTTCACCAATCCCTTCATCTTCTCTGAAGCTCCATTACACCACTCTTCCATGTTAGCTGTTTTTCACCAGGACATGCTGATCTGTTGTCTCCATACAAAAGGTGTTCAGGTTCAGTGAAGCATCATTTTAATATTTGTTAGAGATAATGCAAAAAATCTTACTTCCCTGTGGATGCTGGAAATCTAAGTTGTGAAGCATTGAACAAGCCTCCAATGGACTAGTAGTCTTGAACTATTTGCAGCTTCCCTGAGTACACTTACTTTCACTTCGGAACACTACATGTTCTCCTAAGCATTATTTGGAGTCAGACAGGGTATTCCTGATCACTTTGTTAAATTAAGAATTTTTGTCACCTATGGCACTTGTGTGTGTGATTGGAGTATGGTCCTACTTTAATACAAGCAGAGAGGACTGTTTCTAGAGTACCTGTGGAAAATTGTTGAAGCTCCCCAGGATGAGAAGAAGCTAATATGTCTTCTTTTAAGTGCTTTATTTAGCTTAAAAATTGAACAGAAAGCAAATGTTGGCTGTGATCAGAACTAACTTATCAGGCTGCTTTGAGATCTATTAGAGAGATATCTAAACTTAAATCAAAGATGGGCTGGCTTTGTCCTTCATTTATTAAAAAATGTCATTGGAGAATTATGTCTTCAGTGTTACTGAAGATTAAAATTCTGTTGCACACAGCCTTAGACTATATTCCTTTTCCTAAGTTTTGCATTGGTTTTCTTGGAGAACTTCTGTTTTAAATATTCGGGTTTGCCCATTAGTAGTGGCTTCCAAAATAGAAATCAGAGGAAAAAATTGTAAATAAACAGTGCACAATAAAAATTGTAACTGATGGATCTGTGTTATTCTTAAAGAACAGATGCCCTCCTTGGAAGTGCAAAAGCTCTTCTCCTAGAAAATCCAAGTTCCACAGCCATCTCAGTTGCTTATTTACTTAGTGAAATTTCTTGTTTGCTTCTGCGCTTTGACTATCACTTCTTGTCCACATCTCAACTCCTTTGCTGAGCAAACAAAAATAACACTATCAACTAGTGATTTCCTCCTTCTCATGACTGGAATGCCTTGTTATTAAAATACTGTACCAAGACATGTTTTGTCTTCTGTTATTTGCATTTTTGTGTTACATTCCTTTGGCTCTTAAAAAAAAAATATTGATTTTCTGATGGGAATGCCATGCACAGTCTGCTGCAATGGTTTAGAGGTTAAGAGAAAACAGATTCAAAGAAGGTTAAGCAAATATTTTCATATCACCAAATATCATAATTATTTTCATAATTATCTCAGGTTATTCCTAAAGTAAAGTGTGTTCTATTATTGGAAATCATTTTGTCTTACTTCAGTAAAATGAATTAGTTTTTACTTGCTTTTCCTAATGAGTCTAAGAAAGAACAGATATATGAATTTACCCTTCAGGTAAGACTGAATAAACCTTGAATCATTCAGAAGGTGAGTAGGTACTTATGGAATAGGATATATTTCATGGTCAGTGCTATTGAAATTTCAATTTCATTTTGCATTCTGCTTGAACATAAAAAAAATATTCTCCTGTAAAATGATCTGACAAGATAGATCCATGGGCTTTTTATCGTCTCCAATTTAAAGCAATCCCATTCTCTGCATTGGCAATGACCTATTGATGCTTTAAGCTGGAACAAGAGGTTTCTCAGCAACCTTCTTGAATATTGTACCTTTTGCCACTGGAAAGTGTCTTCAGTGTTGTTTGGTTTCACATGCAACAAACAGTTGTTTATTTGGATAGATATATCTAGCTGATATTGTGGCATCTTTGTGGTGGTACTGGCTGCATCTGCGAAAACAATAAAATACAAACCTGCCTTTTACCACATTTTTTTGATTGTGAAAACCATGTTGTTTCTTAACTTCAGCCTTAAGCAAGGCTAACAGGAAAGACCCATGCAGAAAACAGACATTTTAGGAAGTGGACCAGTTATCCTCTGTCAGTCTATGGGCCTTGTTGAAAAGTGTGATTGAACTTGCTGCAATGTTCCACTGTCTACTCCTGATAATATGTCTTCACAATTGCTCTGCTGTTCTGGTGTGACTGTTTCCAGGAAAGTGTTTTGAATCCCGTGGGGTTTCTGTATTTTCTTTTAAGATACATCACAATTAAGAGAGAGCATCTCTTGGGAACATGTGCCATAATCTCTGATTCTTGATCCAACGCTAAAATTTTCTTTTTATTTCGCAACCCTTGAACTTGAAATATTTGATGTCAGTGTGAATAGGAAATGTTTTTGTCTCCACATTTCTTCAATTGAAATGTTATGGTTCTGAGGATTACATGAGATCTTGCTAATTTTGCTTCATGTCTACAAAGGACAGAATGGATTTTTGTCAAAGGCAACTCTTCCTATTCTTTACATGGCCATTTATATTTATTTTGTACCAATATTTCATCCTGTCGTATGCTCTTCATTAATGTATGTCTTGATGTAGGTTTTATTGTAATATCTTTTCAGAATTGTAGGATCTGGTCATAAGTGGCCACAAGTGAACTCTTAAGCGGGAGGTAAGAAGCTTTGGAAAAAGGAAATAAAGTGACTCTTCATCATGTTAGCCACAGTATGTCTGCAGTGGCCTGTGTTTTGAGTTCTTGCACTGTTTGCCATCCTAGCAACTGGAGAAAATATTTTTACTTGCAAAGTGTTTGTGCTGGAAGACAACTGGGATCCAGTGATGCAGAGCCAAAACCCCATCTTACATACCAAAAATTTAGAGCAAAGTCATATTTTAATATAAATTTTTACATGACACTATATTTTACAGAAGTGGAATTATCTCCTTAACCTCAGAAACTCCAGATTATCCTCTTTTTTTTTTTAAGGCCAGTTGAAATAAGTGATACCTATTTCATTCCTCTTGTCATACGTTCACTATATTCTTGTGCCTGCTGCAGTAGGAATAAAAACTGAGAAAGCATAAGTAGAATGGTGGCCTTAGTCCATACCTTTGTCAGCCTATGGAAGGGATTAAGTGGTCCAATTCCTGCAATAACATGGGATGTGTCATAGGGAATCTCTCCAAAGTTGTGTTCTTTAAATACCATGAAGATGATACTGGTGTTAATATAATGACTAACTCCTTTATTTCAGCACACACTAAAGATTAGTCTCTCCACACCTTTAATTTCCACTGATTCCTTCTTCAGATTTTGTTTGCAAAAGACTTTCTATAAGTAAATTTCATATAGAATTGGGAAAATGGCTAATTATGGATGCAATGAAAATGACACAAACTGTTTTTATCTGAAGGAGTTGGTCAAAGAATAAAATATGAAGTTTGGAAATAATAAATCTCACTACCTCATTAAATGTGTTAATGAGTAATTCCAAATTGTGTTACATATAAAATTATATTAAACGGAGCATAAAAATATACACTGTAAGACATTTTTTTGAAGACACAGATAATATCAAGAAGAGTATGTGTAACTTTGAACTTCATAATCATTTTTCTGTAAACATAGACCCTTATGCAAAATATAAAGTTAACATATGGAAATTTTTTGTCTAAGTTCCATGTGTAACTATGTTAATAAGAATTCTAATAATTTACCATTGAGTAAATGGTAATAAGTGATAATGGAATAGGTTAGAATTAGGTTAGAGCATAGATTTGTCCATGTTGCACATTCCTAGTACTCCAATAATGTTCATTTCTTGCATCCTGGATGTGAAGCTGACTTAAATTCATAGTACAGTCTTGACCTGAGCAACACAGCAAAACACCGAGTCATTGTTCTATTTCCTCAGTAAGAAATCTGGAACTGGATATAGTTTCTCAGACTCATAGAAAAAATGCTAGGCCACTCCCTAAGTACATTATCACAGATAGCTTTATCCAAGTATGGAAAATTAGCTGATCCTCTTTTTCCTCAGAGACCGAATGGATGGCTACACAAAACACACTAATGTGCCAGATGAGACAACTTGGCTGTGTCCGTGGGTAAAATGAAACTAAAAATGCAGTGAAAAAAGAAAAAAAATCCAACATTTTTCTTTTACCTTTTGCTTGATTTATGATCCTTCTATAATTATTTTAATAATTTTCCTGTTTTCATTTTTCTTATGACAGATATAAGCAAAGCTTACCATTATGTTTTTTCTCACTTTATAGCTGCTATTTCAACTTAAAATAAATGACTAGGAAGAAAATGTTATGAATTATCTTTGAGATACATTCAACAGAAAGAAATTATTTCTCAGCATTTATATAAACAACAATAAAAAGATTAATTAGATGACAATGCAGTACATTTATGTGTTTATCTCTAAAAATAACATCAAATGTTCATATCATGGTTAGTTTTGGGATCTGCAAGAGCTAGTCATCAAAGTTCAGATGAAGGAGTGGACATCTTGCCAATCTACATGGCACTGAGAACAAGGATTTTAATTTGGAATAATTAAGCACTTCTCAGTTCATCAGTCTTGATAAATTATTTTTGCTCATACAAACCACAAAGCATATTTGACTACTTTTACATGAGTGGAATCAAGTTGGAAGAGTGAACAAATACAAAGATTTTATATGAAGACAGGAGAAATACGACTCATATAGGGAATACCATTTTCGCTAACAATAGTGGCTCACATTCAACTGTTTTTAAAAATAATATTGAATTAATGTAATGGTATGTCTACGACTTAAACCATATGTTTCCCTATCTTAGTCCATTAGAATAGGATAGGATAGGATAAGATAGGACAGGATAGGATAGGATAAGATAGGATAGGATATTTCAGTTAGAAGGGACCTACAATGATCAAGTCAGGACTCAACAGAAGTTAAAACATGTAAAGGGCATTGTCCAAATGCCTCTTAAACACTGACAGACTTGAGACATTGATCACCTCTCTAGGAAGGCTGTTCCAGTGTTTGACCACAGCCTCTGCAAGGAGATGCTTCCTAATGTCCAATCTGAACCTCCCCTAGTGCAGCTTTCAATCATTCCCACTTCTCCTGTCACTGGGTAGGGACTAGCAGGGAGAAGAGCATGTCCCTCTCCATTTCCCCTCCTCAGGAACCTGAAGAGAGCCATGAGGATGGTCATCAGTCTCCTTTTCTCCAAATTAGGCAAGCACCATGTCCTCATCTGCTCCTCATAAGACATGCCTTGCAGCCTTGTCACCAGCTTTGTTGCCTCCTCTGGACACATTCAAGGACCTTCACATCCATCTTAAATGTGGGGTCCAGAACAGTACTCCAGGTGACGCTGCACTAACAATGTGATATGAGTGGGCTATGCTGGAGTTACCTATCATTTGTATGAGCAGGCTATACTGCTTCTACCTACCAAGTTTAAAACATTGACTTCGACACTGAAGTACTTCAGCTTGCAACAGTATATAGTCTGCCTTTGTCTGATACCTCTGCAATGCTAGACCTCAACAGGGATGTCAAATGTAAAGCCCTTATTCTATTTGTTAAAAACCCACAGAATTAAACTGGTGTCTGTCTGCAATTACCAGCTGTGGATCTAACACTTTTCTCTTAGCTGCTAAATACCTAAAGAAGGTCTGGTGCAAACTTCACACTCCCTCCCCTTCCCCTCCTACTGTTGTACCAATTTTCTGGGGCACAAGGATGATTTTCAACTCTGTGTTTTCTAACTTTCTGGTAGTAATGCACAATGCTGTAGCACTAAAGAGCCATAAAATATAAACATAGCTGTTCATCATTTTAGTTTGAATACAAAAGACCTGGCTAGAAGGCAAAAGAAGGAGTAGCAGCTCTAAATAGGGTATTGTTTTCATGTGAAAATAAAGCCAAAATATTTCTTGCCTTATATTTTATTTTTAGGTTCTCTAAATTTTTCTTTTAGAGGAGATAGGGATGGGAAAAGTTTTGTTTAGGAGTATGCTGTTTGTCTCTGTTGTCAGACATTGATATTATTAATAATAAACTGTCCAAACTTCAAGCTAAATAGAAGTCTTACTCAAAAGGAGTTGTGCAAACCATATGTTGTTGTGCAACTTTTTGTTTCCATTTACAGCACTGGCTGTGTGCTTCTTAAACCTGAGCCATCTCTTCATTCAGGTTTGCTTGAAAAAGTTCATGAACCTGAGAAGACTTTCAAATTTTCAACAAAGCTTTAAGCTGAGTATTTCAGCTTCTGTTTTGTGCCATAGTGTGTGTTTCATTAACTATACTAGTCAAATAGCCAACACATAATCATAAAATATCTGATTAACATCAGCTGCAGTCACCTTAAAGTCAACTTTACAGGTGCTGATCACCAAGGTATTGGTAATGAAGGGTTCAAATGAGACTTTAAATAAATAGCTCAACAAGCTTTTTGTAATCTTGCACAATGGTGATTAGGGTTGAGGTTCATCTCATTAAACACAAGCCATCTAAAAGCTAGGACAGGCACTCTTAGATGGTTGCCTAAGCTCTGCCTGTTGTGAATGCAGAGACAAGCATTCCCACAGGATAGCTGTGGGATTCTTGGCTTCTGTCTCAAGACAGGGTACATTGCCATTTGAGGATGACAGATTCTTGGCTTCTGTCTCAAGACAGGGTACATTGCCATTTGAAGATGACTGTGTCTGTCCACTGAACAGAAATACTAAGCTAACAGTATAACCAAGAAGACTGCATTTTAGGCACAATTGGAATAGTATCAGTTTAATTCCTTTGTAAGAAACGAGGATTTAGGCAATTACTTGGATCATCATTTGCTCTCTTGGTACCGCTGTTCTCTGCCGTAAGGTCCTCGACTGGCTCTAATCCTTTCTATGTGCTCACAAAGAGTTCTAAACATGCAAATGGTTATTTACACACTAAAGGTAATTGCCACTTACTTTCATGATGGATTTAAGGAAAAAATACCCTTGCCTCATTGTTTGCATTTTTGGTTGTTTGCCAGGGATTGATTGTTTAGAACTAATTGATTTCAAGTGTGATTGTATTCCTAAGGGTGAAGCTTTTCCTTATGTCCAGCCTTAGTGAAATTTACATTCCTAGCACCACACTAGGACATGGAAGTTGAGAGAAGGACCCAAGGCTCAACATTTTCCAAGGTTTAAAGATATATAAAAAACAAAATAAAGCTAGGATCTAAACCCTCTCCTTTTAATTTTCCTGTCATGTTCTTTGTACTAACCTCTTGTTTGTTGGTCCACAAATTACAAAAGCAGGTAATTTCTCTGTCTCTTGCTTACTTTTTCACTCTATCATTCTCACTCTCTCCCTCCTATTTAAGTCCAGAGAAGTAAATTTTTTATTTAGGAACTGGCATCACTGTGGATCACTGAAGCAAAAAATATTTTTATTCGATAATTCAGTGGGATCAGTCTCTAAAACCACTGATGTTAGTAGTAAGCGGAAAGGTTTTATGATGTGTGTGTTGGCATTAGGACTGTTACTGAAATAGGTTTTTAGGTTCTCTACCTGAAATATGATATGAAGAATCCAGCTTTCATGCAGTCATGCACCAACAGCTACATTTAACAAATGCTTTAAACTCTCAGACTTAAGCAATAATTTTGATTATGACTATAGAGCTATAAACCAGGCCTGAAATACAACAGCAGGATTTCTTGGAGAGCAGAACAAGTGTTTAAAATGAAAACCCACGTTCAGTGAGGTGTTCTAGCACGTGTGGAGGGCCTTTTGTGAATGAAATTCAGCATGTGTCACTTTTCACACTTACCCTAATTGGGTAGGGTTGTGTGTATCAGGGAGGCATTTGGAAGAAGTTTTAGGCTAGCCTGTATGAGGAATTGGAAATGTTGCATAAGTGGAAGCAGTTGGCAATTCTCTGTTGAAATGTCATGTACCCTGCACACTACTGGTTCTTGTTCAATGGTGCAGATGATTTCTTTTCTGAATACCATCAAAAGTATTCCCCTTTTATTAAGTCATATACAATTTTCCTTTAAGCCAGTGAAAAGTGTCTTTGACTTATGGCTGTATTTAAACTAGACAGACAAATACAGCAAATTAAACCAAACACACACAATAATTTTGACAAGTACTTTGTGAATTTTTGATTAATAACTAGCAAATTATGATTTTAATTTGTACTAATGGATGTGAATGTAAGTCCATGATACCACTAAGAAGATAAGGTAAAGAGCAATTTACCTTATTGGCAATAAGGCAAAGTATGATTTATCAATGTAATCTGACAAACAATATCCATACAGTTAATTCAGCCATAGTTCTCATTGATTGAATCTTATGAATAGTGTGGTAGGTTTTCAGAGTGATCACAAGGAAACATGAATTAATCAAACCATAAAGCTTGTTCAGTTTGTAACCTGAACTAGTCTTGACTCATGAGATGGAAAAACCGTGTAAAAATAAAGGTGACTTCAGTTTTCCTTCGAAATAAATCTAACATAGACTTTCAAAATGTTACATAAATGGTGGGAAGAAGTATAATTCAATTTTCAGTTTCATGGCAATTTTGACTGGCTTGACTGAAAAAAGGTTTCTGGAAAGATAATATGACTTCCTAGGTTTTACCTATTTCAAACCACAACTTGAAAAATGTTTCTTAAGGGGAAAATTAATGGTAGTTTGTGTTCCCCCTCCTTTGCTAAATAAACCATTTTACCATTGAATGAAAAATACAGAAGTTTAAAATTTCGGCAGTGTTCTGTCCTACTTCTTTTCAGTTCAGCATTGCTTGAAGGCCATCCTGCAAATAACATCCTGATTTGATGCTATTGTTGCAGTAATTGACACCTTTAATGAGTCTGACTGTTGCTAGAATTTCCATTTACAAATGTTGAGTCACTGTTGCTTAAACAGCACCAAACCACACACATAATAATTTAGAGGACAGGGATCACAGGGCTTTGGCAGAAGTATTGTTTAACATAATTTTTAAAAAATCTCATTTGTGTATCCTCTTCCACCTGAACTCCATGACAAAACGATGGGATATTCTGTCAGACTCTCAGAAGATAAACTACGCTATTTGTGAAGTAGCAAGATTCAGGACAGGAACAGTTCCAGGCATGGAGGAAGACATACAGCAATTGACAGGACTTTATTATATGGGCTTTACAGTTTTTATGTGTTTTTATACACATTGTATCTTATTTCCCGGGCGTGCCCAGGCATGCCTGCTTCCCTGCTCCCTGCTTCCCTGCTCCCTGCTTCCCTGCTCCCTGCTTCCCCGCTCCCCTCTCTGATTGGCCGGAGAAGCTGCAGAGAGGACACAGCCACCATTCGCCCTTTCCTTCCCGGGCTCCTCCCATGTTCCTCCCCCTTTTGCCTGTGCCCCTATCCCGATTTGTTCCCCTGTTTGTCTGTCTCATGCTCCACCCCATGTTCTGGCCCTTTCCCTGCCCGAACTGATAAAAAATCCTGTGCACGCCTCAATAAAGCATTCCATCTGCACCCCTACCTTGTGTCCGGATCCATCCATGCTGGGTCACGGCCCCATGCCCCCTCAGACCGTGGCAGCTATTTATGTTCCTAGCAAAGATACATGAAGATAACAGGATGATGAGACTAGAATGGGAGCAAGACAAAGTATAGAAAGGTGAGGGTGAAAGAGAGTAAGAGCAGACAGCAAGGGGGGACACTGAAGTCATCATGGCCAGTCTTCACGAATGAAGATTTTGGGAAAGGTCTTTACCCTTTGAGCCTGCGCAGTGGATTTTTTAGGTGAGACACAGTGTGTGCTGAACTGAGCCCACACTTTAATCCTAAGGTTCATCTACCAGGGCCGAGCAAGCTTGGACGGTGGCAGCGAGGTCCTCAGGACGTAGGTTTGTTTAGAGTGGCCTTCTCTTAGATGGATGGCCTTACAGGGCTGACGAGCTCCATCCGCCCGGAGGAGTTCCCTGACCGGGAATCGAACCCGGGCCACGGCGGTGAGAGCGCTGCATCCCAACCACTAGACCACCAGGGGTGTTCAGACACTGAAGTAAAGGTAAAATAAAAGGGAGACTGAATTTAGTACATTCATATTTAGTACAGTCAAATAATCTCAAAAGGAATAATTATTAATGAGGGAGAGCTTGCCAGATGGAAACTGGAGACTAGAACAATAAAGATTGCTTAAACCAGGGCCAAAGGGAGGTGAGCAGTATCATTACTGAGAGAATATTCACTGAAGTTAGCTGGTAAGTGTGATTTATAATACTGTCACCTGCACTCATGCCTTCTCAGACCTACTAGAGGTCCTAGAATTCCCTATGTCATTTCTCCAGTGCAAATCTTGAAATTTATGTAAACTGGTAAAATAGCGCATCTCTCCTTGGAGCTTGCTAGTATATGCAAATGTCAGCTTCATGTTGGTTAAAATCTCCAAAATTATCATGTCCCCCTTTATTTTCCCTTTCCCAGTAGAGTTTTGATAAGAGTAAATGTGCATTTTTAGTAACCAAGAAGAAATTTTTTCAGATTATGGAATATTATATTATACTGGGAGAAAGAAGTCCAGTCTTTAATTTTCACCAACTCACAAGGTATGAGCATATACAAGCATGTTCAAGAGAATTCAGAGAGGTGATAACAGGGTGCTGTATTAGTAAGAAGTGATCAGGTGAAGATGCATATACAGTCAAATCTTTGACTTCATTTAATACTGAACTGACAGCAAATATGTATCATTAGAGTCCGAGTTATATTTTTGTTAACTAGATATAAAACTACATTTAATTTAAATGGCAGCACGTGCAAATAAAATTCAAACAGCCAAGACATGGAATAGAAAAAAAAATTAATGCCTTGTACTGTACAGATACTTTGGTTTTGTAGTTTCAATAGAATATTCTTGAAAGATCATCAAATAAGATGATCATAGTGTGCTAATAACAGAAAATCTCTAGCCATATAAAGCTCTAATTTCCCAAATAACTTTTTAGAACCTGAAAATCTGTACAGTTTATGGAGCTTTTAATTTCCTGTAAATGAAACAATGCGATTGAAACATGTATGTTGACATGTAAGAGTTGGAAGTTTCCTTTCCCTAACTGCCTCACATAAGCAGATCAAAAAGCATGACATTTTCAGCAGTACTGGAAAATGAGTAAGACTTGAGAATAAATATTTAGATTATAATTATCTGGTAAATGTGTCCAGACTGTTAGCTATGTACTAAATGTACAGTGTCATGAATGGTGAGGTAAGTAATGACTGATGCCTTTAAAAAAGAGTGAAGGAGTTAAATCAAAGATAGTTTCTTTTTTAGCTGGACCAAGATTAGCACATGCTTTAAAAGGGTCTTAATCAAATTCTGTTTACTTTACTTTTTCCTCTGTGGGTCCCCATTCCTGCTATCAGTCTAGTACAAGACAGGCATTGGTGGCATGTCTAATATTCAGACTGACACCAGAAGTGTTTAGCCTATGGAATTAAATACTAAATACACTACAAAGAATGAGACTGCCAAATAAAAAGTTAAAGAAATCCTTCCTTGCAGACCCTGAAACAGATGCAAAGCCAAGTCCCAAACAAGAAATATTTGAGGAAATCCATAGAAAACAAATCCTAGACAGGTTACTTGACATTTTTGATGTCAGGATGTGGAAGAAATAACTCCATAGAAAGACACTCTTAGTTGAAACTCCTGAGGAATAGCTCTACCTCTAAGAGCAGTTCATAAGAGAACACTGCATTCATTGATGGGGTTGGCAAGCTGAGGGAATGGTTCTCTAAATGATTGAGCTCAAAATAGCTACAAGAAAAATGATCAACTACAGGCAATTTGACTTTGGGAAAACTATTTGGTAGGGCGTAGGTGGCAACTGAAGAGCAGATGAAAGTTGCACTAGGCAGGTGATAAAACAAAGAGGTGTGATCAAGAATTAGGTTGGTTGGAAGATTGAGTGTAATAGCAGAAGAACAGCCTTACAGAGCTTCGAAACGGAGGTGTGTAGCAAAGGCTTGGGCACCTCAGGTTTGCAGCTCTTGGAAAAGTAAAGTGCCTGGGAGAAGAGAGACTAAATGCAGAGCACAAAAGTACAGTGCAACTGAGAAACACCTGCTGTGAGAGCAGATTGGTATATTCCATTCTACTCTAATATGAACTAAGGAAAAGGAAAGAAATACAGCCACTTTATTTTAATATATTTAGAAATGTTCATAAAATTAAAAAATGGCATTAAGATGTAAGAGTATGAAACAAAACAGAGGAAGCAAGTTTTCTATGTCATAACTTTAGCAGTACGTGAGTCAATGGCACAGTGGTCAAACTCTGGTGAAATATCCTTCACAGATTGCAAAACTGGAATGGCAAATAGAAATTTGCTGTTGCACAGAAACCACCTAATAAGACACAGCAGTCTAGAACATAACTGGCCTCAGACTCAGTTTACCCAGCTCCTGAGCCTTGGAACTTTCCATACCCAGTTGCTTCACACATAGACATACTCAAGTAAATGAATGGGTCTCAGCCAATCGACCCAGATGCACCATCTCATCAGTCATTGGCTTGGATCTCTTGGTCCCTGCAGTAGCCAAATCTCAGGTCCTCTGGTCTCTCCAGTATCCAGCACAGCCTTATGGCTTCTTCATTATCTGTCCTCAAATCTCATGCATGTGTGCAGAATGCAGAGTTCTTCTACCCAGGAAAATAAAAACAGAGTTTGATAGGACAGGACAGGCTGCACTGAACCGCCACATGTCTGTACAAGCACATGGTCAGACAAGTGTCCTGACCAGGTCCTGTTTACATGCAACTGTCCCCTTTTAATCCCCTCACTTATTCTTCCATCCTTGTTTGTTCTTCAACAAACTACCTTGATCTTTTCCTTTCCCCACCCTCAGTTCCTCCTCCAAACATGCCATAGTAAGCCTCGCACAATCCAAGATTCTCTTCTGCGCCAATAATCACAGAATCACGGAATGGGTAAAGTTGGAAGGGACTACTGTGGGTCATCTGGTCCAACCTGCCTGCTCAAGCAGGGTCATCCTAGAGCACATTGAACAGGATTGCATCCAGATGGTTCCTGGATATCTCCAGTGAGGGACACTGCACAACCTCTCTGGACAATCTGTTGTAGTGAGAGGTCACTTACACAGTAAAGAAATTCTTCATGTTCATGTGGAACATGAACACAGGTGGAATGTGCATAATTTTCTGCTCATTGCCTCTTGTCCTATTGCCTGGCACCACTGAGAAGAGGCTGGCTCCATCCTCTTGACATCCTCCCTTCAGGTACTCACATACAATACTGAGGTCCTCTCTCAGTCATCTCTTCTCAAGACAGAACAGGCCCAACTCCCTCAGCCTTTCCTTGTAAGAGAAATGCTCCAGTTCCCTAATCCTCTTTTTCACCCTCCACTGGACTCACTTCAGGAGCTCTCATGCCCCTGTACTGGGAAGCTCATGAGTCCCATGTGTGAGTATATGTGGCAGTGTAGTGAATCAGAAAGCCTCTTGACTAGACTCATCATGATGGATTTCACCGTAGAACATGGATTTCCCAGGACATCACTTTGAAGGGCTGAGTGGGGGGGCTCAAGTCTCTCGTGGGGTTATTGGTGACGCCCTGACCAATGCTGTACCTTTGTGCCCTTGTGTCTGAGTGGAGATGAACCTTTTATCACATAATCTAACATGGAATTCTGGACTTTATTAGTGGTAATCAATTTTAATATAGATAAAGTTTGCAAAGTGTGAGAACTAAGATTTCATTTACTTATAAATGTTTCAGAGAAATTATATAAAAGCCTAAAAGCATGTATTTATAGAAAATGAGAAAGAGCTACACAGCTGGGCTTGAAAGATCATTTGTTTATAATTTATGTCATTTCAGGACAGAAGAAAACCAAAGACATTCATCAAATAATGAAAACGTAACCATGTTGTATGGGATGTAAGTAGAACTAAGGGAACTAGAAAATGGCGGACTATCCTGGGAGGAAATAAAAAACATGAATCCTTTGCCATGCATGTCACATGGAACTCAGTAATAGAAAACAACTCTCTCTTTTCTCATTGTGTGAGAAAGAAGACCAGAAAATATTGAATAACTAATTATAATCACTGCTTATAAAAGGTAAGAATAGGAGAATACTCAAATTAGTCTTCACTGACAGAATGGAAAAGTTTTATCTCAAGATTATAAAAGGACTGTTTTTGATGCCTTTGCAGACTATTTAGTCAGTTGAGGCATTTTCAAGAAGCCTTTGTATCTAGAAGATTTTGATTTGTCAAAATAAGTATTTCTCAGAAAACTGAGTTTCACCAAATTTCTTAATTAAAAACAAAAAAGTTCTAAATGTATCAATATTTTGATTGAACTTTTGATAAATGATACCTGCTGTTTTTGTCATGTGAGGTGGTGTTTTCTTTTGAAAGCAAAGTAATTATAGTAACAGATTAAATAAACTAAATAGTATGTCAAACTTTTGATCGCCTAAGTTGATTTCATTTTTATTGTGAATGGGTTGGCCGACATTTTAAATTTCATCCCAATAAAATGCACTGAAATTCTATTGACAGCAAATAGGCATCTACTATTTTTGACATGAAAACATTGGACTGTAATTTTACATTTAAAATATGCCTATTGTTTATATTGCAGACTAAATTTCTTAATTGTCAGACATATGCATTTCATTTTTATTCTGTTCTCTAGGAAGGAAAGTTATATATCTCAAAGCTTCATTACTCCATCTAATTGCCTTGAACAAAGAAATTGACTTTGTATTATGGTCCCAGGGAACGTATAGAAATATAGAATCATTTAAGTTGGAAAAAACCTTTAAGATCATTGAGTCCAGCTGCTAGCCTACAACTGCCAAGTCCATCACTAAACCCCATCCCTAAATATATATTGCAGTGCAGTGGGCCTTTTGCTGAGAAAATGAGCCAGTAAGCACAATATTTAGCTCTGTTGACATTTGCAGCTGGAACAGTCAGAGGGACTAATAAGAAGAAAAGTGGTGTCACTAAAAGATCATAGAATGCCTTGGGTTGTAAGGGACCTTGAAGATCACCTAGTTCCAGCCCTCCACTTGGTGCCATGGGCAGGGATGCCTCTTACTAGATCAGGTTATAAGGCAGGTTACATTAGAAAAAGCTATGTTGTGATACATCACTTTGGGAGATCAAAGCTTGTTTAAGTACTATTGGTAACATAATTCCTTAGCATGCCATCATCCCAGATAGACTAATTAACACATGGAACCAGGTAAGGTGAGTCTGACTGGCTGGTAGTTTCATGAGTCCTCCTTCTTGCCCTTTTTGAAGTCCAAGGTGACATGCCATCTTCCAGCCCTCAGGCACTTCTCCTGATCTCCATGACCTTTCAAAGATTATTGTGAGTGGCCTCACTATGATATTTGCCAACTCTCTCAACACTTGTGGATGAATTCCACTGGGGCCCGTGTGTTTGTGGATGTCAAGTTGGCCTAGGTGTTCTCTAACCCAATCCTCCTTGACCAAGGGAAAGTCTGCCTTCCAACATTCCTTTACCCTGGTCTCCTGGGTTAGATATTCCTGTGGGCTGGTCTTATCTGTCATGACAAGCTGAGCTAAGGGTATCACAAAGGTACAGTTATACCTGCCTACTAATTTTCAGCTTTTTGCCCATCTCATAGACATTACTGTAACCTGTAGGTAGAAAACTAATAAAAAACTGGAGAGCATTCTATCTCATTGGGATAGGCTTTTCATTCTTACTTGCTTTAACCCTCAGGCAGTACACAACTTAGCTATTCAGGCCTTAACAGGAATTTTATACATTTTCCTGACACTACTTGATGCAATCTCACTTATATTACAGGTGAATCAAAAAGAACTGGTCCATTTAATACTCTACTCTCATCTACATTATGTTACTTATATTATTTTGTTTTACTTCATGTATTAATAGAAATCCAAAAATCCACATTTTGTGTTTGTGGACTTATATTACGATTCTGCATGCCATGATGGAATGAATGATTGACTCTCAAAAATGCAATTTATTTCCTTTACTCTTTTGACATTTACAAGTTTTTCTTTGGCCATTCATTCCAATATTTAGAAAGAGACAAGGAAGAGAATGTTTAAAGAGAAAAGCACCAGCTAACCTTAAAAAAACCAGCTAAAATATTTTATCTCTTCCAGTTGTATTGTTTTTGTAATTGGTTTTCTTGAGAGAAAGAGTAGAAACATCAAAATACGAAAAGAAAGCAAATTCTGGTTGAAGTCCACTGCTTGGGTGGAGATTGAATACACGGACCTTGTAAGTGGTCTGTAGAATTTGTAAATTAAAGTTGCAAATTTACACTGAATATCATGTTTGAAAGGGAAGTTTCTTTTTGACTGCTTCATTCTTGTGAGAAGAGACTAAAAAGCAGAGACTTGCCTTGCTACTTGACTTGTAGGAACATGCATATTGCAAGACTTTCTTATTCAAATTGCCAACTCTTCCACTCCCTTAGGCCTGCTCTGCAGTCATCTTTCCAAGGAAGGGTGAGGTAGAGGTGGGAACTATTAGATAAAATTTGGCTTCCCAGACAAAAATTTGTCTTTCTTCAGAAGATTCTGTGAGAACAGGAAGAATTTGAGGTACACCTGGAAAGTTAGTACATCTGTTAAAGGGGTTTCAGAAAAAAATGCCAAAACAGAGACTCATAAAGAACATCCATCCAACAGCTCCACCATTTAACATGGTCTCTTAGCTCCTGTTTGTCCAGTAAATCTACAAAACAGTTACCTTTAAGCATTCAGGTGTAAACTGTAAACTATGCACTGTGTTCTTGGGGAAAAAAAACCCGCTCCTTCACTGTTTATCCCTCCTGACTCCAATAATCAGAATCCTCTAGTGGGCTGTTGGTGAGTACAGCTTCACCTACACTAACATCAGTTCCAAAATATGAATATCTAAGTACATTCTTATTCAGAAGCAGTACCATAAAACCAAACCTTGTTCTGTCTAAAAATGAATTATCTGCCATCAATGAGTATATAACCTAGTCAAGGTATATCTAACCTGTCTTTATGAACACACTTGG
This sequence comes from Manacus vitellinus, assembly GCF_001715985.3. NCBI lineage: Eukaryota > Metazoa > Chordata > Aves > Passeriformes > Pipridae > Manacus > Manacus vitellinus. Next base: position 37,147,455 of record NW_021940604.1, read on the forward strand.
CAGGAGGAAAGAGATGGGAGAACCTTGCAGCAGGTCCAGAGACCAACCATTTCTGAGTATTGAATTCCAAAACATTTCTGACGACAGACAGGACTTTCTTCAAAATAATTCTAACCTTGTTTAACATCTGCAGGTTTACCTCTAAAACCATGTGTTTCAAACTAGAAACAGTAAAATAGTACTATTAATCAAAATGAAACCAGTGACTATTGTAAATATGGTAATTTTGTCTTTAAATCTAACTCCAAACCACAAAATGACCAGCTCTGGTGAAGAACCCCAGTATTGCCTTACAACCACTCTTTTGAAGACTTTACAGGAAAGAGATACAGTTGATGCAGATGTCTGTGTAAACAGATTGTATTTCCTTTTTTCTTTACATGAGAGATTAAATATTGCTTATTTTTTCTGTTATCCTATTGCTGCAACACTTTTCTTCCATGGGGAGCTAAGAACCATTTTCCTGCTGAAACAGCAGAAATTCTTTGAAGTTTTATCTAGAACATTTCACAAAAACAACATTAAGTGATCATCTATGTTAATCTCTTCAAACACTTGTTGAAATTTTTTCTAATTGAGTGTGTATGATTATAGTTTCCCTTGTGTCTTCAATGGATAAAGAATCATTCCATGAACATTATTGTTTTAATATTTTCTGCCCATTACCTTTCTAATTATGAAGGAGAATAAGGAAGGAAAGAAAAGGAGGAAGCTGGAGAAAGTGAGAAAGATAAAAATAATGGCTTAGATGTTTAGTGCTGTACAAAATTTAAACATTTGTGTTTTAAAGTCTTTCTATTAGCAGAAAGTTTACCATTTTTCAAAACGACATTGAAAGTAAACCTTAAATTTTCCTCTCCTGAAAATAAACTGTTAACGAATTTAGATGGCTGTGGCTTCTCAGGTACTTAAGCAATTTGACTTTATTCATCAACTGGTATTTATGAGTTGCATCCTGGACTGTAACTCCACACACTGCCACCAGCTGTCTTTAAATAAGGAGCAGTTTGTCACTGAGTTACAGGAGGACATGGAGAATACCTCTAGCTCCACTATAGCTTCTCTTCTACCAGCTTTTCCCACACATCCTTCTCCTCTGCCAGCTTTTTCCTTGTCCTCTGTCAACCTTTACCGACCTCAAAAATGTCTGTGGTCTTTGGGCTTTCTGATCCCACAAACAGAACAAAATATGTATGTACTGGGTAAACACACAAAAATTGTTCCACAGAAGTTGGAATATCTGCCACATCTCTTCAGTTACAGACTGCGTTTGCAATGTCTGAAGTAGGTTAGAGCCTGCCTGCAGAAGTACAGCTGCAACCTCACAGCACAGCAACTGCAGATTGACATGGCAACGAAAGGAATCATATTTTGATTCGCACACATCAAGATGATATTTCAGTGTCTTGTAAAATGTGTGTTAGTTGGAAATAGTCAGGATGAGATACTAGAATTTGTTGTGCGTACCAAGGAAGTATATTTTGTCCTGACACTGGAAAATTTCCCACTTCATAACTGTAGCATAGATGAATATGCCTGCTTGACAGAATTTCATGTCTGGGTGCTAGTCAGGCATATTTATGTGATGTAAGGCAAAAACCAAGCTTAGGTGGTTGAATGTATTTTGATGTTCACCTGTGTGAACAGGTGATGCAGTAAGTAGTAAATAAATAATAAGTAATAAAAATATCCATAAAACTAACACAGAAGTTTATATTTAAAGGTCCCTCCACTGAGAAAGTTACCTTGTTAACTGTATCCAGTTAGATTGTTTTGTGATTAGGTATAAACACATCTGACAGACCGCAGATGACCCTGCTCATCAAAATGGAAGAAACAACCTTCCTTACAGCATCTGGCACAGCTAAAGCAAAGTGGACAAAAATAACTGCTCATTTTATAGTACTTATTTTTTTAAAGAAAGTATCAGTATTTTTGTCAATTCTCTATTATCCAAGGGGAAACAGAAGAAGAGTTGACTTGGTTTATAGCTTTTGGCTTCTTGGCTATGGGAGAAGAACTATGTTAGCCACTGAAATGTCTTAAAGGCCTTTTGACCATGCCTTAAAACTTCCTGATGGTAGTCCTAAAAAGAAGTTATTAAAGTTTTTTGGGGTCCTCTGCACTGTAAAATTTTTTTCCAAAGGTGGACATACATGACGAAAAAATGCAATAAAATTCTTTAATGAGAAAACAAAAGTAACATTACAAATGATACAAATTTACTGGAGAAACTTTACTCCTTCCATATTTTCTCTTCTGAGGCCCTTTCCTACATCTATTACTACAAGTGACTATACCTTATACTGTATAGAGATTCCTACAAGTAACTGAAAATATAAGAATGCAGAATTTTCTAAGTAATTATCTCAATTAGAAGACAATGAACACTCATATATGTGGGTAAGGTTTCTACATTTCTGTACCAATGAAAAGCTCTATTAAATGTTTGGAGATATTTGCAAATTAAGGTTTTTCTTACCCCTGGCATCTTGTAAGAGTGTAAGATTACCATAAAGGATTTTTGTTCCTTTCCACAGTTCTGTTTACGTTACAACCTTCAGGAAGCTTTTCCATACTGAAAAATTTGAGTAGAAAATGAAGGGGAAAGAGAATATGACAGAGAACAAGCTGAATAATGAATGACAGCAGAAAGAATAAAGTTAAGGATGAGGAGGGCAATAGATATTGTCCAGAAAAAAGCCCTCTGGGCTTCAATACCTTCAATGCTACTGATCCGATCACTGATTTAGGGGTGCCATCCATAATTTCTGATATACTTCTGCCATCTATAAATAGAATGTGATAATGACCTACCAAACAGTGAAAAATAGAATTTGAAAATTATTTTGATGCCTTCTCTTCTGTACTATACCAATACATACTTATTTAACAGAGGTTTCAAGCAACAGTCCCAACAATTAGGGTTGGGTGAGCACATAAGCTAAAATAACAATGGAATTGACTCTTTCTTAAGACTTGAATTGGACCTCTGATGCTTTACTTAGCTTTCTTGAGGACATTTTTCATTTCTTGTGCTCTAAACTTCCTGATTCCAGTGAGCCATAAAAACAGATGTGCTGAAATACAAACACTACCAAAAACTTGCTTTTGTGATATTTCCAGCCTGAAGAGTTGTTAGAAAGGGATTTTAAAAATCCCTTGAGAAACCCTATTTCCAGCCTACTTTTGCAGACAGATTTATCTGTCATTTCTTTTATGACAGTAACCCAAGATGGACAGTAGATTGCTGAATTCAAACATGATCTGTCTGTTACTGGGTCACATGCCTACAAGGTGCTCAGGAGAACTGCATGGTAATTGTTGAAAGGTAATTGTTTTTCCTGAAGGGTTCTCATAATTTTAAGTTTCGTTGTAGTTTGATTTTGTTAATGAAAGCAAATGATATCAACACTACTGTGAAAAGGGGAGGCTTCTCACCATGTGCTGTGGGAGTGCACGATGGATCCTTGAAATAGAGTCTGATGACAGAAAATTGAGAGGAATTTAATCTGAATTTGATCTAGTTCCAGTCAGAAGTTTATTGAAATTGGATAAACTTTGTGAATCATTGTGTACTGAACTTGTAAATTCTGCAGGAAATACAGCATTCTGGAATTCCTTCCATCCTTGTGAGGTTCAGGTACTGTAAGAAGATAAAAATTTCATACTTGCATTAGCCGATTTCAAGCATCAGTGGATTCAGTTCACCTTAAAAGAAAGATATGGGTCTGGTTCAGCTACCCAAAACCCGAACCCTTGTGCTATTTAAGTTGTCCATCTGATATTGTGAGATATGATAGAGGACCTGTAGCAGAACTGAGTCCAACCAGCCTGACAGCTAATACGTGAGATATGCAGAGCACTGTGAATACCTATACCTTAGCAACTAAATTGAGTCTCCAGAGCAGTATTTGGTTCAAGAGTAAGACACCTAAAGCTAAATATCTACATGTAGCTGTACTGCTGATACCAGAAGTGCCTCATCTCCTGTTAAAGAAAATGAAGATCATAGATGATGTAATGGTGGCTCCTAGAGAGCTGTTAGCAGACTACTCACTGATTGTCTTAACAAGATTTCTGTAACAATAATAGGAACTCTGACATCTGCCATGGCAGTCCATATCTACATGTAATCACTTAAATTTATGTGTCTTGACATTACATAGAAATTTGGTCCTAATAATTTATCAACTGAATTGTTCTCTCACTTCATATACTCTACTGACTTGACATTTGGTTCAGTCCAAGATGAGCAGCTGGTACATGTTTTGGTGTTCCATATAATCCCCAGTATCATATCTGCTTACACTGTGCAGATGACTAAGGTACTTTATGGAGTGTCAAATGGTACTACCTGTCTAAGTGGCTCAATAGCAGGCTAGGTCTTCAGCAGCTGTAATGTAATCTTGCAATTTCAGTTACCCTCACCAGAGCTTCTGGACTCATTTATATGCTGTGTGAAAAATGTCTGATATGTCCATGATGTCTGATGTCCATGATTTTCCAGATGCAAATCTATAAGAGATGTGGGGCAGCCAGATATCAGTCAGTAACACCAATATCTTGGGAATTTTAGGGTCCTGGAACATCTCTTAACACACAGGTTAGATGCCTACATGTAGGAAATCTGGACCTCAGACTCATATCCTTAAGGTGAATCACTGAAAAGAAGCTACCACTGAATATTCTTTGGATCAAAGGCAAATTTGGGGTTATATTTATGAGTTTAGATGGAAGATAGATTTTATGGCCTTAAAAATTAGGGCACTTAAACTTTTATTTAATTATGCAGTTTTTACTGCTGTCACTACTACTATAAAAAGCTGCATCTTTGTTTTAGGTATAAAACTCCAGTACAGAATACAAAGGATTTGGAAGCTTCACATCTCTTTTGATTTTACAGTGCAGTCTAAGCAGATCAGAAGAGTGGAATATGACTTTTGTTATTGCATTTAAAATATGTTATTTCCTTTCTGTTTTCTTTCCTGATCTAGTTTCGCATTGTGGCTTCTGGTTGCTATTTTGAATTCCTTTCAAAATAAGCAGAAATACTGCTGGTCTCCTGATAGGTAATATTGTCTACATGAAGGTCTTTTTAGATTATCACACACTAATAAAGAAATAATCTAAAAATATGTGCTGTGCAAGTGTTCATGTCTGCCTCTGGCTCATGGACAAGGCATAGGAGAGTCACAGCCACGTATTCTTTGGCTCTGGATTGTAAAGTTACAGGTAAGTAAGCAAAGCTTAGATTTTAATATTTTCTTAATATTGCTATTAGACACTTTCAAAACATCAGTTGTACAAAGATTGAATCAAAGATGCCATTTCCAGAATGCCAAAAGGTATCACTTTGATAATTTAATCTGATCTGCTACATCACTTAAGCCGTAAGCCTTCTCTGCTTTGAACTAGAACATGGCTCTCAGACATATATCCACAAAGGTTTTTATAATTGTTAGCAAAATATTACTCCAATAAATTAGCTTAAAAAAAAAGTGTCCATCAAACAAGACTTCAATTTTTCCCTAAGCTGAATTTGTTTAACTTTACAATCCAAGGACTGTTCTCGTGCTGCAGCTTTCTCTGACAAAGAATCCTCTATTGAAAAATGTTGTTCCATATCAATACTTTTATGACTGTAACTGTGTTACTAACTTTCTGTTAAATTATTTATATCTTTTCAAATTTTTAACTGTAAAAGATAATTTTAAATCCTCTAGGTATTTTTCTGGCTTTTCCCTGAATAATTGTACTTATCAACATCTTTCCTTAGATGTGTGTACTGATTTTGGCTGAGAGTTAGTTTTATTCACAGTAGCCAGTATGGGGCTTTGTTTCAGATTTTTTCTGAAAACAATGTTGATAATACAGAGATGTTTTCATTATTGCTGAGCAGGTCTTACACAGTGTCAAGGACTTTTATGAGTAGGCTGGGGTGAACAGACTGTTGGAAGAGGACATCCCGAATGACCAAAGGGGTATTCCATACCATATGGTGTCATGTTCAGCAATAAAAGCTCAGGAAGAGGATGAGTAGGAAAGGCAAACATTTAAAGTTCTGGCATTTGTCTTCCCAAGTAACCACTCTGCGTGATGGAGCCGTGTTTTCCTGGAAATGGCCGAACACCTGACTACCCATAGGAAGCAGTGAATGAATTCCTAATTTCGCTTTGCTCATATGTGCCACTTTTGCTTTATTTTTTTTTGGTCTGCCTTTATCTCAAACCACAAGTTTTTGCACCTTTACTTACCTTTCCGATTCTCTCCCCCACCCCACTGGGGAGGGAGTAAGTGAGTGGTTATGTGTGGCTTAGCTCTGTATAGGGGTTAAAAACACAGTAGTGTGGACATCCAACTGTCCATAATATTCCAACTGGACTAACGACTGTGCCCGATGTGAATGCAAGGTAGCCTCTCTGCTGACACACTATCAAGAGCTGAAATAAAAATTTCTTCCATGAAAAGAAATTATATACCAGTTCTGGCTCTTCATGTACTTGCCTTTTCCTTTCTCTACTTCCTTCTTAATGAAGGAAAAAGGTCCCATCTAGAAAAGAATCTGTTACAGTTCTGTAAGACATGGTTGACATTTGTTGATATCCAGATGTGAAGCATGATGTCATGTTTTAAGTTTATGGCCTGCCCACCCAAAACCTTGTGATTAAAATTGTCTACAGAAAAGGTGATCCTGTTATTCATAGTTCAGATATATTTTTTAGGAATTGTGTGGTCAAGGGTAGATGACAGTATATTATAGGCAGTATCAATACCAAACAGATCTTGCTAAAATAGCAGTGGAGAAAAAATTTAACTTGAACAACACAGTTGTTGAAGGAACATTGTGTAGATAACTAGTTTAATAGCAAAGGTTCATGTCTGTACTCAGTACAAGATTGTATCAGTAAAATGGTATGCAGTTTTATCTGGTCCATTTTTGTAAAAATGTAGGTAATTCACCAAATGCAGAGTGTCTCCAGATATTCAGGCTACCTCTGGGTGAAGCACTGCAACCACTTCAGAATATGCTCCAGGGCTGCACAGAAATTTTTCAGACGATGTGAATTAAAAATATTATATCCAGTTTAAACTGAGCCAAGAAAACAGAATTTACTTATTTGAATGAAAATCTTTCCCCTTTAGATATTACCAGCTCAGCATGATGGCACATTTCACACTGAGAGAGCTTGTGTCATTATAGATTAAAAGAGAAAAGAATCATTGTCTGACTTGTCAGCATTGCTTCATGCTTTACATATGATACTCTGTTGAGATTTCTGATTCTGTTGCTAACCAGACCCAACCCTGCTGAACTTATGAGATCTGACAGAAATGTAGTTTGAGTGGCATATCTGCAAGATATTACTATAAGTTGCAGGAAATTAATGTGTCTAATTTCCAGCAGGCTGGATAACTCCTTTATTTCACTGTAGTACTTATTTCATGCTGTTTCCAGTAAGCCATGTGGATGTTTCTGTGCTGTGTTTCACTCCTAAACCTGAAGTACTGCTTTATTTGTCCTCACCAAAGTGCATTCAGATCATGATGCCATGTTCTCCCTGTTCAAAAGCAGAAGCACTGGTGTTTTGAATGAGCTGAATCACCATCAGTATTTAGTGTTACGATGCTAAGTAACTACTTATTTGTAACAAGACATTGAATTACTACCTGAATTCTCAAGGAGATTAAGAGTCTTATGATTTCCATTTCACAAAATTTATAAAATTTATAAAATTCAGCTTGGCTAAGCTGGTCTACTGAGTCGTGCAGGTATGACAACTCCACTGCTGGTGACTCAGAAAGAATGTCTAGATCTCAAGTTATTCTGGTCCTATTGTCAGTCATGTCATCAGCTCTGGTAATATAAATGTGAGATTAGGATACTGTCCTCTATAACCTGAACCTTTTCAGACCTACAGCAAGAGAGTTTGCTTAAAAAGCAAATACTTTAAATGACTGGGGTAGCTGTACTTTTAAACAAGAACAATGTCAAAAATAGGCAGATGTCTATTTTATCAAATAATGACATCCAGTGAGGGAGAACATATTTCAACACCATAGAAAAAGACTTGGGTTTTTATTGTAATATTGAAATCACTAGGGTTAGAATGTGGTCAATGTGTTGTAACAGAATGACATAAATAACTTTTTCCTTATCCCTAAATTTTGTTTCTCTTAAATGTGTTAAGAAATATTTTCAGGTTGGCTTTGTGGTTGGTAGAGCTACAACAATATGTATTATTTTTTAATATTTTTACAAATCCGATACAAATTACTCCATAAGGACACCATAATTAAGTTTAGAAGCTGATGTAAATTTGGTGGAAATGAACTGATCTCAAACTAATGAGATGTTTGAATTCATTCTGTCTTTCTTTTCCAAGTTAATGGAAAGACATAGATAGATAGATGTTTAGTTACTGTCTTCAGCCACTGGGGAGAGATCAGTATCACCAGAAATTTATTCATCACATGCAAAAATTGGAAATACAGGCTGGAGGAATCTGAGTCTGGCTTGCAGGTATGTGGATATGAGTAAAACTATTTTACATGATGCTGTAGATTAAGCCGTGTAACTTATCGTGTAGGCAAGACCTCCGGTAGCTTCAAATATAGAATAAATTTTCTAGAGGATGTCAATGATTATGCGTCTAAAATTCTGGACAACTGCATTCATCCAAAAAAATAACAGGTAATTAATGCAATAGGAATAAGAATAATATTCCAGCAATATATAATGTATCAGCAATAGAAAGGAAGAGGGTTCTTGGGCTGCACTTCTGCAATGGGAAAAGATTTTGCCTTGATCATCCCTGGAAAACACTAATTTGAGAGAAAATGTTAGACCTTGCTTTCTTCCTTGAAAATCATATTTGGGGCAGAAGTATGGATGTGATGAAAACTTGCTGCAGGAGCCGCAACTGGTGAAAGTAAAGCAACCAGAAAGTTTGAGAAAAACATGAGAAAAAAAACCTCAAGTAGTTCCAAGTATGACGAGTAAATGGCAGACTTAGATGGGGTACATGAAATTTGTTCTTTTAAAATGTTGGTGTCATCCCTTGTCCTGTCTAATTGTCTCACTGTCTCCTCTGTAACATCTGTCTATAATTATGGCAACTTGATGTTGCCATGGAACACTATGTAATTGCTCAGCTTTGAAGGAAAAAGTGAGACAGATAGAAAGACAGGGGGCATTTATGTAAATGTTCAGTGACTCTAAATGATACTTTTGTGAATCTTTCTTAATAGGTATGTTACAGAAAAAATGACCAGTTTGCAACATATAAATTCTTACAATGAACACACATAAAATCTTTTGGGTTTAGAGTGTTCATATGAGATGCTTCATTGTTTCATATATATTTATGTGATAAATGATTTTTGTTTGGTTGTTTTCATAACTTTCATGCAACCTGATAAAACAGTTGTAAAAGTTCTGTGTTTACCAAGGAGGAAAAATCACAAGTTCTGTGATTTGGCACATATGCCACTCATCCATTACAGCTGGAAAAGGTTATCAAACTTATTTCAGCTGGTCTGATATGTTTTCCTGACTGGTGATTCATTGTAAGCTAAAAACATGTGCTTATGTGGCATTCAAATAAAACAGTCCTAAAAGATAAATTTAGGAGATACTAGAGTAGGTGACCAGTGATCAGTTACTCTGTCCTTGAATATTGCTATGTAGTAGGAAAATGGTTAAAAAGATCTAACTCTGTGCTGCACTTAATGGACCTCACCTTGTCAAGAGGTCTGTTATGTATGAAAATCTGCTTTATGAGGGAAAAATTGCAAGAGTAACATACTGTGAGCAATTTCCCTTTAATGTTTTTCCATAGAGAAAATTCAACACATGAAATGTCAAACTCTTTGAAGGGTAAATAAACAAGCACATTTAGAGCAATGAAAAACAGCCTTGATGTCCCAAAGCATACACAAGTGTTAAAAGCTCTACAACTATGTTATAAACAAAAAACCCATTGCTTTTAATAAAAACTTGGAGCATTTTATACTTGTCTGCTTGGTGAGCAAAAGGAAAATGAATATGTCCAATTCAGAAGCTGATTTAAGGCAAAAATATTCTTATGAACTTAAAGCTTACAAAGCTGGAAATGAATCTTTTGTAAAGGGAAATGGAAACAAATTCTTTTAAGTTCCAAAAGTATATTTAAACTGAGAAAATCGGATTAGAACAGAACATGAAATATTCTTTTGCACAATGTCTATCTCATATTTGTACTTCTTTATATGCCTCCTAATCAAGGAATGTGAGTCCTTTAGGATCATCAAACAAATAGAAATACAGTGAAAAAATATAGTTCTTTGCATTCAGTAAATTAATTTAATTTAATTACCAAGCATTTGCTTGGTAAATAAGTAGTGGTTTGTGTTTAGAATTTTTGTTATAAGTAAAACAATAGTGTCACAGTTTAAAGTACAACTGTGCACAGAAGAAATGACATCACTGTGTGTTGTAATTAATCTCCCTCAGTTTAGATAGTCTGTGTTTTTCAATACTAAGATAGCTCAGTTTATAAGACAAAAGATCAATATTCTGTAATACCATGACTGCAATCCGTATTTACAACCTCAAATGTTAACATTTCTTCTCTCTCTTTTATTCTCCCCTAAACGTTGTGCTGTTGGAGTATAGCTAGCAAACTGTTTGTTGCAGAAGGGAGTATAGGTTGCTTTTTCTATAAACAAGGTCATCAGTGGTACAGAAAACTTTGCCAGTTACAGAAAAGTGAATGTAGAAAATGAATGGGCATATGAGGTATCATAGATAGGAAGTGATACTTTATTATTGGTTACCCCACAAAGATGTCTGGTGTTTATCAAGCTCAATAAATGTTGCCTGGAAAATTAGCTTGGTTAAGAGTGTTAGAAATTAAAGACAGCTGAATAACAGAATGAGAATGAGTTTTGGCAGAAGATGTCTATATTTACATGACAATATTATTGGAAAAAGAAACAGGAACAGTTAATTAGCAAATAGATTTCTGGAAAGTGTGAGTCCTAATATGCTTTGCTTCAAACAGTGCATCTTTCACTAGTTGTATGAATATTTCTTTTTGACTGGGTTTTAGCGTGTATGAAAGATGCCAGACTGGGAGCTTTGGAAAGCAAGTTTATTTATCCAAAGGAAGCCTATAGCCCCAGCAACAGCAGTAAGTTCACTTCCTCACACTGAGAAGCCTGCTCTGAAGAATTACTAATAAAGTCATAAAATAGGTCAGCTTCCATGTGCATTACCCTTTGCCCTCTCTGCAGCAGCTGCCAACAAAATGTTGATTAATGACAGCTGTATTGGACATTTGTTGACTGGGGATGAAACTGAGATTACAGGTCCCTTTCACACAGCCTACAAAACAAATGGCGGGTTTTTTTGACCTTGGACAGCATTAGAAATATTTTCCAATGAGAAAAACTTCTCAAAAGTGGTAGGTTGATCAGCATAAAGAAAAAATATGTTTTTTCTTATTCTATGTTCTTATTCTAAGCAGAGCAAGTTCCTTTTGCAAAGTTTAACAGAAAATACATAAATTTACAGAAAATTTATGTGGGTATGTCAGAGAAACTGCTTTTGTGTGACAGCAAAGAAATTTTCTTGAGATTATTTGTTACTTCATTCATGCAAATATTACTAAAAGTAAGGTCTGGTTAGAAAGGGAAAATTTTTCCTGAATATTTTGTGAAACAATTTATTTTTCTTGTTTTGAAAATTTTACTTTGAAAATATAAAAATTACTTTACATCAGAAAGCACCAGAAACCTTACAGAGACCTTAAAAAAATCCTTTTCTGAAATTTAGGACTCTTCAAAATACGTATGCAATGGAGTACTATCTAGACTAAGCTTTAAAAGTATTTACTAAACGAAGTTTAAAGGTATAGATGATTAAATAGATCATACAAAAATTCTGCTGACTTCAGGCAGTGTTTGGCATGGTCAGTGGCCATTCACACTCTCAACAAAGCTGTATCTGATGCTATGTGGAGTACTTTACGTGTGAATTCCCACTGGTGCACAACAAGAGTGGGAAATACAGAACAGTAAGCATGTGCTATGTTATGAAGGAATGAAATCACAACTAACTGACAGATATAATAAAGTTACTTTGGTTCATGTGATGCTTTAAATAGTGTTAGATCACCATACGAAAAAAAAGAAAATAATAACATGAAAAGGTATCCTCAGTTACAAGGAGGAAAGACATTTGTTTGTGCAACACTTTAAAATGTTGTACTGGATTAGGACTGAATGCATGTTAAATTCAGAATAAAAGTCTGAAGATAGCAGCTGTTCAGTTGATTTTAAACTGATCAAAAATTCTCTGTGGCTCTACTATGATAAAAGATATTGATCACTTGATATCTGATGCTGGATTTATTGAAATTATTAGAGAGTTTCACTATCTAAACATGACATTACTTGTTTCTTCTGACTTTTCAATGAATGTGTCTCTCATCTTTTGAAGTTTATCTCTTTAATGACAATTTCAAATTTTAGCAGTATATAAAACACAAGTAGGAAACAATAAAAGTACATAATAGGTTTCACAAACAATATTGACTATTATGTTGTAGTTGGCAACTACACTCATAATAATATTCCAGACTGGAAGAAAATTAACAGTTAATAGAATTTTACATGTATTAAGTTACATAATTAACAAATAAAAAGCAGTTAAAATGAGAAGGCAAAATTTTAAATATCCTTATTGTCTTGAGACAATGAAAATTTTGATATTGCCATGAAACACTGGACTAAATTGAGGGAGTTGGTCATTTTGGAGAGTCTATGTTAATATAACTATGTGTTGTGATCACCCTTTTTTGCTTACAATGTTCTTCCATCTTTGACTTGGATTCTTTTCAGTACATTACCTGTTTAAACACCCTTTGACTGGTGCCTGTAGATCAAGTGCATAGAGACTCTAAATAATTCTGGAGGAATTTTAAATTGCTGTTATTCATTCCTTTGAATGGCAGTATATTAAACTGTACTACGATGAGAGTATCTTTAAGGTTTTGGTTTTTTAGAGCACATCTGTACAGACACTGACAAAATATTCTTGCAGTCCTCATCAGGAACTAGTTAGCTCTGCATACTACTTCTAATCTTATGTCTCTCATGCCTTCTTATATGGAAAATCCCATAAAGTCTTTGGGAACTACAAATTATTGTTAACTTTTTTCATATTTTGGAAGCTGAAGGTGATGTAGAACACACTGAGGCAGTGAATTTATATATTATTTTAGAGGAAAAGATGCCTGCATCATTTCTACCACTTCCTGTGACATGTTGAGCTTCCTGAAATTCTTGCAGTTCTTTGAAATATAAATACAAGAGTGTTTAGCTGAATAGTTTGGATAGAACTGATTCTAATGAAAATGCTAATAAGTGTGCAAATTAATCTTTAGCACATGCATGTTTTATCTAACACTGTATGCTATATATTCGTTGAAAGTTGGAAGTTAGACTGAGATTCCAAGGAAATATTTCTTGCTGAAGAAATTACTCTTATATTTCATGTTTCCTATCTTTTTTCCCCTCTTTTCTTACTAAACACCTTTGCAACACTTATCAGGTAAGGCTGACGGAAGATGAGGAGAGTTTGAAGAACTTTTGTATTTTTAGGTCACTGTACCACAATAATTTTCTAGGTCAAAGTTTTCCTTAGTGTATATAAATCAATATCAAGGCAAAAATACTTTGTGAGTTTTTGGCAGAGGAATGATGTCAGCGATTAGGTGTTTGGAGTGATTTTCAATGGATTCAAGCCATCGGTGGATATGGGAAACTTATTTGGAAAGAGGAACCATTTCTCCATAGATTTCATCCAACTTTTCAAAATTTCTAATAGTTAGTTCAGCATAGCTCATCAGATGGAATTTGTGACTGAGCGGATCAATGTTTTCTAGTCTGTGCAAAGGAGCCCTTGTCAGCTGTGTGATTCAGCTGAGAGACTTTTTTCCCAATCTGTTTCGTGAAGAGGATTCATCAGATCCCCTTGACTACCACTTCTAATCGCTAACTAACTTCAACACTAAAAATTGGCACAAGGATTAAGAAAAGGAATTCTGTGCAAGATACTGTGGTATCTGAAGCTATTATTGGTGTCTCTGCCAAAGCCAACAGAAGTTGAGTATCTTTATTTCCAAGTAGCATGTAGCATATAGAAAAATTTTGGAAAGTGTTTTAATGTTTTCAGTATTTTTAAGTGCTGTAGGTTGCTAGTAAATGCATTATAGTACATGATGGCTCCTAATTGCTGATGTTAAATGTGTGTCTAAATCTTTACCAAGTTGAGGCCTGCAGAACAAAAGTGATGAGTCTGCAGGCTTAAACTGCAACTTTCTTTGTAAATACAAGAATTGTTTGTAAAGATGGACATTCTGCTGTGTTAGCTTTTGAGAGGGAAGGCAGAGTGCAAGACAGAGATTACATTGAAGGGACATGCCTTCTGAGAAATGTCTCAAACAAGAAAAATAAAATAGTCAAAAGCACCACCTGTTTTTACCTTCCAGAAAGCCGAAACTTCAAGAAATGAACAAAATACATTATAAAGAACTGACACAGTTGATGGTACTTTATAGTTTAGAAACAGAATTTTGAATTAGGAGAATGAACTCAGTATTTTCCTGTGTCCAAGGTTAAATATTTGTAGAAACATTTCTATATCTTTTTACATTTAATTTCCAATTCAAACTGACTTAGACCTTATTGAAAGCAGGCTGAGGAACAGTTGTAGGGCAGTTGTAGAAGCAAGCAAAAGCATATTGAGTTGGAATGAGGTATTTAATGCATTTCTTCTTCACTTAATTGTATATTATTTTTCTCATTGTGATCATGTAGGATAGGGAATAAGTAGAAATTAAAAATCTAAAAATCACAGCTGTCTATCTTATTTTCTCTACATATTTCTAACTTCTGCATATGCCTTTTATGAATCTTCTGTCATTCTGACGTGCCATATCTTTAACTTCATGTACATTTTCAGTCTGCTTATGCTACAGATAGTGCTACCTTTCTGCTCAAGATATTCATTTTGATTCTGCTTATTTTGTCTCACAAGTCTAATTTTGCTCAGAGAATAACAGTTGTCATCATTACCTTAGTAAATCAGACACTGTAAAATTTTCACCTTTATTAATTTTATCAACAGCCACCATTGTATTGGATTTACACTTTTCTATAAGATTACTCTATTACCAATAATTACTAGATGTTTTCATCACTCATTTAATTAATGGCTTGAGCAACTCGTCATACCTCCATAAAGCTCAGTGAAGCTGTGACAATGATGACCAGCTGGGTCTGCTCCTCTCATTCAGTGACTGTTCCTGGATTGTGACCTCTTTGTTTTTTAATTTGTCACAATTTTGTTGTCCCTTTATTCAGCACTCTCAGCAGAGGAATTAAAAAGCAGTCAACAAACAATCAAAAGGAAGAATTATTCAACCAATTAAGTATGCAACATACTTTTCTGACCTTTGTTAAATTGTATTGCATCTAAGGGTTGTGGATGTCATAAGAGTACTTTCATTAGAATATAGTACCTCATTATAAGGATTATTACTTTACTTTTAATCAAATTCTCTTAATCTGGGCAGAATGCTGGGAGCAAATAGAGAGAGTAATACTCTGCCTCTGTCCACCTGTAAGGCAGGTCTGCTCTGCAGTGTGCTTGGCAGTCCCTTCTCATCCTACCTGGCAGACTTACAGAAGTGCATCACAGGCCTCTTGCTATAAACTCGTGTTTCTTTCTAGCAGAAGCTGACATGTACAGCTAGATGTGGATGCTCTATGCCCACATCACTTCCTGACATGTGTCCATCCAGGGCACTGCTGAAGTGTTCACCCATGCCTGGCAGCCAGGGAACATTCTCAGTTGCTCAGTTTAGACTTCCCCAGGATAATTATGCTCTGGAGTAAAAGAACAATGGACTTTTAGTATGGATAGAGGAGAAAAATATCATGTTGGAGGAAAGTTTGCTGTCATTTTTATCAAGGAGATTATTCACAACAATCTTAGTTTGTATTTTCTCATCAGTTTATTTCTCTCTCCACACCTTTTAAGCCATTTGCTTCATTCTCTTACAGCCTGCCAGAAATTTTTTTCAATTTACTGTTTTGCTTTCTACTAAATAATATAACCAGATCCCTACTGCTTATACTCTTCTCAAAAGTTTGCTGGCAAACAGACATTATATACAATGTCATCAACTCATCAACATAAAGGATACCATATGAATCTTGCAGGACCCAGGAGCATGGACTAATTCAGTTAATGTGAAAATGAATACAGTGGAATGAAAGACTTCCCAGTGAAAAAACTGAATGAAGGGAAAGGTGGAGTTTTGGTTTTTTGGTTGGTTTGTTTGTTTTGTTTTTTGGTTGGTTGGTTGGTTGGTTGGGGTTTTGTGTGTGTGTGGTTTTTAGTTTTTGTTTTTGCTTTCTGCAGTCAGCTGGCCTATTTTTAAGTTCTGTTTCATTGAATTCCTTCTGAGATGCTCATTAGTTATCGACTTAGTGAATACCTGTGCAGTTATTCTGGCACAAAGCTGGTGGTCAGAGAGAGTCAGAGGGTTATTTGAAGGATTTAAATAGTTTTTACACAAGCGGAGGGAGTGTATGGTCTGAGCAAGCAAAAAGGAGAAAACAAACACTGAACAGATGCACAGTTTATTTCCCTTCTGAATTGCAGGTGAAAGGAGTGGATCAGGGTCTTCAGGAAAACAAGTTTTCCTCTCCATTTTTTGCTGGGCTAGTTCTGATTGTTTGCTAAGACTAGTCAAAATTCTGACTTGTATAGTTAGAAGGAAATTGTGAACAAAGGAGGATAGTGACTGGAAACTCTCCATATTGGTGTCTTTTACTAATCTTAGAAAACGTGCCTTATAGATTATCTCGAAACAAACAACGTGGCCCTGTATTATGTAGTCTTTCTATGAAAGTATGCATTTCCAGTAGTAGAAATGTTTAAAAGCAATGTTTTCATGCCTGCAATAACAGAAAACCTCATTAAAAGCAAACATAAGAAATATGAAACATTGGAAACAAACCAACCAAGCAGCCTGTAAGTCCTTGTTGTGTCTGTACAAAGGGAACATTTTACTTTGTGATTATTAGGCTTGATTGAAAGTTCACTGAAGTCAAAGAGAATTGTTCCACTGACTTTTCATTCTTAACTGGAATTTGGGCCCAACCCAACATCCTTTGGACTTGAGCTGCAATCATAGCAGCCAGCCTATTGGTAACACTCTGAAGACAGACTCACCCAACATCTGGTCTTCTGGTCCATTGCAGTCTCTTCCTAAAAGTATTTGGTGAGAGCTGCAGATGCTAATGGAGAATTAAGATAATGGCCAGTGATACATGGTAAAAAAGGTTAAAAAGAGTGTAAGACATTTATATGGCCAGAGCATGGGGGTGTCAGGCTGACCTTGTATGCAATCATACATGAGGTAACAAGTTCATGCAAGAAGGAACACAGCTCTAGTGTAATTGAATGTTTGAAAGAAGCTTTCCCTGAATCAAAAGAATGTATCCAGCTTTATTTCTGAAGTCCCAGGTGTGGTCAAGAGTTTTAACTGAATGCAGACTGATAGCCAAATGGCCACCAGGGCAGTGCTTCTGTTAAATTGTCATTGAACTTGCATGGGATTCTGGCTGAGGAAGTCTTTTCCTCTCCTAAATCTGTGAGGTGAAAACGCTCCCATCTTGCATGTATCATCTTGAAAGAGATGTTTTCCCTAGGTACACTGACTCAGCAGAACAATATGTTGTGTGATCACTGGTAATGAGCTAAGAGCCATTTATGGTATAAAACCCACAGTTCATATTTCATCCAAAGTATATACTTAACTGTGTGAATGCAGTGACAGGAAACACTAAATTTGGTCCGTCAAGGTGCAATATTGAAATCAGACAAAGAGACAAAGGAGAGCTGCTAGTTGTGTAGGTCAGTCCAGCAGTATCATTTTGGAAAAAGCTGTAAATTTCACTTGGTTTTATTGGCAGCTCTCCTAGATCTTACTGAAGCCTTTTACAAGATCTGACATATACGACACACCATTAGCTAAAACAGAACCAAAACAGAGCAGCTGCCCTTAAATCCAGCCATGAATAAAGATTCATTTTGGTTGATAGAAGACTCATTCCACACTCTCCTTTCCACTCAGAGAATTCATACTCCTCTGCAGAAGAACCAAGAAAGGAATAAGCCCATTGCAATGCACGTTTATCCTGGGCATCTCGATGTCTGTATGTGAACTGAGCAAGTTTTACTGCCCCCAATATACTTCCTCCTTTATTTCTGAGCCATACAGGAGATTCCCACTCTTTCTAAGAAACAGTGTGAATTACTGTGACATTTTTATATCTCTAAAGAAACTTGATTTGTCACAACCAAAACTTTTTAGTGCAATAATATTAACTTCAATCGGCTAAAATTTCTCAGACGAGAATTTTTTGTCAGTGAAAGAAGTCAAATATTGAATACAGTTTTGGGATCTGGGAAGGCATGGGATCAAATTCTTCCATTGTGAGGAGTACAGTGCTCACAGACTATACGAAAACGTGGATGAGAGGACAGTGATGGCAGCCTGGAGTGCTTTTACACATCTGTCTTCTGCTCTAAGACTAGAGACACTTCCAAAGCAAGGAAAGTGTGTCTAGGAAACATCCATATTTTTTCAAAATCTTATGAACAAAATAATTTCCAGTAAATATGCTCCTCCACTTGATTTTATCTTTACAGTCTGAACAAATATATTCTTTGCTTTCTAAGCAACATCAGTAAAGTGAGAAATAATAACATTATTGTGGTTTATGAAAAAAAAACTCCCAAAAGTTTTCTGCAGCATGTATTGTAAAGAGAAAATGTTCAAACATGCCTGAAGGGTGAGGGTGCCAAATTTCCATTCAAATTAATGGAAACTTGGCATCCTGATGCCCTAGGTGGCTTCTGAAAATACTACACCTCCCTTCCTCTATGCTTGGAGAGTAGGCAGAATTTTCTAATGTGAAACACTTTGAAAAATCACATGCATTAAACAAAACGGGAGTTTGTGTTTCTGACTCAGTAGTGAGTTCATATAAAAATAGCTGCTTCACGAGGAATACGAGTCACTGAAGGGTAATGATTTCACTGGGTTGTTTTAAAAACAAGTTTACTTAAAGATAAGATAAACATGGAACAATTTGTTCAAGTTTTCAAGTTGCCTCTAGCATTTTCAAAACTAGATTTCCGAAGAAAGCAAGAGGGAAGATTCCCTTTCCTGAAAAAATAAGTTGTGTGAAGATGAGGATGCTTACTGGAAAGGAATGCCTTGGGGAAAATGTAGAGCTTAGCTCAGCATTTGGTAGTCACCAGACTTCACAATACAAACAGATGTTACAGTCCCTTCTCTAAATACAGCAGAATCTGTGCAATCTTCTGCACGTGATAAAAAAAGGCAGACATCTCACATTTGAAATACAACATTAGAATGGGCACCCAGTGTCCCTCCAGCCAAAAAAAGTATATGATTACAGAAGAATTCCAGAGGTATCAGAACAGGAATTAAAGCATTAAAATTACTATTTTCAACATTAGTCCTGGGATCCACTCACATTCCTAGTAAAGGAAGTTACATTGCCACCAAAATCTTTTCAATGCAGTCCTTTCGCAAACTGGGGAAATATTAGACCAACTTGCACAAGGATTGCAAGCAAGGAAATACTAACTCCCAGTTATTGTTTGCAAATAAGTGCCTTTGATGCTTTATGAGCTACTGAGTTGGAGTTACTTTGTCTGGAATGGCATTTCAAAGAAACCATTACTTTATTGGATCTGAAGCAACATTTTTGGGAATACCATATGCTGTGGAGCATTTGTAACAGATGATTATCAAAAGACTGCATGCAAGAGAAAAGGGGCTGACCTGAACACAGCCTCTCTATGAAACACAAAACATTTTATGTTTTATTAATTCTTCTTGAAAAAGAGGAAAACACACATATATTATTTTTAATATTTTATTACCTGATGACATATCTGTCTATATTGGGTTTGGCCAATTGTTTTCTTATGTAGTTCACCTTTTTCTTTTTTCTGTCCCCTGTCCCTTTGTCCCTGTTGTGTTTTGCAAGAACTCCATAAGCTCTACTGACTGTGAATGGTGCCAACCCCTGCACCATTCCCAGATGTAGGCTGCTCTTGCAGTGCAGCCTATGTGTTTTGGTTCTTTAGAAAACCATTGCTGATGTTCAGATGAGGTGTCAGGTGGGAACTGTCACTGCACTGTACATGTACAAACTGTTCAGGAGTCCAGAGAGGTTTCAATAGTGCAGTCACTGGGCAACGGTGCTTTCTTGTGGCTATATAGTTCTCCCAGTAAAACAATGGGCAACGTAGCAAGCCTGAAACAGGACTCAAAGACATTGGGAAGGGTCAAATACTTATCCTCAAAATGCAAGGGTGAGGAATGGAGGATATTCAATTTTAGTACCTAATGAGCATTTTCTGTCCAGTTGTGCTTCTATTAACTAGATTACTGGTGTGGAGAAGTGACTTCATAGACTACAAGCCTGAGTTGTATAACTGTCAAAGAAAGTGGATGAAAGCAAGAAGTAAAGGCAAATGATTGAAGGCTTCTTTTTATGCTACAATCACTAATTAGTCCTTTTACAATATAGCAGTTATGATTGTTAATGGGCAAATTAGCAGTGTACCACATTCATGGGAAATTAAAAGAAAGGAAAATGAAGACGTAATCCTCTCACTAGCTAAGGGTACTAAAATAAATGCTCTCATCATGATTATTGAATGACAAGCAGTTGACTAATCCAATGAGTTCTTTCTTTTTGCAGATTTATTTGTTGAATTTAATAAACTTATCTCTTTGTGAAACTTTAACTACTGAAAAAATATTTCCTAGGTTTTCATATCAGTGGGAAATTCAATTCCTTTCTAAAGATATTGGTTTAATTAGTGTCACTACTATATAAAAACAACCTATGTCACTTAGCAATAAGTAGATGTATTCCTGTAAACTGAACAAAGAGTAAGGTAGGAATTAATCCATGGGGACTACAGAAAACTTATGTATCCTTAGCTAATACAGTATATCAATCTGACTGAAGTTTCAGAGCTGATAAATCATGCAGAGGATGACCAAGCTTGATTTATTTAAAGGGGGAATCACAGTAAAAACTAAATTCTCATGAGAAATAATTTTATTGTGCATGTTTATTTCGTACATCCATGCTTATATTGCTGTTAAGTATGCAGTTGAATATGCCTCTTTTAGGCTAGTATTTGGTTCCTTTTATTTAGAGTGTGGGTTTTTTTATTTTTTAATAGAACCATTGAATGGTTTATGTTGTAAGGGACCTTTAAAGTTCATCTAAAGAGACCTTAAAGTTCACCAATGTTATAAAGTCAGAAGGAGTGGGTGTGGATAAACAAGGCTTATTCACAATGTCTATTTTTAAGCACAGAGTCTAAATTAAGCTCTTCTTTTGAGACATTCTCCAAAGGAGAATCTGTCTGTCTGCCTCTTTTTCTCTTCCTTACTCTTTTTGAATAAAGAAGCTGGGAAAGAGATTAGCCCTCATGAATGTTCTGTCTGATGCTAACTCGCATTTCTCCTAATGAACTGAATACTTGTATCTGAAACAAAGGGAAAAGGAACCCTTGTAAAAACGATTTCAAATAACCTGAAAAAGAGAGCTGACATTTGAAGAAAACTCACAATAGAGTCCAGCTGAGACATCATTCCTATAAGTAGGGAAGAATTACAGTGTGTGTCTACGCTGTTCTCTGTAAATACAGCTGTCAGACTTGTTGTCTTTTAATTTCTCTGTCATTTCCAATTTTTTTAATTGTATTAAGGTTAAAAAAAATTTAGATGTAACAGTTTTTCTAGGATCCCTACAAGCTTTGTCACAGATGTGTGTAACTGTTTGTGTCTTTTGTGAAGGTATTCTCCATTTTTATCCAAAACTTCAATAAAACTATATGCAAAATGTAAATATAAGCAGTCAAGGGAGCAGTCTCCAAAATGTGTGTCCACACTGCTTCCAAACTAGGAAATAACCCATCAAAATATGTTCTGTAATTGGGGTGATACTGTACTGGTCAACAAGGGCTAAATGTGATTGGAAACTTTATTACAGAGTAACTCTTAACTGCATGAAAAAAAGTAAAACTTTTCTGATTTGAGTTGAAGATTTCTAAGGATTTACTGGAACACACACATATCCAATAGCATTTTGGAAAAAAAGAGTCTAAATTACAAAACATCAAAGTCATGGTTTGCATGATAGGAAAGTAAACCGTTCCTAAAGTGTACAGAGTTTAACTTCTATGTCTTAAGCTGTATTTGTGTATAATATAACTTGAATATGGATTTCAATACAACTATTCCTTAATCTATGAAAAAGACATCTGAATGTTAAATTTCAAAATATAAACAAAGAATAAAAATAAATGCCAAAGTAATGAAAACAAATGTCAGAGTTTTACTTCTGAGAGATTTAGTCCATGTTTTCATAAGTGAAATATCATAAGGTAGCTGCTCTATTAACTAAATTGTGATGACTATTCTAGTAAATGTCATGTAAATAATTTAAATATTTAATATTCTCTTCCACATACATACCACTGAAGTGGAGCAGCATACTAATAAATACTAATAATGATTCAAATTTACAGCTCACCAAGTCTAATAAAAGGCCAAAAATAAATTGGGATCAAAATATTCAAGCTGTGATTCAGTAAGACCCTTTAAATAAACACATGGGAAAACTATTAGAAACAGAGAGAACTCAGCTTGATAATACATGACATTCCACTCATGGAAAAAAAAAAGCTTTGCTTTATTGCCTAACACAGGAAGCTTTCTGCTACTAGTTAATACCAAAGTACATTCAAAAACCAAAATGTCAAAACATTACTGTTTTTCCCTATTTGAACTATTTAAGTACATAGATCCAAGAGACCTCATGAGCGACAGAAGTGACTTATGTGAGAAATATGCCATTTTCAGCTACCATACTTGGAATCAGAGATGAAGAAATAATTGTAGCAATAAAACATGACTACAAAATACTAGCAGAATATAATAGAATATAGTGAATTCTACTTAAGTGTTTCAAAGAACTTTTACACTTATTACACACATAGTAATAGGAATGGCTTTAAACTGAAGGAGAGTAGGTTGAGATTAGACATTTTTTACTGTGAGGGTGGTGAGGCACTGGAACAGGTTGCCCAGAGAAGTGGTGGATGCCCCATCCCTGGAAGTGCCCAAGGGCAGATTGGATGGGACTATGGGCAACCTGATTTTGTGAAAGGTGTCCTTGCCCATGGCAAGGAGGGTTGGAACTAGATGATCTGTATAGCCCCTTCCATCTCAAACCATTCTGTGATTCTGCAGTTCTATATTGATTGTCTAAGGTTTGTAAAGGAGGTAGAAAAGATAAGTAATATTATACTTACATTAAAAATAAACATCCAGAAATGTCTTGGCCTCAGAAATTTGAGAACCAGTATTCTGACTCCCACACCATTCCCCTCACTTGTTGGTTATACTCTCTGCCTTGGACACAACAGGTGAGTAGGAGCTATGTACCTATATCCATGTGAAAGAACAGTTGCCTATTTCCAGTCCTCCTTTACTTATCTTTAATAGGGTTTTGCAGATTTCTAGAGTGAAAATTAATTAGTATAGTTTGATTTTTACTGTATGACATGAGTACAGTAATGCAAATGGCTCATAGTCCAGAAAACACCCTACAGGTTTTGTGCATGCTTTTACTTATTATGCAAATCAGCAGTAGAAAGTCAGACACACTCTTATGTGGGTTACAGTTACTTGTAAAGGTGCTTGATGATGGTAGCATTGAGAAAAAAATCATAACTGCTGCAATGAGAAGCTGGCAGGGAGGAATCTCCCCTTCCAATCCCTCAAGGCTGTGAAATTCTCAAGTGTCGCTTTAGCCTTCTCAGCTAAGAATACCTGTCTTGTCCTACAAGAGAGGAAACAGTAGCAGCAGGAAGCAGAGCAGATGGGAAGGGGGATTTCTGCAGGTGATATTGGAATTGACTATGATTTTAACAGCTCACTCAACTGACCCAACCATTCTTAGTGCTACCCTAGGGAGAATAATAAAGCTCATAACAAGCAAGACTAAAAGCAAGGAACATAAGGCTTTAAGGAGTAAAGCAAATTATCATGCAACGTTGAAATAGAAACCGTGTAGAAATTATGATGGGATCATGAACATTCTGGAAATGTTACCATATAATTGCAAATTTGTGATGTCTCTGAATTATCATCGATTGAACAATCTTGGATATATCTGGACAGTAAACTTGAATTTTAAAACTCTGCCATCTACAATTTCTACAATTTTAAAGATTAACAAAGCTCTGTTTTATTTTGCATTGTGTGAAGGAAGGGAAGATAAGATAGAAAGCTACTGAGAAAAGAAGAGACTATAACTCTGACATGTAATTCAACGAAATTCAATGTAATCTGAAAAAATATATATTTATGATCCTTTATTAGTTTTTCAACAAAAAGGACTTCAAATTTTGCAATGAAATTGAGTATTTAGTAGTTATCAGCTGTCAAGAGCAGTGGCAAGTGGAGCAGTCTAATGTGTACGTGTTTCTACCCCTTAACATCAGGAGGTTTACTGGATGAAAATTGTTATGGCTAATGATTTATAAACAGAAATAATATGGACTTAATTCTTTGGGTCTAGGACTCAGTTAGAAACAATTTTGTTTTGTTCAGCAAATAAAGAATGAAGTACTGTTTGAAGGTATTTTTAGAGAGCCTCTTTCTTTAATTAAAGTGATTGCAATAACCATATTGGACAATGTACATATGCTTCTACAGGAATGAGAACAATTTTCTTATTAACTACTTATTCTTTTCCTACTTCAAAATGCTGTCAGTGAGAGAATTGGAGGAAACTGATACTCTCTCGTTTTTGGTAAATGAGATGGTAGAGAAAGATAGACACTAGTGAGAACACCAGTATGCCAAAATGGAAGCAATTTATTTCAAAGGGTTTCAAAGTACTGCACAATTAAATAAGACATTGAAAAAGCTGTGTTTGGCTCTGCAAAGGGACTGAATTTCCCCAAACACACATAGGCTTCATGGAATATAGCAACATAAAATTAAATGTAAATTCTGCTTAGCAAGGCTACTGCCTCATGGATGCCATGGTTCTTCAATCAGTAAGGCTAGGTGTCTTCTGGTGCAGGATATCTATATGTGTGATAAAGGATAATTTCTTTCTTGTGTGAAAGATAATAAACAAAAAATTGTAAACTAAGTAATGTCTTTCAGTGTAAGGTGAAACAGTTAATGTAGACTTCTTGGCAGAATTGATTGATTAATTTTATGATTTTTTTTAATTATTATTTACTTTTGAGTATGATGTTTTCAAATTCTCACTGAATCCACACAGACCCAACAAGATATATTTGAGGCTCAATATACATTCTGTTCTTGCACACTTATCTCTCCTTTTCTCTATAAGTCCTACTGCAACCTTCCCCCTTTACCAACTCAGGAATCCCAGGCACTGATGAGAGGAGAAATGCTAGCTTGTAAAGGTATATAATACAAGTGGAAAAAACAAGAGAGTCTTCTTGATGTTGATCAGGAATCTTTGGGTCAAGTTATTATAGTTACCAGTGTCAATAGAACTGGGGACAATGACAACTCAACACGACTGAGTACTTGTCCCCAGAAAGCTCAAGGGACAACCTTCCCCTCCTGTCTAGCCAGCAAACAATTTCTGGGTGCTGTGTGGGAGTGTTGAGCACGTAGATGCTTAGTGTAACAGCTCATCAAATTCTAAATATTTTTTGTGAGATAATCAATTAAAAATTCCTTTTCAGTTTCAAGTTGCATATATTCTCTGCTCCAAGTTAAAAATGACTAGACAAACAAGTGAGGTAACATCATCCTCCTTCCATCTGCTGCCATTTCCCCTTTACTCTCCCACCTTGGAGTTCCTACCTCATTTCCTAGACAGCAGCAGTAGATGAAACCTGGAGATATTTGACCCCTTTTGCTTACCACTTTTGTAGTCCCATGGTAGTATCACTACAGAAATATTTGTCAGAAATTGTTTTTCCACTCTGCCTACTGTGGGTTTCTGTTAGGAAATGGCTGTTTAATGTCCCAGACATTCAAACCCATTTCAGAAAATTTGTGGAAATGTTTTAAACAGCTTAATTAGCTGTTTTCTTGAAGTTGAAACCAAACTTCCTTCTGTATAGTAATATAAACATAATTTTAATCCCAGTGTTCTGATTGTCATTGTTCTTCTATAGATTTAGTATAGGTTTCAGATCAAGAGTGCTAGTGCAGCCAAAGTGGCATTGAAATCAGACCTCCATTTTGCTGCTAATAGCTCTGGAAGAAATGAGAGACGGAATGATTTAGTGAGAGTCACTGCTTCAGCAGCTAAACTTAGACTGATTCATTTAATAGATTTCTGAAAATATGAAGATGCTTTCCTTTAACACAACATTTTTCATTTTAAGGCTACTCGTAATTTCCGGGTAACTTTGTGTCATCAAAGGAAGATATGGATCTGCTGCAGATGTGGATCTGGTGTCTTGCAGAACTTTCAGAACTTCCTGCCTCATTGTTACGAGGTGCAGAAAGAGTCGCCAGTAAAGAATACAAATCTTATTTGGAATGAGCGTGGTAATTGGTTGTGGACCAGGACAACCATTTCTGAAGAATGGAATTATGATTCTTCACTGAACAGTGCCAGGAAATTGATTTGTGGTCATTACATTAGAGAAGAAAGTGGTACCCTTGACCTATACGTCCTGCCCTTTCACATAATAATAATTTATTTTTGTTTCATTTGTTCTCTGCTGCTTAAAGTTCTCTACTGGAACACAAACCTGCTTTCATGTGGCTTAAAGTGACCCATATTTCTTAAGAAGTGTGGTGATTTGTGGCAGAAGTTCTGGTGGAAAAGGCATTTTGCTGCCAGTATACAAAACATACTGGAGCTTTCAAGTCCTTAGTACCCTTTTCAAGGTTTTCTGGTTTCATGAACCATTTTTTTGGCATCTCAGAATGGCTAAATTCTGGTTTTATAAGGGGAAAGTACTGGATTTTTTTTCCATCCTCTAATCCACTCTATCACAAAGCAGCTTTTGTGCACGTAATTTTGTTCCTCAGGGGAAACACAGCGTAAGCAAACATTCTTGTACAATGATGATGCAAAGAAGCAACATCTATTTAATTTTTGTCTTTGGCTGGCTTTTATTAGGTTGTGCTATCAGCTTTAGAAGTGTTAATTTTGACTTGAAATTTCAGACAATTGCTGAATAAAATTTCTGATTCTTTTTAAGCAATGATTTTCCCCCCAAGGAGTCAAAATTCAGTCTTTCTTCCTGCTTTTGTACTAGCCTGACAATACAGGTATCTGGTTTTACTTGGGATTTTCTGGGGCTCAGCTGATGTTATCTTGTTTCAGTTGTGGTAGCAACTGTCTAGCAGTCAGGTAACCAATGTCTAAGGTTGTTGTAGTTCAGTTTCAGTTTCCATTACTGACAAGTAGTTATTCTGTATGGAATGAATTGTATATGACTAGCATAAAACGTAGTGCAGAAGAGCACAGGCTCAAGATGACAGAAGATCTCCCAGACTACTAAACACAAATCAGACTTGTCCATCAATAGGCACTGCAGGAGTGCAACCTTGTGAGTCAGAAAAAAAAAAAAAAAGAGGAAGAGATGGTAGAAATAACAAGGAGAACACAAGAACTGCCTAATTGATATCCAATAAAAAGAATGAACACATGAGCAGACTGTCTTAAAAACATTAAGAAAATAAACAGAAGTGAACCCCAAGAAAAAGGAAGAAAAAAGCATCACTACAGACATCATGGACCTCTTGAGAACAAAGAAACCCTCACAACAAGCATCATGGTCCTCCTGGTGAAGAAGTTGGGATGCTGGCAACTTATTGGAAGCACAAAACTTCTTTTTTTTTTTTTTGTCTTGTAAAGATTAGGCCCCAGAGAGATAGTGGGAGGTTGAATATAATACCATCAGGAAAGGGGAGATTCTGGGAGATTTTTGAGCAACAGTTTAATCTACTTTATTAAAAAAGCTTTTCATATTAATTAAGAATTTTGGTTATCTGATTGTAGAATGATTTGGACTTGTGATAAATTCATAGCTTCTTATGTGGTCTATGTTTCATTTTGTCCATAGTAACATTTTGAAAGTAAGAGTATTATCACTGAGTAAAACAGCAGATAGTGAACCTAATATGCCTGCTCAAACATGTGGGAATAAGAAAAAAGAAAAATCATGGAATCATGGAAAGTTTTGGATTGGAATGGGCATTAAAGATCATCTAATTCCTATCCCCCTGACATGGTCAGGGACATCTTTCATTAGACCAGATTGCTCAAGGCCCCATTGAACCTAGCCTTGAACACTTCCAGGAATGGAGCATCCACAACTTCTCTGGGTGACCTGTTCTAGTGCCTCACCACCCTCACAGTAAAGAATTTCTTCCTAATATATAACCTAAACCTACCCTCTTTCAGTTTGAAGTCATTACCCCTTGTCCTATCACTACATGACCTTGAAGAAAGTCCCTTTCCAGCTCTCTTCTAGATCCCCTTTAGCTTCTGTAAGGCTGCAGTGTGGTCTCACTGGAACCTTCTCTTCTCCAGTCTCAACAACTCCAAGTCTCTCAACCTGTCTTCGTAGGAGAGGTGCTCCAGGCCCCTAATCATCTTTGTGGCCCTTGTCTGGACTCATGCCAGGAGGTCCACATCCTTCTTATGTTGGGATCCTCAAGATGGATGCAGGACTCCAAGTGGGGTCTCATTAAAGGAGAGCAGAAGGGGACAATCACATCTCTCAACCTGCTGGCCACGTTGCTTTTGACACAGCCCAGGATGCGTTTGGCTTTCAGGGTTGCAAGTGCATATTGCTGGAATCTGCTGAGT
Source organism: Manacus vitellinus (assembly GCF_001715985.3). NCBI lineage: Eukaryota > Metazoa > Chordata > Aves > Passeriformes > Pipridae > Manacus > Manacus vitellinus. Next base: position 37,176,471 of record NW_021940604.1, read on the forward strand.
TTCTCATCCACCAACAGCCTTCTCCTCAGGGCTGCCCTCAGTCCATTCTCTGCCCAGTCAGTATTTGTGTTTGTTACTGCCCCAATCCAGGTGCAAGACCCTGCCCTTTGTCTTGTTGAACTCCATGAAGTTCATAGGGGTACACTTCCCTAGCCTGACAAGATATCAAGAATGATAAAGAAATTTTAACATATTAAGCAAGAACTGATTTTTTTCTGGTGAAGAGAGAGGAAAACAACTCTATTTTAACATGGAGATAGGTGGACATACCTGTTTTGAGTAAATGTTTCCAATAATTATACAGATTATGTAAAGGCATTCAGGGTTAAAACAAGGAAAATAGTAAAAACTTAATCATGCTTATTTTTTTGACAAAACTGGAAAATCAATTAAGTTCTTCTAACTAAGTGCAAACAGAGAAAGAATTGCAATGGTGGACACAAGCATGACAAATGGAAGTTAGGTCATAATAGCTATTACAGAGGCCTGGTTCCTCCCAGAGGAAGAAATTGCATTATAGAGTTACAGGATGTTCCAAAAGAAAATGTTCAGCAGAGAAAAGCAGAAGAGGAAAAGGAGTGTATCTTTGAACTGTAGGAAATTTAAAAGCAATCTTGAATGAAAAATAAAATCAATTTGGAAAATCAGTATGGAGCAAATGTCTAAGCACCAAAAATATAAAGTGGTAACGTAAAGACTTCTTTTGCCAAGTACAGAGCACAGGATAGAAAAACATCTCAGCTGCTCTAAATTAGTACAATTGAGTTGGTTTCAGTGGAGCTACAGTGATTTGTATCATCAAAGAAAAGTGAAAGAACAGTCTAGATAACAAGAGAAGATGATAGATGACAGCCATAGTCTTAAGCAGGAAATCATGGGGGAACTTAAAGGAAGACTATCATAAATTATTACTGTTAGAGCTGGGGTTTATTAACTGTATCTGATCTCGGATTTATTTAGGCTTTGGAGCTTTTAAAGCTAGATTCAAATTAAGAGCTCTTTGATTTGTTTTTCCCATAAGAAAACTTGTAAAAAGAGGAGTAGGGAAAAAATAGAGAGCAAAAAAATCCATTAATAAGGGGGATGAGAGCTGGAGAAGAAAGAACAGGGCATTAAGAACTTTTCACAATACCTCAGAAAACTAATTCTTCACTGCTCCGAGCCAGAGTGACATTCCAGCCCTGATCTCTCTGTGACTTTGATCTGCTTTGTGTTCACTTTTAACCAGATGGGGTATAATACTTTATGAAACATGGCTGTGTGAAAAAGAACACCACAAAATTTGTAGATCACCCCCTATGCATAGCACAAAAAATGCACATCCTGTGTTCAATTCTTTTCTTTTAATGGTGTTTGCAGGTTTGGGCTAAGATGTTACATTGTGTTTCTTTACCGTTTTATTAGAGGATATGTTGTTAATTCCTATGTAGCATATTTAGTTCAAATGAACATCATTGTGATTGAAAAAGTCAAAATAAAGCTAAGAAAGCATTCAAAAATAACAGATAGCTTGCGGGGGTGGTGTAAGTACAGAATATCATAGAGACTCAAAGCTCAAATTCCCTATGTTGGAATTTACATTTGGAAATCTAATGAATTTCAGATGCTGGTTGAAGTTGCACCTTTGTCCTACTCTTCGACTCAGTCCCTGCTGACAAGATAGGTTTCACTGACCTCTGGTGTCTGCGCACATTTTTTCTCTGCTATGTAACCCATTTTGGTTCCAGATAAAGATCGCCTTGCAATGTTTCAGCTGGGTTTTTTGTTTCCTTTACTCAACAGGGATAGACAAATGTAACAGAAATGCTATAGTCCTACACTAAATCCTCCAAATTTAGTAAGTTGTAGTCAATAACCTTGAATTCATATATTTAGTGCTTATAGTTTTAGTTGTCCAAAGTGTGATGATTAAATAATCTGTCATGAGAAAATATGGTGAAAAAGAGAATTTGTAGAAATTGTTTCATACACTTACATTTTATTAGGAAATACAGTTATTTCCATGACAGAATAGTTTTGCAAACAACCGGGTCATACTTTGTAATCTTTATCGCTTTTATTCCCTTATAGTTTTTAAATGCTCCCTTATTCTAGGAAGTCCTTTTTATAATTCATTGAGACATTAAACCAAGGCTTAAACAGGTCAGAATATGGATCAGAATGAATGAATAGGGGCAGAAAGATGTATGGAATCAAGCTGAAATGCACTTTGCTTAATTTTTTGAAATTACAGATATATGCTTCAGAAAATGTAACCTCCATTTTCACCCCAGTGATTTAAAGTCCAATTTCCATAATCAATCTAGGCACCAGGGTGCCATCAGCTCAATATGTCAAGATGCTCTATGATTATCTTAACAAAAATGGGGCACAGAAAGGTGGTATCTATGTTCTTTCCTACAAATGTGATACAACTTTCAGATAATACTTTTAGCAAATTAGAAAATCTGTTTTTTAGACCTGTGCCAAAGAAGTATTACTGATAACTGTATGATAATTTCAGTGCTCTGTAATGAACTGTAGACCAACATTTCTAAATGCAAAGATGAAAAATAGGACCTTGACTCAAGTAGCCAGGGCTTGCGTAGTACAGCCACTGTCCATTATCTATGGCAATGGATCTTACTGGGACTTCTTAATGATACTTTCTCCCCACCACCAACTGGAAATCATTCTCTACTAGCTTCCATTGTAAAATTGCTGTTCATCAGGCTATTTAACATGCAGTTGGATTTTTAGATATTTGGGGTGTTTAAATTTCTACTGGTAATACTATTAAATTGCAAAAAGGAGCAGTAATAGTATGAATCAGAAAATACCTGGAAACACCATCAAACAGGTTTGTTTTTCAAATACTCAGATTTTTGGAGAAGAAACAAAGTATGGGACATGTTTGATTTTTCCCTAGTTTTTCTACAGGGTCTCTACATATGGTGAAGGGCACTGTCTTAGAGGATAAGAAACAAAAGGATAAAAATACACAGTGGTCTATTTATGCCTGATGGAGACATTACTTTAAGGTATATTAAGACCATCACATAATGGATGTCCTGTTCATGACAATACTGCTCTTTGCTACAGTAGGTGGGCAAGAAACTACTAGATATTCAAACTTATCTGTCTCTATTGTCAATGGAGAAAGAATGGTGCCTGAAGAGGACAAATCACAGCAGCAAAGTTGGATTATAGTTAACCGATTCTAGCAGTCATCTTTGAAGAGGTATGTTTCATTTTGTTGGCCATAGAGGGAGCCCTACCTCCTAACCTAGGCTTCTGTTGGGTGCCTAAAGAAAGCCATAAATAACCCCCTCAAACAACTGTTCTTTTATTAATGAATCCTGTATAGTTATGCAAGGTAGGTATTTTCTTCCTATTTTACTTTTTAAAATATATATATATACCTGGCAATTAACATCTGTAGTTATTTCCAGGCCACAAAATACCTTCCAAACTAATTTCCAGTACCTTCTCCAAAAGTTTCATCTGGCAAACCATAGAAATTTCCAACCTTTTAATATGTACAATTATAGTAAATTGGACATATAGAAAGAGGAATTCTCTAAAGGTCTTGTAGTGAATGGAAAGATCTGCACTAATATCTTTCCTTCACAGGCCTTGAAACATAAAGGAAGTACATAGACTGTTCATCTCACTCCAGTTTATTAATACTCTCAGTAGCTGATCCAACTTTGACATGTGCTTGGACTGAAAATCAGAATTTTATACTTTTTTCCCTGTTTTAGTTCCCCTTCCTGCGTGCTCATGAACAATTCCCATTTAACCAGTACCTAGCAGAATGATTTGTGTACATAAACAAAAGGTTACACTGGAATAGATGTGAGAGGGAGAGTCGTGCTGAGAAACCACATGCACATGGAATGCCCACTAACATCCCTGCCATGGTGGAAAATATCTGTTGAAATGTCAGAGGCTCGTAACCCTTATTAGGTGGAGATGAACCATCTGAAATTTCATCTTGGCTCTTCACTAGGCTCAGGCAGCATCAGCTGTACTTTTAGTTTTCCCTTTGTTATGGTTCCACTTTTACAATCTTGTTCCTGTGATGGAGTCAACATCATGTGCAACGTCTTCAGGACACTCCCAGCTTCTTTCCCAATCTTTACACATTTTCAGCAGTTTAGTACTTGGAAGCTGATAGTTTACCACACACTAGAACAAGAGAAGGGAAAATGGGAAGTCTCTTCCCCCTACCCCTTTCCCCAAAACTGAGATTCTTTTTCCTGCTTCTATTTCTTCTTTAGAGCCTCAGATAATTTTTGGTCAAATAAGCAGAAGTCATTTGTTTTGAAGATAGGTCTTTCGAACAAAAATAGATCAGTTTATGAGCCTCACAAAGTATTTTCTGGAAAAGGCAAGTATGTTCCTTTTGGAAGTTAAATGCTACTCTAGTTCATTATAAGATGTTGCTTCTGTTTTTGAAGTGTGAGGATATCTTTATAGATATGTAATCTCAATACTTCTAATCTAGGCAGCAGACAAATATGCATTTATACAAGAGAATCCACATTAATCTTCCATGATTGCATAAATGGACAAAATTTTAGTAAAAATAACTCTTTAAACATTAAAAGGATTATGAAAAAACAAATATTGTTTCCACAAAAATTTACTGTAAAGAATATATTTCCTTCTGCAGCCAAAACATGGTACAGGTACATGATGGGCTTAATGTACAGTTAAGGATGCTGAGTTAAAACAGGGCAGAATTAAATATTTTTGTTAAAATTCATTAACATATTATATTTGATATTTCTGTGTGCTTCTATTAGAACCTGCTTTTGAAAAAGAGTGGGGGAAAATTATTTTCTAAAGAAATTTTTGGTAAACTCTCACATAGTTTCCTGAGACTCATCAAGAAATCATAGACACTGTTCTCATGGAAGAGGACCACTTGAGAAGTCAACTTTTTAGCAACTGTTATCCTTGAAATTTAGCCTTATTTAAGATTTCCATCCCTAATATTTCCCTCAAATTTATTTTCCCAGATGCAACAGAATGACAGCAGCTCCACAACTGAACTCTTAAGAAATTGTGCACAAGGTTAAAGTATTCCTTAAACACCCTGGTCATGTTGGGATTCAGACAGTTTACAGTCCTCTATCCGTACTTTTCTGAGAAAGCTGTGTGAATTAAATGGTTCAAATGTGTTGGACTTACTCAGATGTGTGGGAGACATGAACTGCAGCTCTTTATCATAATGATGCTATAAAAAACTGTTTACTAGCAAGATGTATGGTGCTGTCATCCAAAATCAGTCCTAACTCTGAAAATTTCCGCACTTATTGAGTTTAATAGATCATTGTACACTCATAGTATAAGTTTTAGAAATTTGTCTCTCATAACCAATTTTTGGAATAGGACACCAGCTGCATTAGCTGTCCTCCTTGTTCCACTGTAAGCTTTGCATTTCAATGGTATACTCAAGAGTATATCAAGCTGAGAACATGAGTACTTAGCAGACCTCCAACACATAGTTTACTGACCAAAAAGTGTGCTGGTCTCTTCTGGCAGCTGCAGGAATTGACAGTTACTTATCCTCAAAATAGCTCCTAAATGTGAACTCTCCCCTCCACAAAAGAGCTGTAGCATTCAGACTGGTGTAAATGTTTAGTCTAAAGAAACCAAGGGAGGAGGAAGCAAATTTAAATTGGCATCTCTAGAAGAAGATCATCTGAAAACATGCTTCTCTTTTAAAAGACAGTGGTTTATTTGGGTATTTCTTATAATAGAACAATTGGGCAATCTTGGAGAAACTGGGAATGAATTAGTGAAGTATCAAAATATTTGTTTATTAAAATTATGCAAAGAAAGATACCTCTTCACTTGTTTCATTGAACATTAAAATGTATCTGAAATAGAGTATTTCTGGGGAAAAAGAAAAAAGCCTTTCTTTCTTTTTGTTAATTTCTAGCAATTTTCCACATCTATCATAATTCCTTCAGGTAGAAGCCAAAAAAGCAGTGGAAATAGAGGTCCTCATGCAAGCCCAAGATGAGAGACTCTACTTAACAAAAGTTTGCCCTTGATTTATATTATAAACAGAACTTCAGTGTTAACCATTCAGAGAGCTCACAATAGTATTTTATTATAGAGTAATCAATGGCAGGGGTTATAAGGGCAACGTCCAACTTTGAAAGAGTTCTTAACTATAGGTAAAAAGATATAAATTAGGGCTATTTACAACTCTGTCACTTTTGGATAAGCTAAAATCTAATTAACATCTCAAATGGTAAGACTTGTAGTAAATATATCAGCCCTTGAGGTCTTTTCAGCTAGTCATAGAAGTCACTCATTAATAATTCAGAATCATGCTTGCTTTACTATCACATATGCCTTTTAAAAGCAAAGGCAAAATGAGGAGTCTGAGAGAACAGAATAGGTATTTATTAGAGATGAAATTCTCTATGAAAAGTGCTACGTAATGACTTGGGCAAAAAAATACTAATAGGACAGGAGAACAATTATTTAAGTAGCTGCTCTTCAGCAAATTTTGCAGCTGGAATAGATCCCAGTCTGAATACAAATGAATTGTGTCACATAAGAATGTTCTAGGATATTTTGTAGTGTAGCTTTCAAGAGGTGTGAAATAAACTTCTACTTTTTTAACATTAGTAGGGCCTCAGCTATATCTGGTTTTTAGTGTCTAGGTCTTTCAGTGTGTCTCAGTGTAAACCAACTAGAGACAGTGTAGAGAAAAACAGGGAGAAAAAAATCTAAAAAACTTGATATGCAAAGGGTGAAAGATGGAGTGGTGGAAACCTTTAATAGCAATTTTTAAATGCATAAAATTTCATAAAGAGAAATAGGTCTTTTCTTTCTGAAAGACCTGTTTGTATAAGTATGCCCAACTACACAGTGGACGAGACACAATGCAACATGGAAAATCAGTTTAAATACCAGAATATTTTCTTGCCATCAGGAGTACACTTTGGAGGACTTGGGAAACTGGTGAATGCCAGCAGTTATGGTGTTCCTATAGAGTAATTTAAACAAATTGTTATTAGGACTGATAAAATTATAAACACTTCTGGCTGCAGTTGAGGTATGGATTGGAAGATCCCATACAACCCATTTTCTAGATTGTATAGGGTTGTTTATTTTTATTTTTTTTTAATTTATTCTGGTTAGTGTTGAGCTCCTGCCTATGGCCTTCCCATGTCAGTTTCCAAAGGAAGAAAACACTGACAATTTGAAAGAGCACATAAAATTACTGAGATATTCTTGTCTCCCTGAATGCTTAGCAGACCTTAGGAAACCAGTTTGAATATTTTGGCCTTGTGTACAACAGGGAAGATGAAACAAATGAAAAAAGGAAAATTGCCAGGAAAAAGAATAATTAGTTACAGAATGATGGAGGTTATTAAATACATTACTATCTGGGAATGTTCAAAAGAAATTGTAAAGAATAGTGTAATAAATATGAGAAATGAATTTCAAGCCCAAAACAAATATTTTGTTGAAATGTATTTAACTTTGATAGGTTTTGCACATTCATATTCTTTGGATAATGTGAAAAAGCAGAAATCTCTTTCAAGTTAAGATGTTAAGTTTGTAGACTGATCTTTTAGCTTTTTATGATGGCAAACACTAGTGTCTTAACTGGTGATGAGCAGGAACATTAAAAATATGCATCATGCTGACCTTTGCTAAATCCTGTGCTTCCAGGAACATGACTTGCTTCATAGAGGAGAAAGAATGCTGGCAGTACTGTGCTTATTTTGAGCCAGAATATACTGTTTCTTTCAAAGGTACTTAAAAATACATATGTTCTTTGTGGAAAATAGTTAGGCATCCAACACTGCTGTTGGTATTCAGCAATAGCAAAAGAAAAGCTGACCTTCAGTCTGGTTGAGATACCACTGCTTTATTTTTCAGGTTTTTTATAGTATCATTTTGTAAAAAGATATCTATTATATCTTTGCTGTTGTTTCTTAGCCAAAGACTACTTCTTAAAATAGTTTACCCTAGTAAGCTCAAGGTGGCTGCAAGGGTTCTGAAGAGGAAAAGCTTAAGGAGAGGCTTTTGTAGGGGAGTGATGTTGGCTACTTCCATCCTTTAGGAAAGTAGGATAATTGGATATGAAGAAGGGTGACAGGTAAAAAGAAAATAATTATACAAAAAAATTTCCAGTAGGAAAAAAAGTGTTTCCAGAAAGAAGTTCTGGAGCAGGGAGATGGTTCATTTAGGTCATCATGGCTAAGCTAAAGTGAACTTTACATTTTATGTGACATGGATGAAATAAGTCACATTTCAGATTTCACTTGGACACTGTCTATCAAAAAACTTCAAGTTTACTTCAGCTGTTTGGGAGTGTCTTCCAGGTGTTCTGACTTTATCCAGATGTGCAATTTCATATTTAAAGTATTCCTCTGAAGTGAGACCTGTTAAAACAACTTCCAAACACTAACGTGCTCTTCAAATGCAGAGGGTATATAGCTTCCAACATCAGTGTTTCTGAAAGTTAATACAGCTTATGCTAAATAGATCTTACACGTTATATCTGTAGGAGTCTTGATACAATCAGAATTATCTTTCTGTGAAAACAAATGAGAATCTTTAACCAGAGAATTCAAAAGGCAAAAGGTTGTGTATGTTATCATAAAATTCAGTGAATCCCATGTAACAGAACTCACATGCTGTTAATCTCTCTAAGACAGATGCATTGTTGCAAACATAACAATTCTGTCAGAACCACATAGATTCCTTGTATTCTTAAAACTGGAAATCCTTGCAGTGGGAAAGTATATTCTTTGTGCCAGAGCACAAGACAAGTTGAAAAACAATGCTGACTTTTTCTGAAGCAGATTATCTTCACAAATGTCAGGAATGGAACATTTGTTAGCCTCAAGTATTTCTGGGGGTAGAGATGGAAACCATAATGGACTCCTGCCTGCACCTTGAGAAATAAATTCTTCATTGTATCTGTTTATTGCAGTTATCTTCTTTAATGTGTGAACAGTGAGTGTTACAGTCATAACAGCAACTTTCTTGCTTTAACAACTATTCATAAATCTTGGGGTATATTTAAATCCAATTTCTGCATCATAAATAATATGATATGTACAGTATTGAAAATTAATCCTTGTATACAACAATACTGTATTTGACTGCTTACAGGTGTTGAGAGCACAGGCTTCCTATGACATTCCCAGAGAAAATTGTAGATGACCAGGTATTTATAAACAGGTCTGAAGGGCCAAGAGTGTGTGACTGTCTCTGTTCTGGCATTCTTATTCCTACAATGGTAAAGGATGGCTCTGGAAATTTCCAGTAATGGCATGCAATAGGGATAAAAGCCCGATTTCCTCTCTCAAAATGGACCACACTCTGGGGTAGAACATGCTGAATAATTTCAAAGTAACATTTGGTAATGCTACCACTTCCAGCTCTCTCTGTGTAGATAGTGAAGAGCTTATGGACTATATTGATTAAGTCCATGAGAAAAAAAATCTGATTTCTTAAAGCTTCTATGCAGTTCAAGCTGTAATAAACCATATTTGGAAAAGGAAGGCTTTGCATATTGGTATGTAAATGTTTATATCCACATTCCAAAGCTCATCTTAAGATTTCAACATTCAGACCAGGAATAAGGGAAAGAATAACTTTGAAGAGATTGCAAAATATCTCAGAACAACTTGGAATTACTACAGTTGAATTGGTCTTAAAAATCACTCTAAACTCAAAACTATTCACAGGAGAAAAAAGTAAAATGGGTGATTAATTTCATTTGCAGTAAAAAAATTTAGCAGGAATATACTGACAGAATAGTTGGTATTAAACTACCATTTCTCTTACAGGATTTCAAGCTCAAAAAGATAAGACAATATTCAAAAAATACAAAGCTGTTGTTAATTGATATAAATGTTTATGTTCCTTAAATTGGGAAATAATGTTACATTTTCTAATAATGTAAAATGTTTTTATAAAACCATAAAGATGTTTCAGACTGAACATGTTTTATCATTACCTAATCTGTCATGCCACATATTTTGCCATTTCTACATTTTTCAGGAGTCAAAATTTTGCATTTCTTCATTTTCATACTGAGTAAGAGGCTATGGGAAATCAATCCAAAAGCAGGATTCCTGCTGACACCAGTGGAAACAGGACTCATCACTTCATGCATTCATGGTGTAAGGTATACTAGCATAACTGTCAAATGATCACATTTCCTTTATGCTACTCTTTTTAACTCCCTTAATTATTAGGAGGAAAGGGTTGTCCTATGATTCAGACAGGAAAGGACCTTGGGAGTCCAGTCTGCAGTTTGTTATACTCAGATTCTGTGCACAGCGATGGTTCTTTACTGAAGAAATTTTCTGTTGGCTGATTATACAGCTGTCAGTACTTCCAAGTTAAGAATATTACAGTCTCCTTAACTCTCCTATTATTTTAATTCCTCTCAATGAGATGGGCTTTCATTATGAAGCAAAAGCCAATTTATTTAGTTTTTCTCATGCTTCACTTGGTTTGAATTAATTTTTTCAAATAATTTTATATTCTAGCACCTCTTACTCCTTGTCTGTGAGAAACATTTAGATTCCATATAATAGGAAAATGTTTTTAGCATGGACTGAGTTTGTACAATAGATAAATATGATAAAAATGCTGGAGCATTTTTATGTTTGTAGCATTTTGATTGCATTGAGGTGGTAAATGCGAAAATCTAATTTTGTAAGAAATGGCAAACTATGCTCCGTCACATCCAACTAATTACACAAGCAATTCCAAAATGAACTGCACTAATCATTGCAGAAAGCTGCATCTCAGTTGCAAAGTGCACAGCTCAGAGAATGTTCTTTAAGTTTTGAGGATGTTTAGATAGCTGCTTTGCATTCATAAACCTAATTCAAAGTCAAAGGCTCCAAAAGAGCTGAAACTAATCTTTCATACCTGAGAAAACATGCCATAGGGAAAATTACCTGTTCCTCTCAGCAAGGGTCCTTGATCACAGTTCAGATGCTGATACTGTGAACTTCATTGTTCCTCAACAAGCAAAAGTCCAAAAAACACACCATTGAGTGAGTCCAGTCTTGCGTCATTGGCCCAGCTAAATCAGTGGCATTTAGTGCAGTTCCTCAGGTTGTTGAAGAGGTTGATAGGATCTAGGAAGTTTTCATACCCACCTCAAGGACTCCAGATGAACTCACACCAACAAGTCATGAACACAAAGACTATTTTGTAGAAAAAACCTTGTTTCAGTGCTTGGGTAGTTGACAAAAGTGTCACTTTTTTTCCTCATTACATCCTTGTGTTGAGCACCTAAAATATAGTGATCTTCCTGTTGAAGGTGTGCAATCAATATTAGGATACACTTATGTCGTGCTTCCTTACACTGAGGAAGATGCATATTCCAAAATCTTTGCAAATCTTTTTTTCTGCAAATCTTTTAAAACACCAGAGATTTCTACTGAGTCAATCCAGTAAACTCATTATTTAAAATTATATTAAATGTCATAACAGATTCTTAACTGATGCATCTTCATTGAGAAGTTTTTAACTCTAACACAGATTTAATTTTCATAAATATTATAGTATAATATTATATTATAATAAATATAATTATATTAACAATAAAATATAATTTATTGGTTTAAAAATATTTACTGAATGATTATATAAAGTTTTTCTTAACTTTACTTTTTCATAAACATTCATTATTTGGATAACGAGCATTGGTTTGTGTCTCCATACTCAGGATTTTGTTGTTGAGTTTGAGGTTTTCCTCAAGATTAAGGATATCCTAAAACTAACAATTTTTAATTATAAGCATTATGCACTTTTTGCAACTTTGAGGCCTAATTTCTGTAAAACAAAATAATTTAGGATGAAAACAGAATAATTTAGGATGGAAACAAAATAACTGGGAAAACTAGGTAAAAGTAAAAACTTTATGCGGTTGCTTTTGTTGGTTTAGAAGACAAGAAGACAACTATTTAAGTTCTTTCACAGAACCTGACAGATGCAACAGTGATACTGTCACCTCTAATGTGAGCCACCTGTGAAAACCCAGGTATATGCAAGACATGTAAGCATGAAGGCAGTGTTATGATCTCTTTCCATCAGCACCTTCTAGCATAAAGACACATCTTGGACTTGAAGTTCATTGCCTAAATGCAGGTTTCCTTCATAGATTTCTGTAGTCAAGGGAGAGACATAGGCACTTTGGGAGGATATCTCTGTGAGGAAAAGATAAATCACTCACTGATGGTGTCTGTCTATCAGTCCTTTACTAGATTTTTTTTAGTGATATAATTTTAAATAGAAAAAATGTGGACTTGAGAATATTTATCCTACGATGTACTATGTAACAATGTTTTTTTCAGGTACTTTAAAACTGTCAGGCTTGACTGAATATTAAAAAAAACCCAATAAATTTTACCTTCTTCAAGTTAACCGATGACTTATTGACTGTAATGTTTATCTGCTGTCTGTGAGTTCTGTCAGCTCTCATAGCTAGAACAATCTAGGCCTGGGCAAATGAAGTTGAATTGGCAGCAGTGATTTTGAAGACAAACTGTCCCTTGCATTATTGCTACTGAAACACTTGTCTGGTTTCCAGTTGTCCTAGCAGCAACAGTCTGGAAGAGTCTCCAGAGAATTTTTGAACCCAAGATCATAATTTGCATTCCTGGCTGAACTATATGCCACTATAAAACTCAGAGAAAGATATACAGAGACATAAATAGTTTAGAACAGCTCTAAATTTCCTTGACATTAGTCCTTGCTGTGACCATTGTTAGAAGAGCAAAGATGGCTGAAATGCACCTTTCTCCGTTGCTTTCCTTTGTCTTGATCCCATCTTAATATCCAGTTAGGAAACTCTTTTTATGATTGCAATTTATTTTACTTTGCAACTAATCGTGGATGTGAAAACACCATCTCTGGATTTTCTTAACAACTGTCAGTTCAGGAAATTCCAGAGCTGAAAGGCAAGGTCTGCAAAATGAAGATGCCTTTTGGCTTACCTTTCTGCTCCCTATTAATTTATCTTACTTCATGAACAAGCACAACTGCCAATAAAAATCTTCACAATCTGTCTTTTGATTTATATGAAGTTCTGACAGAATTTCTTTTGGAAAGATGCCTGTCATTTGACGTCAGAGGTCTTAATACATTTGCTTTTCATCTAGTGGTTGGATTAAGCAAGCTGTCATCCACTGACGCCTCTACTTCTCCCCATCACATTTCTAGAATGTTTGATTCCAATGACACAGGCTAGAGGGTTCCTGTCTCAAAGGAATGGAATTCATAGCAGGACATGGGAAATTTAATTAAAGGGTACAAATACAGTCTTTCCAAATCAGCTCTTTTAATAGGATGGTGAATGTTTCTGGGAGCTGCTAAGAAACCATCTTTTGAACACTAATATGGTTCTGTTGGCTCAGTTTAGCTTCCAAAATCCTTCCAGTATAGGCTTTTGTCAGGGACTATACATCTGTATTCTTTTCAGACAGGGGCTTCTGAAATCTTTTCAGAACGAGTTGCCATGCTTTTAATGATAATTGTGGTAGACATTTAACCAAAGACCCATCAAATGATGTGGAGGTGTTTATTGCTTTCCACTGATTCTATGGGAAATTAGAAGCCTATATCTGACCCTTAGAACTGCAATTATACTGAAGGTCATTTCAGTCCCTCCCTTGATTCTCAGGTTACATGTCTCTCAGGTGCTCCAGCTTCCATGTACTGAAAAGAACATCATGCTCTCTACACAGATACTGTAAATATAGCAGTTATATTTATTTTCATTATATATGTAGAAGGCCAAAATCAAAGTAGCTTGTGTGGTAAATGGTGGGATATATCTTGACAACCTTTCTGAAGGCACAGGGAGATTCTCAGATGATATCAGCCACAACAACAAAACTATATGAAGCTTGTTTGATTTAATGCTACCCACATGTTTGTAAAATTTATTGACAGATTTTTAGGAAAAATTCCATTGATCATTTCAACATCGCGTTGCATTTCATCACTGTGCTACATTGTCTTGTGGAGGCTTGTGCCCCGATCTTCCTTGCAAGTCAGTTTTTCTTAAACTTCATCTCCCTTAATGTAACAGGGAGGTCATGTGGCCTCAGATACATTACAAAAGGCACGTTCTTAATATGAAGAAAGTGAGAATTGACAAATCTGAACTGTGGTCAAATCACCACAAGAGAGAAATAAAGAAATGGAGAAAGGTCCAGGTTTATCACTTCCAGTCTCATTCTCATAGGAAGTGTCCAACATGGCCAGTTCGATCCTGATATGTTCCCTCTGAAAAGCATGTTGAAGGAAGTGTCACTTATTCTCAGATCCACTTACTTGCCTGCCCACTAAGTCTGCAGATAAAAATGATCTAATTAACAAGGCTATCTATACTCTACAAAGTACAGCCCTTTCTGTACTATGTAGCAATTCTGCCATCAGCATCATGTAAACTGGGAAACTTTCCTATCTAGCATGAGTTTAATAAATGTAATTTGACATCCACCTGCATATATATATATATATATGTATATATACATACATATATTTAGCTTCAACACATCAAAAATGTGATCTTACCTCAAAAACAGGGCAAATGTGTAAAACTACCATATATGAGACAAAGAATTTAATATTTTGCTATCCTCAGAGTTGTTATGGCATGGGTTTGAAAATAATTTTCAGTTTTAGAGACTGAGACTTCAGAAGAGATGCAGATATTTGAAAAAAGTGCAGAGAAGACAAAAAACCGCAGTTTTGTTACACATGTTGGAAATTCATAATTTAAGAAAACATAAGCATATACACAGGAGTGTGGAGCAGCCGTTGAAAAAGAACTCTTCTCAATGACTGTAAGATACTCAAGATTTTCTAAGATCTTCTAGAAAAAAATTTGGGTAATACTTTTCCCTAGTTTCCCCCAAAATTTTGCTATGGCTACAGTTTATGCAGTAGAAAATCCTTTGTGTGAATTTGTTCGTGGGTGAAAATGCCCCCTTATTTGCTTCTAGGAGCCATCATTCTTCAGACAAACACTTTAATATTGTAGAGCTGAGGACCTGTTATTAGGTATCTATTGCCTTTAAAAAGTGAGTAAGCTTTAATTACACATGTTGTCTCATGTTAGTGCTTCCTTTTATTTAATTTTACTAATGGATATTTTGTTATAAATTTTTCTCACAAACATTCTTTTGAAGGATGTCAGTATTTTAGTTCTAACAAATTAAACAGATAATGAGGAAAATTGGGAGCAGATTTCTTTCTTTGAATTTGTCACTGGAAAGTTAGAGAGAAGAAACCCTGCAGAGTTAACAATTTATTGGGAAGCTGCAGCTGAGCAAAATCCATTAGAAAGAAAATGTGGGTCTTTATGATATTTTGTCACTATTATGTGCATATAGGAAAAACCAGCACAGGCTGCAGCAAAACTGTCAGGTCTAATTTTTGGTGCTGTTAATATGAAGAATATGCAAGTATTCTTCAGCAAGTTACCAAGGCCCTTTGCACAACAAAAATACACTTTTTTGACTACATGTCTGTTTTGCTACATGTCTATCAAAGTAATATGTTCTTAATGTATTAGGTCTTTCATTGACAAGATAATTGTTTCTTAATGTATTAGGTTTTTCATTGACATGATAATGTGTTTGAGTCTCAGCCTACTATTTCTAGAAATACATACTTTGTGTTTCTGGACAATAATGACAATACTAAATAAAATGGTTGCAGGGGTTTATTTCTTTCCTTTGTGTTGGTGTGTCAATACAACTAGGTCACACTCAGCTGTGATTTAAGAGTCTATGGTTGTTGAAGAAGTAAATCACCAGGACACAAGCATGTCACCTTTTGTAAGGCCACATGGTAAGCAAAGGCAGCAGACTGTTAAACCCAAATAAAATTTTAGGAGGGATAAAGGAATAAAACCTAAGACATATATTTGTGCCAGTAGTAGAAATGTGAAGTGTCCTTTGAATTTGGTGTAAGTATAAGTGCTTCAGATTTTGAAGTTTATTTTGATTATCATTTAATGACCAATTATGTCTGTCTTTAAACTCCAAGAGTAAGTCATTTAGTCTGGTAAAAGTACATTAGAGTAATTTGAGAATGTAGAACCTCTTTCAAACCTCTTTGTGAAAATTTTTGAAGGCAATATAAACAATCAGTACCTCCTTTGATGCTGCCTGTTTCTCATGGTCTCACAAATCCTCACAGACTCATAATTTTGAGTTTCTGGATCTGTCTTCATATAATGGTGAATTGGCATGTAGTCAGCCTAGTTTTTAAATATGTATATTTTCAAAGTCCAAATCTGGCACAGGAAAATGTGTTCTAGGGTTCATTTGACTGCACTGCCCAAGTCACTCTCAAATGATAGCTTCAGAGCTAAAACTGAGAACACTGGTTTATGCTTGAGCTGAGAAACACAGAGGTCACTAGAGATAAAGAGGTCAGTGCTCTGTTTTAAAGATCAGGGAAGTACAGATTCATCTTCCTCCTTAAAATGCTTTTCTGATAAGCTTTTCTGAAGGGCAATCCCTTCTCTGGTTTGCTTTCTGGGAGCTCTGAGGGTGTGTGAGGAATAGACATCATAAGGAGAGGAGGCACGTCTGGAAATCCCATTAGCCCAGCCAGTAAGCTGGCTCCAAGTGAGCTGGGGGCCAGCAAACATGATGACCAAGAACAGGAGATTAACCACGGGCAGCACTTCCACTCTGCTGCTGCTTTATGTGGAAAATACCACAGTTGATTTTCTGAAGGAAATTAAAAAAAAAATCTAAAATAAGAAGGCAATCCAAATCCTTCTAAATGGTCAGCAATAGGAGCTGACTAAATGATGAAATTTTAGATCGTAACAAATGGTGATTGTCTCTGTTTTCATGTTCATGGAATTGCCACGAAAAAATTATATATGCAGAAAAAACTTTGCAGTTTAAGTGACGAAATAGCATCAAACTGGTCACATGCTCTGTGTAACTTTCAGTTCTCTGAAATGCTTTTGCTGAGCAGACAATGTGTGTTAGCATGCTGTTACGACCCGCCCCAGGAAAAGAAGGGGGAGGGGGTAACCCAGGTTTTATCAAAAATTCCTTTGGGGTGGATTAAAGCGAAACGACACTAAATAATCGGTGTATGAAAACATATATTGATAAGATTTATTTTAACAATTTTAAATCAATAGGTAAGTTAACATTTTTGGGTGCTGTCATAACTTTTCTGGGGAGGAGAAAAATGCATAGGGGAGAGAAACACAGGGTAAGAGTAAGGGGGAGCAAGAAAAAAAAAGAAGATGAGATAATCACCGCCCACTGGATCCAGCGATGTCTTGATCCGCAGGTGGTGGGGGGAGAAGGAAGAGCAAAAACCCCGCCAAAAACCCCAAAGTCACCAGTCAAAATCCATATCCTTTGCCCCTCCCCCAGGGCGGGGAGTTGTTTTCATAGGTTGGTGTCCCCCTTTTTGGCGCGGAGTTCATGTGGAGGGCGTGGTAAACTCAGCTCTTCCCGCCTTTTCTGGGCTTGACATCTTCTGCACCGGAGGAGGGGGGATGGGCCCAGTTGCCCATCAGAAAGTCAAAAGCCTGCAGAAGTCTCTTAAGGATGCATAAATCATTAACTGTTTCAGTCTCTGACATATGCCCCATGACTCTTAGGTTTTATTCTTTTTCTGAGGGGAAAAAGAAGTACAGTAATGGGGGATTTTCTTTTTCTGGTCCTTCAGGCTTATATGTTGTATGATAAAGAGAAATGCAAAGCTGGTACTAGTGTCAGCCAGGAGATTAAGGGACTGACATGGTCCTGTTCAGGCTAGGGGCCCATTGCAATGCACTTCTCCAGGAATAATATCAACATGAGGTGTAAAGGCACAACAAACTAGAATGCCTCTTTCCACGAGGCATCACCTGCTTTTACTCTCTGAAGAAGCATCAAAGAGAGAGAGGTGGTTAAAGTAACTTTTTCCTGATTGGGCAGTTCACTGCCACGTCAGATCCAGGAGTCTGAGGTTGCTGTGGATTACTCAGCACATCTGGATAAAGAAGTCAACATAAAGACATGGAGCTGTTGACACTAAACTGCTTCAACACTGAGGCAGTGATGGACTAATGGCAGGCAGCAGGCACTCCTGAACCTGCAGTGCCACGTGACATAGATGAGACCTCAACCGTCAGCTCCTTTGACATAGTATTTATTCCAGCCTTGCAGGGGTTCTGGAGTGGATATAGTACACCTCTGTGCCTTCTCAGGAGTCTGACAGGAGCGTGACAGGGAGAAACAGTGGCCCATAAAGGAACCACTGTTTTTGGCAGCAGGGGAGCACGTACACTTGGCTACTCTCTGCAGTGTACCCCCTGGAAGTCCCAGCATCCACTCTCACTGCATTAGCAATGATAGAGGTATTGCATTCCTATTGGTATCTCTCAGCCTGACACCCAAAAATCTATTCATATATTTTTTGAACTTGCTGACACTGCCAGCCTCCATGATCTCCTACAACAGTGGGGGCAGCCCCAGCCCTGGCACCTCCTGAGGATGGGCATGGGCGAGGCTGGGCACCAGAACTGCACAAAGCATTGATGTTGTGAACGCAAAATAGTTTTATCTGACTGTAGTTGAGGGTTTCTGCTGCAGTGGTTCATGTTTTGGTGGTTTTTTTTCTTTTTTTTTTTTTCCTTTTATTCTCCTTAATGGTGCTTTTGATATGACCAGCCTCTTATTGGTGTTTTTAGGCTATTTGCAATTTAAGCGGACATTTAAAGATAATTGTCAGTAATAACTCTGAGGTTTCTTTCCTGAATTGGAACCACCAGCTATAAGCTCAGTTTCATCTGAGTATAGTTTAGATTTTTTTTCTCTAGATGCATTCTGAAGCAAATAATTGATTCCTTGGACATGATCATAGATGAAGTAATTTGTATACGTAGACTTGTTTCAGCTTAAATAAGAAGGTAACACACTACCTTCTTATTCATTCTTTCTTATCCCCTCCAGGTCTTAGCAAGCAGGTGCAATTATTCACACATTTGCCTAGTGTAAAGAGAGATATACGGTAAAGAAACCTAAGACAACGTTCAATTGTGTACAAAACTATGGCAAGCAAGGAGATGCAAAGTTGCCCAGAAAAAAAATTTAAAAATAAACAGTAATTACTTTTATTCTGTTTCCTCTGTGCTAAGGACATTTAAATATAGTCAGCCGGATGTTATTGATATTTTAATCAAGAGTAAAATCATAGTAAAAGGAGAGGCTGAGAAAAATAAAGGTGGGACCTGAAGACTTAAGAACAACCAAGCAAGTTACGCCCTGCCCTGTGAGTGAATGTCTGACAGTGATGTGGTGAAGAAGTGCAAGAGAAATTGCTTTATTACTCTGCTTTTTTCTTTCCTGTCACAATAAACCAATGTATTACATGTGGCTGGAAAGTTCAGAGGTCTTATTATTACTACTTTTCCACCAAAAATAAGTGGCACATTGCATTGTCCTTCAAGGAATGTCACATATATGGTGTGTATCAATCAAGGTAAGGCTATAGATAAGATAAAGCCTATTTAAGTAAGTCATTCATTAAAGCATACTGAAGTCTTCTTTCTACTATTTTGGTGGTGCCAATAGACCTCTAAAGGACTAAGAAGGTTCTGGCTGTTAGGAAAACCCCTGAGTAGTTAAACATACCTTCTTTGGCCTAAATGCAGATGCCAAGAACAAATTCTACTGGAGTAAGTCTCATACAGTTCCTCTCCTCTCCCAGTCAGACAACTTTCAGGAAATAGGCTGGAATAGGGCAGTGATCTTCAGCAGGGACCATCAGGCACTGCTACCCCTGTAGGTTTGCTACTCAGTATGCCAGACCTTGTGCCATTTTCTTTTTCCTGTCTTTCTTCATCTCCAACACCTTTTACTATCTTCTAGCTAAGAAGGTGCTCTGGAGGTTATTCACAACCTTGTCTTGTAAAGTCAACTACAAAATCTAGAGCAAATTAGTTAATGCATTGAAATTGGGTGTTTGAAGCTGATCTGCTCACATGTTCTGTTGATCAGTCATATCTTTATATTACAAGGGATTTTTTGTTTCATCTTTTTAGAGATTTAGCTTTTCAGGACTGAAACTCTTATCTCCATTTTTCTAGAACTTGTCTGGGTCCTTTTCCTGGCTCGGCCCTACTAATTTACATACTGAACATGGAAAACAAATGCAAAGAAAGTGAAGTAATGCTGCAGGCAAAATGAGGTAAGGCCTGCTCTAAGATAAATAGGGGAATGTCATCTGTTTTCTCAGAGGTGTGCAAACACATGCCTGTGATTCAAAGATGTATGACTAACACATGTATATGTTTCTGTTTAGACCTGGCCTAGACTTACAAATGTTGATGCTTGAATTTGATTTATATATTGCAAATCTTTCTCTCTTCATTGTGGCAATTCTTCTTGTCAAACTGTAATGATTTAAATGTTAATCATGTTTAGTATCATCTGCACTATGTATCGTACTGCCTCATAATTTCCAAAATCTGTTCTTGGTATAAAGACAAGTAATAAACGTTTTAAAGAACAAGTGTAGACACTGATATATGTAGTCAAATGCACTCTCTTCCCCCAAACAAATGTGATCAAACAAAAATGTGATCATTTTCCCCCAAAATTACCGTGAGAAAAAACCACCAAGAACATGTGTTTTCTCCAGGGAATGCAACACAACTGTAATATTAATTTACTTTCATGATTGTTCTCAGGTCATCCTGTCTTTCCATGAATCAATGTGGGGTGAATGTATTGTGAAGTCATAAGTTTCTTTAAAAATATAGGAGAAAGCAGTTTTGTGACATCTGTACCACCTCTGGGATGCTCACTGCCCATTTCTTTGGAAAATCTGAAGACAGCTCTGCCTCGTATGAGCACTCCTACGCTACACAGCCAGTGCTACATTCTTGGTGACTAGCCTGGAAAGCTTATTCAAGACTGGGTAGAGCTTCAGTACAGATATCCACCTGGCTGGAAAGCTTGCCTTAATTTCTGCAAAAGATTTTATGTTTTGAAAAGTCTTTGGGGGGGGATGAAAAAGTCAAACTCTCTGTGTCCATGCTTCTGAAATGCTCTGTGCCCTCCAGGCTGCCTCACTCTATGACACACTGCTGAGGAGCACTGGAGCCTGAAAGCTGGGGAAGGACCCCAAGTTGTGGCTACCCGAGTCTGCCTGAGGATGACATAAGATCAGGCAACTGCAAGAAGTCCCACTATCAGACTCTGTCACATGAGCTGTCAAGAAGCTAGGAAGTCAAGTGGCCGTAAATACCCATTTCCCTGTGGAAAAACTGTCTGTTACAAAATTTCCTCAGGTATATCTTCCTATAATAAAAAAAATTCCATTTTTTTATGCGGAGGCAAGAAAGGCATACAGTAGTTTTTTCTCCCCAGAGTACCACCTTAAGTAATAGAATAAAGCAACACATAGTTACAGATCTGTTACTGGGTCGCAATCCCAGGATTACATGCAGAAATCTTTCTGTTACCATTATTGAAAAGAAAATACAATTGATATGTGAGTTTTTTAGAAATGAAATGTTGAGTTCTGTTTACTATGATTGCTGGACACACCATTCTCATCGCTTGGATAGTTTGTGACTACTCTGTTCTAGAATTTTCCAAAGACTTTCAATTTGAAAGAATTTTCCTTTTCAAATGTAAAGTCTCCTTTCAAAACTCTTCTTCCTCAGGGAGAATTTGAAGTACCTTTGGAGATAGAGGAAAACAGAATTATTAGTAATGACTTTAATCAGTACTTTCTCAGTATAAATATTTTCTTGCAAATAGCAGAGTTATCACTGCAAGGCATTAAAAAGTCACAGACTGAACCACAGAATCATTAAGATAGAATCAAGAAAGGACTTCTGAAGCAGGGCCAGATTTTAAGCTGGATTCATTTAACTGGACTAGGTTGCTCAGTCATCTCCAATTACATTGCAATTGTCTTTAAGGATGGAAGTTCTACAACCTCTATGGGTAATCTATTTCAGTTCTTGACTATATTGTGAAAAATTATTTACCAATAGTTAACTGGAATTTGAATTTTGTGGCTATTGTTCCCATAATTTTACTATGCATTTTCAAGAATCTGGCTTTATCTTCTCTATAATCTCCTCTTAGATAGATGAGGTCAGTGTTAAGATTCCTCTTTTAACCTTCTCTTCTTCAAAGGACACATCCAACTGTTTCAATCCCTTTATATGTGTCATACCTCCTAATCTGCACAGTGACCTTGCCCTGGACTCTCCAATTTGTCAATGTCTTTCTTGTACTGAGGAGTCCAAACCTGTACACTTATAGAAGTAGTTCACAAGGGTCGAATAGAGGGAAATAAACAAATAATCATTTTTCCTACCTGCTAGCTACACTCCTGCTAACACAGCTCAGTATGACACTAGCCTTTGTTGTTGCAAAGGCATACTGCTGATTAGTGCTCGACTTGCTGACTGCTGGAAACCCAGGTTATCCTCTGCAAAGCTGCTTTTTAACCCAGGCAGGCTCCAGCCACCCCCAGACCACTGCTGTATGGGTTTATCCTATCCCAGATACAGGAGATTGTATTAATTTGACTATGTGAGGTTCTTGTCTACCCATTTCTCCAGCCTGTCCAGTTCTGTCTGTCTTCAGCTTCTTTGTTTGGTCTGCTCCCCACAATGTAGTATTGCCCACAAACTTTCAGAGTGTGTATTCCATCCTTGCAGGCATTGAACAGTATCAGTCTTTGGGGAATACTATTCGGAACGGGCTTCTGGTTAGAGGTCATATTGCAAAATTCTCTGGGCCTGTCAAGTACTCACAGCAGACTGAGGGAAGGACAGTGTTCAGGGTTATCCATTCATTAATGCTATTTAACAGAAACTGATTAAAATGTTTGGGGTTGGGTTTTTTTGTTTGTTTTGTTAGGGTTTTTTTTTTCAGTTCCTCACTGATTTCTGTCCCTGAAATCAACAACCCTCCAGTTTAATCAACTCTGTTGACACATGCTTTTGAACACACCTATTATCTGACCTTTAGTTTTCCTATTTTACTAGTTGAAACAGAACCAAAACCTAGGCATCATTGAAAATGCAGTTATCTGCTACCACAAGATAGCAAGTGGCACACACACATAATAGGAAAGAAGAGAAGCAAATTTTCTGGCTGCTTGCAAACTCACAATGTCTCTTAGTGACTTGGATTTTTCTTGCCAATTTAAGCATGAATGACAAACAGCAACAGAAAGCATTATACTATACTGCATTCTCAAATGCTAGATACATATATGGATTTCATTAAGTTTTCATTAGTCCAGTGAAAAGCCCATGTGTGAACTCCAGTGAACATAACACAGTAACATGCAATCGAAACAGAACATCTGGAAAACCCTAGAGAAAGTTCAAACAGAAACTAGTTTGTGATTGACTCTGGAAAAAGAAAATTTTAAAACAAAGAAAAAGCACTCTTCCAATTCATGACTCAATAAAAATCACACTGTTCATTAATATGCACTCAACATAATAGAAATTCTACAACACAAAGAGAACTTATTTACATACATTAGGAATAAGGAAAGTAGGTTGTTTCATTTCACTGAGAAACCCTGCATCTATTCATATGAGAATTCAATTAATTTCCAATTTTAAAGCACTACTGACACTAATTTTACTGTGTTACAGACACATTCCTTCCAAAATGTCTGTAGGTTTTTAAAAAATGCTTTAAGACACTGTGATGGAGCATAATATGGACAAGAAACAGTTGTCGATGACAGGGGCTGCTGAGCACTGACATGACAAATGTAGCACTTAAATAAGCTTTTGTTATTCACTTCTCTGTTCCATAAAGCAACCAAAGATCATGAAGCTGCCCTGGCCACTTGGTCCTAACAAACACCATTTCTCCCAGCATGAGATAACTTTTACTTAGCTACCTACTGACAGCTTGAAGCAAAAACTGATGATGAAAGTACTGTTTTCTATCAATTTTATTGGTTTAATAGAATTTTTAAGTAACACACCCTATTTAATAACTGAAGATAGATAACAACACCACTGCATTTGGATTGTGGATTTTTTCTTTCATTTCCAGTATAAGGATAGACTGACTGTTGGGAAGGCATTTCTTGCTGTAGAAAAAAGGGCTTTAAAAATACCAGGTTCAAACAAGTCATGGAAAGCCAAAATACATATTTGACTTCTTTTCCATTGCTTACTCTGTGCCATAAAGTTTTGAGGCTCAGCTAATATGGGAGAACTCCAAAATGTGAAATTGGTGTATAAGGTCAGCTTCAGAACAATGCAACCACAACAATCCTAGCTATGATGACATCCATAAATCTTCATACCAGGGAAAGAATGAGGTGCTAAATCAGATATTTTTATATCGTAATTTGTTCATGAAATCTCAAGTTGGCAACCAAAGGGAACAATTAATACGAACTAATTTTTCTTAAAATTAGAAGAACAGATATTATTATAAAGCCTACATGTGTGATTTTACTTCTATTTTTAGGCATATTGAAAGCCTAAAAAATGTCAAGAAAATGTATTTTTCTGGAAAAATCTGTGCTGTGGACACGAAAAGTTGAATGAGATTTCCAGAACACTAGATCATCTTGTCAGCTGGTGTAAATTAGTGTGATTTTAGCATACTCAAGGAATGTATGATAGCATCATCTGATAGCTCTGTTAAATAAAAAAAATCTCAACTTGTAAAAATATTTTAACTGTTTCTTTTTAGGTTAAAATTTTTACATAAATAATGTGTACAAGAAATTTTTTGAGATTTATCTTTCTGTGACTTGTTATTATGAAATCTTAATTGAAGTGCCTGAAAAGATTTCTGATTTTCTTTATTTCTAGAAAAAAAAATAGCTGTATTGATGTCACAACCTTTTCAAAAGTTTATCTTTTAGTGAAAATGCAAGCATTTGTTGGAAAGTGGATAATTTAATACAGTAGCTGGTCTTTAGCAACTGATAAACTTGTGTAGAGGTCGAGTGTTCAGACACAATTGTTCTTACACCATCACTGTGTAAGAAAACATCTCTTTCTTACAAACTTAAGAAAGATAAAAAGGGTTAACATATACACCATTCCAGCTGTTCTCAATTACAACTGAATAAGTGGGTTTTTTCCTTATCCTGTTACATTTTTGATCTCAAACTTTTTTTTGAGACAATGGTCCCCAATGCTGTTTTCTTTCTCTATTTTTCATTCGCTCTGTTTTGTTATATACACTTTGCTTATTGTATAAGAAGACGATATTCATACTGCAATATTCTTCATTGTTTGTTGTATTTTAATTATGATTCATTATTTTCTGTCTTACTTTAAAACAGTTATAATCTTCTGATGTCTTTGATGAATTCTTCTGAATTATTCCCTCTATCTCCCCTTCACTTACGCTGCAAACAAAGCATACTGGTTATGTTTTCTTACTTTCATATAATACACATAGTTTTATGCAATGTATATACAACTTTTCAGCATTTGACAAAGCTGGACAATAGTTGTTAGCTATTTCCATTAATTTCCTTGGCAGGTAAGAACCATATGTTGTCCTTCCCAAAGGTCAGGAACATTTCTCAACCAGGAGACAGCAGGCGATGGGCTGATGGGAGGAAATCCCAGATCAAAACTGGGTCAGCGAATCATAAGTAGATGATTCAAAGATTGAATTTGATCTATTCACAGATATAAGACAAGGAAAGGAAATATAGTTCCCCAAGTCTGTTTCATAAGAATGTGAAGAAACATGATAATATGAGGACAAGCACCTTATATAACTCACCTCATAGTGGGGAATTCTGAGACACATCTTTTGTTCTGAGTGCCTGACTATATAGTGGGGCTAATTAATCCACATGCTAAATAAAGAGACGCATCACTTTCTTTTGCTTCTCTTCATTTCTTCCTCTAAACCTTGTGAGTATGCAGCTGTTTTAAATAGCGTAAATTAATATTTTTTATGTATTGGTTTTGTTCTTTAGGACAGTGATCAGAAAGTATTGGGTGACCAGTGTCCCAAATCATATTATAAAAAGTAACACACGCCCCACAAGTATTGTTTCAGAGTCAGTAACAAAAGGGGCTGTGAGAAAGAAGTGTCCTCTAGTAGTCATTATTAACCAGGAAAGATGTATATGTGATGAGATCACATGAAACACAAAAGAAGTGATGATGTGAAACACTCAAGGTGCAAGAAATACTAACAAAACTCAAGGAACTTTCAGTTCTAGGGAGTGATTTCTTCTTCATTGTCTGACTTCTTACTTTGAAAACAGCTTTCCCTCCTGCCCCTCAAGGTAATGTCTGAAGCCAACTGAAAGATAAAGAAGGAAACATTAGTCTTGTAGGTATAAGGGAAAATGTGGACCCTGTCTAGAAGGAAACAGGAGACTTGGTTACCCAGAATGTGGAGAAGGCTGAGGTAGCAAATTACTTTTTTGCCTCAGTCTTCACCAACAGCCACATTGCCCAGAAGGTAAAGGCAGGGACTGAGAGAATGAAGAACTACCCACTGCACGAGAAGATCAAGTCTGAGGCTGTCTAAGCAACATAAAGGCGCACAAGTCCATGGGGGCTGATAAGATGCAACGGTGGGTCCTAAGGGAAACAGCAGATGAAGTAATTAAGCCACTATCCATTTTATTTAAGAAGTTGTGGCAGTCTGGTGAAGTTCTCACAATCTGGAAATGCAGTAATAAAACCTTCATTTTTAAAAAGGGATGAAAGGATATTAAGGCCAGTTCTTAAGATCTGATCTCAGCGCCCAGCAAGATCACAGAGCAACTTCTCCTGGAAACTATTCTGAGACACATGGACAATAAGGAGATAATTGGTGACAACCAACATCACTTCACTAAGGGAAAACTGAGCCTGGTGAATTTGGTGGCCTTCCATGGTGGGATTACAGCACTGGTGGGTAAAGGAAGAGCAACCAATGTCATCTACCTGGACTTGTGCAAAGCGCTTGACATCGTCCTGCATGTCATCCCTGTCTCTAAACTGGAAACACATGGATTTTTCAACTAGAGTGCTTGATGGCTAAGGAATGGGCTGGGTGGTCACACTGAGATTTGTGGCTAACGCCTCAATGTCCAAAAGGAAAGTAGTAACAAATGGCATTCATCAGGAGTTGGTATTGGGACCAGCAGTATTTAACATCTTTGTTAGTGACAGGAACAGTGGAATTGAGTGAGCCCTCAGCAATTTGTCCACAAAATCATAAAATGGCCAGGGCTGGAAGGGACATCTCCAGTTCATCTAGTCCAGCCTTCTACTAAAGCAGGTTCACCAAAAGCATGTTGCACAGGATTGCATCCTGGTAGGTTTTGACTATCTCCAGAGAAGGAGACTCCACAAGCTCTCTGTGAATCCTGTTCCAGTGCTCTATCACCCTCAAGTGACGACACCAAACTATGTGGTGCAATCAATGTGCCGGAAGAAAGGGATGCCATTCAGAGGGACCTTGACAGGCTTGAGAGGTGGGCCTGTGTGAACTCCATGAAGTTCAAAAAGGCCAAGTGCAAGGTCCTGCACATGGGTTGGGGAAATCCCAAGCACAAATACAAGGTGGACAATGAGTGGATTGAGAACAACTCTGAGGAGAAGGACTTGGGGCTGTTGGTGGATCAGAAGCTCAACATGACCCAGCAATGTGCTCTTGCAGCCTAGACAGCCAACTGTATCCTGGGCTGCATCAAAATCATTATGGCCAGCAGGTCAAGGGAGATGATTCTGCCCATATACTCTACTCTCATAAGACCCCACTTGGAGTGTGTCCAGCTCTGGGGACCCCAACACAAGAAAGACATGGACCTGTTGTAGTGGGTCCAGAGGAGGACCATGAAGATGGTCAGAGGGTGGGAACACCTCTGCTATGAAGACAGGCTGAGAGAACTGGAGCTGCTCAGCCTGGAGTAGAGAGGGCTCTATGGAGACCTTAAAAAAGCCTTCCAGTACCTAAAGAGGACCTACAAGCAAGCCAGAGAGGGACTTTTCAAGGGCATGTAGCAACTGGACAAGACTTAATGGCTTTAAACTGAGAGAGGGTAGATTAGATACTAGATATTAGGAAGAAATTCTTACCTGTGAGAGTGGTGAGGCCCTGGAATAGGTTGTCCAGAGAAGTTTTGGATACCCCATCCTCAGAAGTGTTCAAGGTCATGTGGCATGGGGCTTTGGGCAACCTGGTCTAGTAGAAGGTGTCCTTGCCCACGACCCCAGACTAGCATGTGATTTGTGATTCGGTAACTCTGTGACATTATGTGAAAAAGACTTTAACCCAGAATAATTACTTTGCAAATAAAACTAGAATCATCTTAGCTGATATAGCTTTAGGTTTAGCCTGAAACAGAGCTTTTTCCCTTTTTTTTTTTTTTTTTTAAGAATGTTTTCACATGGGAACTTGTCTGGAACAGTTAAATTCTATTGGAATAGCTTCTTGGTATGAGCTTTGCTGCTCATTTCCTTCTGACTAGATGAGGTTTCAGCATGTTTCTTCTACATAGGGGCTGCTATCAAGGCTGGATTCTGATTTCATTTATATAGCACTATTTTATACCAACATACCCAAATAACTGTATTGGAGTGATTCCTGATTTAATCTGGTATGAGATCAATATCAAGACTTTATGGTTGTTTGAATAGATGTTTTCTCTGTTTATTAGCCAAGATGAAAAAAGTTTGGATCAAACTATGAATATTTTTTGTGTCTCATCTTTGCTGAAATGAAAATGTAGTAAAAATAGTTTAATACAATACAACACATTGGCCTGAGATGAAACATTTAATATATTCTAAGTAAAAAAAAAAAAAAAGGAGGATTCACAAAATAAAAATTCCTTGAAGTGCTGCTGTTCTCTTCCTCTCCCTTTTACTCACTAGTTCAAGGTTAGACTTTTCACTCACACTTGGAAAAATAGGTCCAGATACTGCATTTTTAAACTCATTTCAAGACAATACCTTCACAACCTTATGCCATTTTAAGAGAAAAATTAATCTTCTTTCCTGTGATGTTTTTACACACACTTTAAACAGCATTCGTCACTGCACAAAAGTCAGATTCATCTGATCAAATTCAGATGTCAACATCAGCCTGGAGAAGAGGAGACTGAGGGGAGATCTCATTGCAGTCTACAACTTCCTCGTCAGGGGAAGAAAAGGAGCAGGCACATCTCTCTTCTCTGTGGTGACCAGTGATAGGACCTGAGGGAATGTCCTGAAGTTGTGTCAGGGGAGGTTTAGGTTGGATATTAGAAAAAGGTTCCTCACCCAGAGGGTTGGACTCGATGATCCTTGTGGGTCCCTTCTAACTCAGCATATTCTGTCACTTGGTCATCTAGATATCCCCAGCTTCTTTTAACTAGCAGCAAGAAATGAGCTCTTTGAGGGTTTGATTACCTTAAGATCTAAAACAAGCATGATGTTTTTCTTTGACCTTCAAGTTGCAGATATGCATCCCTTCCTTATGCCACCAAGCTCTTTTACTGTATGCCAAACAACCGTTAATGTCACAAAGGACACTTCTGTCTACACTGTCCTCTACAATGCAATGTCTTATGATGTGCACAGGTCATACACTCTGTTACTGTGTAAAACCAGAGGATGCTGAGCTGGGCAGATATGTGTCGCGGGGTATCTATCATAGTAGTTAGGTTTGGCCGATAGAAAAGCGCACACACACACACACACACAAGGAGTTGAGACAAGAGCTGTCTGCTGCATCAGCACAGCAGCATCCTTTATTGGGACAGCTAGCCCACATTTTCTCACACACTTTCTGTAAATAACATAATTTCTACAAAACATCATCACTATGCACCTGCACCATGAACACAGCCAACATTCTTGTCCTTGTACATTTTATCCTCCCTAAACCTACTTATCACCTTTCCAATTAACTCCCATCTTCTCAAGGCTACACTGTTCATGGGAATGGTTAATCAGCTTCTCTGCTCTCACAGGAATGGTCTTATGACATCCAATATATTATGTTCGTCTATGGATTCAACTTCTAGGGGCTTAATGGGCCTGCTGCTTCCCCCCACAGATACAGACATTTTTTCAAGTGTCCAGGATGTCCAGTTTCCGCTGTTTGTCACACTCTTTTCTGAAGAATGCTTTGCTACTTTCCAGTTAGACTTAAGCCAGGGCAAATAAAATGCAAATGCAATCATTAATTTACAACATCTAATATAGAAAACTACAGGTGTTTTTGAGAGACAAAAGCGAGAAAACTAAATACAAATACCACCTATTCTTCTTGCCTGTATAATCTAAACATCTAAACAGAGCTTGTTTCTGACTCTCAGCTAGGACCAGATAATGTCCAATATGCTCTATTCCACTTTGGAATACCACAGGGTTGAAGCCTCTATAGCCACTATCTTCCACTTTGGTATATTGTAACAACAATCCAGGTGATTTAAACTTAGAATCTCTATTTCTTTCTCCTGAATGTGGAATGAGTCCTTACAAAAGGCACAAGCGTAGGAGATGTGTAGACAAAATGGATGTTTAAAACAAAGTAATATGAATCTTTGGAATCCCACCTGCCAGATGAACATCTGAAGCACCAAGAGGGCAACTGCTATCTTTTTGTACTTATATAACTGTTATTATGTTGCTCTTTAAATAGTTCGTGCAAAGTAGAGCAGTTAAAACAGAAGTATTCCAGCACATCGCCTTACAGAATCTCACAGCTCAGCAGCACTCAAGAGTGAGGGGGAAGACACCAAGTTAAATGTTTAGAGTGGACCGAGGTTTGAAGGCCTGTCAGATGGTTTATGTATCCACATGGATATATAAACACTAAAGGTGAAGCACCTAAAGCTGTTATGTCAGACCTATTCTACTACATTTTCCCATAACCCTTAGCAGAATGAAAGCTGGTGCAGCAATCCTCTTTTTCCACTAAAAATGTCAACATGTAAGTTCAGACATTTCAAAGATACATTTGAAATCTCTTGGTTGAAGAAGAAAAGAAAATCCTTATGCCCTGGTATCCAGTCTAACACTTCCCACACACACACATTTATGGGGATGTAGACATACAAAACAAATTGATTAACAACTAATCAGTAATTCAGACTAAATTTTGAAATTTTGAAAAAATGACTGAAAGCTTACTTAGATTCAAAGACATACAGCACTTGAAAAATAGCACAATTAACCTGAGATGCACTCAGCAGCTCTTACAAATAATGCACTAATCTGCTGCCTCTATTTGCTTTGTGTCACCCTTAGTTCCCCCAGCAGCCTACAGCTTTTACAGCTAGACTAGATAGCTCTACACTAGATGATGGTCACATCCATGAACACAGTAAGAATATAAATGCCCCCAGCTTCAATTTCCTGGCAACAGGGGGAGGTCTGCTGTGTAGTAAAATGCTGATTTCATATGCTGTCCACACATTTTAAAGGCATTATCTAATTCTGTAAATTGTTGTATCTCTTTCCCTGATCTCAGTTTGTATAAATTGGTACTTGAATAAGAATTTGGGATCACTTAATTGAAAATGAAGGGAGTGAATGAATTCTTCCTTTCTTTTTCTCTAAGTAGATCAGAATCTCAGTAGAGGAAACAGCACAGCCCTGATGCCAGGAAAGAGGAGGAGGGTGAAAATTCTGCTGCAGAGGATTTGTGAGGTGTGGAGTTATTTTAATATTGCTGAATAAAAAATCTGTTACTAAAATAAGATTTGGAAATGTATCCACCTTCACCAAACTGGTGGAGTTTTGAATGCTCCAATAAAAATGCTACTTTTTCATAATTCTATGTTCAAGAAAGAAAAAGGAGAGAAACAGTGGCTAGAGGGAGTTGGCAGCTTCTTGCTTACTATTTATGAAGTTCTTAAACCAGGTAGTAACTGTCCGACTCCATTTTGCCTCCATGCCTTAGAACTAAAAGTTTGTGTTTCAAAGGCAAAGGTGTCAATAACTTCCAGTATGGGTAAGCTAGGTGAAAATTTTCTCCTCAGCATATTCTACACAGAGGGTGTCTTCAGGTTTTGCCATTTTAAGAGAATCCTTAAATCATGACCTTAGATTATTCAAGCTCAGATAGCTGCCTGCAATACCAATGTCTAACTCACTGATATGTGGTTGATCTTAATTGTGTAGAAAAACCCAGGAAGAGACAGAGGTAGACAAATTTTGTGTGTTTCCCTATTTACCTTCACAACATATTGAGTCCAAAGCATTAAAGTGAATGGAGATATCATGAACTTGGTTATTGGATGTGAAACCAGCTTATATATTACACTATGCCTACATAAATGTCATTTTCATAGAGGGTGATTAGCACTTTTAAAATATTATGAAGGGTTTACTCAATTTGTAAAACACCTCTCTCTTCCATTCTCTTTAATACCTTAATAAGAGGAGCAGGGATACTTCAGTGAAACATTTTTTCATCAGATTTTTTTCCCAAATCTTTTGTAGTTTTTTTCCACAGAACCACAAAATCACCTACATTGGAAGTGACCTATGAAGACCATCTTGCCTAACAATGTCCTCAAGGCAGGCTCAGGTAGACCAGGCTTCTAAGGGGCATATCCATTTGGGTTTTGGATGTCTCCAAGGAAGGAAATTGTCTCTGGGCATCCTGTCCAGAGTCTGAAAATTCCCAAGGTGATTTTTTTCCCCCTTATATTCAATGCAAAATTTCTGTCTTCTACAATTTGTCTCTCATCCTGTCTATGGACCCTTAAGAAGAATCTGGGTTCATCCTCTTTGTATCATCTTATCAGGTACTTGTAGACATCAGCAAGATTTCGTCCAAAGTCTCCTCTCCAGAATGAAAAAAATTCAGCTCCTTCAAGATCTCCTTTAATTTCATGTGCTCCAATACTATGACTGTCCTGGCATCTCTGCTAAAGACACTCCGGTACGACAATGTATTTTTTTTGACAAAATCATAAACAAAAAGCAGTATAATGATTAGAGACTTCAAATGTGAGGAGCAGGCTAAGATTGCTGTTGTAGGTATTTTGGAGCAGGGATATGAAGTTATACTTCTCTTCCAAATTTATGTTTAATTGTCAAAGCACAGTTCTTTGTTGCCTTTTCCACATTGTAGAAATAGTTCTACTTTATATAAATAATAAAATGTTCATTTTGAGGTAAAGAAAGCAAGGAAAACTTTCGAGAGTCATCAACTCCGTAGCAGAGGATATAAGTTCTTATCCATAGGCAAGTCAAACAGGACAGCATGTTAAAACTAAATCATGCAACTTGCAAAAACATCTTTTGAGCATGCTAATGTTTACAAAGATGTAATTCTCTGAAGAAAAGCACAAAGTGGTCCTGGCTGAAGTACAGAATGAAAAATTGACTCTGAAATATTGCCCTAATAAACAAAAATAGCAATATTTTTGGTTTGTGAAAACTAGTAATTGATACTGTAACATACTTGTAAATTGAAACATACTCTCCTTTTAACTTCTTTTTGAAGAACTAATTTGTGGTGGGTCAAAACATAGGATAATTCCTGAGTGCAGTTGTCAGACTTTTAAAGTACTTGAATTTGATGTTTAATAACCTAGTATACTACTTGGTAGCAAATCCACCAAATAGGCATGTATGAATTGCAAGAGTAAAATTCTTCTTTCTTTACTTTTGCTGGAAGTCTCAATTTGTTCTTGAAGGGATTACTTTCATCAGTATATTAACCAAGCCCAGGTTTTGCAAAGCCTTGAGGACTACAGGTTTTTCCTAATGAACAGTTCCACTGACATAATCAGAGTCTTATCTAAGTAAAAGAGGGAGAATTTGAGGAAAGTTGCAGTTCTTAAGAGTTTGGGGCATAGTTTGAATTTTGGACAGCAACAACCCCATAAATCACAAAGATTAAAAGATTAAATGTTGCCAGTATTTTAGTTTAACATCAGGGTATGCAAAGAAGGAACCGACCTAGCTATTCACTAAAATATTTTTAACATATCGTTACTGAATAAATTAAATCCCTACCAAGGGTGTGACTCAAACATATGCTTTTAATATAACTTGAATAACACAAGCTTAATTTCTGAACATTCTATGGCTCCATTTTCCAAAGAGCACAGTTAAAAAATAATATGACAAAAACTAAAGGAAATCATGCTTAAATAGATAGCTAAGATTTCAGTTTGCTTCATGGGAAGAGGACTAAAGATGTGATTCTGCTTTTACTACTTTTTCAGTTCTCATTTTTGCTCTCTATATATGTAACAACTCTAGACAGCCTAAAGAAAGGGAAAAGCATGTATACATTGCATTATTATAGAATCATGAAATCATTAAGGTTGAAAAAGACCTCCAAGGTGATTTTTACCCTTTGACTGAACATCACTGTGTCAGTTAAATCACAGCGCTAAGTTCCTCAGGAAGCCTCTGGTCTTTTCTTGAACACTTCCAGGGATGGTGACTCTATCACTTCCCTGGGCAGCCCCTTCCAACGCTTAACCAACCCTTCAGTAAAGAAATTCTCCCTGATGTCCAACCTGAGTCTTTGCTAGAGCAGCTTAAGGCCATTTCCTGCTGCTGGCTGCCTGTGAGCAGAGGTCAACCCCCATCTCACTACAACCTCCTTTCAGGGAGTTGTAGATAATGATAAGGTTTCCCCTGAGCCTCCTTTTCTCCAGGATAAACAATCCCAGATGTCTTCAAAGAATTTACCCTCCAGATCTGTCACTAGATTCATTGCCCTTCTCTGGACATGCTCCAGTACCCCAATGTCTGTCTTGAATTTAGGGGTCCAAAACTGGACACAATATTCAAGGTGCAGCTTCACCAGTGCTAGGCACAGAAGGACAATCACTTCCCTGGTCCTGCTGGTCACACTATTTTAATACAAACCAGGATGCCATTGGCCTTCTTGGCCACCTGGGCACACTGCTGGCTCATGTCCAGCCAGCTGTTGATCAGCACCCTCAGGTCCTTTTCCACTGAGCAGCTTTCCAGACACTCTCACCCCTACCTGTAGCGCTTCATGGGGTTGTTGTGACCCAAGTGCAGGACCCAGCACTTTGCCTTCTTGAACCACATACCATTGGCTTTGGTCTATTGATCCAGCCTGCCCAGATCTCTCCCTTCCAGCACTCCAGCAGACCAACACTCCTGCCCAACATAATATTGTCTGCAAACTTACTGAGGATGCACTCGATTTCCTTGTCCAGGTCATCAATAAAGATGTTAAACAGGACTGGCCCCTATAATGGGCCTCACTATGTTCAAGATGACCTCCAACCACCACATCTCCCACCAAATCTGTTTGTAAACAGCAGGTCTGGTGGGGCACTGCTCCTGGTAGACTTGCTTATCAGCTATGCCAGGAAGTTATCTTCCACACACTCCAGGAACCTCCTAGACTGCCTCTTCTCCACTGTGTTGAGTTTCCAGCAGACATCTGACAAGTTCAAGTCTCCCACAAGTGCACAGGTGATTGTGAACTGTCAGCCAGACGCTTACAGAATACAGTAAAGAATGGTTATAATAATTTCCTGCAGGTCATAACACGGATTTGAAGGGTATTCTGGACTTAGGCCAGATCTCTGCCATTACCTGAACTATCACCACTACCCAGTGATTGGTCTGAGGGATGAGAAACAATTGTGAATGTTGACTTTATCATTCCTGCATATGCCACTGAAGGCAAGAGGCTTCCAGCCCATTTACCTAAGCTGGACAAACTCTGAGGCTCAGATGAAGATTGGTTAATGTAGTATTACCACAAATATCTCTTTTTTAGTTCATCTTGCAGGATTTGCTCACATAAACTTCTTTCTCTTCTTCTTACCCAGGCTCACTCCTGTGCTAGATATGTCTTGAGACTAAAGAGTCTTTTTCTGACATCACACAGCATGGCTCAGATATATGTAACTTCCCCTCCCTACTGTTGTGCCTGTCAAGTCTATTCAAAGCATAATCTTCTCAGAGCAAGGTTCTTCTGCTACTCAGTGGTATACAGAGTACATACACAGGAGTATCAATTTTTCATATATTTTTTGCCCTTCCAGCACTATTAGGAAAGTAGAAAAAATAATTAGTTCACATATTTATTGTAGATTGAACTTTTGTGCCACTTCAGAAAAACCTTTACTTTACCTTTTACTACTACTTTTAGGGGTATTGAGAAGTATAAAACCATGATCTTTTTTCTCATAAATACCCATGCAGATGAGTGACAAAGTTTGCTGTCAGCATACCCACTAAAATGATATTTAACTTCTTTTTCATTGAAGAGTTTACCAAACATAAACGCTATGTTTTTATGCATCTTTGGACAGTTCTGATTATACATTGGTACTATGTTATCGTTTTATTTAAAAATTTCATTCTCTTTGAAAAATATAGAAATTTTAACTGACTTTTAATTCTAGAGTGTAATGGAAGAAAAAGTGAGGTACACATATCCACTGAGATGAACCTTATAATTTTTAGTATATCATACCACATGCTTAATTTGAAAGATCAAAAGTCTGCCTGGCATGATATATTTCCTAGTGGAACACAAGTATAATGGAAAAGTGCTGTCAACTCTCTGCCACAAGAACCTTCCCAGCCAAAAGGAATTTGCCTCTACAGAATAATATACCAACCTTTAAGGAAATTTTGCCATTTTCTATCCTAGCCATGTAGGAGGATTGCAAAGAATCACAGCTCAGATCAGAAAGTAAAGGAAAATATCTATAATAATTTTCTGAGGGGTTGAAAGAATGATTAGCCATCCTCTACTGTAAATGTCAGAAATTATGAGCAAATTGTATTATTATCTTCATTTAAGATAATCAGTATAAAGAGGAAACAGTATATTTCCTTGAACAAGAGACAATGCAATTGCAGCAGTAAATAAAACATATCAAATCAGGTAGCCTATGTTTGCCAGCTGTCCATGAGTCACATAGTAAAAGACAAGGGTGAGAAAAGAGTATGGAATTGTCATGATTGGTATCAGACACCAGTCAGATGCATTTTTTTTGGCTGCATTTGGGCTGGTTTTTAATTGACTTTTGACACTGCTTCCAGACTACTCTTTGTTGCTGATCACAAATCCCCATTACAGATGCCACACCAAATCTCTCAGTGTAACAGCATAGGAAATTAGTCCCTAATCCAGTTCTGACAGAAGAGTGCATATTAGATTAAACAATATGAAGAGTAGAGTGCTTTCTCACAGGTGTACTTAACTAGTTTCATTCTACACCTGAGAAAATGATGTTTTATCCAATTTATTTGTGTTTTAGTCAGGTTGCATCTTCATTTTCCCCTCTTCAGGGGAAGTAGGAGATAAAGGGAATTTTCCTCATGAGCTAAGTGTTATTGAAGTAGTAACAGATCTGGGCAGCTAACTCCTTGTCTGAAGGATCACACTGTAATAATTGTTATTATCATAAGTGGTTTTTAACTTTTGTTCATACATATAGGAAAATATAACACCCATGCCCAGAAGAACAAACAGCTTTTCTACTAAAAAAAAAAATCATCTAGCATTGCTCTGATGTTCTTACAATTTAAATTCTTCTATCTGAAAACAGTAAAAAATATTAATATCAGCCACTGCTCTTTAGAACAAAGTTCCCACAGTATTTAATGATTTTTCTCCCACAGTTTTACATTAGTACTTCAAAAGCTATAGTGAAGACCATAATGGTCCCAAACTGCTTAATCATAAATCACTCAGGTTGTGACAGCAACATAGTTTGATATTGATTTATTTTTAAAAGAAAGACTTCATAAAGTTAGTCTCAAGAGAACTCCTCAGTCTTTCCTCTTCAGCAAAGTGTTCTGAGGAAGACGAAATGCGTGCCTGTGGTTGGTATTGGTATTCCAACCTTAGTTGGGTTGCCAAGTGTTTCAGCTGGCAATATTTGTTCCTCATAAACCACAAAGCAATTTAACTGCACTCTTCTGTTTAAATAATTTTAATACCTTCCAGAATGTAAAAAGATGGATTTAATACAGAGTTGTTTTCAAAGTCAGCCCCACTAAGCCCCAGGTTGCATTAAATGTATACAAGTGACATTACAGATGCAAGCTCTTGTTTATGTAACACCAAAGGCATCTACTTCGTAAATATTGTAAAACCACATGTACTCACTGGTATCTATACTAAGCATTAACACAGTTACGTGTATTTTCTCATTATTATTCTAATGCTTTAAATTATATGTATTTGTGATGACTCATGGTAAATATGCATATCCCACATGTGCACTACTCACATATTCAAACTTCAAAAGAATATTATTACAAAGTCAAGCAGTTAGAAGTTATAAAAAGCAGGATTAGGTTTGCTTATGGATGTTGCCTTTGATACTGTGATCACATGCTAGTTTTTCATGGTGATCCTTTTCTCATTTAGCAGACTGGAGGAAGGGCAATGTTCCCTTATTGAACATCCATCCTCTAGTCCAGTGTATATTCCCATGTCTGATTTACTGGCACATCTAACGATGTCCTTGAGCACCAAATGTACCCGCTCCTTGGCAGAAATCTTTTTGAAATCAAAGTGGGTAATAAATATAGGGTACCTGAATTATTATACTATCCTGGCTAATACCAGCCATCACCCTGGCATTCAGACTAGCCTTTTCTCTAGCTAAGCTAGCATGCTGCCCTTCATTTCCTTAGAGTGGGGACTGTTTTGTTTTTCAATCAGATATGAACTCAAAGAGCCCCTGCATGGCTTTGCCATCAAATGCCACATATAAATAACACTTAATTTGAAAAGTCAAGTGCCTAAGAAAAATAAAATTCCAAAGCCACTATGAGGAACATGTGTGGGATTACTCTTAGCACAAACCTTTGCTAAAAGTGTTTGAACTTCAATTGTTGTTATGACTGCTTGTTGACAACTGAAACATCTTTTTCTATTGACTCAAAGATGCATATTCTGCATCTGATTACCAGTGCCTATTGAGATGGACACTTAGAACAGCAAGTGAGCCTGCTTGACTCAGCAGCACAGAATAATAGGAAATTTACTGGAGAAAACATTACTATTTCTTCAGTTACTCAAAATCCTTTTCTTCTGAAGCTGGAGCGAAGGCGCATCTATACTTAGGTGCAGAGAAGCACAGACCAGCCCTTCCAGAGTCTGGACTGGTGGGTCCCAGCCAACTTTGGTCCAGAAGCTATTGAGGCATGTTAGCATGTGATCGTACTGATACTGAAGAGGGAGAGCTGGATCCACAAAGCAAGTCCTATGCTATTGTGTATGAATGATTGCCAATACACAGTCATTTCTATTCCTCACTAAAAGCCAGATGGTGACTATGTGTATCTGTCAATATAGGCAAGACGCTTCCCACCAAGTCTGCTAACCGGAATATAATTACAGTTGATTTGCTACACATAACGGAATTACAACTGGAGAGGTAATATGAGAGATGAGAAGGGGATGGGAAGATAAAAAAACAGCACAGAAGACTTTCTGTGGCTGGACTAAGTTATCTGCTCTCACAGATAATCAAATTTTTCATAGTATTGTCTCCTTTCAACAACACTAGGCTACTAAATTAATCCCAGTAGGAGACAGTGAAACCAAGTAGAGACGGATAAACGTATGAGAGCCTGTATTCCTTGTGGTAGAAGCCATTTCAATATTTCTTTTTTTCTTGACAAACAGGTCCTGATTATCATACCCAATGAGGCAGCATGATACAATGGTGGAAATCAGTGTCCATGATTCCTATGTCAGCCTACATCATTCCTACATCATTCCTACTTCAGTGAGGTTGGCTGCAGATCCCCACTTCAAAAGACACACTGAAGTTTGCTGTTTCCCTTCTTTGATTCATTCACCATTCTCCAATGAACATGTGCCCTGTCCCTGTTAGTCCACACAGAAATCACTTTACTGCTAGACTAGACTAGAACATATGGATATAATAACACTGACTTTACCAAGGGCATCAATAAAAATCATTTGCAGATAAGTCAGTTCTGAAGGAAAAGAATGACATAAACTTGCACCTGCACTTAAAAATCAGGCATCCTTCTATAGCTGCTTCAGTGTGTTAATTATCTCAGATGAATCATTGTCCCATGTTTTGAGCCACTTTGATCAGAATATTTGTTGAACTATGTGCTTCTTATTATGATTAAGGGGACCTCCTGAGTTTCTTTCTTGAACTGCAGGGTACAAGTGTGAGTTCTGGAGTACTGCTTTCTCTTCTTATCTGGGCTGGAAATATCTCCACCTCTCAAGTAACCTGTATGGGGCACTGGCACAGCATGTGCTGCCAAAGAGCAATGGTTATTTCCTTCTCTGCTTATCTTTTATTCTCAATTTAAATTTCTCTTCATCTTCATCATTAACATCTCTCTATTAGATTCAGGAATACTCCATCAAAATATTATGAATCAACAGAAGAAAAAGTATTCAAAGTGTCCACCTGTGTGTGAGTTGGTATTAGGAGAGATATTGCATATTTGTCTGTTTGTTGTGGGGCTTCTCAGTTTTTGAGCATGTATATGTCACGAATCTGAAGGCTTTTTAACCTACTCTAGGTTTAAAATCAGTTTCTGACCATCTTGAGGATGAGTTTAGAAGATGCTATAGACTTGTTATTGTCTCAGCTTTTGTGCAAATTAGCCCTGTCAGTTCCAAGATGCAGGTTCTCAGTCTCCATATCTGTGTAAGAAGATCTCACAGCTTGTACTAGGACTGAGTTTCTTTGTCCACTTACTGACAAATCCAATCACAGCCCAGAAACTGCCACAGAAGGACTAAGTTTGTGGTGTGACTCACTGCCATACAGACCAGAAAAAAAAATAATGAAAATTTTGATTCTGGAAAGTAAGAGAATTTAATGTCCCTTGGAAGCAATGGAAAATAAGGTCATGGTTAAAGAGCATTATATAAAATTTTAAGGAAAAGAAAGATTCATAGGAAAGTTTGTGCTGCCAGGTATGATTTACTGATGTTACTTTAAGGTATCACAGAAAACAAATCTGAGGATGGTAGCAGAAACTGCATCAGTGCCTTTTTTTTTTTTAGAATGCTTTGTGACTGCACTTGTTTATAATCCCTTTCAGTAGCAAATCAAGTGTTAAAGTGTTTTCATTTCAGTAAAAAATTTTTTTCTGGGTCCATATAGTTGTGGTCATATGCAAGTGTAATCTATAACATTTCAGTATATAATTAAAGAAAAATACATTTAAGCACTTACGTGGCAACTGCTGTTATTCTAGAAAGCAGACACCTAGCACAACACAATTTTTTTGGATGCAGTAATTTTCTCTCGACTTCACACTGTTTGAAACTTTGCTTGCTTGGCCGTTCAAAAAAAACGTAGGCAGAAAGACAGTTTGTAATAATTTGCAATATATTTTAAGAATACTGAAGAAAATTCAAAATAATTTTAAGAATGAAAACCTTTTAAATGTTTGGTAAAATTTAAGAACAAAAAATGTAACTAGGTTGGGAGTTCTTGCTGTTCAAAAGTTACCAGAAGTATCACATTGTCATTAACATTTGAAATTCAATGGTCAAAGTATTTGAAGGGAAGAGCATACAGGGCATGCTAAATATATATATACTTATATATATATATGTGTGTGTGTTTTAATTCATACATGAGAACAATTATGAAGGGGATCTGACTAATGTATATAAATATATTATAGGATGGAAGGCTGTACAGAAGATGGAGCCAGGCTCTTTTCAGTGGTGCCCAGTGACAATACCAGAGGCAATGAGCAGAAACTGAAACATAAGATTCCCTCTGAACATCTGGAAACACTTTTTGTCTGTGAGGTTGAGCACAGGCACAGGCTGCCCAGAGAGGTCATGGACTCTTCATGTCTGGAGATATTCAAAAGTTGTCTGGATGCAAGCCTGGGCAACTGCCTTTTGGGTGGCTCTGATTGAGCAGGGGATTTGGACCAGATGACTTCCAGAGGTCCCTTCAAATCTCAACCATTCTGTGATTTTGTGATAAATATTCAATCATGAACAGTCTAGGAAGGTATATTACTGACTTGTATCCCACTGTCATCTACTACATATCTCACATTGATACCAGTATTTTTTTTGTATTTTAGGTGAGTCAAATGTAACATTTATTGCCAACAGACAGTTAAATTTCTTGTCACTCCCACAGAGTTTTACAATACTTTTCAAATGGTTTCATTATAATTACAATATTTAATGACATACTTGTTAGCATAAATTTCACACAGGATTTAGATTACATTGTCCCTCACAAGTGATGTTTCTTTTTCCCCTTCACTATTCTGACAGTTCTTTAATCTTCCAAGATTGTAGAACAAATGCAGTTTGCAAATACACAAAACTACTAAATTACAGTACAAGAAAAGGTAGATCTAGCTAAATCTGTGATAGAAGTTTTGTTATACCTTTAAACAATGAATTTCAATGTTCTTAGAAATATATGAATACGTTGACCAGCAGTATAGAAACATGTCATGCAATGGCAGTGGTCTTGACAGATCACTGTAGGACCTCTTATTCCATGCTGAAAAGGAGACAGTACTAACAGAGTTGTCTTCTTATCAGAAACACTAATTTCCTCAGAAGTTTGAATCTTTTATAAGATTTTCATCTAGACTTTACTATTCATAGACTTTTGTTTTAGAACCCAAACATTCTTTAATTTTTTTTGCTGATTTTTAGTAACAAGTAATGCAACCCTGACATTCAGTCTCTTTTACTCTACATTTCACATAGGTTTTGTTTTGCCCTTATATTTCCTTCCTTGGTTTCAGGCCACAGATTTTTGATCAGACAGTCTTAAGTTCCCATCTTTTTCTAGTCTCTGCTCTGCAGTAGCATCCACTTCTCTTGATTGTTCCAATTTAATTTCTGAGGTACCCTATGTTCAGCTCCTGTCCCATGTGTCTTTGTATAAGGCATGTTCTCCTTTTACGCTTGACTTCACAGTGCAGAAGACAGGGGCAAAAGCCCATAATCCTACAAGAATATATGGGGTGACAGCACAGTTCTGTTCTGGGGTTAGTGAACGAACCAAGAGGAAATGCATCATAGTCTATCATTTCATGGAAATGACATATAGACAGACACCTTCAGAGAGAGGGGAGCTTGAACCATAGAATCTTCACAGAATCATAGAATGGCCTGAGTTGGAAGGGACCTTATATATCATCCAAACCCCCCGCCATGGCCAGGGACACTTTCCACTAGACCAGGTTGCTCAGGGTTCCATCCAATCTCGCCTTGAACACTTCCAGGGATGGGGCATTCATAACTTTTCTGGACAACATGTTCCAGTGCCTCATCACTCACACAGTAAAGATTTTTTCCTAATATCTAAACCTAGTGTCTTTCACTTTGAAACCATTTC
Source organism: Manacus vitellinus (assembly GCF_001715985.3). Lineage (NCBI taxonomy): Eukaryota > Metazoa > Chordata > Aves > Passeriformes > Pipridae > Manacus > Manacus vitellinus. The sequence goes on from NW_021940604.1 coordinate 37,219,773, forward strand.
ACCTTGTTCTGTCACTACATGATCTTGTAAAAAGTTTCTCTCCATCCTGCATCTCCACTGCCAGCTAATGTACAACCTCTCACTCACCAGCATCTCTAAGTCCTTCTCAGCAGGGCTGCTCTCAATCTGTTCATCCCCCAGCCCACATTGATATCAGGGGTTTCCCTGACCCCTTCAAGGTCATTGGGTCCAACCTTCGACTGAACACCACCATGTCAACTAAACCACAGCACTAAGTGCCACGTGCCATAGTTTCTTGAAGACTTCCAAGGATGGTGACTCCGCCACTTCCCTGGGCAGCCTGTTCCAATGCTTAACCACTCTTTTTAAGTGAAGAAATTCTTCCTGATGTCCAACCTGAACTTGCCCTGGCACAACATAAGACCATTTCCTCTTACCTTGTTGCTAGTTCCCTGGGAGAAGAGGCTGACTCACACCTTGCTACAACCTCCTTTCAGGTAGTTGTAGAGAGTGACAAGGTCTCCCCTGAGCCTCCTTGTCTCCAGGATAAACAACACCAGATCCCTCAACCACTCCTCATAGGATTCACTCTCCCGACTCTTCACCAGGTTCATTGCCCTTCTCTGGACACACTCCAGCGTCCCTATGTCTGTCTTGAATAGGGGGGCCCAAAACTGGACGCAGTACCTGAGGTGCAGCTTCATCGGTGCTGAGTATAGGGGGACAATCACTTAGTCCCCCTGGCCACACTATTTTTGATACAAACCAGGATGCCATTGGCCTTCTTGGTCACCTGGGCACACTGTTGGCTCACGTTCAGTGGCTTCATATACACTCTTCCCCCGGCCTGTAGTACTTCATAGGGTTGTCGTAACCCAAGTGTAGGACTCTGCACTTTGCCTTAGTGAACCTCATACCACTGACCTTGGCCCATCGATGTAGCCTATGCAGGTCCTCCTGAAGCGTCTTCCTAACCTCCAGCAGATCAACACTCCCATCCAACTAGGTGTCGACTGCAAACTTACTCAGGATGCACTTGCTTCCCTTGTCCAGGTCATTGATAAAGGACTGGTATGTCAGTATGCTCAGTAAGAACAGGAGCTTCCGGGATTTTTGTGGTCAAGTTTGAACAAACTGCTAGTGAGTTCATACAAATTGGACTTTTTTAAGATTTACATATTAAGTGGTTTCTCATATGGATAGCACAGAGCACATCAGTGACACACGGACCACCCTTTTGCCAGATGTAAAGTTCCTGCTCCAACATATGAGAAGGGCACAAGTGTTGCCAAAGTAAAGGTTATGGTGTTGTTTTCCTAACAGCAAAAAATAGCATGTTTTTCTCTTGCTTCACAGAAGAAACATTTTGGCTGAAATTTTTCCAAAAGATTTTTTCATAAGGCAAATACCATGAATGGAAAATTTCAACCTAAACAGTTAGTTTGGCAAAAGTATAAGCAACTAGGTCTTATAACAGGAAATGTTTGCAGCCTTAATACTAAGCAGTGGTACCAATTCAGCTTTTAATTTACTCAGCACCACCCTATTTCACTGACAAAGATATTCAGCAGCTTGCAAGGCCAAGCTGTGAGTTTGGAAGGCATGAGTGCTAGCTTCCAGTTGATGCTGACAAGTGTTGACTATTCTCTTTTCACCACAATCTTTGCCGTTTTTTGCAGTGTAGCTGATTACATTCTACAGATACACCATATTTTGGAAATTCCTTCACTAAATTCAACGTTCATGGTGATTTCAACAAAGACGAAAAGAAGACAAAGATGGCTTGCAAAGTTTTCATCAAAGCTTTTATGACTGAAGGTGTATTTCTCTGGGAAGCCTTTCCTCTCTCTGAGCTGATATTTTTAGTGTAGCGAGACAAAATAGTGACAGTCTTTCAAGCTTTTCAAACTCAGCCATGGACTTGAAGTGCAACCACAGCTTTCCTGCTATTCCCCTTTAAATAATAAGCTTCCAAAACAGAGGGAGAGAACACACATCTGTGACTCACCATTTTCACCAAGGCCCACTGAAAGGAATAACTGTAGCAGGCAGATGGCAGACATCTCCAGGGCTGAAAGTGGCCATACAGAGCATTTCACTAATACACCATCTCTTCCCAAAGACGATACCACCTCTTATCAAGCACTGCCGTGACATGTCATAGCTGACTGCTCAAAAAGAAGAACTGAGGGTGAAAACATATATCAAATTATATTAGATTTGCATGGAAACGTTTTCGGAGCAAGAGGCCTACAAGAGTGGCTTCTGTGAGAAGATGCTGGAAGCTTCCATTGTGTCCAATAGACCCAATGTCAGTCTGCTCAAGATGGACCTGACTAAGGCCAAGCCCAGCAGTGATGGTGGTAATGGCTCAAATTTACTGCACAGGAGCAAATTGCAGCCAGAGTGAGAATATGTGAGAGGAACCACTCTGTAGACACCAAGATTAGTATAAAAAGGGTGGGAGGAGGTGCTCCAGATGCCAGAGTAGAGATTCCCTTGCCCCCTATTGGGAAGACCACAGTGAGGCAGGTCTGGAGCCCAAAGAAGTCCAAGATGGAGCAGAGATCCACCTACAACCCCTGGAGGAGCCCACACTGGAGTAAGGGAAGAGCATGGGGAGTCCTACTGCTGAGGAGGAAGGAGCAATAGAGACAATGTGTGATAAACTGACCACAACACCCCTCCCTGTTTCCCGGAGCCACTTGGGAGGAGGAGGCAGAGAAATGGGGAGTGAAGTTGAGCCCAGGGAAGAAGGGAGGGGTGGGAGAATATGTTTTAAGATTTGGTTTTATATCTCATTACCCTTGATTGGTAACAAATGAAATCGATTTTCTCAAGTTGACTGTATCTGTTGAATGATCTCCCCTTGACCCATGAGCCTTTTGTTATATTTTCGCTCCCTTTCCAGATGAGAAGAGTAAGAGTGGCTTTGATGGGAACCCAATGTCCAGCAAGGGTCAGCCCATTACACAAACATTTAACTAAAATTAAAAAAATAAGTTTAATGTAAGATCTAGGAAAATATTGAGCAGAAAGAATTACCTATTTCATTTGAAGGCTAGGTCTGTCATTTGGAATGAACGATTAAATCCTTATGATTTGAGCAACCAGTCCTCAAAATAAGCATCCAGTATCCCAAGATTCAATGCAAAAACTGTTAATGCAAAGGCAGAATACAGTTTTCTTTTTTTCTTTTCTTCAAGTGGAGTTTTACCTGCTGGCAGCTCAGCAGATATTGATGTTCAATTTTTACAAGAAGAGAGCTACAACTTTCTACTTAAGCATTGTTGGACTTATTTTATTTCTAAATATGCTTTCATTTCAACTTTTGGCAAAAGAAGAGCTAATGATTAACAATAAATTTATAAGGAGACAAAATAAAGAGACAGAAAAGTCAGAAAGTACATACTTTTAGTTCTGAAGACTTTTATTATGATTCTGTCTTTTTATATTTAGATTTTATCCTTGGAAAGTGATTGTGTCTAAAAGAAATAATAGAATTTAAGAAGAAATGTCAGTACCAAATACTGCATTCCATTTACCTCAAGTGACCAGTTCATCTTCACGAAGAAGCTACTGCTGAGCCTTGGTCATAAAGATGCTGTAGAAATACTGATAGCAGATTTGCTGAGAATTTTGTAATTTACTTCATTCCACTTACTCATAAGAAGCATGACCTAGTGAATTAAATGGCAGCTGGAATGTTCCTGGATGGAAAATAAGAATACTCTTTTAAGAAAAATGGTAAAGTATGAACATTTGGTTTCATTTTAAAATGGAATAAAAATGACATCCTTTGAAATATTTAATTTAAAGTACAAAAGACAGTCTTACTTGTTCTCCAAAACAGCCTACACCCCAGTAGTTAGGATGTTAGAGTGAAATCCATTTGGAAGATTTTCAGTAAATTGCATTTTGTTGGAAAATAGCAGTTTGTTAAAATCTGTTTGTCACAATGATTTTAAAAGAATTTTAAGATGTAGGGCAACATTTCTCATTCAAGATCTAAGTGTGCCCTTGCAAAGGGATTTGAACTTAATTCTTCTGGGTCCCTAATGAGTTTCTGTAGAAAGATGACCATTAGGTTTAGACTTGATTTCCTACTCTGAGACAGACTTAACATGTTATCTTGGACAAGTTGCTTTGGTCCAGGAAAGGAATTAAATGTCTAAACCCACTATGTATGCACACTTTTTCCAGTTTGACCGCATGGTCTAATCTTACAAAGAAGCCAGAGCACATGTCGGAACAAGATAGGGAAACACCAACTACAAACCACCAATGAATAAGAAAACATTTAGTGTTGGTGGGAACAAATACACTGTGATTAAGTACTGGTGGCAAAGGATGCTGAAAAGATGTGGGCAGTCAAGTTTCAAGTTCACACTCTGCTCCCAAAGCTGCAGACTTCAAATCATTGAATTGAGCACCTTGACATAGCTGGCAACTCTGTCTTGTGATTGGTTTTACAGGTCAATCAAACTACATTTTAAAGCTATTTTGTCCAAGAGACTATGTGACTGGGAACAGTTCCAGAACCTCATTGCTTTGATTGCCAGCTTTTTTTTCTCCATTAATCCAAAATTATTAATTTACCATTTTACATTAATTTGTAGTAATGTCCTTTAACTTAAATGGCTTCTTTCTTCACTGGAATTTGTGCATCTGATATATCTAGAGCTAGCAATCATGGCCATTCTAAACTTTGTTTTTTCTAGGTTATACAAAAAATCTATTTTACTATCCCCTTGTAAATAAAGTTTTTCTCTCTTGCAAAATCCAATAGCACTCATACACACAGTGAATCATAGAATGGTTTAGGTTGGAAAAGACCTCTTGGTTTGTTGAGTCCAGCTGTTAACCCAGCATCATCACATTCACCAGTAAATCATATTCCCAGGTGCCACATCCACATGCCAACATTTCCAGGGGTGGTAATTCCACCACTTCTCTGGGCAGCTTGTTCCAATGCCTGACCACCTTTTCAGTGAAGAAATTTTTCATAATATCCAATGTGGCAAACTGAGACCATTTCCTCTTGTCCTGTGGCTTTTTACTTGGGAGAAGAGATCGCCCCCCCATCTGGATACAACCTTCTTTCAGGTAGTTGTAGAGAGCACCAAGGTCTCACCCGAGCCTCCTTTTCTCCAGGCTAAATAGCCCCAGTTCCCTTAATCACTCCTTATAAGACTTGTGCTCCAGATGCTTCACCAGCTTTGTTGCCCTTCTCTGTACACCTTCTATTGAGAATTTTTTTCATCAAATAGCATACTTCTCTGGTAATACTTTACTGTACAGACTTTAGGATCCTTCAGCTTTTCCTCATACGGAAAATCACACACACACACACATATATATGTATGTATGTATGTATATGTGTGTATATATATGTATGCATGCATGTATGTATACGCATATATCTGTCTGTATTTGAAGATGTTTGCGTCATCAACAAATTTTGTTAGATGATTTCTACAATGTGCCAAGTCCAGTATTGAAAATGGGAAATAACATTGTCCTGGAGATTGATCCTTCAGGACTTCCAGATGTAAATCCTTTTCGGCCCAATGTGCCCTTTTTAACACATGCTACTTGTGCTTCCCTTCACCTACACAGAGTTTTCTGCACCAGTGTACTTACTCTTACTTACTCTGTACCAGTCTTCCTTACTGTTATGTTCAACTCTAGATTCAACCCCTGCTCCTACAAGACTTGAGCTTCTGCTGCAACTTATATCAGAGATTTGGATATGATCTCTCACATTACAGTGACTAAAGACCTGGAAGATTACTGACTTCCCTTAATAATCCCCATTTTCTTGTGGCTGCAGAAATATCCTTCTAAGCAGAGTTGATGTAAGAATTGTTTAATACCAGGACAGTGTCTGGAGCTGTGAAGTGCAGGAAAACTCTCAGCAAGTGAAGAAATACTCCTGATAAGTTAGAGGCAAGTGGGGCTTTTAACTGAGAATTATTATTCCACCGATCAAACAGCTCTACATTGTGTGCAACAACCATGAGTGAAGTGCTCTAATCTCTCTAAGGAGATGCACCTTAATCATCCTATGCAGTAGTTGCAATTTTGCAAGGATAAAGTTGCTTCCTGTGTATCTTGCTCATAGGTTTGAGTCAGGTATAAACAACTTCTGAATTTACTGTCACATGCTGTACAATCCTCAATTTGTGACACATGCAGAATCAGAAATATGGTTAAAAATATGTACAATTCTGAAAAATATTTTTTAAAGTTTGATCACATTCAATGTTTTTTCCTCAAATTTAATACAATAAATGCTAACAAAGTAGTAGAATATCTACTATTGGCAGCTGGAAAAGCTACTGATATCTGGTTTTCTCTGTTTAATTTTCCTCTGTTCTAACATAAGCATTTTTCTAGCATGAATGGATACAGATTTTCCATTAAAAACTGTTAGCAGTGGATGAGTAAATGTCTGCCAATGTTACAGCCAGTTCAGGAAGAATCCAGCTTCATGGTCTTGCCAACACAGCAATTAGGACCACATGTGCTAGAGAGGGAAGGGAAGCCTAGTGCATAGTGATGACAGTCCCATAAGGCCTGATGACTGCCTTTCCAGTCCCACATTTCAGAGACCTTTTAAAACATATCTGCCAATTATAAAATTTCTGGTTTGTGTTTTTAAAATCCACAATACTCATTTCTATAGTATTATTCATCTCTTCTTTGAATATTTTTATTTATGTCTTACAATGTCAGTGAAAGAGTCAATTTTCAAATGACTTAATGTGAGAGCAAATAATACATACTAACGTTGAAGATGTATACAGCCTGTATCCATACAGATAGGAATATGTGCATTTGTGGGTGTATGTAAAAAAATATACAAGAATATTAAGCCTACAAGTGTTTAGATTGTGAATTACTTCTGGGAATGGCACCAGCCTTTGGAAGTTTCTAAACCTCAGCCAAGGGCTTTGCTTCAGTCCTGATTAATGAAGGATTGTGTCACTTGTTTATTAGCCTGCATGAAATTAATTTGGGATTATACTCCAATCTCTTCTCAACAAATGTACAAATCATACTAGAATAACTGGATATTAACAGTGTGTTTTGTGAAAGTGATTGTAAGCCTGGATAGGTGTGAAACTCAAATGATACTACAGCTATAAAATTTAATAATTATTTGAGCAATTCAAATATGTTAATGGTAAATAGATATATATAGGTTGTGACTATGATTAAAACAAAATCCAATTGGAAATGGTAATAAAATGGTAGGAACAATCAAGGAACAGAAAGATCAACATTCCAAAGTATGATTAAAGGTTACTGACATATAGACAGAGAGCTCACTGACCTTAGCAGATGAATTACATATTTTACAAAGAACAGCTCAACCCTACTCAGTGACAGCAGACACAGAAGAAAACAGGATTACTGAGGGATGGCACAGTGCCTGAAGTACTATGGAACAGACTTTACGTACATTTGAGCCAAGATGGAGACACAAACACAGGCTATCTGTGTTTGTGAGACCAGGAAGACACCCAGCCTCATGATTCACAATTTAAAGGGCAATTCCAGTCCCTCCTGCATTCACCAGGTGGGCTGTGAGTTAGCCCCTCAGTGGGCACACCTGTCTCCAAAAGGCAGCCTGAAATCGGCTAGGTCAGTATGACACATCCCTCTCATCAGCCACCAGAATGTCTTGGCCAGGTTTTTATGCCAGGCATGTCATGACCCCTGTTAGTAGCTAGCCGGGTAAATTCAAGACACAGGCTCACATCCCAGAACATGGCTGGCCCTACAGCATAACACCCTGCATGATGCCTGCTCAGTGCCATTGGCCCTCTCCCAGACCAGCATATATGCCCTGCCAGGCTCTATTCCCAGGGTATTTTGGATGTGGACTTCCTGGTTTGGAAAAGGAAAAAGGATATGATTTAGAGACAGGTGATAGGTTGGGCTACTGATCTTATGACTGGAGAATGGTCCTTGCTCTGTTTTTTGCTAGCTTTACTCATCTCATCATATCAGAGTACTTTCCCCACGAGGCAGTGAGGACCCAACTGTTGTCTTTCTAAATTTTGAGGGAATTCAGTGCTACAGAGTGAAGGTTTCATAATCTCATAATATCGTAGAGGTAGGCAAATTCTGGGTGCTTGGCTCAGGGTGCACAGTGGTAAGTTCTGGAGCCACTACAGTTACTGAGGGGGGCCCCCTGGTGGTCTAGTGGTTAGGATGTGGCGCTCTCACCGCCACAGCCCGGGTTCGACTCCCGGTCAGGGAACTCCTCTGGGCAGATGGAGCTCGTCAGCCCTGTAAGGCCATCCAGCTAAGAGAAGGTCACTCTAAACAAACCTACATCCTGAGGACCTCGCTGCCACTGTCCAAGCTCGCTCAGCCCCGTCAGATGAACCTCAGGATTAAAGGGTGGGCTCAGTTCAGCACACACTGTGTCTCACCCAAAAATATCCACTGCGCAGGCTCGAAGGGTAATGACCTTTCCTAAATCTTCATTCACGAAGACTGGTCATGACTGACTGACAATTACTGAGGCCATTGCAAAGAGATCAGCATTTTCAATTATTTTTTTTTAGTCAGTTCATTAAGCACTGTGCTTGAAAGTGAATTTTATTTTTTGGGGGGTGAAGTATCTAATCTTTTGTTGCATAGTCAAAAACCATTACTTTAGCTTTGCATCGGTAATGTTCATCAGTATACCCTATGCATTTATTTGGAGCCCAGAGCTGATAAGAAACACTTGCAGTATACTGAACTACAGAAGCAGAGTATTTTGGAAAGGATGGGCACTTCCAGAGAAAGCCCTGACATCTAGTGACTGAAGGCTAGTAGGAACTGTAAATCCCCCAAGAGCTGAAACCACACTCACAATTTTTTTAAGTCATGGCACCATGCCAACAGGATGCTGCTCTGTTACAGCGTTGCAGTGAAGTGGTTAGGGTCAGAATTGCATTTAGGCACAGTCATTGTTGGATAACTGCCTGCCCAGCCTCACTCATTCACACACAGTACATATGCTTATAATGCATTTCAAGGCCTCTGTAACATGGACTTGAAACCAAAAGAGAGAACAATAAAAATTTAACCAACCAGCATAGCTGGTTCATTTCCCAGTCTCTGAACTCTATCCAGAAGACACAGCCAGACATAGCTTGAAGAAAGAGTCCATAATCCAGAGAATGAAAGAAGAAGATGGAGAGAAAAGGAGTTTTCAGGACATCAGTTAAGGAAAAAAAGTCTTGCCTATATATGGGACTGAGGAGTCTACAGATGTGCATAGGATGAAACCTTATCCTTAGCTTCAGGCATACATTTCTCAGGAAATTACTAACTTCCAGTGCAGCCCTTGATATTGGTCTGTGAGATACAAGAGCCCTGAACTTGTACTTCCTCTTCACATAATGTTCTCTTGATATTTTAAGAAAATGGATTTATATCTCTTGTACATGGATCCTAGCAATCAGGATGTATGTAGAAGCAAAATTAAGATTCCTGTAAGATGCCATTTAAAAAAACTCCTTCAGGGCACAGCTGTGCTATGGAGCACAGGGCAGTGCTGTGCAGAGATATGTCATACAGGAGAGGCAGAGAGAGCTGCCTGTTGTTCTGCTCGGAGAAGAGAAGGCTTAGGTGGATCTTATGAATGTGATGTTTGAAACCAGTGAAGAAGATGGAGCCAGGATCTTCTCTCAAATTTCCAGTGGCAGGACGACAGGGTTTGGGAGCTAATTGAAATATGAGAAATTCCATTTAAGGGTAGAAAAAGTTTTTCTTTTTAATGTGAAGATGACTGAGCACTGCAACAGGCTTCCCAGAGAGGTTGTGGGGTCTCCATCCTTGGAGGTATTCAAAACCCAACTGGATACAACACTCTGCAAGACGCTGTAGCTGACCCAAGATTGAATTAAAAAGGTCTCTAGTGGTGTCATCCAGTCTCAAACTGTAATTCTGCAGTCTGCAAACTAGCAATGATTTGTCAACTCTATGGCAAATCGGCCAGGCTGAGCTGATGGGGTGCTGTGCTCAGCCTGCTCAGCCTGACTAGTTTCTGTTCAGTGCCACTTAACAAAGTTTAACAACTTCTGACACCCAAGCTGGTGCCTCCACATGTGACTTGCATTAGGGCATTTAGTTCTATAACCTCTGTCTCTTAGGATCATCCTCATTCCACACCAGTGTCTTACATATGGCCTTGTATTTCTGGAAAATGCCTTCAGTTTGAGTTTTCTTCCTCTAGTTTTAACTGCTCTCCAGTTTTGCATGGCATTCTGAAGGTCTGGAGGTCCTATGTTGGAGGCCAAGAAACTGGACACTTGGGAACATTATGCCCAAATGTGGTATTATTGTCAGATCATTATATAATTACTAAAATCATCTTTTGTTGACAGGTCTAAAAAGTACACATTTGACACTCTTTCTCCATTACAGAAAACTCACTATTTGCTGCAGAAATGTCAGCCAAATAATATGAAGTGGTATCTTTCAATTAGAGCTAGATTTTTTTAAATGACCACTCTTTCTATTAATCAGTTTTATGTATACTTCAGCAAATGAGAACAGAAATACTTGATTTAACATGGGAAAATTGAAAAAATAGAACACACTTTTAATGATTGTAGTGCAAAAATCTCCAGGTTTGGTTTTGGTGTTTTCTTGGTTTGGTTTGAGGGGTTTTTTTGTTTGTTTTTGGTGGTTGGTTGGGGGTTTTTTGGTTTTTGGTTTTTCTGGGTTTTATGAAAGCTCTATGGTATACCTTGGATTGAGTTACAGCATGAAAAGAATATGGGGTGAAACCTTACCCCTATTGAAATCACAGACAAATAGGTCAGGGTTTCATGTCTGAACAGTAATTGGCGAGACTTAAATGTCATAAATATTCATTTTGTTTGGAATTAATGATGGAACAAGGGTATGTGAATTGCTGGGTTTGACACACATTTTGGAGAATTTTGCGAACTATTTTAAGTTATATACTCATTTTACCTATTTGGTAAATATTTTGGCCTTGATTCTTGTCTCACAGTAACCTTGAACAAGATGGGGCTTGCTAGGTCACTGAGTTTAGTCTTCTCTTCTAATGAATGACCGCTTTATAATAATATCCTGTATTCATTTATGGAGGGATAGTCTAAATGCTTTGGGTTTTTGTTAGTCTAAAGCAAAACCTTTTCAGTTACCCAGTTATTACTGGCACTTTATGTGCATTGTTTCACTTCTGCACTAGTACACCGGTAGAACTGAAAAAGCGAACTGGCTGGAGTAACATGACCTAGCATTAAATTAATAGGGAAGAGCTACACTTTATAAATCAGAGTAGTTATCCAGAAAGGTTGGATGCAGCTGTACATAAACAGGAAAACTCTGCAGCTGCTCTCCTGTCCAGTGTTCCAGTCTGTGAGTGCACTAGCTGATATTAACGGATGAGAATTTCTCTTATCTGTGGCTGGCCTTCTGTACCACTTTTCAGTACCTTCTTGGTTTTGGGCCATCATTGTGCTACTAACAAATATTTTTTTTCTGTGACTCTTAATAAAGTTTTTTTCTACTAAAGGAACACTTTTAAACAGCATCAAGGTATCTCTTGATTGTGAAACACTGTATTTACAAGTCGATACCCACCAAGTTTCTGACTAGTAAATTTTGAAAACTCATGTGCCAGATGTTATTAAAACATACTGACCTGCTAAATTATGTGCAACTGTTTTTTGGTGATGTATGGTCTTGTAATGCATGGTGATGCATGGTCTTGTAATAACTTGAAATGAAGATGCTGCTACAAACACGGACCTTAGTCCTAGCTGGCAATCTCAACAAGATTAATGGCTAGGTTATGTTTTTATGCTTTTATAACTTTATGTTATTAAAGAAATCTCAAGCAATGACATATAAGGGGAAAAAAAGCGCCTGTTTTCACAGGCTCAATATATGCAGCATCTCTGATAGATTGAATTCTTTTATGAACCCATGGAACAAGTTGTGTCCTGGAATAAACTTTTGATTAGTATGGCATCTCTGGACACTCGAGGCATCTTTCTTTGCCAGTAATGTATCTTTTGTGGGTAAACACTGTGAAAATCATCTTTATAGCTCTCATCAATCTTAAAGTACTCTGGAAAGACATTTTAATCTCCATATACAGATGGTGCAAATATATCACAGAGAACTGAAAGGACCTCCTGAAAACTACCCAGCAGACCAGCAGCAAAATCGACATATGTGGATTCTTCCTTGAAAATAACCTATTTATCCAGATATGCTATTTCCCAAAATGTTGTCAGCTTGAAGTAACTGCCAAACATTACCTTTGCTCTGATCCTTATGGGTTAGGTACAACGTTGTCCTTTCAGGCTTAGGCAGCCAGGAGTGATGCAAATGGACATATTCCTAAGCATTTCACTGATTGTGGCTGTCTGGATTTCTGTGTCTAGGAGATGAAGAAAAACAACTACAGTAGCTGTGCATGCACTATTCTATACAGTGGTTAATGGATTAAAGTTATTCCCCAGATAACTGTATGGTTACTTCAGACTGTTGAAAATACTTTTTTTTCTTTGCTTGTACCCTCTGTGTGCATCTAGCCAGTTATGTATCAGTTGCTCATATTCAAAGAGTAAAGAAAGAAAACCACCATCATAAACTTTGCCTCAGCCTGACTAACAACTTGTTTTCAAAGTGACGTCCCGATGGTAGACAAAGGTAGAAAAGAACATTCTGGCTATACTGCTTCTAAATATATTGGCTATTGCAGCCCAAAGGGATCCAAGACAGTTTAAACAATGGTATCTTGTGCTTTCCAGACTGGAATGAAGTTTGTCTGGAGTTTGGATATAAAAATAAAAGAATATTATAACTACCTGCAATCATTTTATAGGCTTCTATTATCTTGGTTATGCCTTCAATACAGAATTAACCTGCACTCTTGCTCTAGCACTACTCGTCAGCCTCACTTTTGCTGTACAAACAAATCTCTCAATCAAATGATCCTTCAGATCCTTCAGACTCGGCTAAATGGCCAAGTCAAGAGCTATTGTTCTGGTAAGACTTCCATGTTTTAATGCATGAAAATAAGCAAATGCTACATCTCCAGCTGATATGTCTCCAGAATTTCCAAAACAGAGCAGCTCTCTCAGTGTCCACTGGGAAAGCAGCAGAGTGGTTAAGCATATCAACATAAGAAATGCCCCCAGAAATCCTACCAGCACACCTGCATGATAACAGTACTAGGGAGGACAAGTATGGTTGTCTAGTGCATTAAAATTAAAGATGATGTCAGTCACAGGCAAGCTCACCAGTCACACCATAGCTTCAGTGACATATAATGACAAATAATGCTAGTTAATTAAGAGAAAGAACTGTAATAGCTGTTTTAATACTATTTATGTCTTAAAAAAATTTTAAAAAGGAAGGAGAGGAATGTTATGTACTTTCAGCCATATGTGAGTGAAAAATATGATAACTGCTTTATTCTGCTCAAATGTTATTGGCCAGATTCTCCCTTTTAATTTAATGGGGCTACGGTGATTCATTTTGAAGCAGCTTCAGTAGATGAGAATCTGGTTTTAATACTGAAACCAGTAGAAACCATGAGAAAACAAACAATATTCATATAGCTGTTGCAGCATAGGGACAAGATTTTGAAAATTGCTGGTCAAGATTTATATTCTGATTTTAATCCCAATGTTAAGTTACCTAATTCTTAAATATCCTGACTACACGGCAAGTCTTCTTGGTGTCTACCATATATGATCTAAATACTTTGCATTTCAAGCAATTTCCTTATCAATTGTTTTCACATTTTATTCAGTGATTATATCTGCTGGATCATCTGCAGTTGCTGATTGCTCTCCTATTTAAACATGTGTCAAAGTTCTTGTGAGTCTCTTCCAGCCCTTGCTGAGAGACGTCTGTGTTTGTGCAGAAGTTGTGGTCTGTCTTTGCCACATATCCCTTCATAACCCTTCTAAGGAAGAGAGGGAAGGTAGTACTTGAGTTTATCAACCAAAGACTCATATAGCTCATAAGTGTTTTCCACCCACTAGTAAGATTGTTCTGCTTATGTGCCTCAGTTCATTATCTTCTGTTCAGCTTCTGTCAGAATGTGACGCTTATTCTTTTGGAAATATTGTGTTTCAAATTTTTACATTCATATATTTTCACATTATTAATGTGTAAACGTGATCTATTCACAGAATCACAGAATATTCTGATTTGGAAGAGACCCACGAGGATCATCAAGTCCAACTCCTAAGTGAATGGTCCGTACGGGGATCAAACCCGGGACCTTCCTGTTATTAGCACCATGCTCTAAGCAACTGAGCTAAGGAAAGCTGGATATTATTGAAAAAACCCTGCATTTCTTGTGGTATCTCAGATGAACCAGAAGTGTTCCACAGGAAAATGGCAGATATGCTATCAGATGGATACTTGGACTATGGCTCTGAGTAGCAGGAGGAGCATACTAAGCAGTTATCAAACTATGGCAAGAAAATAAAAAAGGAAAATATTGCTCTAGCAAGAATGGAGTTTACATACTTGGTGAATAACATAGTGCAAATTAACTGAAGAATGTCTTCATCTGAGTAAATGACAAAGTAGAGACTAACATGAATAACACTACTTCAAATACCAGTACCCAAAATAGAGAGATTCCTGGAAAAGTTTCCATGATTATCCATATTCCAATCACACATATCTTCAGTAACTGTGTTGTCTAAAGAGTCATTCCAGGAATACTGAAGATGACTAAGAGAAGTGACATGCTCTAACACCAAAGAGAAGCATACACAAAACATCTATTCTAAATAAAACTTACAGAATTAGCTCAGTTGGTTAGAGCATGGTGCTAATAACACCAAGGTTGTGGGTCTGATCCCCATACAGGCCATTCACTTAAGAGTTGGATTTGATGATCCTTGGGGGTCCTTTCCAACTCAGAATATTCTGCAGAAAGTCACAGAATACATGTTCTATAATCCAGCTCCAAACAGGTTTGTTAAGTCATTTGCTGATTTCACATAAGAAAGATCAGTGGAAAGTGCTTTGTAGACTTTGTTGTGGAGGAATGACTTAAAATTCAATAAAAGAAACAAAAACTTTTAAATTAATTGTCACCGGGACAGAGAGATTTCTCTGAACAATTTTTCCTGCACTCTGTAGGCCTTGCTTGCCATGGAAGTGACAAGCATGTATTGTTTATACTTATAGACTGTGTGAAAATATGTGATGCTTATACTTGTTAGCTGTGTGTCTAATTATAAGGTTTGAGAACATAATATGTTTATAGAAAGAAAACCTTGAGAAACTGAAGATAATGAAACACCTGTAAATTTAGTAAAACCCTAAAAGCAGATTAATTAGAAAGAGGTTTCTATGCCAAGGCTGATTTCAGATCGCGTGGACAGAACATCAGGTCCAATGAACTGGAGACATGAGACGCGTGCACAGACTGAGCTATCCAATCATCTTATTATGAGCATGTACCCTGAGCAAACTAAACTGTATAAAAGTTAACTGATTTAAATAATAAATTGACATATTGTCGATCCTAAGGGTCTGTGAATAATATGTTCATGCCTCCCCATCGATAATTAATATTCATATACTTTCACTAGAAGTCAAACTTGAAAGCCTTCAGAAAATCTGCATGGCAAATGGTGGGGAAGTAAGACAAAGTTATTTACAACCACACATAAATTAAAAATTATGCTACTGTGATGGCTCAGAAAATGTTGCCTGATGTTGTAATAAGCCCTGTTTGTAAATCCTGAGTTGTCACTGATAACTCAGTGAGTAATATTTTGCAAAATGAACACAATAAGTAGTAGAACAATGACTTAGTGAAGACATAATACAATCTAATGCTGCTGATGTACAGAAATCACTACAAGAGAAATAAATTACAGATCTTGCATAGCATTCTGGATCATAACACACATATTAATTGTCAAATAAAACCAGAAAAATTTTATACTTCTCCTTTAGGAAATCTGTTCACGAAGGTTATCAGAGAGCCCAGCACACGGTGAATCCAGTTGCTCTGTGTTTCAGGACCAATAATAGCATTTTAGTTATTGGGTGCTTCTAAAGTACAAGGAGAAAATGAAGAGTGTTTGGTTTACTGTGCTCTGTTATGGTTCCTGGACCACGTGCCAACACTTTTTTCTAGTAGTGAAATTATCACTAGATAGTGGTCTTAAGTCTGTACTGCACATGTGCTGGAGGATCTTCTGTTCACATTGCAATTGTGGTGATCTTGGCACACTGTTGCTTGCCTTTCACCAGTAGAAAAGCTGTTTGATTACTGAGATTGAGACCAAAAGAAAATGTGCCTAAAATACAACCTCTTCAGCATATTAATTTGCTAATTTATGTACCTACAGATTGTTCATCATATCTGCAATCTTTCCTAGAAAGCCACTCAGTCTTAATAACCTGTTTCAGTTGTCAGTAACCCTCCCTGTCAAAATAGCATGCTACCTTGCTCTAGTTCTTCCATCTTTAGATTTCATCTTCTGTTGTACGTCTCTGTTATATTTGTAAGCCAGTTTTCTGCCATACTTTTTCTAAACAGAATAAAGGTTCGTGTCTTCACTAACCTTTTTAAAGAATGTTCTTAAAAAAACCCTGTGACTTAGTACCTGAATCAGCTGAAAGCTAATTTAATACCAGTGTTCTAGGATATCTCTAAATGGTTGATGTGTTCTGGATTGGGTTACAGAGAGAGAAGAAAAATTTCATGTGTCGTAACAACATAAACTGCATTTCCTACTGAATATAAGTACCATGGACTAGCTGAGTTATGGAGCAAGAATTGCATCTATTTCCTAAAAGAAAGTTGTTTTCAGAGTAATGAATTTCCATGGAAACACCTAAAAGGAACCTACACATATACACAAAGTTAAAACTCAGTATCATCCTGTTGTGAAGTGATACTTCATAGATTTTGAGATTTTTACACATTTCTCACGAGTTAGTTGACATAATCCTTGAGATTAGAAATAAGTCCCTTCAGAGCTGAATGATTGTGTCTAATGGACAACATACTTTTAAAAGAGCTCTAAGTTTACTACTTCTGGTATACTTTGGCTTTTCTAGCTCTCTCCTTGCACACTTGAACAGTGTTTCCTTATGCCTTTCTACCCCTGCTTCCACGTCTCCCTTTTCGTGTTTGGGTTTTACAAAGACCGTTTTGCTCAGCCATGCAGGTTGCTGCCTTTGCTTAACTTCCAGTACCTGGGGATGGATGTTTCTTGAGCTTGAAGAAAGTAATTCTTGAATATCAACCAGAACACCATGACCCCTCTTCTCTTTAAAGAAGAGGATTTTTCCAAGTAGGTACCTGAACAGGTCAAAGTTTGTTCTCTTGTAGTTCAGGACTGTAACACTTCTTTTTGTCCTACTCTCTTCTCTCAGTACCCTGAACACCACCATTTCATTCTCACTACAGCTGAGGTTGGCCCCAGTTTCCACACTCCTTGGTAGTTCTTTGATTCCAAGTACAGTAGACCATGTACCCATACTGGTTCCTTGATCACCTGTGTCAAGAATCTGTCATTAATACACTCCAGAAACCTCCTGGATTCCTTGTGCCCTGTCATCTTCATATCACACCACATCATTTGCTTGCCCAACAATCCAGCACTTCCTCACTTAATTGTTGACCATTCTGTGTTTCCCTCATTCAGCCTGTTGCTTCACTTATTCAGACAGATCCCACCTCTTCAAAGCAAGGCCCTGAAGGGAGGTCCTGTGCCTGTAAAAGCTGAATCCTTGTTAAAACCAGCAGCAAAAACAGCTGTTTTCTTGCAGGATCCATCCAGTGGTCCTCAAGAATCTGCAAGATTGACAAAACACTACCTGGGCCACAATTAACCCTGACTGTTACCTTTGGAGCCATGCAGTCATGCTTGATATGCTCCAGGTTGCCTCTGACAATTATTGTTGTTGCACCTGTGGAAAAGCAGCAGGGGAGAGCAGTTCCAGGGCTGGACAATGCTCGTCAGCCTCTCCAAAACATCCCTGAGCCAAGCTCCTAGTATGCAGCGAAACTCTGTAGACAGCAGGTCAGATGGGCAGGCAGGGATCTCTGTCCCACAGCAGGCAGTCTCTCACTACTGCCTCCCAGTGCTGCTGCAGGGCTCAGGTGCCACCAGCTGGGGGACAGCACATCCTTCACTACCAGAGCACTGACCCACTTCTGGAGATTACATGCGGCAGTTGCGCTGATGTGTTGCATTATTAACTTCAGTAAAACTATACAAAGGCAATAGCAATAAAAGATTGAATAATTATTAAAAATTGTGTTGTGTAGTTAGGAAACTATAAAAATATTTTTTAAAAATTGAGTGAAAAATTTGAACTGGAGGCTTTCCATTAGTACTGCTTCTCATCATTTGTGGTGGGTTGTGATCTAGGAGGGGTGAATCTTTACTACAGGACATTGCCTCAATAACACAGTCTAATTATCAATGATGGCTAATAAACCCCCTGAAATTTATAAGAAACTTCCACTGTGTATGTGGTTGTTAAAAGCCACATCCAAACTATGTGCTATACTCTATATTTTGAGAACATTTTATTTTCTTTCTCATTGTAACACAGCAAGCACTGAAGACATTTTGGATGTTTTCAACTTTCCCATTTCCCTTGCCTGATATGTGGTCACTTTAGCAACATGATACTATGAAAATCTCCAGTTTCAGAAGATCTTTCCACATACTGAATTTAAAGGGCCAAAGTACAGTGTTTTATTGTTAGCTTATATTTATCATAACCCGTAGAAAACAGAGTGAAAGAAACCTCACAGAGTCACAGAATCTTTCTCCACAAGAAGACTGGCTAAATCCAAACCATTCTTGGCAGATGACTGCCTAATGCTGGTCTCCCACATACCCAGTCTCAGAGTCCACATTGTCCTCAGACAGCCTGTTCCAGTCCGCACTCTGCTCACTGACAGTGTTTTGCCACTTGGGACTGAGATGCAGTGCCAATAATCTCAGCCTGTTAAAGACAGAAGAGTTTGTTGTATTTATTACCTTTTACATATTTAAAGAGTGTTATCACCCGCTTCAGCCACCCCTTCTCCAGCTGAAACACTCCAAATTCCTTTGGCATATTTTTCCATAAATAATACTTTCTAGACGTCTGATCATTCTTCCACTTGGTACTTTTTCCAAATATTCTATACATCCTTGAATAAAGATCTCGAAAATATAGCATTGTACTCCTACTGTGTTCTTATCATATTGAGCAGACACACTTTATGGATGAAATTTCTGTTTAGACATCTCAGAATGATATTTGTCTCTTTCCCCAGCTGCATGAGATTGTTGTTTCATGTAGAGTTTGTGATGTATTATAACCTTCAGAGTTGTTCATGAAGAATTGCCATCCAATTTGTTGATCAGATTATTTACAAAGATTATTCTGTATAACTGAGTATGTTTAATGATTTATATCCTATTTTTTGGACTATGTTTCCAGTTTGTGAGGATTATACTGTTCCTTTTAGCATGCCTGAGGATCACCCCAGCTTGGTGCTACCCATGAAAAGAATATCACTCTCTATCCCAATCCCTACACTAAGACTAATAGAACCCTACTTACCATTATTCTTTGGTCTTGCACTGATCTACTATAGTTTGCTAACACCATATTTCTTAACACTGCTTATGAGAATGCTATGTGAGAAACTGTCAGAATTCTGACTAAAGTCAAGAGATTTCTGGCATCTATTGACTCTCTTTTGTCCACAAGTCCTCCTACTCCATCATAAGTAGAAGCAAAGTTAGTTGGGAAAGGTTTTCACTCGACAAATCCATGTTGGCTGTTACTTACCTCTCTGTTATCTTCCCAGTGCTTAAAAATAGTTTAGCTGATTATTGTTCCAGTACTTTTCCAGGAACTGAAGTTAAGATGATTTCTCTGTGAGTCCCTGAGTCTTTCTTTTTTTCCTATTTCTGAAGATAGGCTCCATATTTGCCATTTTCCAGCCTCTTAGAACTTCACTATTCCCTTGTGTGCTCTCAAAGACAATTGCTAGTAGCTTGGAAATTATTTCAGTTAGTTTTGTAAGTGTCCTCAGTCAAATTAAAGGAGGGTCAGCTGATTTGACAACATCCCAATTGGATTGTTATTCATCAAAATAAGTTTTTTTCTTATTCCATCTGCAAGTCCTCTCTTTTCATTATTTACATTAATTGTGATAAACTTCTGACCACAGTTAATCTTTGCATGACAAAGCAATGCCTTCGTGGACTTAAATTTTCTTATTGCCGCCATTTGTAAGATTTTTACAGGTTTTATCTTCTTTTCAAATGTTTCAGAAGAGATAAGAAAACTTAATCCTCTTACAAATAAATAGATCAAGACACAATTTGGATGTCATTTATACCAAAATGGACCAAGAGCCATGCTCTCCAGATCGTTGTTGATCTGGAGAGAGAGAGAAAGCGGAAACAGCTGGCAGAGAAAGGAAACTAGTTTGAATAACAATTTCTGGAGCTCTGAATTGTGTGGATTTAGGGCAACTGGGTTTCATTAGTGATCAAAGTATTATTACTACTGTATGCAGTTTATGTCAATTAGCAGCTTTTCCAGTGATAAATATTATAACAAGTATGCAAAAAGTATTAAATAAAAGGAAAAGATAATAAGCAGGCTTACATTGTGGTCTCATGGACTTCATGGAGAAGTGCTTAATATTTTCATACTAAAAAACCCCCCACAGTTAGTTAAAAATAAAATGTCCAGAAGACAGAGGAACAATACAGGTTAAGTCAACTTTTTCAGGATCCATAAATCCTTACATAAATCCTTCTGATGGGAAAATCTTTAAATCTTCAGCTTCTAGGAAAAAAAAAGATTGTTGATTCTGGCATGGACTGTTAACCAGCTACCTATCATTTTTCATGAGTTACCAAAGATGAAACCAGTCAGACACACATGTTAAAATTCTTCCTTGTGGAAATGTATAAAAATCTGTCAGGTTTGCTAGAGAACTTTAGCTTCACTAACCTATTATTTACCTAACAGACAACCCTAGCCAGATATGGAAAATGTGGAGGTATTTTTTGCAAATCTTGTCCTATTGTATCCCTGAAGTTTGCTTTTCGGACTCAATTTGGTTAAAGATTCAACAAGACCAAGTGTCAGGTCCTACACTTTGGCCACAATAACCCCCTGCAGTGCTACAGGCTTGGGGCAGAGTGTCTGGAAAGCAGCCCAGTGGATAAGGACCTGGGAGTGGTGGTCGACAGTGGCTGAACACGACCCAGCAGTGTGCCCAGGTGTTCAAGAAGACCAATGGCATCTTGGCCTGTATCAGAAATAGTGTGGGTAATAGGACTAGAGTAGGGATTGTCCCCATGTACTTGGCACTGGTGACGCCACACCTGGAGTGTTGTGCCTGGGTCTGTGTCCCTCAATTCAGGAAGGACATTGAGTTGCTGAAGCAGGGCCAAAGAAGGGCAAGGAAGCTGGTGAAAGGTGTGGAACAAAAATCTTAGGAGGGAGCTGGGGGTGTTTAGCCTGAAGAAGAGGAAGCTCGGGGGTGACCTTGTCACTCTCTACACTCTCTGCCTGAAAGGAAGTTGCAGCCAGGTGAGTGTCAGCTTCTTTTTCCAGGCAACTAGCAACAGGACAAGAGGACATGGCCTCAAGCTGTGACAGAGGAGGCTTAGGTTGAACACTAGGAAGAGTTTCTTCATAGAAGGAGTGGTTAGACATTGGAATGGGCTGCCCAGGGAGTTGGCAAAGTCACCGTCTCTGAAGGTGTTTAAGGAAAGACTGGACATGGCACTCAGTGCCATGGTCTAGTTGACAGAGTGGTGTTGGGTTACAGGGTAAACTCGATGATTTCAGAGGTCTTTTCCAACCTAATTGATTCTGTGATTCTGTAAAGCTTATGTCTGTGAGAATAGCACTGACCATTAGTTTGTATCAGGCCTTGGAGTCTCCAGCCTTGGAGACACACTTAAGGCTTTCTGACCTGACCCAGCTGAAAGCAATTGCATCAAATGATGGGGTGGCAGCAGACCCATGCCAGACACTAGTACCGGGGAGTTACAGCCACCATTTTTCTTTCATTCATTGTGCAGGACAATTCCATTCCTTGTTCACCCAACTGTTTATTCCCTTCATGGCACACAGTTACTGGAGGTTGCCCTTGCTCTGCGTTGGTGAGTCTAGCCAAGAAGTACTCCTCTGGGAAGTAGGAGCTCTGAGGCTGAATCCCTTGAGACCTGGAGAGAAATTGGTCTGTGACCTAGGACTGAGAGTCTGTTTGTTGAAGTTAGCACTCATGTCTTCAGAAGAGGATGGCCAGCCCTAGGGAGGAGTGTGTCCATCTACTGTCTTTGCGTAGTATTTCTAGTCAAATACATTTAAGCACTTGCTTTCCCAGGGAGAGAAATATAGACCTACTCTTCAGTTTGAATCTCATGAGTAGCCAGCTTTGTGTGTCTTGACTGGAGAGGAAATCTCCAGTCACCTGCTGTCCTGGACAGTTCAGACCAGTGCCTTGAACTGCCAGTAAAAACAGGGCCAGCAAGGATTTCTGCCAGTAAAACTATTTCTTTTGTCAGATCATGTTCAGGAACTCTGAATTTCCAGGATTCAGATTTCACAAGCAATTCTGCCATATGGAAGGGCTGGGAATTCCTGGACTTCCAGTATCTGTCTTCTGGTCCTAGGGCCAGGCTTTCAAGGCTTCCAGGCACCTTTGTCCATGAGAAGGAACTGGCTGTGGGAAAGAAAATGTTTTTTCCAGGGAAGTACTTTTAAAATTAAGTTTTCTTACTGCTTTATAAAGAAGACCTTTAAAAATAGTAAAAGGGTTTCCTGAAACAAGGACATTCTCTTGAAGTTTTGATCCATACTAACTAGAAATAAATGGAAAGCAGCTAGGGGATAAAGGGTATGGGAGGACTGTCTGCTTTTCTAGTACATTCCATGTTCTAATAGAGATTTCTAATGTTGCAAATGTAAACCATATATGTGAAATTTTCTGTGACAGATGTCTTCCTTTGGCTGAATAGTTTTATGAAATAGCAGACAAAATAGTTCAGCTGTTGCTGAAAAACAGGTAGAAAAAATACTGATTTACTGATTACTAATAAAAAAAATCAAGGGGGGAAAAAGCTTTAAAAGATTCTTGTGGTGTTCTGAAAAACAAAGCTAAACATGATTCCAGCATGGGGTAAAACTGGAATGGTTTATGGAACATGAGAACACAATTTTAAGGGCCTTGGGGGCTGGACATGTTAATGAAGGGGACAACTTATGTTAATTAAGGAGTTACACAAGTTTTTACTGCAATTTCCAAATAGTTAATTTTTCTTTAAATAGGATTACATGGGGGATGGAGGGATTACAGGGGTTTAGACATGGTTTTAACAATCATCTCAAAAAGTCCTTTCTTAATTCTGCTTGGAGCCAGGTTTGAATTCTAGGGTTGTACATCAACAGGTCTTAGGACAAGGGTCCAATTTCTTCAGATCACAAGATGTTTGTCAGCCCCTGTTTTCCAAGGTTTGTGATTCAAATTTACGGAGCTTCCTTTTGCTGGGAGCTGGGTTTGGGCTCCCACAAATTGTCATTTCCCCAGGAGAGAGAATGAAGAAAAATATTGGATGTTTATGCATGCTGGTTATACCTTACCCATTTTTGTACCCACCCATCCTGTGTACTAAATGGAAGAGATCAAAGTAAAATAACAATTTAGAGCAGAGAAACAAAGACTTTGTCACTGATCAGGACCAGTTTTATGATGTCCCTTGGGAGCTGAATGCCTTTAAAATCAGCTTTCAAATTCTTGTGTGCAGCATGGTGCATAATGTATGTATCCTGCACTGTCAATATATCACAACTGTAGGAATCACAACGTTATCTATAGGCCATGAAATAATCTATTCCCAACATGATTCACCTGACACCAGGAAAGTGCAAAGCCCCTGAAGGACCACACTGAAGTCTCTGATACGTTTTTGCAACAGACTGTGTTTTGAGAGGGTTTATTACATCTAGGTAGCTGCACACAGCTTCAGGCCAAAAGTAGCTCCTGCAATTTGGAGCTTGAAAAGGGAAAGACAGGCTCAAGTTGGTTGCTGTTTATTGAGTTAGCAGGGTCTGGCATGACTGGAATTAAGCCAAAGCTAAGAAGCTCAGCCCTGCAGAGCTGCCTAGGTCTCTGCACCAAGCTCCACAGTATTTTTGAACATGACAATGCATCAAATGGGATAGTGGTTTCATACTGTTGAGTGTTTTGCCCACATTAAGTTTCTCTGTAACCTGGAATATTCGGGAGACCAACACCAGCACCCAGGAGCTCCAGGACTCTGCTCTGGTCTGTCAGAATTTATTTGCTCGGAATATGGATGCAGAAAGTTCAACACAGAAGTTTCTACCAGATTCAGCCTTAATCTGGCCTGGCCAGCATGTTCCACTATCATTATTCAGGATAACTCAATCTCATAATGTATTGGATAAGAGAGAAGCGACTATTGAGACATGAGAATTTCTTGCTCTGTGCTGCTACTTGAAGGAGAGAGATAGAACAGCCATTGTTTAATTTATGATCTTATGATCCAGCATTGAATAGTACTTCTTGTGTCATTGATTCAAGTCCCCTGCTACCTAAATCACTTCATCTAATCCTGTTCATAAATGTATCCTAAAATTGGTTAGACTTCTAGTCCATCCTACAGCCCCAGGAAAGTAATTACAGAATAGCAGTGCTTTGATTATTTGAATTATTATGGTTTCCAGACCAAGCTCCTGGCTGGTTTATGCATGATAACTCTTGTGCCAACATTGTTCTTTAACTTAGATATCCCTTCCCTTTCCACATTATTTAATCTCTTGATGGATTCATATTCAGTAATTAAAAGGACAAAACAAACAACTTTTTTATCTACAGTTGTATTTCTCTGAAGATATATTATACAGATCCCAATTCAAAGGAAAGCCAAGATAAGATGGTAGTTTGGCATCAGGTTAAGAAAATAATCTCATTGTCAAGCTGGGACAAATAAGTGAAATATGTATGCTGGCAAATACCTATTATCTCTCAACTCATGCATATTATCCATCCTACTCATTGTTGCCCTCATCCAAAGAGCAATATTTTATCACTCCCGAACACTGGGAAGTGCTGCCAGGGAGGATCCTGCAGAAGGCCTTGGAGCTCTTTTCTTCATGGGGGAAAGTGCATTCAGGGTCCATCAGCACACCAAAATGGTGCAGCTGTGGAATTCTAGGCCTGTGTAAAATGAATATACCTGTAAGAACAAGTGAAATCTTTTCAGCTGAAAGCTATAGCACTGTGCTGTCTTTTTTTTCCTTCTTCCTTTCTTTTTGTGTGTGCGTGAAGTACAGATTGTAGATGTGAGATACCTGGATTAGACAGGTTTAACTAAGCCAACTGGGAAGTTCACCGTTGGATTGTTTCCATTTATTTCGGTGCATTTTGAATCAGGCCCCAAAATTACCTGACATACCAGACTGACACAGGTTCTTGGCTCACTCGATACAGGAATCGGTGGGGGTTTTTTGAAGTGTTGGCCAGCTGTCTTTAAGGGAGAAATCTTTCCACCTACTCCCCCCAAATTCACATGGTCATATTCTTGAAATGTTTTCTTTCACTGATAGAATCACTTATAGAATCTGCAGAGATGCAAGCAGCTTTTTGGTGAGGGGTTACATTTCCCTCAAAGCTTGACTCAATATGTTGGTTAGTAGAGAAGTCATTACTTTTAAGTTGATGGTGTGTGGGTTATAAGGGCACATTGTTTCTTTACCATTTGGTGTTAAAACAAAGAAGCCAAGTAAACCTTTAAGAAGGACAAGGAACCCTGGGGTAGAAGCCACCTACTGGCCAAGCTATTTCATCCTTTGCAAATCTTTGCAAATTTGCAAAATCAGGGAAGAAAAAATCCTCTACCCCAAAACTGCTACACTGTGATCCTTTAACCATCTAATTTATGTTAAAATAGAGATTCCAAGAGTGCCCGAGTTGATTCAAAGACTAAAGTGCAAAATCTTGGAGTTTTCTCAGTAACTGTCCAATCTTTTCACGCAGGAGTGAAATATAACTTGACTCCTTTACACAGGGAGGCTATTTGCATTAACAAATTGCCTGTGCTGTAAAAATGTGTTGATATAGGCATTTTTTTTCTTTTGTTCTTGAAACAAAGCTTGACTTTGTAAGGACTTTCTGTAATCTTGACCCATGCAAGTGGAATGTATGGGCTACTCACAGCAAGACCTGTCAATAGTCTCCAGTTCCTACTTTTGTTTCAACTGGCATCAGTAGAAGTACATTATCTACTTTACAGGATAAATTTTATTTATTGCTTTTAGACAAATGACCTTACCATATAAAATATATATTAACCATTTTAGCTCATATTGTGTACAGAAGCTCAAATAGTCTTTGCCACCGACACAGAATGTCAGAAATTAGAAACAGATGGTAATTACTGGGAAGAAAGATGAGGTTTTAGAGGAGAATTAATGCAGTGCATTCCAGAGCACATATAGTATTTTTAACATGAAAATTAATGGCTATTATTAGGCTTACCTTGAAAGTGAAGCAATAGGTTTTTAAATGCTGACATAGTTTGTGAAGGGATCAGTGTGACTGATAGGGACCTCAGACTAAACTAGATACTTTCTTCTATGTTTTGTTTTGCAAGGTTATGGTTCTTGCATTTTTCCATTTCTCCGTTTTCCCCTACCTTCATTAATCATTCAGGCATATATGCTTTTTGTCTATTGTGCTTGACACAAAAGAAAATACATAACTATTTTCAGTCATGGACTGCATATTTATAAATCCCAAACATTACATTGTGCTTCCCCATCTTATTGCTTAGACATTGTTGCAGTTTTCATTCACATCCACTATATGCTCTGTAACAGGCCTTTATTAAATGATAATTGTTTTTTAATATAGATGCTAGATACTGTCTTCAGAATGTTCCACCTTGTGATTCCTTTTTCAAGCAGAAAGGAACTTCTACAAAATGCTGTCACGTTTTAGTGTTCAGCAAATGCATTTTCAGAAATAAAGAATTCACAGTCATTTCTGCTCCATTAATTCAGATGTTTTACACAAAATGATGCTTGTGGATATTTCTCAGCCAAAGGGGATGCTTTTAAAAAATAATATAAAGATTTTTCTGTGTGTATCTTTGTAGATTTCAGGTGTCTTCAAGACTCTGGGTCCCCTACTAGTGTTATTTTCTTAATTTATTTAAAGCTCTCCCTTTTACACTGACAGATAATGATACCATCAACTCTTGTACTAAGTCAAGACTTAGCTATAATACATTAACAATTTTACTGAAATGTCAATCAGTAAAGCCCAACTGCTGTCTAAACACTTCATACCTTTGGATTCACTTGAGGATGAACTGATGTTTCGCATCAGATTTTCTTTAACAACAGGTGCTTTGCCAGTCCCTACTATTGCAAGATAAGATACTTTGGAGGATCTCAGTTTTTGCTGAACCTGTAGACAGGAAAGTTCCTGATTCTTTCCTCTCAGTAATCCCAAAGATCCTGCCCAGCAGTGAAAATAAATAAAATGTTAGTGACAATAAGGTTTGTTGATCTTCTATAACCATGGTATGCATATTGCTTCTGTTTGTGGTGGGCAACATTCCCCTCAAGAGGAAGGCAGGATCAAAACACAAGGTATTGAGAGCCCACAACTGCTTCTGAGGAGGGATGGTGATGGCAGCAGCAGACCACAAGCTTCTGGAATATGTGGCCCCTGACAACTGGTGATAATCTGTTCCTGACTGTGTGTCTCAGAAGCCCAAGCCTAGAAAAATTTCCAGACTCAAAAAGAAATTTGAAGGGAGGCATGCAAGCTTAGTTTCAGCCTGCAGGAACAGAAGAGATAACCGCTTTAGCAAAGGGTAGTGAGAGCCCAACTTTAAAAAGTCCGGTGCAATTCAGAACTGTAAATGCTGAGGCCTCATGTCAGAGACATATTCAAAATCTAATTTAAGTGTATTAGACCCTATTTTTGGGGTACATTTAAAAAAAAATAAACTCCAGAAATTAGTTGTCTAGATGATAGGAAAAGTTTTGCAAGGAAAGTTGTCTGGGGTTTTGTCTGGAATATTCCTATTAAACATGTGTATGGTAAATTTGGCAAGAGGAAGCTCTACACAGCCTAAGACACAGCTTATGTGGTTGTGGCAAAGCAGTATACAGCAACTAAGGACCAGTTCAGTCTACATCTTGGAAAACAGAGTCTAAATTTATTATAGCTTCAACTCAGTTACACTTATGAGTCCAGTAGAAGAAGTGAAAAGGAAGATACAGGCTGTATCCCCTCCATGGTGTCACATCCTGCCTCCTCTTTTGTAGAGAGAAGTATTTCCAATGCTGAGTTAAACATCATAGACAGCAAGAGTAGAGAGTCCTGAGCAAAACCCTTTAGTACTCACCTTTATGAGTGTGAATATCACTTCTTAAGGACCAACAATCAAGTGTTAGAAATATTGTACTTAAATGTACTTAAATATTTTGTTGGATCAGTTCCTGACTTCTTATTGCAAAAGCAGTCTAATAAAAAGTCCTTCAATCCAGAAAGGTCCAAGCAACAAGAAGCGATCTCTGGACTTAGTGCTGGCCTTACTTCCCAACTCAGCAGTAGGTATGCTTAACAAGGAACAGCCTCGGTGATTATTTTATTTACAGTCTGATCCATGGGATTACATGGCCAAATTTAACAAAGTGGTAGTCTTTCCTTTCAGGTTTCATCAGAACTTCAGCACATCCCCAGGGGCCAAGTTGAAAGAACCACAGTTTTGAAGTCAGCCCTTTCATTGATTTGTTGAAGCAAGCAGTAAAACCAAACATACTAAGCAAGGCAGTCTTCTAAGTTATGAGAATGGAGGTTCATGCTAACAGAATTTTATTCCCTCTTCCCTAGGATCATATACATTAGTATTTTGGACACTTTTTCTGGGAACTAAATCACTTTTTAGTGTGAAGTAGCAGGTATGTCCTATATTAAGAGCACTCAGTTTTGTCATGAATTTATCTTTAAATCTAATAATGGATTCCAGAAAAAAAAAGTAAATTCTGTTTGCAAAATTAGTTTCTGGTGCTAGGTTTAAATCCTTCAAATTCTATATGTGTTTGCAGTGGACTCTTTTCTGGACTCAGGCAGGGCAGATGGCTAAGGGTAGTCAGACTATGATCAGACTCTTGTTTTGTTTGTAATGTAAAATGCCTGCAATCTATACTCCCAAGAACGCTTCCCATCCGGGAAGCCTGGGTTCAGGTATGTACCCTAACCACATCCTACTCCTGTGATCCTCTAAGGTGCTGGTTTATAAGAGGTCCTTCTCCCTCTCCTCCAAATCTCAGGTTGTATGCTAAGGAAGTTAAAATTAATGGCTCAGAGAGGATCGTGACAGGTTCATGACAAGGACCGAATCTCGGAAAGGGTTCAGAAGTGCATGACAGTGTGAATCAAAAAATAAACCTGGAATTTAAGCTAGATACTGTCTCTGAGACCTGCCTTGTCTTCAGTACCCAGTTCTATCAGAAGCATGAACAGCTTCTGGTATGGCCATTGTTTGGAAGTGAAGTCAGCAGTTCAGGGCTCCAGACCACATTTACTGGTGTGTTTATTTATTTGACTTTTCCTATCTCTGTTTTTTTTGTTAGTGAAGTCCCAGTTCTTCTGGCATCACTCACTACTGTGTCAGACATATTTGTTCTTAATTGATATAATTAGAACTTCAGCATTTGTCATAGTTATGTAACATATAAGTATTGTTCCCCTCCCCTAATCATGCAGTAATCCCTGTCTGACTTCACTGTCTTTCCCAGTCAAGGTCTTAGACTTTCAATTCCATTTTCCAATGCTAACGTAAATGAATGTATTTCTCTTGAACAACTATATGCAGACATATATTTAAGCTCATAATCCAGTCAGTATCAGTTTATATTACTTATTCGGCTTGGTGATATTCTTGTTCATTTTATATTGTGTCCTTTCATAATTTACAAAATTATTAGTAAATCCATGTGTGGCCTCTATGTCACATCCACTGGCATTTGAGTGACATAGTTCATTCCTCTATATTGCATTAAGAAGGTATAGAACAGGTAGTTATACTACTTCTGTTAATTTTGCTTGCAAAAAATAATGCATCACAGCTTGCAGGAAGACCAACAGATACTTCAACTTGTATTCAGCTTCAGTTTGCAAGTGAAGTGGGAAGACTGGGAGCATGAGAGGGCCTCCCACTAGGTTTAGTGTACCTTATACAAAAGACACTTCAATCTTTGATTGTTTATGTTGACTTGTGATGGGCAGAGTGAGGAACTATGCTCTCATGTACACACAGAAGTATATAGAGAAAAACAGTTGTTAACGTGTTGTTCCCTTGTGCTGGCTCACCCATTTACTTCAGCTGTGCAAGTGTTCCATCAAGGAAACAGGTGGGCATACTCACACACACAAATACGATATTGAAATAACCACTAGAACCCTAGCTAAAATAATCTTTGACACTTAGAGTTAACACTATAACAGAAGCCAAGGCATTTCAGGGACCTACTGACAGATGGCATTATTATTTTTCCTACCAGACTTTACTTTCATTGCTCTGTTTATGCAGATAATAGCAGCTTCAATGCCTGAAGCTGTAACTATGATATACTCAAGGTGCTCTTTGGAAACCTGTAGTCTAACATTTAACCTAGTCTAATCTTTATTCCAAGATTTTGTTAAAGTAATAATATAACTTCCCTTTAGCCGACTTTATGGTTTACCAGATATGCTACATTACTGGGAGTCCTGAAGTGTTTCATTATAATATTCATTAATTAACTGCATTATAACCCTTCTAGAACTATTTTTTGGTGAGGTGTTTGGGTTTTTTAATGTATTACTTGTTGATAGCTACAGATATTTCAGCATTTCTGTTTAGTTTCCAGTCTATATTTTTTCCTAGGCATACACGCTATCTTGAAATGTAAATTAACTTCTTTCTGCAACAAACTGGGCTCTCTGCCACAATCTAGATTCCTTTTAGATATACTAGTAGGTCCACTTTTTTTTTTCCAAACAAAACCTGGACATAAACCACAAAAATAGCTTATTTTAACCTAGAATGAATTATAAGCAACAAAATATCTGAGAAACCCTCCTCTCATCCTTGTCATCCTATACCCTCAAAACACATTTGAAAGAAATACATTTCATTTATCATTTCATTTATCAGATAGTTTTTAAAACTCCTATCTGATTCCCTATATTTTGAGCAACCTCTAAGGCATAATGAATCTTTTAAAATGATACTTTAACATTCTGCTAAAGACTCCTACTGCACACTAAAGTGCTGATGATACTTCTGTCAAAAATTGTGGATATTTGAAATGGAGAAGCTCATATACTCCATTCTCCTCTCAAAGTTAAATTGTTCCCTACACTAAATCTCTTAGCAGTTTATTCATTTTAGTTTAAAAATACTGAATAATAGTATTTTCACTACTTCCTCTGGGTAACAGAGTGCTGAAAATAATATAAAATTCTCTGGTCTTTGCCTTTGTGAAAAATTTGTATTATTTGAGTATGTTTGGGGTTTCTTTTTTCTTTTAAAAGATTGTGCTTATAGAGATATCTGGACTGAACACAGCACACATCCTTATGCCACCAACCCCTGCTTGTGGAAGGTTCATGGTAAGGGAACTCAGAAGCTTGGGGTTTTATGAAAAAGGTGGTTTTCCCTAAGCAAGGCTGGAAGAAGCATTCCATGGAGGGCAAACCAGAGTCAACAATGGGTTCCAATACTCCTGGGCTAACTAAAAGAAGGCATCCAGCACCTCTGCTGCTACTGTGACTCCAGAGATGATGAGGTTTTTTCATTAAGTTTGTGGTTGAACATGCAAAACTGATTGTTTAGAATTGTGCAGACTGTTGCTTTGTAAGTGTATATTACATTTGAACATTTTGTCCATCTGTAAAAAAGCTTTTCATTTAAAGGAGATTGCTGGTGCAATAGCATTTATCACATTCTCCAAGAAGGAAATTTTTGTAACATTGCATAATACTGACTGCTTCTAACAAATAAGAAATTTTAAACAGTTCTTAATCAAACTTCAGTCTTGAAGTGGGAAAGCTGTGAAATCCCAGATTGGTGTGAGTAGGGGCAGAAAACTCCACCTCTTAGAGGGACCTGGACGGAGGCAGAAGGCAAGTTTGTAAAAGTACCGCTTTCAACCATCCCTGCGGTAACAGCTGGGCTTGGACACGTCACAGTCAAAAGTATTGGATAGACAGAATGTCTATGTCAATAGCAGTAAATTAAAGATGCTTGGGATTGTTCTTTTGGCAATGAAGCCAGCTGGCATTCAGTAGACCATGTCCAAAACTGCCTATGAGAAATTATGTAGCTGGACACAAACAACCTGTTTGAAATGATCCTTGGTCTATCTAGTCCCTGAGTCTCACCAGGACCTGTCAGAAAGTGAACTAGCAATTGTGCAACAAAAAGGAACCATGAACCTTTCTTACAACTTAGTTATATATACAATCCAATTTCAGTAACTAGGAATGTTTCCTGGCACTCTTTATTTAACTGAACATATATAACTATTATAATGCTATTACAAAAGACTTCAGTGACCTAAACAGTTGCAAATAATAGCCACAGTATCACTTCAATATTTTAACATAGCATTTTTTAAGTAGAGGTCCATTGCTATACAGGCTGTGATGATAGTTTTGTTTAATGTAAATAGAAAAAAAATGCTTTACATTTTTAGAAAATGAAGCATCCAATTAAAATTTCATGAGATTCCATTTCAAGATTAGTCTCCAGAGAGCAAAAGCAAGTCATCTGCACAAAAGTCTTGTGCAATATTTTTAAGGAAAATGTTCATTCCTTCATTAAATGGGCAGAATTTTTTTCCAGTCCTCTTTTGTTTCCATTTTGCATTTTATCTTTTTATTTCCCTAATTCATGCTACGTAGAGGAAGTTCTGACACTCTCCAGCTGTTAATTCAATTACCCAGTGTTTCAGTCCTATTTCGCTATTGGTTTTGCCTGTTTTATGCAGCTGAGGCCAGACATTGGGAAAGCATAAGAGAAATGTACAAAAAGGATTCTGGCCACCTAGCTTGTTTCAAGCAAAAAAAAATGTGTGAATGTATTTTGCAACTGCTAAGTCAGCAGTTTCCACAGTAAAGTTATTACTACCCATAGCCCAGTAAAAGACCTTGTTAAGAATTTTTGGAAAGTCTTACTTTGCTGTATTGTTTACTACATTAACTCTTCCATATATATCGTGTCATGCAATGCAATTATTTTTACCTGAAAAAAGACAACTGAAAAACTGAGAGGCACAATATAAATTCTTCAGCTGAAATTCTAACAATTTAACTAGAATTTTTTTTTTTACCTGAAAAACTGTTGCATCACACTTTGTTACTAATTTTGTGTTGTCCTGTAATTCCAACACTTTGTCGCCAACTATGCAGACGTATGTCTGGAATTCCACTCTTTGGCACAGCCTATCTATCTGATTCAGTCTTACACTTCGGACTTTCTAGTACTCAGAGCCCCCAATTATCTTCTGTGAATTTGCCTAATTCATTATGACTCACATTTTTATAATTAATGCTAGTCATGTTTTCAGTTAGATCCTGTTTCTTCCATAATATCCTAGGAATTGGGATGCATATCCAGGAATATGATATTCGTGGTCCGATTTCTCTTTAAGCCTTGTAGAAATCTTGAAGAAGCTATTTTCATCTTGACTTCTGGTGAGGAATACCACAACAAATTGGGCTTGCCTGGAAAGCCCCAAGTTTTCAGAGGTTCTGAGAAAATCAAATTCCAAACAAACTAGTGCATCACTATAGACTTAAGTCAGGAGAGACATCTGAGAGCTACAACTTCTTACATCTAATTGCCATCTTCCTCTAAATGCAAACCCCACTAATGATTTATTGGAAAACTGTGACACTTCCATTTTACTTTATCGTTAATTCTTCATATTTAAGTAGGAAGCATATTCATTCCAATGGATGAAAGGAAACAAAACAAAGATTGAAATGTTGATAGAGGCGCAGAATCACCCAAGAAGATTGCCAGGCAGCATGACATTACTACAGCCTAAGATGCTCAGACCAATTAAAGAATTAATTTTCTAACCCAAATTCAGCTGAAAAAACCCAAACACTTCAGGTATATCCTAGAGATCTGCTCAAGATAGAGCAGTCCATCCCAGCAATAGAATAGAAAAGTCTTACTGGAGAGCAAGTCTCCATTTCAGAGCATATATTTGTCTGTGGTCAGGGAACTGATCTACTTAGTATGTCTCTAGCTATGCAAATGCATAGAACTAAATATAATATGCTGGCACTCTTTGTGCACTGTTGCTCAAAAATATTTCTAGAGGATTCTTTTCCTCTAGCTTTTCAATGCCATTCCTATAGACATGGGTATACACTTGTCTCTACAAAGAACCTACCTTTGTGCTTAGTGACTCCTCTTTTGGAAAATTCTATATTGAACTGAGAGTTGTTGTTGGTAGAGGTGGAATCTCTGTTTTTTGGCAAGCTGGATGTTTTCCTTTGCAATAATGGCTCCTGTTTTATGAATCTCTCCAGAGGGCATGGTGATGTCCTTTAACTTTTCAACACATCTCAAAAATAATTAGAAATAGGCGACAGTAAGTGGATATTTATGCTCAAATCCCTGTTATTAGGTCACATATGGTCTAAATTGCAGGACTCAAAATAACAGTCAAGAATAACATACTTTGAAAGTGTTCACTTGACAAATCTTATAATTATGGTGCACTTCACTACATCTTATAAAATATGTCGTAAACATAAGCTACGTTCCACAAAAACTCGTTCTGTTTCAGGACCTGGCCAAAGCCCAGAAGAGGAAAAAACAAACAAAAATGACACATCAGTATAATTTTAAAATCTCAGAGCAGTTTCAGTGGAGTTCAATTCTGCTGAATCCTATTTTTTTTCAGTGACCTTGTATTAATTTCTCAATATTTTTATCTGTTTATTGCAAGTTCTGAAAAGTTTCCAAGATATATGATAAGAAAATCAGAAGGGTTACACATAGATTGACCAGAAGTGGTTGAGATAATGAAATTATGCAGACCCTTGCAGCTTCTGACATGAAGAATTTTTTTTAGGTCAGTTCATATTAACACACGGATTCAACTCTGCTGCTGTCTCAGAAGACAGAATGCAATAGCTTCACTACTGTAATACTTTTCCAGTTAGATCTTACCCATATTTTTGTTTCTAAAGTTTCTTAACTTTCCTACTCCTTACTGAGTCCTTGTCACACTGGGACTCTGACTTGTGAGATTTATTAGGGATATAGGGATTTCTTCCTTATATAAGCTGTTTAAATAAAGACAGTTACAAGAGCTACTTTAGATGCAAGCTACAGTTTTAGTTCAAACATATTTTATGATCTTCATATAGGAACACTAGGAAGCATTCTTTCATTTGTTTTATTGTCTTGAAAATTTATGAATCTGTAAGAGACCATCTATCTTAGAGATAAAATCTACAGATCCTACAGTAAGTTTAGGAAAAGATGAGTACGAAATTCATGGTGGTGGATGGTGCTACATCCAGTTGGTGCCAGTCATTAATGGTGTTCCCCAGGGCACAGTATCGGGGTCAGTCCTGTTTAATATCTTTATCCATGATCTGGACAAGAGGATCAAGTGATACCTCAGTAAGTTTGCAGACAATAGCAAGTTCTGCAGGAGTCTTGATCTTTTGGAGGGCAGAAAGGCTCTGCAGAGGGATCTAGACAGGCTGAATCACTGGGCCACAGCGAGTGGTATGAGGTTCAATCAGGCAAAGTGCCCAGTCCAGTACTTTGATCACAACAACTCTATGCAGTGATACAGGCTGGGGGAAGAGTGGCTGGAAGGTGGCCCAGCAGAAAAGGACCTGGTCAACAGCCAGCTGAACATGAGCCAGAAGGTGGCCAAGAAGACCAATGGCATCCTGGCCTATATCAGAAATATTGTGGCCAGAAGGACCAGGCAATTGTTTGTCTTCCTGTGCTTGGCACCATGAATACTGTGTTCAATGTTACATACTGAATATGGTGACTTCATAACACTTGCATTGGCAAGTGGCACTTATATTACAGGTTACATAACATATGAACCATATGATATCAAACTAATGCAACACTTCAAATGAAAGAGCAAGTCTGCTACTTATGCTACCTTATGACTTTAAACACACACATTTCTCCAGGAAGTCTGCAATCTAATAAAGCAGTTTAATTATCATGAAGAGGTTTACTGCCCTAACTTTGGTTCTGTGGGTGCAATGGACATAAAAACAGCTCTAAAAATATAAAAATGCAACTACCTAGGAAATGTGCAGAATTGACTTTCAAGTACAAAAGGCTTTTTGCTACTGAAAGTATTGAGTTCTTGTCTGTTAAAGAAGAAAAAGTCTAACATGTAACATCTCTGGATATTAGTCATAAATATTGTAAAAAAAGCCTAGTAAAATGACAATATCAACATAAGATTTCCTCCTTATTATTTCTAGCAGCCTGTGAAAAAAATCTGGGAATCCAAAATCAGAGGAAGCACAATATTCAGCTGTCCAGCATGCAAAAGAATGAAAGAGTTTTCCACAGACAAAACATCCTTGGTCTTTTCTTATATACTTTTATCATATTGAGTCTTTATCCTAAATAATCTATATATTTAAAAAGGCATTGGTAGTTGGGTACTTTATTAGTCATGTCAAATTTGTCTTCTGCTTAGATGTATCTTAAACTTTTTTAGTTAAGGTAGGTTTGGATTTTTTAACGCTTTACTAGAAAAAATGTCTGACCTGTGCAGTTTCTACAGTAGTAGAATGTATCTGCTTTTACCTCTCTGCTGGGCATTAACCATGTTCCCTGTGGGATTCCCTTTCACACTTGCTAAAATAATATCATAAAAAAAATGGGAGAGAAATTTATGGTTATATTTTGTTCTTTCCTATGTTTGGATACACATCAACGTCAGGTATATGTAATTTATCCACTTCTTCTGTAAAAATGTCCTTATTTTCTTCAGTGCATATGGTACACCCATCCCAGACTAGCTGGAAGACCGGTATTTTTGTTCCAATCTTAAGCCTTATCTGCAATACTCAAATTATATTTCCCTAGATTTCCGAGGATTTAGGATCAGACTGCCACTATACAGGTAGTAATGATCCATCATTCACTTTATTCAGCCAAGTTGATGATGAAGGATTGTGACCTGTAAGGAAGGCAAAACATGGTTTTATGCCAGAAAACATCAGAATGGAAGTGCTCTATTTATAATGAAATTTTTGTGTATTAGTAATTAGCACCTAGCAGATTAGTAACTGACTTTTTGCTCAGCTTTCTTTCTTTTGTTTTTGTTTGTGTGTTGTTGTTATTGGTTCATCGGTTTTGTTATGGTTTTTTTTTTGTTTTGGTGGGTTTTTTTCTTTTGGGTTTTTTTTTCCCCAAAAAATTCGTTGATTTAGCAACTTAATAATTTAGCAGTTCATTTAGTGATAAACCCAGATCAGTTGGCTGCCGCTTCTGAAATTCAAATGTAACTGATCCATGTGATTTAGAAAATGGACTACTCAGATCATTATGAAATGGTCCAGAAAAAACCAAAGCCTATTTATTTTCCAGGGTTGTTGGAAACTTGTTCGGAACTCCAGTGGTATGTATGAATTTCTATTCATGAAAACTACAGCAAAAATGACAATGCAGGATTTTATTCTATCTATGCTGTAATGTACATTTAAAAAAAAAGAAAAAGGATCTTAAAACTGCAATTTTTGGACACAATCAATGTAGAAGTTTGGATTATCAGAAGGGATAATGCTTTTTGTAACTGGGACATTTGTTTATGGCAAAATTCTAGGTTAAAATAAACAGAACTCTTCCTAAATACTCTGAATAGTCAGATGGCCTTACTTTTCTTTGTCTAAACAACTAAATCTTTGATGTCTGCGTAAATACCATGATATGTAACTGGCCCTCCAAGGCATTTCTAGTCTAATTGAAATTTACTAAATATCCCATCTGAAAGTTCTTTTTGAATTGCCAGTGAAAAGTGAGCTTGTAAATTGTTTCTGTGCACAAAGTAAGTAATTATGAATTAGGCATACTCTGATGCTAATTCCACTTAGTCATTCACATTTTTCACTGGTGTGAACTTTTAAAGATAGTGAAACTTCAGAGGGCACTGAAAATTAGAGTTTAGTATTTCCTATTACTTGGTATATTTTTGTTGCTACATTTGTAAAGTATGGAGAAACTATTCCACATTACACATATTCTACATATATAGTACTAGTCCGTGCTACCTATACTATGCATACTATAACATTCCAAAACTACTATTCAGTGGTTTTACAAGCTTCCAGTCTTTTGCTTCAGGAGAAAATCTTCCTGTTTAATACAGATATTGTCATGAACTTTGACAATACAATACCAGCACTTGTTAGTGCAGGTCTCTATGTCCCATGCAGATTACTGGATGTATTAAATCCACTCCTTTGCTGCAGTAATCAAGGAATACCTGAAAAATATACACTTCTGTTAGAGGCTGCATGCCTGAATTCCCCTTCCACCCCTTTAAATATACCATGTTTCAGGTAGCCATTTTTATGTCCTTTCAGCAGCAGTTCCTCATCACTGAGATTTTTCGATTCTGTGACTTTCTGGAAAGAAAGTGAACTTAGCCTAGAAAATTTCTGTGTATTCAAGATGCTGCACACTTCACATAATGTTAAAAAGTGTCTGGAATTTATAAATTATAGGACTTAATTTACAGATCAGTAAAATGGATTATTTACTTGACTTCTAAAAATAGAATTGAAAAACAAAACTAAAAATGCCCCCAGACTAGGAATGTTTTTACTGTAAAACAGTTCCAACAATTTGACCTATTGGCCAAACCTACTCAAACAGGCATAAAAAAATGGCCTGCCAAAGCATGGAAACATTGGAGTGAGGAACTGTGAGCCCTATCACCCCCAGATTCCTACACACAATGGGTTTTTGCAAGCAGTTCGTTTACCTTTTTTTTTTTCTCCTGTATAGTCTTTTTAGGTACAAAATTAAATTACTCCTTATGCAAATGCTAATATTCTAGACATGAGTTTTCTTTTAAATGATTATTTTAAAATCCAGGAATTTATTATGCTATACATATTTATTATCAGGAACATCAGTAGCACAATACCATGAACACTTGTAATGGTTCATAAATCATAAATAACAGGTTGCAATTCATAATTTTTCTAATATGTGCCTAGAAACAATCGTGGAAGAAATAAGCTTAATGAAAGTATTGCACTATTTGATGCTTGATTGTATATTAATCGGAGAAAGAAGTGTTTTTATTACATTATGTGCTCTTTTTGGTTCACATATTCTGAAAGCTTAGTCGTCCTTATTACTTCAATTCCTAATGGCATAAATAGAAAAGAAATATGATTTGCAAAGGGTGCTATATAGAAATGTCACAAAGAGAAGGCTCTGATTGTTACGATTTTTTTTAATTGCCATTTTACATTGGTTTCATAGTGCATGTCTGCTGAGACTGATGCTGCTAGTAAAACCACTGTCAAATATCACTGCAGAAAAAGTTGCATTAGTTTATGTTATGCCCATGCTCCAAACCTTATTTTGGTTTATTTTAATCACATTTCTTCTGGAAACAAGCCCCTTCACAGAGGAACCCAGAGATGAAGTTATGAGCAATTCCCATCCATGTCAGTGAAAAATTAATTTCCTAAGTTGAACTTGCTTCTGAAGGCTCTGTAAAATAAAGTAGTTGACTCTGTACCTGGTTGAAGCAAATGAGACAATTTCTTCTACTAACTCTTCTGTGAAGTGATAGCTTCCAGCAAGGAGAGATAGCAAACAGCTGGCAGACATAGGCAGTGGAAAGGAGTTACCTCAGCCTTCACACTTTTCTGCACTGGCTGCCTAGTCAATGCCTGAGGCTTCTGGACAATGAGGAGTAAAAGATTTGCCTTACCTTTCTTGTCCACATCAGTCTGTTTGTAGGGACAAAGCACTTAATATCTTGGTAAACATGGATAAGCTGGTCATTTCCTTGACCTTCCCATCCCTGTGCTGCAAATGTTTCTCTGTACTAAAGGGGAGGGATATTAGTGCATCACTCAGTTCTGGACTCTGCCTGTCTTCTAGCTCAGTCCCTGTTATTTACAAGTAGATTATCTCTTAATTATTTTTCAGATTTATGCACTATCCTATTTTAGACAGATTTCTATAGAGGAATCTTTCTGAGATAGACCATTTGCTCATGATTCTTTTCTTATTGACTGATTTTTTTTAATTGCACTTGATTTTCTTCAGCGTAACCGCCTCATCTGTACCACTGAAATAAATGAAAATTCTAAGATTAATTTAAAAACATACTTTCAAAAAAAAAGCCAAAAAAGGAGAAGGCATATGTTCTCAGCACCATCTGATGTCACCATAAATGTATAAAAGTCTCCAAAATAATAGGTCTCAAATGTTCCCAGAACTCGGTGTAAAATGAATGTTTACATCAGCTGTTCTATCAATCTCAGCAACTCATCCACTGGAAATTTCAGATCACATGTCTTTCTTAAAATTGGAATGAAATGTAACCCTCCCTAAGAAAAATGTTTTCCATCTGATTTCTGCTTTCCATTTAGAATGTGTAAGCAGTATAGTGACCTTAAGACCTTCTGATTTAGGTTAAAACTATGCACTGTCTTGAGAAATGCCTAATTTATACAGTTTTAAATTTTTTGTCAGTCCTTGGCACTAATCCTTGGTAACCTGGATGTGTTTGCCACTATTTTCTGCATGAAAAAGGCATGCAGACAGGCTTGTATTGCTCACAGGGATTTTTTAGTAACAGATTTGTTATTCAGTTACAAAGTTTGAAACTGATCAGTTTTGCCTCAAGTCCTCCTCTATTGCATATGCAATATTGCAACCCAGAAAAGCATTGCTTTGGGGTTCTATTTAGTTGCTAAGGTTCCTGTTTCTATTTCAGAAATGAGTACAGGACAGTAACCTAAAGGCAGTAGCTTGACCACACTAGCTGTTCAAGTAAGAGATTAGTGCTGAATCACATCCTTTCAAACCACTTTTTATGAGCTACTTCTTTTTAACATTATCATTTACATTCAGAGTTGTGAAAATTAGGTCTTACAGGGTAAGTTTTGCAGGCTAGGACTGGAAAAACCAATGATGGAAAGGTCATTTGAAACATATGCTTATATCCTTATGTTACAGTTTTGGCTTGTACAACTGTGGGAACTTAGTTCAATGTCTGTCTGACCCATCTACATCCCTTGTCTTCAACCAGACCCCAAATATTTGCATACCTGTGTCTTTATAAAAAGCAAGATATAGAAATATCTTTTTGTCCCTATGTGACAAATGCATTAGGTTCCCATTGGGCTTCTGGTATGTGTCCCATGACTTCATAACACATCAGAAATTGCTGCATTTCCTGGATACCCCTGGTCCCTGGACCACATTTTCCCCACACTTGACCTGTGACATGCCAACAAGCAGATTGGAATGTTAAGCTGAATGGAGAAGCTCAGACTGGTAGTGCATTGGAAAGCTAGCCACTTCTTGATGTGTTCAGTTGTTTGATTTTCCATCACGTGCTTTTCTGAGGAAGCTTTAGCATTGCCTAAACCCTTTAAGTCAACCTAAGATTAAAGAGAAATACAAGAACATGTTCACATGACCTATCTTAGGAGCTATCTCATAAAAGGACTCACTTTACTGTGATGCCTACTTTTCTCCACTGTCCAAAAAGGGAAATTCACATGTATAAACTAAGACAGACGATTTCACCCTCAGTATATACATTTCAATGGGAATGACATCCATCTACTCAACCTTATATGTATATCAACCTCTACATAAACAGATACAACATTGCTATTGGAGTAATGCACTTAGCTTTTTTCTGGTTTTTGATTGATAACAGCCATAAATGTAGTCAACTATTTGGGGTAATTTGTTGTGATTGATCCTCAAAATCCTTGATCTGCATATTCCAGACAGGCTGACCTTTCTCTCCAAGAAAGGAATCCCTATCCATCTTTTTATTCATCGCACGCATTAAAAACTTCACTGTGGGATTTAAGCAGCCATTTCCATCAATCAATTATTTAATGTTGATAATCAAATGAGCTCTTAAAGTAGTGGCTGCCAAATCCCTGAAGTCCAAATGGTTATAAATATAATCCCTTGAGCAACCATGTGTAGCAAGCAAATTAATAAGTATCTTGATTGATTCGTGGATAGCTTACAGAGAGAAAAATATTGTAATGGAATACAAAATATAGATCATATACCAGGAATTGCTGAATGACTGCCAGATCTTCTACACTGACCACCTGCAATGCATAGGTATCAGCATCATATTGCAGCAACACCCCATGGAGAAGAATTTAAGTTCTTTAACAGTAGGTTGGATTAGAAGACTCCATGGAACAATTTTGTTTTCTCATATGTTCATTTATGAGACATCCAGAGTCAGATGCTGGGAAAAGTGATATTTTTATATTATACATTTTTATATTTGAATTCTCCCCTCCTTTGAGACTGACTTGATTACTCATGATCTCGAACTCATATTATTCCCTTGAGAGAGAACCCAGGGTTCTCTTCTGAGGCAAGACAACTCGCTCAAAGAAACTAATTCTTAAAAAATAAGGTCAGAGTAATTTCTAGCTTTCTTGGCCTATAAATCAAGGTACAAACAGGGAAATTGAGTTCTTTTTCACTGTAGAGGAACAGAAGCAGCTTGGATGTCCCTGGTCTTGGCAAACACATTATGCAGCCTCCTACCAACTCTCCATCTAAACTTAAAGAATCTCACATTCTCACAATATCCTGTTTCACATCACATTCAGTTTACAGCACAATCCACTATTGCCATAAAATCAAGAACATTATCAACTGCCTCTTCTCTGCTGTGTTGAATTTCCAGCAGACATCCGGCAGGTTAAAGTCACCCACAGGGACAAGGGCTGGTGATTTTGAGACATCCACCAGCTGCTTGTGACTCAAAATTTAATTTTTCTACTATTTAAATAGCCACACTTGTACAATATGATAATGTAATTAAGTATCAGGGACAATATCATATAAGAGAAAGGATTCACTTTTGACTTCTTTGCAGAAGATAGCATATAAAAAATTCTTGTCACCCATATGAGTTCTCTGTAAGTGTTTCCAAGCTGACTACTTTTATCTATTGCTGTTGCTTCAGCCTTATTAGTGTTTACCAATACTGTGTCCAACATTTTACTCTATAAGGTTCGGGTGTGTAAAGTCTGCTTTGGCCCTCATATCAGTCTGACAGCTGAATAACACCTTTTATTTCCTTCAGAAGGTGA
This sequence comes from Manacus vitellinus, assembly GCF_001715985.3. NCBI lineage: Eukaryota > Metazoa > Chordata > Aves > Passeriformes > Pipridae > Manacus > Manacus vitellinus. The sequence goes on from NW_021940604.1 coordinate 37,263,196, forward strand.
GAAAATTGTTCAAAACATTTCTTAATTAAAGGAAGTAGAAAGGAAAAGGTTTTACTCAAGGTCATTGTTTACTGTGAAAGTGACTGTGATAAGGACTGAGTCATAGCAGTGATTTCTAACACAGTTGCTAATAATTGGTAGCCGGGTGAAAAGTAGCATAATTTTGGGGAGTAGCCAGCTATTAGTCCCTGAAATGAGGTCAGGCACACACCCCACCCCTTTTACCTTAACATTAGTCCTGGACTAATGACAATTAGCCATAGAGACAGTAAAGAAGCAAACCCAATATCCTACATGAGAATTTCAGACAGCCACAGAGCTAGCCATCAGTCTTCACCCAGACTTCTTGCCCCGTGGTTTCCTTGGAGATGGGTGCAATATTAATGCCATAAAAATTTCTTATTTCTCTTAACAGTTTGGACTAATATAGCCTCCACTGAAGTTGAAGAAGTGAATTATTAAACTGTGTCTCCAGGATTTCACTCACTGGTATGCTATGCCCAGTTATTACACATATAAAAGACTAGCAGAGCTTTAGATTTCTCCTCTGCTTTGCCAAGTTCTCCCAGATAGAAACTGGTTTAAGCTGTAAATATTATTCTTTCAGCACTTTAAGAACATAAAAATGAACTTTTAAGGGCTTCTTAACAATCTTCACTTACTTAGAGCGTTTTTCTTTTTTCTTCTGTATTGAGAGTAAATGAACCAGACTGAAAGCTTAAACACAATTCTCAGTTTCTACTCACAGTTCTCAAAATTGGTATTTCTCAGGTGGGATATTCAGATATAGACTCTTCAAAACCAAAGTTGGTGTGATACTTCAGGTTGATTTCTATGGACAGAAATATTTTGGGTATATATCATATGAATGACCAATCATATTATGAAGCATGCTACCTTCCAACCTACAGGATTTCTCAGTGGATCCATGGATGCTCAAAAAAAACCTTCTTCCAAATCTTGTTTTATCCATGAGCAAAAAATTTTATACTGGCAACCTAATCCTTTAAGTCAACCAACCAATTATTCCTATTTACCAGCAACAGAAAGGTTTCTGTATTCAGTTATTCCTTAGATGCAACATGGAAACCACACAGATTTCCTTTGGTCATTCACCTCAGTAAGACAATAAGTGTAAATTAAGTTTGCTTTACTGATGAAACTTTGTCCCAAAACAGTGTGTACAGAGCATATGTTTTGAATTGACTGTACATGCATAGAAATAGAATATTCCCTCATTCCTAATCAAAACACGTACTAGTACATTTTAGGACACTTTTCTTCTTAGCCAGCTTGAGTGTTGATTTATATTTAACCAAATGTTCCTTTCTATAGGAATTCTGAATCAATTCTAAGGAAGCAAACATCTCTGCATTCTCCAGATAATGTGCATGGCAGAAATATCAGAAATGTGTGAATTATTTAGGAATGTGTGGATTCAGCAGACTATGTATGCTTTCCATGCCTAAATAATCTAAACCAGAAAATTCAATGTGAAGTGTTCCTCCCTATTACCCAACCAACCTGAGGTAAAGTAATGACTTTCTGAATCCTGGACACTCCAGGAACAGTTCCATTGTTCTTATTCATCCTGAGGCTGATTGGGCTTTCTCTGAATGCTGGGATTCAGTATACATCTACTTTAGTGCCTGGCTCTCACTGGCTGCTCCCACAGGTGGCAGAAAGCGGTGGTCAGCAGAACCACCAAGTTTGTATGTGGGGACTGGCTCAGGTCCTGTAAAGAAACTGAACTTAAATGGAAAAATCAAATTAAAAAGCAAGGGTTATAAACTATCATCTCTAAACCCCAAAGGAGAGGGATGTTAGAGCTTAGTCCCTAACTAAGAATACTGACTTGCTTTGTCATGAAGCTGATCAGCTAACAGGTTTCTTTAGCTTCTGTGTATCATTATTTGGCCTGTGCACCAGACTAGGTTTTGAGAGAAAGGAGTGGTTTTGTCTTTAATGCTGTAGATTGGTTTACAGTAAACATAGGCATGTTATTCAGTTTCTTTCCTTCCTTTTTCCAAAATAGGGAACAATATTATCAAGATGCCTCAAACCTCAGTTCTACGTTTTTTACTACATACAGACAGCTATTATGATGATGGATGGTAGTAAGGAAAGAGACAGTGCAAATATCCTTACCATGAAGAAATATCCCATGAATGTGAATTTTGTTCACCTAACAGTAAATGAGCAATTTGTAATGATTTCAGCAGTTGGCCATTTAGTAGTAAAATCGTCAGGCCTACAAAATGGGCAGAAACTGCTACAGTTATTTTTTCACACAGCTGAGATCAGGATTTGACCCTTACATTTAAATTGCCCTGATGAGTTCTGCTTCTAAAAATAATCTAGAAACAGATTGCAGAGGGTGAATGGTATGCTGAAATACTAGCTCATCTATGAAATTTTTTCTTATTAAAATTTAAAAGAGAATTTCCCACACTGTCTCCCTCTTCTATTTCAGCTCCAGCAGTTTACAGTAAGAATTGATGGTTAATAAAATAATATGCCAGATGAACTGAAGGCAGAGTTTAACTAATGTTGGTTATGGCCTATTTACAATGCTGGCTGCAAAACTCAACCCTCCCCTATTATTCCATAAGCCTAAGTGAATATTTTTACTTAGACTACGGAAAAGTGATATTTTTCAATGCACTTGTCCAAACAGACATCTGTCTTCAAGGGATGTTGTGGGCAACAGTGTGCTGTGCCCTTTCATGAGTGCTTATAATCATGGTACTTTTTGTTCTTATCATCACTTTTGGCAGAAGATTTGCCTTTTTGCAGTTGAAAATAACTACAACAGCAGTATTTGCGTGATATGAGTGTGAGCTGTGGGCTTTGCATTGTGCTTCAGTGTGAGAACTTATGTTTCCTCTGAAGAGCTCATATTAGCACAACATGGAGGGCCTTCTATGAACACCAAACCTTCACAAATCTGTGTTTGATATTTTGCCATCTTGCAAAGACACTGCAGCAACTCTGATTAATTTGCCCCTTTCTATTAATGTTCATGTTTTGTACATAAGTAAGCAAGACAGGCTGTGGTCTGGACTCCCTCTTCTATATTTTTGCTCCCTGCTAAATGTTTTGTAAGACCATATTTCCCCTTTCCAGGGACTCCCACAGCCTCAGTCCAGTTGTTTTTTCCAGAGTGTTAAAATTACTAGAGGCTTTAGGAGACAGGGAGCCACAACGTCCCTAAGAGCAGTTGAAAAGGTAAAATGACTGAGGTTAGGAGTGAGACAGGTTTTAGTTCCGATTCATGGAGAGGTTTGTGGAAAGTCTGTGCACATTAGATATTTTTACTACCCTTCAGTAGCTTTGGGAGGCATCAGAGCTTGAGTTATACACCTCCTGAAGCTGTCATGAAGGGTGATAGGCTTCCTAGTAAACTTACACAGACTTCCTGAGGATAACCAAGAGGAGACCATAGGAGGGAACATCCTTTGAGTAAGCTAAGCTAGCGGCCAATCGGGCCTTCCCAGAGAATCCAGTTTGTAAAATATAAATTCACACCAAATTACTCTTAAAATGGGCTTTGATGCATGCATTGCCTGTAACTTGGGTGTTGAAAGATGTGTAAGTTTTTTTCACTGTGGTGGAATCAGAAGGATCAAATCCAATATCCAGATCAAAAATCCCTACTCCTTGGTCTGTGTGAGTTGCACACAGAAGGCAAAAGAAGGCAGCGTGCAATGCAGAATAATAGAGACAGATATAAGGGTGTGCTCAGCCAACAAGCACTTGGCCTGAAGAAAACAAAACAAGTTAATTCCATTAGAGTCATGAGGACTCTGAAGCTGTTGACAATGGTTTTCAAGCACTTATAAACAAAGAAAGTGTTAATCCAGTTGTTGCATGATGAGAAAAATATTTCAATGGGTGCCTAAGCATCAGTGTATAGCCTCTAACGAATAGCACAACAGGCTACAACTGAATTTTCACAAAGATAAACTTTCAATTATTATGCAAATATAGTGTTTCAAATAGCTGTGTACATTCTCTGAGTACCTAAATCTGGACTAAGTTCATATAACTGGCCAGAGCAAAAGTTGTTTTGGCCTGACAGGCTAAAACTTCAGTCATCTTCACTAAGACGTGTATAAAATAAAAAGCTTACTACTGTTCTTCCCGCTGAAGCCCAGCCAGGAACAACAGAGGAAGGCACAGTGCTGATGTCATTGTCTGGAGCTGTTAGGTCCACATTTATCAAATTAGACGTGCTATGGAGGATAAATAACAGGTTGCAAGTATTGAAGGCTTTAAATCTAAAAAGCTTCATACTGTTTTGATAGCTTTAAATAAAAATCAACTTAAACTGGCAGTGAACCTAGAGAAAATCCTCTATGCTGACTGTGCTTGCATCTGTGTTACTGTTTTGCAGCAGCATAAAAAAAGGATGTCAATTCATGCCCTGCAAATGCATAGAGACAAGAGATTTCTAGCCATAGATCCGCTAGTACCAAAGGTAGTCTGTTTGAAAACAAGCATTTGTTCTAAGTATGAAACATAGAGAGCATGTAGGGGTTTAAATGGCACTTCCTATGCATTGCTTAAGAGATTGTCAGTGCAAGTGAGCTGTTCTTAAATACCAAATGCACCAAAGATAACTGATGTATACAGATAAACATCAATGCATGAATGGAAAGAAAGAAGTTGGCCAATTTTTTTTTGAAGTCTTGTCCACTGAAGAAATAGTTTATAGCTTATGCATAACTGTTTCCATTTTGTACAGATTTTTATTTCCATTTTCTAAAAATCTGCCTTTAATTATCTCTCTATATGAAGGAAGTGCTTTGTCCTTGTCACTGAAAACAACAAAATAAAAATGTAGGGTTTTCTTCTCATTCCTTTATGGTTTCTAAATGACCTAGAATAGTTAATGGCAAAATCCTTACACTATTACATATGTTGCAAACTACCTACATTGTTCCATTGCATTGCTCTGTGTGACAGGGCCAGTCATCTGTAATGTAGTTGTATACTTTTCAAGTAAAGCCAAGCAATTTATCCTACAGATTACTCCTTGCCAAAATCCTCCCCATCATATTAATTAAAACATCACTTCTCATTACTTCAGTTAAAAAAAGGAGACACTAGTTTTCAAATTTTCGTGGCTGGTTCTAAGTAGATGTATAAAGCATCCATAAACATACCCCAAGAAATCAATTTTCATTTTGTTTTTGGGACTGAGCTACAACATATGAATGCTCTAAAGACATTCTGGACATTATGTAGATAAACATGAAAAGTATCCTGTTGCAATTTAGATTTTCTTCAACAAAAAAAAGTAGATTTTAGATTGACCTGTTCAATTCTTAATTTCAGCAAAACTATCAGCTCTAAAAGGATGTGAATTTTCTATGGTATGGCAGTCTCTACAAATTATTAAAAAAAATAAAATAAATTTCACTTTAATTATTTCCACACTTCTGGGTTGCAAAATGCTAAAAAGCCTTTTCTCAAGAATCCTAGGAGAGACATAAAAGTATTAGTTTTTCATTTTGTTAGAAAAAAGATAATAGCTCAGTAGGATACTTTTTCTTCCTATTTGAATATTCTTCATATACTTTATTTACTGTGAAGTGGTAAAGCTTTTTTATTAAATGCACACATTAAACAGAAAGTCTGTATGGAAGTTACCCTCACTGAATCATTATAAACATAGTTTCATCACAGGTGCTTATACTCTGGACTTATACCTGATGAACAGCATGTTTTAAAATTTCCATTCCTGAGGCAACTGCGTAAGATCAAATCTCATCTGGATTACAGCTGGTTGTAATTTTCTGAAGAAAAATGACAACAACAAAAAAACTACAAAATTTTTTTGGTTGGAAAAAAGCAAGTTACTTACTTGTAACCATTCTTCTTTGATATATGTTCTCAAAATATACACTCTCTCTAGCTGTATATAAGCCCTGCAGCTGGATGATTTCCTGCCATAATGAATAAACTGATACCCCTCTCATATGTACAAAAAGGCTGGATGTTTGCACCTGCAACCTCCTCTCAAATACAAAATTCCTCTGTCTTCTACAGAGACTTTGAAGAAGAGGTATGAGATAGAGGGTACATATAGACAGGCAGGCAGGTTACGGGGACTGATTGTCATGGGACCACAATGTGTATGGGCACACCACCCCAGAGGAGCACAGGGGCAAGCACTGCTTCAAGGTCCATCCTCACAGCACAACCTGCAGGCTCAGGGTGGCAAAATCAAGCATCAGAGAGAATACAGTTGTATTCAGAAATGCCAAAACCTATTCTTAATAGCAAACTGACAGCTCTAACTTCCACAAGGATAGGTGCAGTTATTTTTAACTTCAAGATGTCAGGAGAAAAAAAAAAAAGAAAAAAGGATGCATTGTTTAGTTTTTTTGGACTTAAGTACATGTACATATCACTTTTCTGTAAGAGTTATTTTCTTACAGCTCACTTACCAAACTCTGAAAAACTTCTCCTTAATGCTGCTGGAATAAGCACATAACACATGTAGCTTTATTTAAATGATGCTCTAAAACATCATTGCTTGGTAATTATCTCTTTTCTCTTGCCTAGAAAGTGAGTGCGGCTTTCATTGTTGAAATTTCGGTGTGGCTAGAGATTTTGATGAGACATGGTTTAGTGTAATAAAAATAAACTTCTCCTGCATACACGAGGTGTATTCAGAGTTATTGACACTTAACCTACTCATCCAGGTATTGTCCTCTTTATTCTGAATAGAGAATATCACTATCAGCAACAGAATCCCAGAACTCCAGTATAAAGCATAGATAAAGCTTTAGGGACATTTTGTTGTGGAAATGAAAGGTGATCTCATTTTTCTATATAAGTGACAGGTGAGACAGTGTGTAAGTATGGCTCTTTTAGAAAGCTCAGGCTTTCTGTGCCCAGCAGTTATAAGCTGTTAATGACATACAGTTTTTATTTCCCTTTCCTTGTCACTTTAGATTCTGAGACATATTTTTAAGTAGTATCACATTTTGTGATTGATGTAGAAGGGCAACCAGCTGGAATGAGGAGTAAAAATTAGATATTTTTCAATTATAATACTTTCCTCTATTGTAACATTGACATTTGTCTTCAGAACATTTGAATTACGTTCATTATTTAAGCTCATTATACGACCTCATAGTCTTTTTCTCCTAAAATTGATACAACTGATGAAGAGTTAATCTTTAGCAACATAAAGAAGTTCTCTGTAATGGCAACATTACCCTATTAAGAAACTTTAAAACTTGCCTAAGTGAGCATAACAAGCACATTCTTAAAGCCACATTTATGGAACAAGTGCTGCATAATGGACAGCCACACTGATCATTCTGTGTGAGATCATTTTTATTAGTGTCATTATAATGCTCTGAGATAACCAACTAGCAGTTTAATCTTACAAATCAGACATATTCTGGCTACTGTGATGGAAATCTTCAACCACCCTCCAAAACATCTTAGAACAGCTAGAATATTGTGAAATATTGTTCTTTAAACTTGATTAGATGACAGATTCTTGTGGGAACCATTTAGAATTCTAATACACATATTACAGAAAGAATAAAAAATTTTTCAACTTCTGACATTACAGATTACCGCTGTATCTCTTAAAAATAATTCAAAATGTAGTGTCAAATGATAGGAGAGTGACTGACGGGGATGATTTTTGTTTGTTTGGATTTTTTTCTCTATTTCTTTTATCCTTGAAGTGTCCTAAATTGTAAAAACTCGCTTTAAAAATTCAGCTTGCTCAAGCGCCTTCGATAATACCATCATTCTGTGGCTTCCAAGCAGCATCAGACACTGGGAGAGATGAATTTATTAGACCATCACAAGGAAATGCAAGAGAGGGCAGTGGCTCCACTGTGCAGCCCACAAATCAACCCCACGGGTGCTTCCAGCCTCAGCCCAAGCCTATCAGTAGGCCAAGTATGTGTGGTTTTTTTCAGAAGTGTGGCATAAGTGTTTCCAGAGAAATTCAAGCAAGCGTGAAGTTTCCAAGCCAAGTTCTGCTGCTGCTCTCTGAATTTACAATTCTGAGAAAGTATTCTACTTGAATGGAAACACAAACAGATTCTCCCAGCTGTAGCCCCTTCTTCTATAGGCACAGACATCTGGCACAGAAAGATTTACAAGCTAATGTGGGACCCTAATACTAACATTTGTCCTCTCTGTCCGAAGGACTCTCCCAAGAATCCTTTGGTCTCTTATTTGGTAAAAATCATTAAAACCAGTCAGTTTGTTTTGGCTGAGTTTGAGACTGATTAAATCCATTTTCAGCTATTTTCTTGTGGTTTCATTATCCAAACTTGTATGCATCTTTTGGGCTCAGGAAATGTTGTCACGAGTGCTGCATTCTTAGTTTCAAAAGTATTAAAACATCTTACCCTTTCACCAGGGTTTTATTTCTCTCATTACACCATAAAAAAGAAACAACAGCTCCTTATTCTGCTGCCAAATTTTATTCTCTTAATAATAACAAGAAGAAAATTGAAACAAATAATATAAATTAGGTCATTTTTATTCTACCTATGTTTATATATTTGAAAAAGAGTTACAAGACAACACTGACTTTCTTCCACAAAATCTGCCAAAGTGCCAAAATTTAATACCTATTTCAAGGTCTTCATAAAGGTGTATCAAATCGGAAGGGGTGATTGTAGATTATGATAAACAAATCAAAAATACTAAAGAGAATAATGAAAGTTTGAGTACTTAAAATCATTTGATCTGTTATTTTTTTGGAATATTATCAGTTTGAAAATGATGGGACATTTTGACAGGATAGGAAATATAGTCACAGTATTACAATGAAAGATTAATGAAATTAGCTTCAAGGATGAAAACAATGAAAGCAGTGAAAGACTAATGAAATTAGCTTCTAGGAGGCTGAGGATTAAATTAGCTAAGAATAATATATACCTATGTCATTACGAGATTTACAAGAAATTGTTGCATGCTGCAAGCAATGGCTACAGACTTTTGGTACAGATTTGGAGATTTTTTTCATAGTCTATACCATTCAACTGATCGACTGGTCGGTCAGCTGGATAGATCAGATGGATCATCTGATCCATCAACCTATCCTCTGAAATTTTATTCCCACACCAGATTACTTCATCTTCTACTGTTGTGTGAAACACTTGTCCATCTCTTCTCATTTTTAGTAAAGTCCTCCTGTGTATTTTCCCCTTTCTGCCATAAACATGCTAGTCAGAATTCAAGGGGAAATTACATCATGAATTTATATAACTAACATTTGCGGTATTGAAATCTGAGTTTCTTCAAGCTCATTCAATGTCCAGAAGAGCAATGCAGATTCCTTCTTTCTTTAAATATAAGTATTTATGCATTATTAATTTTTATGTCTTTAAAATATATAATAGTTCACTAATAGGTGAATCTTGGCATTCAGATGTTAGGTTGAGTTCTCTATTTAAGATTGACCTAGTGGTTACAATGTTTCTGACTGAGTGAACATGAATCAATTTGTCAATCAAATGTTTGTTTTAAGTCCTGGTTCCAGCAGGAATGGTAGAAAAATTATTTTTCATTAAATTTTGAAGTTTGAAGACAATAAAAATTTGGAGAGTTTTCAGAAAGTATAGAGCTGAAGAATGTGTGCATTGCTAGCAAAAATTTATCACAGTATTCCAGAAAATATTCAGTCGTAATTCAGACATTTATGCTAATAGATCTCTTTATATCTTTTCGAATACTGTCCAATCTACCTGCAGTATTGACCAATTTATTGAAAATTCGTGTTTCAAATAAACCTATTACCACATAGCCATGCTTTCCACAAGAATGGTTGTCCATCCTGATTGATACCATCCCCAACAGCATTAGACACATAGCAGGGTAGAAGATAATTTTCCCAAAAATATACTAACTTGGTCTATCTATAATCAATAGTCCTTAAATTGTCTGTTTGGGTTTAGATGACCTCCAGCTTGCTGCTGACAGTTTTATGCCATGTATGAATCAGTGCTTGTGTTTTGAAGCAACACGAATTTTTAACATCCACATTGTCTCAAGGAAATAAAATCCATCTTCGATACTTGCTGCTGTACATTTCTCACCTTGTCCAATGATAATTTGATGTGATGGCTATTAGTTCCAATATTATGAAAAACAAGAAGCAACTGTTTTCTGGTCATGCTTTCTGTGCCCTTGAGAATTGAAGGATCTCTCATATCCTTGTCCCAGTTGTCTCTTTTCTTGGCTGAAGAGACCTTGTGATCAATAAGAGTTGTTGATCACAGATTCTATGACAGCTTTCTAGGACCTTGTCACCATTGTATCTTTTCTTTGAATCCTTTTCAATTCTGACTCACCATTTTTTGAGATGGGAAGATGACAGATAGTCAAGGCAGAGCTGCACTCTGGATTCAGTCGCGTAGCAAAACTGTTCCTTTTTAGACTCTGTGCATTTCCCTTTATCTCCTACTACTCAGACTGCTTCCATGGCTGCTACTGAACTGTTTGTAGAACTATGAATTATAAATCTGACACATTTTTCGAGAGTAGTAATCTCTAATTCAGAGTACATTATGAATTATCCCTCTGTGTGTGTGTGTGTGTGCGTCTGTGTCTGCGTATGTAGCTAGTTTAGGTATTTAGGACATATTTAGTTGTTTTTCCTCCCTCTACATTGCTATGCATTCACTGTCACTGATCTTCCTAAATCATTGTACTCCATTATCACACATATATGCTAATTTGCTCAAATGTTGAATAAATGGAAATTTTAAGGGAACCTTTTTTTGCTTTAAAATAGCTTGTATTGATTTGGTTGTTTTCTTACTTTACCCAGCACTAAGTAACTCATATCCACGCAGCAGAAGAATAACTTGACTCTTTTTTGATTTAGAGTTATTTTGTCTTGAGAAATAAAAATGTGAAGAATTCAAATAAACCTAAAATACAACCAACTTCTACTCCGAAAAACCTTTAATGTTTTAATTGGTTTTTTTTTTAATTTGAAAATCAAGAAAATCCCTTAATATAGCTTAAACATTTTCTTCAAAATCTTTAGTTTAGTAAATCGGTGTTATCTGCATTCACTGCCTTTTCTTTCTGCTGGAAGTTATCACATGCCTGCAATAATTGAATTATTACTGTATTATAACAGTATGTGCTTCTTCTGTCTGTTTAACTGTTGTGGACTCAAAGGTTGATTTCCAGCTTTAATAATGTTCCTGTGTGATTTCAGGCAGGTCACTTTTCCCTTAGTTCTTCTTCTATTTATTTGGGTTAATAAGTCAATAAAGATAAACTGAGAGACAAGATATACTCATGTGCTAATGCGAACATGAGCCATGTATGTCACAAAAGGCAGAACAAAAATGTAGAAGATATTCTTTAATATTATAGTGTCAGATTTGTTAATTAAGTTCCAAAGTTCATTTATGATTCCTTAAGGTCCTCAAAAAGACAATTTTCACCATGACAGTGAGAATGATAGTGTTATTTATTCCACCGGGTAATGAGGATTTGCAGTGGTTAATATATGTTCAGATATATAAATGTTCAGGCAGTGAAGTTAATGTTGATTTTTGTCTCTGGCTAGGGGTTGGGGTTTTTTAGTTGTTTCCATTTCAAATAATTATTTCTGGAAACTGTAATCAAATTATTTAAATGTTAGCACACTGATCAGATGTTTGAACAAAGCAGCACATACAGCAATGCACGCAACTACCTTTAGACCTTCTGATTGGTTGTGTGTTCAGAATAAAGAAGAAATGGCATACAAGTCTTCAATTCCACACATGCCACAAAACAGTTTGAAGGAAACCCTACATATTCTTCTTAAAAAATGTGTAGAGGACTTCTGTACTAAAAAAATGCCTTTAAGGACATCATATAATTCATGGGAAAAAAAAGTCAATTCATGATGAATATCAAAGAAAATACTGTAACCAAGTTTTTACCACACTATAAGGTAAATTTGCAGTTGCAGCTGCGTAGCACAATATATTAGAGGTTTCACAGAGAGGTGGTGGATGCCCCAATCTCTGGAAAAATTCAAGGTCAGTTTGGACAGGGCTCTGAGCAACCTGATCTAGTTGAAGGTGTCCTTGCCCATGGCAGGAGGGTTGGACTAGATCGCCTTTAAAAATCCCTTCCAACACAGACCATTCTATGATTCTATAATTATTTATATGCTAAAAGATAGAAACAGTTCACTAAAATGGACCAATACAGGAGTCCATATGTGGCACAGATGGGATGAGGAGCCCTGTGTGCTGAGCCAGGGCAGAGTGTAGGCTACAGTACACTTAGGAGCAAGACTTATATTTTGCTTCTGCTACTCTTCCAGATATAAGGTCATGAAACAGGAGTGTCCAGGTCAGCCCTGCCATGAACTGGAGAGATAGTTTATTGTAGGGGGACAAATTTGGGATCACCACAGTGTTGAAAATGTCATGTGCTTAGGTTAGCAAATTTGCATGTTCCTCTGAATCAGTTAAGGTCTTCAGCAGAAGTGATGAAACAGCTGGAACAAGGGGAATTTATGAGGTCCAAGCTGCTACCCAGAGACATATGTGGACTTATTTCAAGGTGTTGCTCTCCAGTAACGTGTAGGTGTTTTGTAGGTAGTTTGGAAAGTCTGGTAAATTTTATTAATCTCAACAGTTTTGAAAATCTCGTTACTGGAACCTCAATGACCTTTATGAAACTGGTGCTTTTCAACCATTCATAAGTTGGCCTTTAATATTCACTTCAATGTTATCCATTTAATCTCACACAGTTTACCTTGCTGTAATCTTTCAGACAGATTTCATTTGAGTGTAGCTAGGCAGTTGCTTTGTAGGTAGGATGTGAAAAAAATAGATTATGGCAGATATAATTAATGTTTTCTTTTAAAATCAGCTTGTTAAAAGTAACTTGGATCTGTTTTCTCAAAGAAACCAATGACTGTTTTATCCTGGCCATGTTCCAGAAGAACACACTGGATGCTCAAAGGACCTTTATTAAATGGTAGAGAAAGCCAAAAATTTGATTTGGAAAAACACCTCTGAATAGGGACGATGCTACTGTTGCTGCTGATTGTAACTCTAGTGTGCATTTTTTATAATATAAAATAGGGAGAATGAATACAGATGCATAGGAAAGATTTAAAGAGAGTTTAGAGATAAACTCTGCACCAAACACTTTTACAATTTAGGCAAAGGAGTTAAAACAAAACAAACAAACAAACAAACAAGCAACAACAAAACACCAACAGTGTTAAAAAAAAACACAATCAACTGAAAAAACCCGTAGAGTATCAAGTTTTACAAATTCTTTATGGTAAAGATGGAGTGGATGCAAAAAAAAAAAAGTCAAAAAAGAATCTGGCATGTCATAGTAAAGTAAATAGTGCATTTGCAAGTGTTAATTAGATTATTATCCTTCACATGCCATATTGTATTTTTTGACAGAAAGTGAAAAACCGGCACATATTGAAAATAAAAGTTTTTTCTTCAGCATTTTATATAGAATACTTTCTATTGGTACATATTACAATCAAATCGAGATTTGTCAATCCACTAAGTTGAGGGACTTGGCAACCTATGTAGCAAAAATGAATCAGCAGGAGAAACTTCTTTGGGATACTATAGAGATAACATATATTATGCACCTTAATTCCCAAATGCTTGAAATAATATTTGCCATAGAATAGCATAAAAGCTTCTAGCTGATTGGTTGAAACAGTATATACCAGGCAATCTCATGGACTTCTCTTTCTGTAATTATCACACAAAAGCACAGATGTGTAGCTGAATTCTGAGCAATGACAGTATGAGAATGTGCATCTTCATTGTGTGTTGAATTTATACAGATAAAGGAGTAAAGCATCAAAATAAAGACTTTTTAAGATCTCTTTTGTCTTTGATTCCTTTAGGTAACAGATATTAACTGGAATTCTAATAATGAAAAAGTATTATCATAATTCTTTGAACTGACACAGCACAACCTTGAAAAAATACATTCTTACTTTGGTTAAACCACAGCTTTTCTTTTGTTTGTTTGTTTGTTTGTTTGTTGTTTTTTGTTTTTTCTTTTTTATTCTATGAAATGTAGGTAACAAATTGTAAATTCACTAGGTGAGAGGACAATATGAGTTATAGAATCAGAAAATAGTTTAGGTTAGAGGAACTTTGCAGGTCTCTTTCTCTAGGCTTGCTTAATAAAAGGCTAACTTCAAAGTTAAATCAAGTTATACATCTCCTTAATACCTTCTGTTATTAGATACAGCTATTAAAGGAATTGTGGAAAAAGAAAAGGACAACAAAATGTTTCCATTTGCTTTTTTATATTCTTCTTGTTTTAAATGGAGGTTTCAGAAAGTTTGCACCTTATACAGCTGTGACATCAGACTCAGTTGCTGAAAGAGGACCATTGCCATCACCTAGTCAGTAACACAAGCAGTGGGCCTTTCCTGACTTATTTATTCAGACCTACTACTCTGTGATTATTTGTAGGGGGGAAAAAAAAACAAAAAAGTATTAGAAGTACAATGGGAGCTTTGTCTCAAAGCTTTCTCTGATGCTGTTCCCTGCTACTTCAGATTATATTCAGTGAGGATTATTTTTAACATTCTATGGGCAACAAGAAGTACAGACTATGTATGTGACTGACAAAACTTAGAGGCAGACCATCCACAATTTTTTCATAATAACCAATGCACCAAATGACTTTAAAGCCCTACAACTCTCTAACTTGTAACTTGAGGAACCTCAGCTCTTCTGGGCAAGCAATAAGGTTAGAAAACCAGTCTCCCTTCTGTATATGTACTCCACCATTCAGGGCCAGCTCTTCACCTCAGACCTTCAGCACCTTCCTGAGTTGTGTCAGTGTTTATGTTGAGCGTCAGTGTTCACCTGAGCCATTAAGTGATTTTTCCTAAGCACCTCCAAAGTCTGACTGTTGGCCTGTGCCCTGCCTGTGATGCAGGAGCCTCCCAGCTCTGACGCACATTTCCACCTCCCTGTTTGCTTAGCCTGTGAGTTCTCTCTACATGAAAATGCTGGGCTGACCCAGGAAGGTGCAGATGTTTGTCCCCTCCTGCCACATGTTTCTACCTGATCCAGAACATGACAGACAGGACAAGGCCACCTTCTACCTTGTTCAACGACATGTCTTTATGACACCAGAACATATGGTTAGAGAGAATAAGCTGCTCATTGTTCAGTATAGCACCTGGCAGTTCTGTCAATAAGCAATGAATACAAAAAATATTTGCTACTACAAAGAATTAATCAACTACTGATTAATTCTTATTCAGCCTGAATTTGAACCAGATGCCTGTAGTTCACAGTTTAGGCCAAACTATTTCCAAGGCTATACCTTCATTAGAAAATAAGAAATCAAGTACAAAAATTTTAAAACAATGTTTTACATTGTCTTTACATATGCTAGTTTCCAGATGTTTTGCATGAATAAAAGAACTTTGAGGAAAATGTAATTAAGTAGACATAAAATTGTATAGTAAGACTAAGTGAAAGCAAATTCACTGTCCTATAAAACCTTTCAATTTCCATAAAACTTCATTTTCTGCAGTAATTTTCATTTTCAATCTTATTGAAACCTACTGCATAGATATGTGATCAAAACTGCTCCAGTTCCAATGATTTGAGAGGTCACCTCAGCTTGATTTACTGCAAGGTCATTTCAGGTCTGCCTTGTTTGCTTATTTTAGGTGTGAGATGAAATTTATGGGTCTATTTCATCTCCACTGTCATTTAAACTACTACATTATCACTAACAGCTGGGACACTCCAACACCACGTTCTGACAAGATGATACCTCACTAAGGTGAAATAGTTTAATTGCATGTGATGAAACATCTGTACTCCAAGATTATTTTGTGCTATAAAAAAGGAGTAACAAAGTGCTGACAGGTGGTGCACTTCAGCTAGTACACTTCTCTGCCATGGGGGAGAGCTGAGATCAAGGCTTGATGTCAGGGCTTACTTAAAATTATGTTTGGAAACTGAAACAGCTCCAAAAGACAGAAACAAGGCAGTTGCTTTATAAAAGCCAATCATTAGAGCAGGCAAGTGTGAACTACAAGATGTCCAATTTCCAGTATTTCAGCTGAATAAGGTACAAGGATTTCAACTAATCTCTCAGGTGCCAGGAGACTCCTTCTGCAAATGGATATAGCACTTCATCCTTTTTCATAAATTCTTAGCCAATGAGAGCATAGAGCAAAAGTATCACCTTAGACTTGCTCTTTGCAAATGGCTTGTGAGACCTGATGAAATGTAACCTGAGTTTGAGGTTCAGAACCACATGTGAAAATAAAAGAGGTTGTACAACATTTGAGAAGATCCGTTTGGAAATAAAAAAATGGCTCAGAAGGCAGAAACAAGTCTTTCCTAACAAACATCAAAACCTCAGAGTTTATCAAAAATTCTAATCCTGATTTTCTAAAAAATTATTCCAGTAATAAATGCTTTGGAAAAATCTAATTATGTTATCAGTGAAAGTCCAAGTCAAAATATTGGTGTAGATATTTTTGAGGGAAAATGACAAACCACTGAGTTGAATTCTCAAGGGGGATAATGGAATAACCCTCTCAGGGTTCTTCAGCTCAAGAACGAATGTAATTCCGAATACATGTCAGTTTAACACAGGGCATTGCAGCAACAAAAAAAGAAAAAAGGCAAGGGACTTTACATGTAAGCTTTTGGGTGAAATGTAAAGTCTCTTTGCAAACAAGAGAATGGGCTGGATTTTCCAGTGATCCCTTTTCACCTAATTGTTATGAAACAAAACCAAAACAAAAACAAATATGAATGAGATCACTTCTGAGTAACGGTCCTTCCAATGGAATGTTCTCTTAATCTCAGTATTTCTGTAATGCTGTCAAATCAACCAGTCATATCTTCCTGGTACAGTTTGTCCTTTATTTATTTTTTACCCTTCTGGAAGTTTTCAATATTAAATTATACCTCCATTTGCAGTAATGGCAGTATTTTCATGAGAAAAGAATTGTGATCAGCTGGATACTATTTGTCATGTTGGTTGTCTTGTTTTTTAGTTTGATTTACTTCTCTTCAGATGCCAGGGCTGTTTCAAGAATTTGTAACTCTTAGTCACTTGAAAAAGTTATTACTTCACTGTATAACTACTTCATTTACATACAATCTGGACTGACTGGCTGTGAAATATCTTAGTGTCTGAGCACTCTACTGACTTTCTTATTCTTTGACAAATACCTCATCTTTTCAAAAGGTTTTTCCAGGGAAGTAAGAATAAAAAGAAGGTAAGACTAACAACTGCAAACATGTGCTGAAAACTATTGAGAGAAATTTGTATTCCCTTTTTGTGCCTCTTCCCTCCATGGCCTGCAGTTTATGTAACAGTGTCAGATGGACTGTGATCTGTAAAGACAATTGAACAGTTTGAGACATGCCAAAGAGGAGTTCTTATTTCTTTAAAAAAAAAAAAAAAAGGCAAAATAGCAACAGAACGATTTTTTTAAAATAGTTTTTTAGAAAATTTTTCCTAAGACACTTGAGTTTTATGACATCTAGACTTTTAGATGAAGAGAAAAGCCAAGGAATTCTAGTTTGCCGACATTGTACTTCTTTTGGGAAAAAAAGTATTGGACTTTCTACATTCAATTCAAGACTTCTCAATAGCATAAACAAAATATACCCAAGGGTGATGAGGGAGCTGGTGGAAGAGCTCCCCAAGCTGCTTTCCATCATCTACCAACAGTCCTGGCTCACTGGGGAGGTCCCAGATGACTGGAAGTTAGTGAATGTCATGCTGAACCACAAAAAGGGCCAGAAGGAGGACCCAGGAAAGTACAGGCCCATCAGCCTGACCTCAGTGCCTGGCAAGGTTATGGATCAGATCATCCTAAGTGCAATCACACAGCACCTACAGGATGGACAAGAATTCAGACCCAGCCAGCATGGATTTAGGAACAGCAGGTCCTGTTTGACCAACTTGATCTCCTTTTATGATCAGGTGACCTGCCTGGTGGAAGAGGGGAAGGCTGTGGACGTAGTCTGTCTGGACTTCAACAAAGCCTTTGACACCGTCTCCCACAGCATTCTCCTGAAAAAGCTGTAGCCCATGGCTTGGACAGGGGTACTCTCTGCTGGGTTAGGAACTGGCTGGATGGTCGGGCCCAGAGAGTGGTGGTGAACGGTGCTGCATCCAGTTGGTGGCTGGTCACTAGTGGTGTCCCCCAGGGATCAGTGTTGGGCCCAGTTCTGTTTAATATCTTTATTGATGATCTGGATGAGGGCATTGAGTGTACCATTAGCAAATTTACAGATGACACTAAGTTGGGGGGGAATGTTGATCTGCTGGAAGGCAGGAGGGCTCCTCAGAGGGACCTGGACAAGCTGGAGAGTTGGGCTGATTCCAGTGGGATGAGGTTCAACAAGGCCAAGTGCTGGTCCTGCACTTTGGCCACAACAACCCCATGCAGTGCTACAGGCTGGGGACAGAGTGGCTGGAGAGCAGCCAGGCAGAAAGGGACCTGGGAGTTTGGATTGACAGGAAGCTGAACAGGAGCCAACAGTGTGCCCAGGTGGCCAAGAAAGCCAATGGCATCCTGGCCTGCGTCAGGAGCAGTGTGGCCAGCAGGTCCGGGGAAGTGATTTTTCCCCTGTACTCAGTGCTGGTGAGGTCACAACTGGAGTCCTGTGTCCAGTTCTGGGCCCCTCAGTTCAGGAAGGATATTGAGGTGCTGGAGCAGGTCCAGAGAAGAGCAACAAGGTTGGTGAATGGACTCAAGCACAAGTCCTATGAGGAGAGGCTGAGGGAGCTGGGGCTGTTTTGTCTGGAGAAGTGGAGGCTCAGGGGAGACCTCATCACTCTCTGCAATTCCCTGAAAGGAGGTTGTAGACAGGTGGGGGTTGGTCTCTTCTCCCAGGCAATCAGCAGTAGGACAAGAGGACACGATCTTAAGCTCTGCCAGGGGAAATTTAGGTTGGATATTAGGAAGAAATTTGTATGGAGAGAGTAATGAGACATTGGAATGGGCTGCCCAGGGAGGTGGTGGATTCACCGTCCCTGGAGGTTTTTAAGATGAGACTGGAAGTGGCACTTAGTGCCGTGGTCTAGTAACCATGGCAGTGTTGGATCAAGGGTTGGACTTGATGATCTTGGAGGTCTTCTCCAGCCTAGCTGATTCTATGATTCTATGACGGCTGAAGAACTACCAAGTGTTGGATCCTTTCCCTGTTGTGTCATCCCTTCTACTGCACAGCTATGCAACTGCAGCTGAACAACAGTATGGGATTGGTCCTACTGACTGAGAATCAAAAAGATCAAGTTATTCAGATCTTTGTCCTGTTTTGGATCCCATAGACACCTTAGTACTGTGTCCCAGAAAGAGTTACTACAATTTCTCATTTCCATATCCATGTGTCTTCTGAGTTCTGGTGAAGTTTTTCATATTCCTGCAGAAAGTTTTTCTTAAATATACCAATTTCAAGAAGACACTCAGTATCTTATAGAGTGAAAATTTTAATGGAAGCACCAAAAATATTTTGAATTTTATCATGTATCATTTATTCAACTGAGAACTCAGGCAGCTATTTCTGTCTTACATTAATAAAGTCACTCATAATTCTTCAGACTTCCAAAGGTAGCCACAGTATGAAACGTAATGGACCAGCACTGCACACATTTAAGTATTACTTTGTCCTACTTAATAATTCATCTTTTGAACTGCTGTTTCTTCAGAGTATTCCATTTCTCATTTGATTTGACATTCTCAGATGCCATTAAAGCCCCTTTTCATCAAACTGTTTGAAGCTTCAAAGTAGAATTTCCCCTTTCATTAGAATTGGGTGACAAGTAGCACTAATACATCAGAAGATTTCTGTCTATCATATAAAGAAATAATTTTGGTTTATTCATCTTAAGCATAGTGAGTCTGGCATGTGAATAAATGTACTTGCATTAATATATATTAATAATGCTTAGTATAGTATTAACTAAGGACATATTGATAATAGTCTTAAGAGTTTTAATTCAAGTATCAATATCTAAATGCATTAAGGTCACATTTTAGTCTATATCTTGTGTCCCCATCATCTTTCTTAAGGATACAGAACACTGCTGGCCTAGAAGCCCTTATACGCTTTCCCTCGCCCCCATGATCCTCTGGCACACATTTAAGATATGAATCAAAATATTCGAAGGAATTTCACTAGGTCCAGTTTTGAAGTTTTCCATATAGGCACATTTACTAACTATTTTGCTTTGGCATGATGCTGGTCAGAAGCCATGCTGAAGCTGAGGATGGAGCAGTCTGAGCTGAACAGATGTCAACAGCTCCTGGAGAAGACAAGGCACCTTCACAGGTCAGTATGGTGCCAGAAACCTCGCTCTTTGAGAAAGCTCACAAAACACAGAAATGATGCCTGTTATGCTAAGGCCTTTTTCTTATAAATTTTTACCAGTGAATATCAAGTTTTATAAAATTTCAAAACCAGCAAATGAGAAGCTTTTACTCTCAAAAGGAAGGCTAAGAGATTTTGAATAGCTCAGTAATCATCTTCAATTGACATTAATGTTATATAGAATATTCATAGGTATGATTCTCATAGTACTGTAAAGCCACAGTTTTTACAGTACCTGATGACACCATAAAATCTAGTTCTTAACCTGAAAGGAGACAAAGAAAACCTGACTCACATCCTTTTATGCACTTGCAGTTATCCCCACATATCTCTACCTCTACTGCCCTATGTGTATACTGTACATGACCCAATTTTGGATTATTTGTTTCTACATAATACCACACATTGTACATGGGTATATTCTCATAGAGAATAATATTTATCACCTACTCATAGTTTCTCGTATTAAGGCATACTGTACAAATATTTGGCATAGTGCTTAGGAATAATTTACAGAAATACCAAAGAATAAATGGTACAGACTTACACGGACAGACCATGTACAGAAGTCATGCAATTTCTTTCTTGTTTATAACAAGCTAAAAGCAGAATGCTTACTCCCACATCTAAGAAATAAAATTTAAAAAAATTAAAAAGCTCTGAAAAGAACAGTGAATCTATTTACCAGCTGTTTCAGATCAGCTTTCTCAGATGACAGAAAGATGACTACTCCAAAGAAAAGTTGACATTTAAAAGTAATAATATAGGTTATGTCAGAGGTAACAAATACATCCTGATTGCATTTCTAGTTGGATTAGCAACATGTTATTGGTGGACATGAACTTTAACCTGTGGTTGCTAGTGTCTTTTGGCAAAAGGAGCTTAAGCTGGACTTCATTCCCAGGATTTAGCTGATTGACCTAACGCTGTGTGATTTACCTTATTAGGAAAGACGTCTGACAGCAGAGGCCTCGTCAACATTCCAGATGAGAGCCGTTTGCCATTGACCAGCTTTTGGAAATTACAGTACAAAATTTAAAAAGATGAGCATTTAGTTTCCAGTGTAAATGTCATTGCTTTATTTTAATTGCATCTTGGAAGAACAGCTTTGCAGGGGTAGTTTCCTCCTATATTTAACTTATACATGTACAGACTTCTTCACACTTACAATAAACAACAAATAGTAGATATAAGTACAACATGTTTAAAATACCTTATGCTGATTCAAATTTCATGAGACTAATCTTTGGTTCTTTATTCATGATGAACATGTTTAAAATCTGATTGCAAAGAGAATAGCAAAGGCTATGTATCTCTCAAAGAATAGCAATCTGACAGTGAAAGCTATGTCTCTCTCAAGTTAAAAAGCCAGTTGTCAAAATTTTCTGCTATAGAAAACTTGAATAAGAATATATTCACAGTCAATAACGACCTTTTGCAAACTCCCAGCGCACTGAAGTGAGGTAAGTTTTTTGTTAAGGTATTTTAGCAGTAGAATTTCATCACAGAAATATAAATATAAATTTCACAAGGTTAAACATTAGAAGATTTTCTGGACAGGAAAAAAAAAAGAATAAATATTCCTTTAAGCACTCACATTCTTTTGGATTTGAACTGGGAATGAAACACAACTCAAGCTGTTGGATTCATGGACCTTAGCTTCCTCACTGATTTGTCTCCAGTGATAGGACCCAAGGGAACAGCATGAAGCTGTGTCAGGGAAGGTTTAGGTTAGATATTAGAAAAGATTCTTCACCCAGAGGGTGGTTAGGCACTGGAACAGGCTCTCCAGGGAAGTGGTCACAGCACCAAGCCTGACAGAGTTCAAGAAGTGCTTGGACAATGCTCTCAGGCACATGGTGTGAATCGGGGCTGTCCTGTGCAGGGCCAGGAGTCAGACTTCAATGATCCTTGTAGAGTCCCTTCCAAATCAGGATATTCTATGATTCCACGATTCTATGGTTTCTTCTGGCCTTTGAGAAGTGGTTTTTACCATCCTAAACCCCTGTCAAATCCCGGGTTGCTACTCAGCCCTCAGTTTAACATAGAGACATGAGTCTGAGACCTATTGCAGAGATTGCTTTAACCATCTTTTTGGGAAAACCAGAAAGAATTATTTCCCCATGTCACTGAGATGCTTCTACAGTATAAGATTTCTCTGCTCCTCATAATTCCAACTCTCCACCAAAGCAGGAGAGACAATGAAGCATCTGACCAGTTGTTGACATGCAGTGGCTTTCAGGGATATCACAGAGGTTCAGCTTTCAGAAGGGGCTCAACCTCCTTGTAAAATTAAGCTGGAAGGAAATTGAGAGGGATGCATTTCCCAGAACAAGCTAGGATGCCCCATTGTGCCTGTGTGAGGAAAGGTGTTAGAGGCCCTATTGGAATGGAAGAAAGGCAGCTATTTATCAAGCAGAAACAGCTCTGTCAGGAAATATGATTCCCAGTGTGAGGGTTACTGCTGCGTAATTCCCCGTCAAGTTCAATTAATAAATGTGTGACCTAAATAAACCACATCCCTCCATCTTACTTTCTTCTTTCAGGTCCAGGACAATGGGGCCTGTGTGGTGGGTACAGCATAAATTTCCCTCTATTTTTCATACAGTACTTAAAGAATACACAAGCTTTTTTCTCTAAAGGACAAGTCATGCACTGAATATTCTGAAAAGTAGTAATACTGTCAAATTTAATAGCCAGAATTTAGAAGTGGTCTAGCTGTTTCTACTCAGAAAAAAAAAAAATGCAGCATGGAACAATAAGTTTTATTGCACTCATAGATAATAAAGCAGAAATTTAAGGCCATGAGCCTCAAATATGGGAAAAGACCTGTTTCTTTCCTGTGATGTACCTCAGCCAAGTATTGATTGAGTTTGTGCAGTATTACTTTTTCAGCACAAATCTTACAAGGCCTTTAAGGAGAGATGGAAAATGAACAGCAGAGGAAGTAGATCAGCAGCCTATCTACCTGCTCTTTCAGGGATAGTAGCTTTAGTGATACACTGATGTTCATCTGCTGCTCCAGGTGCCAGCAGTGACACTGAGGGAGTCCAGTTCCCCCATGAACTACATCGGGTGTTTTTTGTCCTCTGCCTTGAAGTTTCCTGCTCAGCTGACACCTTGCAACTGAAGATTTCCTTGAATCTTCCTGAAAATCACCAGCCTCAGTATTCCACCACCACAGGCCTCATCGGTACCCAGACAATCACGGTCCCATTGTGGCAGACCAAGTATCTCCCATGGTGCAACTTTAGCTTAAAATGCTAAATCTGTAGAACCTCAGATATCCGTTTGGGCACATCTTGTGGGAAATATGCAGAGGCCTGCAGACATCAGCAATTTCAGTAGCTTTCTGCCCAGCCCCTCTGAGCCACAGGGCTGGCCACAGCATCATTCCTGCATTCTTACTGGCATGAGGAATTGTAATGACCTTTCCTCCGGGGTTTCACCAACCATCAGCTCCCTTTTAAAGAACTATAAAATGTATGAAATGTTTTCTGGTGGACAGATAGAATGCATTTTATCTTACATTTCATCTCTAAATTTTAGGCTTAAAAAAATAAGCTCAATTCCCTGTCCTGCCCTGCCCTTTTTTCTTTT
This sequence comes from Manacus vitellinus, assembly GCF_001715985.3. Lineage (NCBI taxonomy): Eukaryota > Metazoa > Chordata > Aves > Passeriformes > Pipridae > Manacus > Manacus vitellinus. The sequence goes on from NW_021940604.1 coordinate 37,287,168, forward strand.
TTTGTTTGTTTGTTTTTGTTCTCTCTTTTGCCTTTTTTTTTTTCAATTTTTTTGGCGGGGAACTCCAGATCATGTTGAACTCAAAGGATGAAAACCACAAGAACGTAAGAAAATCATGACAATCTTTGTTTAAATTGCAGCTGTATGATGTCAAAAATACTTGCTCCTGTTATTTATTCTCAGTTGTCAAAATCTTTGCAAATAGCAATCTATCTGGAACACATGGATTTAGTCACTGGCCGGAAGCAAAGCAAGAACCCTGCAAGCTGTATGAAGCACACTACATTGGAAACTATTGCCGTGCATTGCCTCAAAAATTATTTCTATTCATTTCTACTTCAAAGAAATAAGACAAGATGCTGATAAACTGAATAACAATTAGATGACCTGCTATGTAAACAATAGGAGTGACTCATTTAAACTAACATTTGAGACTGGCTGTACTGGCCACTTATTTTGGCAGTGCTCAACAAGAGATGGAACTGAAGTGACATTGATTGAAGGCAGATATTGAGCACTCTGCCTTACACCACTGCTTTTCCTGCGATGTCACAGTCATAGAAGAAATTAAATACCTGCTTGCTCTTTTTTTCATTTCTGCTGAATCAGAAACTGGGGTAATTCTGAAACAAAATATTGTAGTAAAGGACTGTAATGCTTTTTAACATTGAGAAGGGCCCTCTATGGTTTATTGCAAAATCCATTCCCAGACAACTCCATTGATCATGACAATATCAAGTAGGAAAATACAGGCAATGCCAAGTGAGTGAACCTTCCAAACTAGCCCTGCTATGCATGTGTTTGTCTCTGTTTTCCAAGTAGACCCTGCTGATCAGTGCAGAGACAACAAGCTCCATCTTTACTTTTACATTGTGCAAGCCTGATGAGCCCAGCTGCAACAGGTCTCAGGAGCTTGGCTTGAGCATGGGGAGCCCATACGTCCAAAAACCTCGAGATTTAATCCTTGAGCTGAATAACCCACTATTCTGTAATAGGAAAACACTTTTAAAGGTACTTATATTTAAGCACATATATGGGCTTCATAGCCTTAAATGATCTTATTTGTGTAGGTGCAGTTAAGAATTCCCCCATAAGCTTACTCCAAAGAGATGGATTTAGAAACATTAGCTGTATAGGCATTGTAATAACAGAGTCCCTGAATCCCATCTGACTGCCTCCAGACCTTTAATATATTGCATGCCAGCCTTTAGTGTTTGAGAAATCCCAGCACATGGTTTATATAAATGACCCGGAGGAGCTTTACTGTATGGCATAGCAACTCTTTTTTTCCACACAAGCAAACAGCTGCAAAGGGTGAACCCCCACCTACTTTTGCGTGAACTTTTGATATGAGACTGGATCTCCAAGACAACAGAGAACTCAAAATATAATGAAAGAAATGCTTTCTGCATTTCTTTTACCCTTTCTGTTCTGAAAATTATATTATTTTGCTAAACAGAACTATACCCTTCCAGTGATAAAATGCTGCCACAGCAATCAAGCAGAATTACCGGTGTCATGTCTTTCCAAGTAGCATTCTCAGGAACATAAAAAAAAATTGATTTCTCTCTTCAACTACTTCTTTTTGTTTAATTAAGATTTGGAATATATAGTCACAATTTCTTTTTTAACTGGGTGTTTATCTTGCAAACATTCTTATATACTGAAAACATTCTAAATGTAATACTGAAAAATATTCTAAAGAAGAAAAAATAAAAGAGTAGAAATACTAACCTCAAATCCCTTCTCGATAGCAAAAACGCAACATGGCAAAAGAGGAAATATAATTATTACTAATAATGACCACGTCAGGCAAAAAGAAATCAACTCCCTTTTTTTTTTTTTTTTTTTTTTTTAATGCCAGCAAATCCTTTCTTGCTGGCAATCAGTACTGTCATATATTTTGAATACTTATTTTCAAACAATGCTTGCTGCAAACTCATTTCAGCTTTCAGGTTTCTTGAGTCATAAAATTAATTCAGTTCCATGTGACTGATTTCTAGCAAAGCATGACTAATCACTTCAATCGTATACTACTCCTGCTTTTTGAGAGAAGAGGTAAGAATGCTTGCTTTAAAAAAAAAGTAAATTGTAAAAGTTATTTCTGAGAAATATTTTCAGACTATTTATTTGTGAAAAAATTCTATTATAATGAATAACCTTATAATTATGTGAACACTCCTGATCAACAAATTATGGAATTATCGCAAATATGCAGCAATTTTTTAATGTATATTCACATAAATATTCCCATTTCATTGTCAGTTTTATTCAGCTAGCTTGATCTCCTTGGTAGCACTATTGTAATAAATCAATATTGTTTCAGTGTCTAAGAATGCCATCAAGATATATTAAACATGAAAAAAATCAGTTAAGAAAAAAAATAACAAAAAATCTACAAAAGATAGCACTTATGCATCCTTACTTTGCTATTTAAAATTTCAAGTGACAATATTTCATTAATACCATTTTAAATCAAGTATGAACATCAGAAAGTACTTGTATTTTCCCAGCAGTCTCATGGAAGTAGTACATGGTCTGTGAATACAGGATAAGAATCAAATACTTGATTCTTTCTTTGCCCAGAGCAGAAACCAAAAACAGGAGTCAGGTCTATTTGCAAGGAGATACTGCAGACCCTTTAAATCACCATTCTGAGCAAGAACACAGTCTAAAAATCAGCCACAAAAGCAAAAGTTTGGGCAAAACTACTGTGGCACCACCTAGTAATGGCTACTTTGTCTCTTCATAGGAGGGCTGCTATGCATTTCTAATTTTTCCAGAAATAAATATGCAGCTAGCATAGCACAAGAAGATGTACTGCCAGTGGCAGAGGAAGAGAAGTCAGAAACCTGAAATACTGGGAGATTCACTATCCTAGCTCTCAGGACGAGTGCCAAAACATAAAAGTAGTTGGTGACTTCCCCCTGCTGGCAGTGGAGAGACCCATCTGTCTCCCAGCTCTGATTACAGCTATCCAAAATGTTATTGACATCCGAAAGGGGTACATCTGGGCTCCTGGTGCACACTCTTCCTTCATGCACAGATAAATGCAGAGACCAGAGTGAACCTATGCAGACCATAAGTGACTACAATGCTCTAGCAGTGGCAAGGGTTACTCTCATCAAAACTCCAAGGAAAAGGGGAAGCGGGGTTCACACAGGGACAAGCACAGCCTGAGGGTAAATGTGGCCATGCCAATAATGTCAACGGCAGGCTCTGCTTTCCTTGATCACAGGATGATATTCTATGAGCTTCTGAGGGAGGATGGGCTCCCCTGAAAAAAAGACGAGGAAGAGTATCTTTGCACACTTGCAAATGTAATAAGCAATGTTTTAAATTAGGATTGTGGGGAGAGGTAGAAAGTTCCTCCAGGTAATTATAAACAGGAAAGAAGCTTGAAAGATAGTGGGACAAAGTTTCATACAACAGGATCAAAAGAGAAACTGTGACGGTGCGTCAGCTGCTAGTCAGAAATGCCTTTATTCCAATGCAAGAGGCACAGGGAGTAAGCTTCAGAAGTAGAAAGTCCTAATTTATAACCCAAATCAGGATTTAATTGGCAGAGAAAATTTAACGGACTATTTTTTTATGTCAGGAATATTAATGTGAAAGAAAGAACCTAAATTCTCTAAACATGCTTGTTGGCTGCTAATAGATAGGTTAAAAAGCAATGGTCTGCAGCTGCAAGAGGAGAAAGGTAGTTAAAATTGTAGTAAAAAACCTGGGCATACTGTGGGCTCTTCAGCATCAGGAATGTTTTGGAACGTTTCCAACACCAGTCAGGAATAGCAAAGACAAAATTGATGCTGTCAAAATCAGTGAGTAGATCAGACGAACTCCTGAGGACTCTTCCAGCCAACAGTTCTGTGATTTTCTGATCTTCATGTAAACCTGAAGTGTGATTAAATTATTCAGGGAAGCACCAGAAGTATTCAGAAAACAAGAATTTCATTTGGTGAAAAAATTCCAAGTCTGGTGTTTTGTTCTTTTCTGATCAGAACAACTTAAAAGATGCAACATAGAAAAAGTTATGGTTTCTCTCTATTTTTGTCTTCTAAGATGTAAAATTTCATTTGAGAATTCCTGTTCAGCTCCAGAAGTGGTATAAAATGCTTTTGCAAGTCTATTTCGATGATTTGTAACTATAGTGTAATACCACAGCGTATAGACTAAAGTGTAATACTATGCTGTCATCATTTTCACAACAGTGAAAAGATTTCTTTGCAGCGCAGATCAGTTTATTGGTAAGAAGTGTCAAACTTTGCCTCTAAATCTTGGAAAGAAAGGTTTCTACACTGAGTAACTGACTTTAACAGTTTGCCTTCTACAGGAGACATTAAGTTCTATGGAAATGTGATAATCAGCCTCTGAGGTTTGCATGTAACGATTATCAAGTTGTATATTTGTAACATGAGTGAAAAGAAGTGCTTCATGTGTTTTTGAGCTGTTATAAAAGCACACAAGATCATTCTTCTCAATTAATCTATTTTTAATAATTAGTTTTAATAACTGGTTTAATTCTACAGTATTTAAGCTAGCTGATCTTTTGATTTCTGAAAGCATAAATGGACCTCTGTCTTTTTTTAATCATGCTTAAATTCCTTCTGTGCTCAGTATGAAAAATAATTGTATTTGAATCTACATTCTATCACACCAGTTTAGAAATGTGTCCTCAAGATGATGATGACATATATTCTTATGTTGCTATTTCTATGACCCCAGAGCAGTTTTGATGTGCTGGATGCTGGGGAAGTAGAATTAATCAGGGTAGAGAAAGGGGTATTGTGAATGCTGCAGACTTAAATAGTAGTTGCACTGGGATTATTTCATTGGCACTGGAATTCAGCTCACTATGGAAGGGAGTGCAGTAACAGTTTGCTGTTTGAAATAGAAAGGGAACATCCTGTGCAGCCATAACAAAAGCATCCTTCAGTACAAACAAATGTATCAGCAATCATAATATGACAATTCAGTGTTTAGCTTGCAGAGGAACTGTTTGTTGAATCTGAATTAAAAAAAAAAAGACAATATTTTGTTATTGGAAATTTCAAATAATTTGGAACTTGACAGTTTTCTTTTGTTGCACATGCACAGACAGTTTAATACTGGGAGTTGCCAACAGATGCTCCTCACAGAGGCATTTTATCAATATTATTTTAATCCTTTCTTAGCTTTTTTCGAGAAGCCTTCCATGCCTATCTGCCTCAGTAAAATATGCCTTCGTTTCCTTCTAGACTGGTCTATAGCTATGTGGTATTTTTGGGTATGAAGCATTCAGTATTTAGGAAACTCAAGCCAGGGAGAAAGTCTTTTGCTATATCGTACCTGCAAATATACCATGGTCATCTTCCATCCCTATCTGCAGCTCTCTGTTGGTTACAAAATCAAATTCAAGTTGAGTTGCATGTGTTCAAGGCCTCAGTGATTAACAGTAGGTTTAACATGAGTCTGAATTTAGTTTTCCTTTCAGATGGTGAAATACTCAGTTAAGAACTTCCAATTTAATTAGGATCGTCTTTCTATACAGTCATATGAGTGAGATAAAAGTTACTTTATGAAATATCATATGCTTGAACTGCAAAACAAAGAAGAAATAATCTTCACATTCTTAAAAATATCATATAAATATTCTAGTAAATAAATACTGATACCTCGTTAGCATAGTCAGCATCCCAATGGCTTAATAAAGACAAGATGAATGCCTAATATTTGAGGTGTCTCCTTTTGAAAACGATTAGTTTTCTAACTAGAGTCTCAGAAATATTTATTTCCAAGCTAGCTAATGCATAGACACTTCTGTGCTATACCCTAGCTTCTAATGTTTTTACCCAAAATGTGGAAACTAACTCTCTCAAGCCTTACTTCCATGTCTCTCCTCCTATAGTAACTCTCTATTCTTATGTCTACACTACTATGTCTTCTCCCCACTCTTTCCCTATTTTCCACAATGTAGAAAGGTTAGCTTCCTGGTTTAAAGTATTGTTGTGGGCTTGTGCTATGCTAAGAAGGAAACTATTTCATGTAAAAAAAATTAACTCAAATATTAATAGTTTGGAAAGTTGTTTTTCAATTGTAGCACTGAAATGAATCTAGTGTGATCAATGGAAGCACTTACAGCTGATAGCTACTTTATAAGACATATGTTTCAGAATAAGATGTACTTTGACAGACATTTGATTGTTGTCATGACTTTCCCTGTTAGGTTGGACAGGAAAAGATATACAAGGGTTTACGTTATGCTTACAGTAAGTAGGAGAGTGTACATATACATGTTTCCAGAAGTTTCACAACATTATAAATATTGTGTACCCACTGTCAAGATTTGAATTGGCTTGGGCACAACATGAAGACACCTATGACAAAAGTTTCATATTAAACTGTCTTCATTTTACTACACCATTAAAAACTAAAATCTAAGGATTTTCTTCCACAGCCAGCGTCTTTGTTGCATAGAGTATGCTAGAAGACAGTAGAGATGGAGTGGTGCAAAAGCTCAGTCTGTGAAGCCATGTCCTAGGCAGCCTTTTGCCCAGCAGGACTCTCCACAGGAGCACAGGTCTCATCCACTCCCACATCTCACTGCCATGCTTAGAGTTTCCAGACTGAGAATTGACTGATCACTTGCCTCTCAGGTTTTAATGTTGGATCCACTGAAAATATTGGCAACAGTCCCACAGATTGCACAGGACTGGGTGTCTAACAAGGGATGGTACTAATATTAATGTATTTTGCCTATTTTACTACAAAAGTTTCAATTTTGGCATGAGACATTTATATATGCCCACCCAGTCTGCTAGTGAACTGTTAGTGCAGCTTGACTGGAGTCAATGAAGCTAAATTGATCTAAAGCCAATGACCTTCGTTTATTTAAACCTGCAGAGGGTATGAACTACCTGTATTTAAACATATTTTTATGTGAGAAGTAGAAGCAACGAGTTTAGCGTATTTTAAAAGTTCTTTCTTTGGAAGAACTGTATTTTATATAATATTCTTCCATCATAAATTTAAATCAAAGCAACATCACATTTGTTAAATGCCTGCTGTTCCAGCCTCTGCTGTGGTTTTCACATAATTTTCAAAACATGTCAAACTGAAATTGTTTCTGATGGAGACAAATGTCCACTTGGGACTACGATGAGATCATTGATGTAATTTCTACTTGTGACCTAAGCAGAAAAACACATAAACTTATCATTTTTATTATTGAGAGTTTCACTTCCTTTGAGCAACATTTTTGTGGTCTCAGTGAAAGGGTATTGAAGTTTAGATTAGGACCCCAGAAATCCAATATAAGTGACTTTCCACATCCTCTCGGTGGAAAACATATCTTTCTGGAATAAAGCAGAAAAATTTCTGAGACCATCAATGTGTAGAGTGCTCGTGGGCTTCATGGTATACATACCATGAATTTAATTTTGTTCACAATTATCATATTTATGCTGTAAAATTTTGCAGTCTTTAATATTTTAGCATTTTTGCTTAATCTTAATCTTATCCTCCTTTAATCTCACAGGCTGTACAAAGTATATGCCCTGTTCTGTGCTGTAAAAAAATCGAAATTCTTTATGCCATACAACTATTTTACATGCTTGTTACCACACTCCTGTGGAGGAATGAGTAGCCCTTCTGTCTGAAATGTAACTGAGAACAGTCAGAGACATTCAAGACAAAAATGTCATCAGTCACCAGAAATCAAACATTGCTCATTCAGGAAATAAATTAAATATAGCCACACTCTGTCTGTCTTACAAAGCTCCTAATCCTGCACAGATCTATCCAAATCCACGCTTATGAATTATCAACTCATGGTCACCATGACCCAAGTAAGAGCCTCCAAAACTGCCTTACTCCCACAGTCTGAGCAGCAGTCATACCTCAAATCACTATTGCTCTGCAGTTTCTCTTCCCCATTTGTCTTTGATGGTCTTCATCTCTCAAGAAGTCTTTGCTAAAAATGTCATTGGCTTGAGCTTTCAGTCAAAGACCTAGGAAATGAAGTTGTCTGGATGCTCAGTGAGACTGCGAGTTCAACACATGCACTTAAGTAAGAGTCCATTTGGTCTACGGAGGGCAGAAGGGAATGAAAAAGTAAAGTAACAAAGCACAAGTGGCAAATTATCATTAATCTCAGCAAAGATATTTGGTAGTTGTTCAAAGACAAGTCCTTCTCTGAAAACTCCATGACTGGGCAGCTGTTTGCTCCTCCCTTTCCCTCTTATAGTGCACTCACTGCTGACTGTCTAAAGGAAGAGAAGAGGCCAACTTTTGGAGGATATCAGCAGCCTGCCCTATTTGAGGTTTCAGGGTGTGGAGAACCTCATTACAAGGCTCCCATCCTGGCAAATTATTTGCTCTTGCTCAAAGCTGCTGCAGCTGATTGCTTCCCTTCACCAACCCTCACCAATCATCTCTCTGAGTTTTCTGGTATTCCTGCAGATCATCTTTGCTTCTAATCATCCTCGCTGGCCATAGCCTTTTACAGTCACTTAAACTGGCCAGGTTGAACATACTACTTTAACATTCACTCCCTTGGCTGGACTCCTGCCCTGCTGCTACCCTCACTTGCTGAGCCGTTCTTTACACAGAAGCCTCTGCCAGTATTTTAGCTCCTAAGAAAGGAAGCATGAATAGGCACAGTCCATTCAGCATCCATGCCACAGTTGAGATGTTCAGTATGGACTATTTTCTCTCTTTTTTCCCCAAAAAATAATTCTCAGAATTCTTTGTGCAGTTTTTCTTCAGACCAGGCTGAAGGTGTATATCATACTTCAGACCCTCACTCCAGGCTCTCTGCAAATTGCTTACCTATGTTTTCACAACCTGATTATGAGTGTCATCATATCATTCCTTCAACTTTATAACAGAGTTGTTTTTAATAGAATTGTCATATGCCACTGCCAAGCTGTGTGAAAGTTGAACTTGTTCCTGCCTGTGTTCTCCCACTTTAGTTGACTCCTGCATTCTCTGTTCTTCACCATTTCTCTCAGTACCCGAAGGAAGACCATTTTCAAGTTTGTAGGGTCTGAGCTCTTCTTGCTTAGGGTTCAGTCCACCAGCCCACATAATCGCATAATACAGTATGACAAACTCTATGCTATTGCTACAATTAGTCTAGACTTTCATCAGTGCACTAAAACCAAAAAAAAACCTCCAAACTTAAAAAATGATGTAGAGAAGGGTTGGAGATGCTGGGTTAGATATGCATTGCCAGCCTAATATAGAGCTGTAGTACAAAAAATTAAGGCTTAGTTTGTAACACCACTGTACTGGAGTAGAAAAAAACTGATTTAAGTTCTACTGCTGCTGTAAATTGCACAGGCAAGCTTACTGACCCATGGATAGTGAATACAATGGACTGCAGAACTGGTTCTTAGTGTCTGGTGTAGGCAATCCTGCTCTCCCTGTGAGGAAAAATAGTTAGGGAATTGCAGTAGTTACAGGCTAAGGTTCATAAAATCCACCCTTTAGACTGTCCTCTCAGTGAAATTTGTTTGGTAATTTTTATTATTTCTAAGTTGTAAAAGTACAGACCATGCAGGAGAGAAAAAAGTCTATGCCCTCTGCTCTATTTTAATTCTGCCTTACATTTGCAGACATTTGTTCTTTAATTCCTTATATAGTTAAATAAACACCAAATGAGTTCCCAAACACAATACATGGAGCTTTTCAGACCTACATACATAAATCAGTGATTTATGGTTTGACACTGTAGCAGATTTATCTAAAAATGGTTTCTATTAAAAGATAATTTGTGTTAACAAAAATAAATTATCTTTGGAAATGAGCAAAGAAAAAGGGTTTATGAAGGAGGGAAAGCAAAAGTAAACAACAAAAGAAAATGAAAACCTAGGAAAATAAAACAATTTAAACAAAAATTCAGGTTCATGTTTCCAAAGTTACAGTCTGGATTATTTCTACTATTGTTCATGAACTTCAGTTTCATGAAATGTGTGACTGATTAAGTGGTTTCCACATTTCCCCTCCTTAGCTCGATTTTTAGAAACTTCATGAGAACATCTTTCTTTGTGATTTACCATGATTAGCTGGTGCTTCATCTCTGTCCCAGCTGTAATGTGCTAAATATGCTTCGGTGGCCAAATATCAGCTCCTAGACAATGCTCATTGTCTCAAACTATATCACTATCATGGTTAATTATGGAACTAATGGTAAGTGAAGCAGAAACTTGCTTGGATTTGAAGATGGGGGGAAATAACTATTTTGAGCAGATAAGCAAACAGCAAGATTATATATCTAGACAATAATCCTCCGCATTTGAATTGCTGTGAAAAGGTGAAAATACCCAACCCCTTTAAATTTGTTCCAACATCTCTACTCTCAGTATAATGAACTTCCATGATCTATTTCCACTGTCTTCCATAAACAAAGCAGAAATGCCTGCAAAATACAGTGTAGAACTTCTAGTTATGAGCATGAGTGCCTCTAACATTTTTTGCTACTTATCTTGTATTGACTCCTCAATAATCATTTCTGGAAAAAGAATCAATTTGTGGATGTAGTATTTAAAAATTTGGGATGGAAAACTTTGGTTCTGTCTTTGTTAGTCAGTTGACTCTTCTCTACCAGGATTCCAAAGCCATTTCACCAAAGCTGCATGTGCTGTGAATTTAGAAGGCAGATAGGTCCCTTCCCTAAGGTGTGGCCCAAAACAGGTAACTCCAAACATGGCTTTTGTTTCAGAATAATACCAATACAAAATGTAATCTTGAGTCTCAGGTGAAGTTTAGTGTAGAATACTAATTATTTTTTATAGAAATTGTTGTTACATTTTGAAGAAATGTCATATGTTCTAAGAAAAGTGTTTCTTTTATCCTCAAATGAAAATAACTCTGTCATATGCATAGCGTTCCTTCTGCTGGAATTTGCAAAAAAAAGAAAAGGACGTATTTATGTTCCTCAGAAAGGTTAAATTACATTATGAAAGTGTCATGGCTATTTAATATATTTGTATTCAGCTCCAATTTCTAGTGGCTTGGATACTCCTACTGCTGTTCTCTGTAGGCAAAATAAATACATTCAGGGCTCAGGACTGCCACGGAGACTCATTGTTCTCCTAAAGTGTGTCTTTTGCTGCTTTCACAGAAAAAAAAAAAAAAAGAAAAAAGAAAGGAAAAAAACCGAACAAAAATACATACACATATCAATGCTTCTTGCTAAACATAATGTGCAGTACATCCTTCTTGCATACAGAACCATGCAAAGCATAGAATTCATATATACTTATAAGTACATATTCAGGAATCAAGAACTACATTATGCATATCAAATAAATTTGTTTGCATGGGACACAGCAACCAGAAAATGGGGTTGTGAGCTGGAGCAGTGGAAGGAGATGTTTAGGTGAAAATATAAAAAAAAGACAAGGAAAAGAAAAGTAGCAGAAACTGTGCTGCAATTTCATAGATAATATGACTGTATACACCATTCTGGTCGTGTGCCTCAAAATATCCATTCAAAGAATTTTCAGGGCAGCAAGTGGAAATAAACAAAAAGCTTTGTTTGTGCAATAATCTTTTAGATTGTTGCATTTTCAGAGCTTCCACCATTTGACTGCTCTTTCACACCCTTTACTCAAAGGCTCTGATTTTGGATGTCACTCCACTGTCCCAAGCATGAGTTGGTATTCTCACTTTATACAGCTTTTCCTAGGAGCCAGGTATCCTCAGGACACCCAAGAAGGGACCTGTGTGCAGTGGGAACAGGAGTGAAGCATCTGAGTGCTCACTTCCTCTCCTAAACAATGAACATTCCGGAACTGCAGTCAGTCCTCTTCAGTGACCTTTACCATTTTCCAAATCTATCTGTCTTAATGCTGCATCTATCAGGCCTGGCAAAACACATGGAAGACTGAATATTAGTGATGAGTCAGGATATAAGAAGAAAGACTTCTCCCTTCACAAAAAACAACAGAGTATAAAAGAAACTGAAGGACAAGTGAAGAATATGAAACTGAAAGTCCTCCATAATACTTTGGGGGGGAAAAAGTTACTTTTGTCAGAAAAGGAATTAGCTAAAATGTTTCCATGGTGGGAGAGGTTCAGGCAGCATTCCAGCTGTCTCTCAACATCAAAAGGAAGTGCCCAAAAATACAAGCATGAAAAGATGATTGTTTTCATTTTCCTTCTTACGAAAATAAAGTTTTGAATGTTAGGGTTTCAGCTATTTCTTACATGGAATGAGCTACAGGGAAAAATACACGACCAGAAGTCCATTATGAACTCAGGGAAAGGTAGGCAAATGGAGATCTATTTTTAGTCACCACCTTTACAACAAGAAAGCAATGTACATAAAATCTATTGAAAGATGCCACCTGCAAAATTTGAAAGATTAATTTTGAGAAAAATTCTGTTGAGATGCTGTGTTTCTAAATCTAAACTTACCCACCTCAGTTATCATCAAAGATTGTTGCCTTAAAAATACGAATTTGCTTATTCCTACCTAGAGACATCCATTTGTTTGCGACATCATGCTTTGGTGACATGGAGCCATCTATGATAATACAGAAAGTGATCTGAGCTTGTGATTGGCTGAGTACAGAAAGTTCCACCCTTTAATCTTCAAGAATGTTGCAGTGAATGAAAAAGTAGCCTAGAGCAACAAGGTGAGCATAGGCTATTGTGGAATTATTAGACTGCATGATCTACTGAAAGGTAGGGAAAGGAAAGAGTTAGCAAAATGGACTTTGCTGGAACAAAGAAAAGAAAAAAGCAGAATGAATCAGCTCCACAAAGACTTAATTGATGTTTAAAAGCAACAAAGAGCTAAATTATCTTAAAGATTTTACGTAAAGACTGATGATATCTACAGATGAATACTGAAAATAATAAAAATCTTAGATTAATTTTTTTGATTGTCCTTCATTCATGCTGTCCCAGTTCATGCTATCCCACCAAAATAATCACCAGGTTCCAGTGGATGCAATTTTACAGAAATATCACAATATTCAACAATGATTAGGGAAAATGGAGATCAATATAAATGGAAAGAAAGAGTTCTAAACTCAATATGTTTTATATATATTATACCCAATAGCTCTGCTGTTATTTCCATCCAAGCTTTCTTTGGTTATTAATATTAAAAAGTTCTTGAAGGCCAGTACATCTTCTATTTGATTCAGACGTAAAATTTTTCCTCTTCTTTCCCAAAATCCTATGTCTTGTCAATGTAAGTGGGACAATGATTCCTTTTCTAGTATTCTTTAATCAAGTTTATTTGCTATGGCAGAGAACCAGACAGTGGAACTCAACTAACTATGCTCTTAAAAATGTAATAATCTGTTGGATTTATTTTTTTTTACTTGTGTCATCTCACGCAGATCAGGAGTTAGAATGGTCACAGCTTACTCCTGAAAGGTAATTCAAAGATGATTATGAAATCAAGGAAGTTTAATAGTGTGGTCAAATTGGCCTCAAAACCAGAAAAGGGGGCTCTGGGACACGTAAGCTAATTAGCAGGGACACTAACTTGAATAACAATAAATTACACAGGAGTGTATATATAAATAATACTTCAAGATGCAAAAACAGACAAGCACTCCCACTGAATTTTTAATAATAAGCAACTACTTTAAACATTATTGTTCTAAGAAAGTTGTCTAACAGACCATTAGATGGAAAGATTCAGTTTAGGAAGCCTGAATGACTAAAGATATTGCAGTTTAAGTACTGCCTTACTCAAAATGAAATCCTCTTATGGATTCAAAATGCAACACAGAGTTTTAGAATATCCTCTTTTTTTAAACTGTATGCTTGTTTATTTTTGGTTGGGTTTGGCTTAGGAAGAGGTTTTTTTTTATTAATTTGTCTACTGAATATATATGACCGAAGCCCACTTTGAACAATATATTCTTTGTGTTCTATCTCTCACTTAACCCAAAATCAGTATTCTACTCTAGACTATCCTGGCTATGACTTGAGTGAAAATAGAAGTTTAATTCAGTGGACATCATGTTGTATCTTCTTTCCCAGCCTGATAACTTGACATCTAATTTTTGAGTGATCTTAGTGCATCCAAAAATAATTTAATTTGTTAATGCTGAGCCAAGAAAAGTTCTCCTTATATCGTGCTTCACTTATTTCTTATGCTTCAAGGAGACTTGTGCAATATAAATGAATTTTAGGCATATATCAGACATAATCAGAATACAAGTAGAGACTTTTTCTTCTTAGGAAAAAATTCAATCATATGGCATGGTTTCAATCTAAAAGACTCACTGTCTACATTCGGAAAAGAAAAAGGGCTTCAACTACGCAGTACGTTCCTGATACGTGTGCATTAACTGACCACTGGAAACAAGGCAGGGTAGAGAAAAAATCGTCCATAACTGAAGGGAGAGGTACTTCTGATGCCTCAGATTTTATGGCATGAGATAGGATTATGGGGTGAGAACCTTAGACTTGGAGGATGAAAGCAAGACTCTAGAATGGAACATCTGAAGAAAAATGTATGGAGGGAGACTTTGCTTTCGTGCCTTTCTCCTTCTGTAGACTCCCCTGACAGTTGTTTTTTCTGTGAACATCAGTTAGATTTCCTAGTCATTGAATATTCCTGTCTAACAAGTTTATATTGGTTATGTTTATGAACCCTAGAAACAATCTTGGGGAACAACCCATACTCTCTGGCAAAACAGACAAAATCTGCCAGAGACATCCTCTTATTCCATAGCAGAACTATTTACCCCTGTCTGCAGTACTATTTGGTCATGTGTGACTTGTAAAAAATTAGGAATCTGACACGAGTTGGGAAACAGTTTATAAACATGTGTTTTTACTAACTGCATTCAAGCAAGTACCTGAGAACAATGTTATTTATTACACTTACTCTACAGTACTAAATAACAATTTGAAGATAGTTATAAGGGAAAAAAATCACACAGCCTATGGTATCTAATGCTTTTTCTATTAGAACACTGGACAATGGAAAATGAAAGCTGATTATGCAACTGTTGTTAGCTGCCAAACACACCATTACTGGTAACTGGCTTTCCAAACTATTTTGACAGTTAATATGGGGTTGAGAAATGTCTGATCTAAAATGGACATGGTGCATTTAACCCAAATAGCCAATGACTCATAATGTATCTTGGATAAAGGAATATGAACTCAGAGTACTCAGAATAGGCTGTGTTTCTGATCTTACTAAAGAAACCCTAATTGATGAAAGCATAGGAGGAAAGTTGTAATCTCAGGATTTTACAAACTGAGATGAAGATCTTTATATATTTCCACAACTCAATATTGTTTCAAACTAAAGTTAGAAGGATACTATTATTAATAGTTTACTTAGCCCTAAACTTAAAGATTACCTGAACTTAATTAGACACTCGTCTTTATTCAGCTTTTGCTAACATAAAATTATTTTCAGCTTGTAATCACTTTCCCAAACATTGTTGCATTCTTTAGTAAATTGTTCTCTTCAGGAATAAACATACTGGGAGGGAGAAGTCATTCTTCCCCATGCACATATGTAGAAATACATATAATGTAATGGCCCATATAATGGGCTTATACATGAACACATAATGTTCTGGACTGAAAAGGAGTAATAGGAAAACAATAAAAACCAGAATCTGTTGGAACAGGGGAATCAAGTGAAATGCATAACACCAGTAATATTATGAGTGAAGCCAAGTATAGTAAACATCCAAAATGTGCCATCAATTTTCAGTCAAAGTCAGAAGAATGAATGTGGAAGAGTAAACAGTAAACTTCTATAAAGACAACCTAATTTCCCAGAGTTCTTTTTTAAGGAATGCTTTTTGCTAGTAAGTGCTTGATTATTTCACAACTGCTTTATTTCATGTCACTAAAACAAAAAAAAAAAAAAAAAAGAAACACTCATTTGCCTATTCTATTTTGTCACTTCCTTAGGAGACACTATAATGATAGTATATAGTAATAATAACTGAGCAAAATTTTTCCAATCACAGTGAAAGTGTGACTAAAATAATTTTCTTGGGAAAATGTCAATTTTTGTCTGTACATTTACCCTATGATATTTATATATAGATTAAATTGTATATATAATTGTATTGTTCAAATTTTATGTGACTGTGAATTAGTCTTTCTCAAGAAATAATCCTAGAATTTATAAATTCTCCACCAGTTTTTCCAAATTCTAATTCTGGTTTGAATTAGAATAAGACAAGAAACATGTCATGTCATATTACATTATTTAATTTAGCAACTGTTTAAGTTTGTCATCATTTAAAATTCTTAGTTCTGTGCATTCTTGAGGAGTTGGAAGTGACTTGTGTCACACATCTCTTCCATTACACAGTCAATTTCTTTCCTCAGAAGGGAAGCCTGAGTACAACTCTTAGGAATTTTAAGAATTGAATGATCTGAAAGGGAAGTCAGAGGAGACAGGTAGTCATTTCTTAGTTCTCTGTTCACAGGAAAATCTTTCAGGTTCCTCCTCTATGTCCATTTTTATTGTTCCAGCTATCAAAAAATCTCCAGTCAATCTGAGTTATCTGTCACTCTCTGAAGGGTCTATATGCATGCTAATATGGTGAAGCTTGTGACACTTTTAAAACAACAATTTTATTGCCTTAATAATGGATCAAGAAAGAGGGAGTAGGAAATATTGCTCTTAAAGGAAGCCATGTGTCTGCTACACAACTTCTTAGTCTCATTTGCACAACATTGGTGTGCTCTTACTATGTAATTCACAACAGAAATGCTATATTTGATCCCAATAACCCCACTGCTGATATGAAGTACTATACAGCAGATCTGCCATAAAAATACATCTCTCTGACAGCGCATGACTGTCATCAAAACCATTTCCTTTTGTCATGAGACAAACCCACAGTCTGGATGATATAACACCCTACTGACTGGAGGCACGGTCCTCACTCCTGCTTCTGGCTGAATTCACCATAACTCCTGCAGTTTCAAGCCCTTGCTTCCAGGGGACCAAGGTGACCTCTTCCTGAGCAATGCGAGGCAGTATATGGCTAAACACAACCAAAGGGTCAAGAATATTTATTATCTCATAAGCCAGAAGGACTTGCTATGAAATGAATAGAAACCTTTTCTTGACTTTTTTTTCTTGCCATCCACCTGACCTTCTGTAGCCTTTGTATGTCCAGCCCACCATGTTACACTCAGGCAATTACACTGGATTTCAGGGAGCTGCTTATATCATATACATACTGTGCCTGAATTTGGCTTATACTCTCCTCTACAAGCTACAGAGGGAGGATAAGGAGTGCCAAAATCAATATTTTTTTGTGGCAGAGCATACAGAGTAAGTATGAATGAAAAACTCGATTTCAATATAGAAGTAGAGAGACAATTCTGCTTAATATGAATTAATAAATAAATAAGTATAACTTTTTTATAAATAGATTTTCCTTTAAAACTAAGCTTCATCCTTTCCTCAGCTTAATAGTGCAGGAACCATTCCTGGAGTGATACAGAATTGGTGCCAATTCTTACAGCAAACATGAACATTTTCTCTGTTTCAAAATTCATATGCCATATTGGCAAAGTGAATCATAATGTTCTTTTTAAGGATATTTGGATAAAAATTAATCTGCCACAGTCACTATGGAAAGAAAAAATATTAGGTGAAGATTTGGAAATCCAAAAGTATAATATGGAACACCTGCAAAACCTATCTCTCTATAAATTGTATTAACAGAAATTCTTCATTTCAGTATTCCTTTTATGTAGAAACCCTTCTCGATACAATCATTTGTCTTCCTAGATGGCCTTGGTAGGAACACAACTATTTGTAGAAATGGGACAAAGAATATCAAAATTACTGGATGTGCATTTGGATGACCATATTTCCTTTCTGTAAAGCCTAATACAGCTGCATTTTCTATATCTGTAGGAAAAGATGGGATGACTTAGTTGCTGTAGATTCTACTCCTTATTTTTAAGATAATTTTAACTTGAAAGACTTTCTTTAAAAAAAACCCCACTAGCACACTTCGTGGAACAAGTTGTAAGGTTTTTTTTCCTAGCAAAGCTTTCCTTCTTAAGTAAGCCATTGGTTCCTTTGGCCAAACTCATTACAGAGTGGCCCTTTATGCTAGAGAGTAGCATAAGCTCCCTAAAATATTTGTTTCAACAAGAGTGGGCTAAGGAAGGACCAACTTGCTTGCAGGCCTTGAGACAGCGAGCAGAATTCCCTTCCTCCAATGGCAGCAAAATATCACCCAACAGCACTGTGCTGATGCCAAGCTGAGTTCTTTTAGGGTAATTTCATCATTTCACAATAAAGACGATTTAATTGCAAAATTGTTTTCAGTCTCGATAGGAAAAATCTCTGGAAAGAACCCGAAGGAAGAGTTGAACAGTTTAAAACTGGATTTGCCTAAATCCACACGTTTGTTCAGGGTTTGGTTTTTTTTCCTTCATGATAGATTTAACATATTAATATTCTCTTTTTACCTTGCTATCAATTTTTGGTAAGACAGCATTGTAACATTTCAAAGAAATAAGAGCTGTGTAAAGAGCTTCTCTTTTCAGTAGTTTTTGCTGACTCCTGTGAGCATTGAATTGGCTGCTTAGCCATTAAAATTAATTAAAAATAAAATTAACTCTAACATTAAAGAGTTTCAGCTGCTCAGATCTAGAGGAGAACTATGTCTGTTCCTGATTTATGCACAGTCCTCACCCTTTTATGATGATCTGTAACACTGATCAAATTCCAGAAGCCTATGGGAGGGAACCAGGCTTTAAAACTGACACCAGTAAAATCAAAGACATTTGGAAAACACTCATTTTATACAAATACATATATATTTCTCGACATTTATAGTCTGTATTGCAGTCTCTAACATGAAATGGTAGTAGATTTTGTTCTTTATTCCACAACATAACAGAGCCTATATTTACTTACAGTAATTCAGAAGCTAGATGCAAAAAAAAAATGTACATTCAGATGCTGTGCCAGGCTTCAACAGAATGAAGAGACAGCATATGCAAGGTAAAATGTCATCAGATATTCTACTGAAGCAGACTCCCTAGAAGTAGAATTTTCCATAATTCTGTAAGGTCACATTTACTTAGACATTTTCTTATTTTTCACGGAGCTTAATATCGATGTTCTTTTCATTTCCAAAATAGACAGGAGGAATTTTTGATGCAAAAAACAAGAAAAATAAATGCAGTATGAAGCTTGTTAGATGAAAATATAAAGAAAATAATTAAAACATCTCAAAGACAATTAAATAGAAGAATGGCCACTCCATTACACAACTTTATTAGTAGCATTTATATAATGTAAATGCTAATAACTAATATTGAACTTGTCCTCTTCGAAAACATGCATAATGATCAAGTTCTTCCCTGGATACTGAAAATGGAAAAAAACAGTGTGAGAGAGGAGTCAGCCCCAGCTTGGTTCACTTTTGATTGGAAAGGCTAGTAAAAAGTGTTCTGTTGGTAATATCACACAGGTATTGCTCTTTTGCTGAAGGTTGGATGAATGCAGCGTGCTCCAACTTTTGCCTTGCTCAAAACACCTTCTGTAATAGTAGTGAAGGATCACTGGCATAAAGATGACTTTCCTCTAGCTTGGAATTCCTTCACACTTGGAAACACCTCAGTCTCTTCCCCTCTTTACAGCTGGTTGGAAGCTTTTTAACAATACTGGAATAAGGGGACAAGGGCAGTGCACCTGAACTGGGAAATCAACCTCATCTCTCTTGTTTAACGATGCATCTGGCTTTGCATCACTGAAAATTTAGAGAGAGGCTCCTGAGTGTCTTTTTATGTCTCTCATCTTAGTTAAAGACATAAACCTCAGTGAAGGAAAATTATTTTGCTCAAATGACAACAATACCAAATATGGCCATTATTATTAATAAGAAGTGGAACAACAAAGAATCATAAATAAATTTCAAGTGAATCAGTAAATTTCTACTATAACACCATAGTGACTGGTACTAAACCTGAGGCCCTAGAGCATTTTATAAAGCCAATTATATAGAGCATTTCCAAATTACAGAGAACAATCATATTAAATAATTGATGTTAAGCTTTGGCAATAACATTAAGACTGGTTTAAAGAAAAATAGGGACAATGACACATCAGGCATAGACAGTGATTTGCCTGTAAACTCAGGTACACATTTGTTAAGCAGCAAGTACATATTTTGCCAAATCAAAAAAAATAATCTAAGTACAGAGTTCTAAATCACAAAACCAGAAAAACAGGATAAATACATAGAATGAAGTAACTCCAGAAACAATAGCAGGCTTGAATTAATCCACAGCTCCTAATTTGATAATGTGTCAGGAAGGGTTAATGAGCTTCCTGCTTCGTTCATGTGAAAAGTGGAATCACTATTTTCTTTAAGAGAAATAACCAAACACTACAGTGTTCTATAATCTAACAGAAAGAGGTAAGGAAAGGCCATGAAAGGGCCCTGAACTCAGCTGCTTTAGGTAAAAACACCAAACATTTTAACAGTGAAGCTCACTGGCTATTTCTAGTACATTAGGAGGTGTGTTATAGATTTCCCATCTTTTGTCTTCTCCAAATCAAGACTGGATGTCTTTCTTAAAAACTTTTTACTCATTAAACAAGCCTCTATTGTCACAAAATAAAGCTGATTTGGCTCAGGCATAACAGTAGCTGGGAGAAATTTAACAAGTTGTTGTGTGTTTAAAAGAGATGATATCATGAAGAAAGGGATAGTCAGAAGTTTAAAGCTTAATCTCCCTCTACAGCGAGTGGAGAAAGAAGAAAATCAGAAAGCTTGAAATATGGCTCCTAAGTTGTCATCCAGAGAAGAAAGAGAAGTAGCATTCCTAGGCTAAATTTAACATTTGTGAAATCTTTATATGGCAGATGGCCAACAGTTGTGCTACCAACTTCATCAGGCTTAGAAAGGAACAGCGAAACTAGGACAGATTTTTTTAAAGGTGCAATATGCCAATGTTGTTTTGACCTCAGTTTTCCTTGGGGTTATAAGAGAAGGAGCCATTCCAAAAAAAAAAGAAATTGGCTTTCAATATTTGCCCTTCAGTCTGGACAACATTTTTGACTGGCCATTCTTCTTTTCTTGTTCTTTATTTGCACAAATGTAAAAGAAGAAGAAATCAGTCTACTGAGCAATTGCTCAGTTCCACAGAAAACTATGATATTCTCCAAATAACAATGTCACAAGGACAAGAACAGTAACATTAATAACTAAATAATGATAAATAATGAAATGCATCTTCTCTGAGGTATTAAAACCAAGTTTCCCAAAGTTCTTTTAACTTTGTTGGACTAAATTAAAAGTTCATCCTTTGAATACTGAAAGCAAGGAAGCCATTGCTAGGGATTTGTGTAGAATGGCTGTTTGCTAATCCCAGCAGAACTTCTTTCCAGAATTGGAACATTTATCACAAATCTGTCTACAGTATCTGGTGCCAGATGTCTATCCACCCAGTACTCAATCATCAAATAACATTTTGTCATATCCACATCATTTATTGGAAAAAAGTAATAAAAAAAGATTTTCTAACAGAATGAAGATCTAGGGTAGAGTTAGGACAAAAAAAAAAAAGGTGAAATAACATAAATAACAAGTCATTCTCAGAAAATTACAGCAAAAAAAGCAGAGGAAAAAAAGAGAATATGCCAGAGATACAGAACCAGAAAGTTATGAGGAAATAAATTTTGATCATATAAGAAATTATAATGATACATACAGGTGGGTATGGAAAACAAAATTTTTTATGACTAAGAGCAATTGAAAGAATTAAAGAAATTAATTGACACAGCTAACCCAAAATTAAGTGGTCTCTATCTGTACTAAGAGTTAGATTACCCAAGCTCTTAAAAACATGGCAGTGAATAAGAGAATGACTTGGGGTCAGGCTGCAGGAGACATAGGAAAGGAAGTTGAGCCAGTCTGTGCTTGTCTGCAGTCCTTGCAGTCTGAAAGAAGCCATGTGGAGGTCTGTACAAGGTTTTGCACTGATACCACACAGGTAGGCGAAAACAGAACATTCCTGCTGGAATATGTACCTGATAAAGCAATGGATATTTGAGGAGATTGGTTTATTTCTACCACTGCTTCTGTCATCTTGGAGCACATAGTACACAGTTATGCATTGCATTTTATTGTGCTTGTGGTAGGACTAGCACTTAAATACTGAAGAAAAAAGGAGAAGGTGAAAATATTGTGAAACACTGGGAATGGCAAAAAAGAAAGAGAATTGTTTCAAAACCAATATTTTTGTAATTCGCTATGACACTTTTGAATATTTCACTAACACATTGTCCAGTCCTTCTTCCATCCTCTTTACATAAGCGATGAGATTCATACTAGCATTCAGGCCAAAAAAAGCCAGCTGTCATTAGAAGAAAGTAGATTTCAGGACTCTTAGCACTCTTTCTCCTACCAATTTCATGGTGAGCTCATGCACCGCTGTTTCAGCCATCCAACATCGCCATCACTAGTGCATCAATTGCCTCCTTCACCACTTGTGCTACAAGCCCATGTGTCTCTGGTCTGATGCACTAGGTCTTGGAAATACACTTCTAAACTCATTGCCTCAGACCATTACCCCGGGAAAAAGGCTATTTTACTAAAGAATAACAGAAAGATTAGGAAGGAATTATTCTACCTACACTGTGTTGTTTACATTTCAGCTCTGTATTATTAATTGCCAGGAGTCTGTGACCATTTTCCTTACTCCAAGTTGTTTTTTACTGACTTCTCCAAACTTTAGAAACAATTTCATCACAACAATTAACAAAGGAAAAGAAAACCTTGTGTATTTGATTGCTGTCACAGCTGTGGATGCTCAGCTATGTAAGAACCCTGGCCACAAATCTCTGACATAAACTTACTTGCCTTTGTTGTTTGCGCAGCATTTTTACTAATTGCACTCAGAAAACAAGTGTCTATTCAAACAAATGCTGCAGCTGTGGGATGTTTCAGACTTGTGGAAAATCCTCCAGCTAACGTTCCTGGATTCATTCTCACATCAGTGGTGTCAGAGCAGACTTTTCCATGCCCATAACTGTTCCTCCACAGCCAAAACACAATACTGTTTGTTCTAGGATTTTGTCACTGACCTTTTTCCCCGTGCACTATTTGCAAGCATGTAAATAGCAGGGATGTGTATGTTTTGCCATCACTGTTCAGCTGCACTCACGGAAATAGCTTCCAAAGACTTTTACTACAAATGCCTTAGAGCTGTTCCACCTATTTCTTTTGGCCATGCTCCTATGTTCCTGAATTCATACAGTCTGTTAATTGTCCAAAAGGCTGTATGTACATACAGGTCAACAGACTGCAAGTCCTGGAACAGACTACTACATATTCTAGGTTTTGCAGCTCTAATTTTATCTGAACTTCTGTACTATTATTTCCTGTGATGATTCTGAATGACTATGGACTATTCTTTTCTTTTCCTTTCAGAATTATGTTAAAAGGAGGGAAAGGACATAAATTAGATGCGTTGTATGACACTCTTTTTACTCTTCCATAAATTTCTGTAGAGTAGCAAAGAGTCACAGATAATTGCTACCAATTGCACTGATATGCATAGGGAAGCTTCTCTGTCAACACAGTTGGAAGTTAGTATTTTGTGAAGCTTAGTGAGGTTTTGATACAATAAGTTTGTAGAAACCTGGGACTAAGCATGAAAACCTACCTATTAAAAAAGCTTTATAGCAACACAAAAGCAGTTATCATTTTTAAGATCATTCTTAGTAGGAATACATTTTATATTTCTTACATTAGACTTTTTACCTTTATAGAAGTAAATTCCTAATTAAGATGATTGCAAGAAAAGTGAGGTCCCCTCCACATAGTTATTATGTGGACTAAACTAAAATCTTTAGCTCAGTCTTTAGGAATTCTTAGCAACCCAGAAGCTTGCCACCACTTATTTTCTAAACTTTCTTTTGTAAATAGAAGAAGTGCCCTCAGAAGGAAAATATTTGTATGTTGTACACCATAAGCCCAGCATCTGCTAGCTGTTTTCTTGTTTGGCTCATTTTTGTAGTTTTCCTTTGTTTGAAAAATACATGAATCCTGAGATGAATTTTTTTTTCCCAGTATTGCAGGCAGTAATTTTGGATATGACAGAATTCTGGATCTCTGGTTTTTTAAGGTGCCATAAGAAACTCTAAACAAATTTTAATTAGAAAATATTTGTACTTTTTCTTCACATGGATTTGGGGGAGAAAAAAACCCCAAACCCTTACAAAGCACTATGGGAGAAGGAAGTGGACAGAAGTATGCATCATGGAAAGATGCATGAGATATGGAAATCCTATCACCTTCAGAATTCTTTAAACTCATCATATAGGTAAAAATGATGTCAGCAAGGGGAACTCTGAATGGAGCGAGCAGGTCTGGCAACTAATAGGAGGGACACAGGAGTAAATGCAACCCTCAAACCAGCACAGCTAACAATGCAGGCAAAGCATTAGCTTTTACAATCAGGGAATGAGAATTGCTGGGAGACATGAAATCCACTTGACAAAGCGGGATATGAACACGTTTGCCAACTGTCTTTGCTAACCTAGTGAGAATGACTTTAAACAGTCTGATTTTAGACAAGCTGAGAGAGCTGAGGTTGTTCAGCATGGAGAAGGAAGGCTTCCAGGAAGATCTCATTGCAGTCTTCCAGTGTTTTAAGAAGGTTTATAAAAAGGACAAAGAGGGACTTTTCATACAGGAAGATAGTGACAGGACAAGAGGCAATGGTTTTAAGCTAAAAGAGAGCAGGTTTAGATTAGATGTTGGGAAGAAATTCTTTACTCAGAGGTTAACAAGGCACTGTAACAATTACCCAGAGAGGTACTGGTTGTGCCATCCCTGGCAGTGCTGGAGGCCAGGTTGGATGGAGCCTGAGCAAAGTGGTTTAGTGAATGGCATCCCTGCCCATGGCAGGGGAGTCAGATCTAGATAATCTTTAAGGTCCATTCCAACCCAAACCATTCTATGATTCTAAAGTAGATGCATCAAAGATGGTGCCCAAAGAAAGCAGATTAAACCAATATGGAGAGGAAACACTCAAAGGACAGGACCATCTCTCTCACTCTGCTTCAGATGGTGGTGTAGCTAGAACCTATTGCACACAAATATGAGCACATGGGAAAAAAGTTGGAGGAATTAAGAGTTCATGCACAGTTGGATATCTATGACATCACTGGAAATGCTGAGATGTGGTAGCACTGCAGAATCTGTGGGAATATAGTATCAGTCACAGTTAAGAAAGATAATAATTAGGGAACACTTAAGCCATTTGGACACGAACAAGTCCACAGGATGAGACAAGATGCATCCCTGTAGGTTCCTGCAGATATCATCACAAAGCCACTCTAAGAAATATTTGAAAGGTAATAGCAATCACAGCAGTTTCCTGTCAACCAGAAAGAAGGCAAATTTATCCATCTTCAAGAACAAGGGTGAAAATGAGGAAAATAAAGGCTTACTCAGCCTAATCTCATGAGGACTGCAGACTAAGTCCTCTGGAAAACCATTTTCAAACAAACATTTTCCCAACAGTGGTTTGGAAGATGAACATGAATTTACATAGGATAAATCAAGCCTGACTAACCTGATAGCTGTTTATGATGAAATGACTCATGTTTTAATATACACTTTCACAGTGTTTTAACTTGCACAGAGACAAGGGAGTAAGAATCTTTCAGTCATGAGTTAATACCTCATATTCTGCTATATGTTTGTAAGAAAGAGGTTTTCTCTAATGAGGAAAACCTACTGAATTGGATCTCAAATGAAAATACTAAACTAAACATCCCAAGACTGTGATGCAGCAGAAAATGGATCTTTTCCTGGAACTTGGTTGGCTCCCAGTCAGCTAACTCTTCAGAAGTGAAAGTTGGAAATACTGATGTCCATAGTTCAAGTTTCAATTCTCTCTTGTATCCTGGTTCATAAAAGTATTTCTGAATTGATATATTTTTTCATTTTTTAAGAACTGCAGACACCAACCAAATACCTGTCAAAGCACTCTAAGTCAGATTAATTTAACCTGCCTTGAGTTTGACAACCACATACTGTCCTGAGGTTTACAGCAACAATATGCAATTATTTTGTTCAAGAACTTCAAGGTATTTTAAAAAAATCTATAAACGCAGAGGAAGGCATCATAGTTGAAAATCACAAACAGTTCACTGCTAGACTGAGAAATAACCCAGAAACATTCCTTAAGTATCTGTAATTACCTTACCATCACTGATGCCTGAAAGTACAACAGTACTATTTCAAGGACCCCTATGCTATCTCTTCCTGAAGTAGTCCATATACAAAATCATTCTTCTTTTAACACATTTTTTTCTGGATTTCAACACTGATGTTCTAGGATGTTATAGAAATTCTTACCCTTTCTACAATTCTTCAACAGGAGTTAAACATGCTAATTCACACATTATCAAAAATAGATGTATTACTGCCAGCAGCAGGACCACAGAGAAAAAGCCATCTTCAAGAATCATTCATACATAATGGAAGTCTCTGGAAATGCTCCCTTTCAGAAATAACTTATCTTGAAATTTGTTCATTTTTCTTACTTCATCTGTTTACAACACTAGTTTTAGTTTCATGAAGGAAGACACAGATGGTTCTTTTTCTTTTTTTGCCACACTCATAATTAAGAACAATGAGACACAGTTCTCCAAAGTGTGTCTTTGGATGTCTCCTAAGCCATCTTCTCCAAAGTAAAATTAAGTTTTGTTAAATTTTCTTCCTCAAAGAGTTTGTATACAGCTTCTCTTTTTTTTTTTTTTTAATTTCTCTGTCTAAAGCTGTTATGTTTATATACAAGGAAAATTAAACTAAAAAGCTAGTTCATTTCCATTTTGTATTGTAGTGTAAATAAAAACAACTTATTTAAATTTCTCTTAGGAAACTAAGATTTTGAAACTTAGATTCTTTGGACAATTTCACCCTTTTCTCTTCAGTTGATCTTTTTGGGAATATAAAATGTATGTCAGAACTTCTTTGCTTAGCCCAGTGTTCTCTTAGTTGAAAATCATCCCTTGTTAATATCAGAGGGGGACATTTCAAGTGTTATTTGCAGTATAAAAGAAACAGTTGTAGCACATGCAAACCATAAAGTTGTCATACAGTTAAAAAGGTAATATAATGTATTTGGCAACGCATCCTGACTGCTTGTCCCCATAAATTTAAAGCGGCTTTAGGATGTAACATTATTTACTTACCGACAATTCATCTTGTTAAAAGTATTATTGAGAAGAAAGAACCTAACCTTGTTGTTAGTACAATATTTTTTCTCCTTTCTGATGTGCCATTAGTTCTGGAATCCTTTGCTGATGACCACAATCAGGTGATTTTTCCATGAGTCTGTCCATATTTCTCACCTATGATTCATGAATGATATTCAGTGCTGATTGGAATATGGATAGCTGACCATAATTTTGAACCACTGGCCCACTGTACTATTCCATAATATCAAAGTTCCTCTGGACTCATTTTTTTTCTAAAGGTAATTTCTTTAAGTTGTTACAACAAAGATGAAGAATACAGAACAGGTGTTCAAACACACGTGGGATTTTGGGTTGAGGATAAACCTGACTTGGAAATGGAACTGAGAATAGGGGGAAGGTGTTCTGTAGTACTACATGCAAAGGAGTCACTGATGTTCCCCAGAAGAACATGCTTTAACTTTGAGCCTTCTCAGACAGGAAGTAATCAGGCTTCAACTGGGACCAGATCAGAATAACAGAAATGGGAAAGAATTTCAAACAAACAAACAAACAAACAAACAAACATACAATTTATTTCCAGGTGATGTTTCCAGAAGTGAACTTAGTGAAACTGGATAATATTAATTTTTTTCTTTTTTTTTTGTTGAGGCAAAGCACTTGTTGCAGTTATTTTGTATGAAGTCTACTAGGTAAATTTACTTGAAGAGAAACAAATGGCATTGAAATATTTTTTTTCTTTTCTACAAGGCCTTTCACATGCTGAAAATAAAACACCAGTTATCACATTTGTTTTGCAGTCAAACTGGTATGATCCAGAGGGAAGTTGTTGATAGTGAATCAAGTAGTAAAGCACTCAAAGGTTATGTCCTATGCAAGGAATACCATGTCAGAAGGTCTTAGATTGCTTTTCTGTATTCAGATAGGAGCGTAGAAGCTCTCCAGTTAATATCTTCCCCAGCCATTGGCACAAAGCGGGTTCACCACCAGTCCTGGAAACCTTGCCTGCACCCTCCTGCTCAGCTCTAAATTGGTCACTCTTACCAGTATTCACTCCATGTATTTTAGAAGCAACTCTTTAAACTCCCTGGAGAGACATGTCTTTGGGTTGGGAATATTATAATCAAATATCATCAGACAAAAGCAAAAAGACCTTTTTTTGATGAAATCTTCACTGAGATTATTGTTTTTCCTTAGTGCCTGTTCACAGATTTAGCAAGCAAATAGAAAAGACAAGCCAAAGAGACAAACAAGGTGATGTTGGATTTCTCTTAATCATGATGAAATGATTCTCTGTAGTTGCTTCTCTTGTCCTATTAAGCATCACTGTACAAGTTACTAAGAATAGTATATGTAAAAAGGGGAAACAATTTGGACTGGTTTTAATTTATATATAACAAGTGAAGAAACAGAAGCAGCAACACATAAATAATGGGAACTACAAGAAATACTTATGAAGGGAAGGAAAATGAATTATTACTCTACTTAAAAGAAAAGCATACCATATATTTTATCAGGGTAATCTTCCACACCTAATATGATGCTTTCTACTGTATCTGTACATGGACTTATTTTTTACTGGTTATTATAGTCAAAAA